>NC_089501.1:45796137-46420387 GCF_036850765.1 Saccopteryx bilineata | reverse complement strand
GAGGCACTGGACCTCCAGAACTGTTTCCTCACCTTCAGGATACTGTCAGGGAGAACTGCAGTGATTCGCCTGTGGTAGGGAGCAGGTGGATAGCAAACCTGAGTTACCCGGAAAGAGAATACCGTGACCTGTGAGACAGGCGGAGTTCCCGTTGGTCAGCAGTGGTTGATGGGATGGATGGATTGATGTGTTGTTTTCTTAAATATGAGGAAATCCTCATGTTAAACTTTAAAGTGAGATCTTAGGTAATACATAGTATATAAATTAGAACAGAAAAAAGATGGAAATCCTCAAAAACATTAATAGTAATTACCTCTAGTAAGAGGATTATCTTTTAATATCTTCATTTCTATGGTGAGGAATTAGCTTTTTTAAAAAAAATATGGTGGCTGGTTGGAATGGAAAAAAGGAATCCATACTAAATAACCAATATTTATTTATTAGTATGAATGTCTTCAATATGGAAATACTTTATACTATAGATTAAAAGTTATTTGTTGTCTTTTATATTAGAATCCTGTTTGTCTCCTCATAAAGGAAGAAGAAAAAGGATGAGGAGTATTCCATGATAATGAAGGTTTATTTCATTAAAACTATTTAATTCTCATAACACTATTCAGGTGTTGTTTCTGAATGCCAACAAGAGAGATCTCAACTGAAAAATAAAGAGATGGCCATGAAGAAGTTACGTGCAAAACTGTTCAGCATGCATCTAGAAGAAGAAACAAATAAAAGATACAATGCTAGAAAGATTCAGGTAAAGATGAATTGAGAAAATACTTCTAAACCAGGGGTAGTCAACCTTTTTATACCTACTGCCCCCTTTTGGATCTCTGTTAGTAGTAAAATTTTCTAACCACCCACTGGCTCCACAGTAACGGTGATTTATAAAAGTAGGGAAGTAACTTGACTTTATAAAATTTATAAAGCAGAGTTACAGCAAGTTAAAGCATATAATAATTACTTACCAAGTACTTTATGTCAGATTTTCACTAAGTTTGGCAGAATAAATCTTTATAAAAACAACTTACTATAGTTAAATCTATCTTTTTATTTATACTTTGGTTGCTCCGCTACCACCCACCATGAAAGCTGGAACGCCCACTAGTGGGCGGTAGGAACCAGGTTGACTACCACTGTTCTAAACAATAAAGATATTTTTAAATAACTCATTTTTTATAAGTTACATTTGTTCCAAGGTATTTGTCAAAATAGGAAAACAATCCAAGAAGCTCGACCAAGAGCTATACTTGTTTTATAGTAATCTAACCCTATGCTCTGTTTTTTATATTCAGTGGCATTTTTCTCAGACTTTTAATCAGTTACTAAAGACAGAGTCTCCATTCTGAAAAATTATAGATGGAAAGCAAACTGAACTTTTTTCCTGTTATTTCATAAGTACAGATAACCTTTTATTAATATGTATTAATGGGGAATTGACTTTGTCATCACTGAAGATGACTAAGTTAATTCAGTGAGTATATATATTCAGTTACCATTGGAATATCACTGTACTGGGTTGTGTGTGTACCTCATTACTGTGTAGTAGGTAAATTTGTCTGACTCTTACAGATGGGGACCTAACATTTAGAGTTGAAATAAATTGCCTGAATTCATAAAGCGCTGGAATGGCAGAGAGAGGATTCAGATGCTGATCTGTCTGACTGTGAAGCCCATGTCCTTTCTCTATCATGTTCTTCCCCTGTTATCTGAAGAGTCATGTTAAACCTGGTTTTACATTGTATTTCAAACTATAAAGCAAGAGCTTAATCTCCAGTTATGTTGAACCTATAGGTTTAGTGGCCCTGAATTTAACTGTATCATATCTTTTTTTATATATAGGTTGGAAGTAAAGGAAGGTCAGAGAAAATAAGAACATATAATTTTCCACAGAACCGGGTCACAGATCACAGAATAAACAAGTCAGTTCATGATCTTGAAACTTTCATGCAAGGAGAATATCTACTGGATGAACTTGTACAGTCACTGAAAGACTATGCTGATTATGAATCTTTAGTAGAAGTTATTTCTAAAAAACTTTAAATTGATTTGTTATTAAAGACTTTTACAATTTAAGAAAATTCTACAGGAAATCACATTGTGTGTAAATTATGAGTTAACACAGTTGGAAACAGTTTGCATATTTTTAAGACATTTTATATAAATCGCTCAAAGTATTAGTAGAAAATAATGTACATACAATATAATCATGGCTCTGGTTGTATATTTTGGATTCCTTAAAAGAAGCAGATGAGGGAAAATCATCCTTTATGTAAAATATTTAATGATCAAAAATTGGTGTAACTTATGAAATACTTCAAACATAATATAGTAGAAATATAAAAGTACTGAATTATCAGGAGACAAAAACCATACCATTACTTTTAATGGGGATAATTTTGATATAATTTTTAAGTAAAAATGATAAAAGTACTAATACAACCTATTTAACAAAAAATGAAAGAAAACTATAGGACATGTCAGTAATCCCATTAAGAAGTGAGAAAAGCTGGAAATGCTCAAGAATTTTTTGAAAGCATGGGATAAACTATAAGAGTTCTACCTAGTGGTAATGAATAAATGTTAAACTTATAGTAGTCACAAGGTAAGATTACCAGAGAAAATGATTTCACTACTAAGGTTATATGATTAAATTGTTGAAGAATTAGGAGAGGCCCTGGCCGGTTTGCTCAGCAGTAGAGCGTTGGCCCGGCATGTGGAAGTCCCAGGTTCGATTCCCAGCCAGGGCACACAGGAGAAGCACCCATCTGCTTCTCCACCCCTCCCCCTCTCCTTTCTCTCTCTCTATTCCCCTCCTACAGCCAAGGTTCCATTGGAGCAAAGTTGGCCCCGGCACTGAGGACCGCTCCATGGCCTCCACCTCAGGTGCTAGAATAGCTCCTACTGCAGAGGAGCAAGGCCCCAGAAGGGCAGAGCATCGCCCTCTGGAGGGCATGCTGGGTGGATCCTGGTTGGGCGCATGTGTGGGAGTCTGACTGCCTCCCTGCTTCTAACTTCAGGAAAAGTACAAAAAAAGGAGACTTTTTTTAGCTCCCTAGACTGCACACTTTTTAATATGTCAGAAATTGACAGTAGTCTTGAATTCTTAGGAGCATACGTACTACGTAAACTCAGAACTATTTTATTGTTGAGTAATGGGTTTCCTCAAGTCTGCCTAGCCAAATTTCCTTAAAAGCTCCACCTCATGCTAATTTTCAAGAGTAATTTTATATTGGCAACTTATTCTCTCACCTTATTGCTTTAAAAGGGAGTTGTAGAAAAACATTAAAGACAGGTTAGAATTTAAAGCTAGCCAAAGGTTACCCTATACATCAGAGACTTTAAAGAGAATTCCTCTCCCCAGTAATATTTGGCTCTTGAAAGGCATTCTGCCTTTACAAGAATAGTTGATGAATGCAGCTTTCAGGAACCTATGCAATTCAAGAACACAGCAAGTCATGTTCATTCAACTACATGCAGTGTCTGCGTAAGACCCCGCGCAAGCCCTTGCCCCAGATTTATCATTTTCCTCCTGGGTCGTTCAGTTTCCCTTCTGAATGAAAGGGACATGATCTGCAGGTTATGCAATATTACAACGTCCCATTCATTTTTCTTTACCTCTTCTATTAGGTAATAATTAGAAAAGTTGGGTTGAGATCCTGAAGTGTCTCAAATGTTGGATTTCATTCTGCAAGCACGGAAGAGACAGTAAAAGTTAACTGATTGATATTTTCCCCTACCCTGCATCACTCCCGTACGCCCTGATCTAAAGGAAAAGCTCGGCCTGACCTGTGGTGGCGCAGTGGATAAAGCGTCGACCTGGAAATGCTGAGGTTGCCGGTTCGAAACCCTGGGCTTGCCTGGTCAAGGCACATATGGGAGTTGATGCTTCCAGCTCCTCCCCCCCTTCTCTCTCTGTCTCTCCTCTCTCTGTCTCTCCCTCTCCTCTCAAAAAATAAAAAAAAAAAAAAAAAAAAAAAAAAAAAAAGGAAAAGCTGTGAGAGCTGTACTGATGAGACTGGAAAAGAACCTTTTTCCCAAGTGTGTGCAGGCATGGGAAAGAGACAGGAAGGGAGAGGTGAGAAGCATCAATTCTTTTGTTGAGGCACCTTAGTTGTTCACTGATTGCTTCTCATATGTGACTTGACTGGGGGGCTCCAGCTGAGCCAGTGACCCCTTGCTCCAGCCAGCGACCTTGGACTCAAGCCGGAACCCTCTGCGTTTCAGCATCCCAGGCTGATTCTCTCTCGATCCACTGCACCACTGCCTTGTCAGGCAAGAACTTTTAATCAAGTTTTAAACTTCCTGTCCATTAACATCATAGTTGGTTAGAAATAAATTATCATAATACCTAGGTAATTTTAACAAAATAAATGTAAGGTGTATCAGGTATATTATGAACATATGCAGAGTAAACAGCAATGTCTGTGAAATGACATTGGCTCCCATTTCACTCACTAATCTATAGTTCTTCCTAGATGATCATATGTAATTTTTGGAATCCAGTTAAAGGTAAGGATGGAGCAATGTAATTTTGGCCTAAAGTCTACCAGGACCCTAATTCTAACATTTCAAAAGCCTTAAAACTTTGTAACTGCACAAACAATACATCTGCATGGTTATCTTAATTATAAACCATGCATTATCATTCCTACCTGCTATACTGCCTCTCTGCCTAGAAAGTTTACCTCTGCAGATTTCAAGGTCCAACCTAAGGCACCTAGGCATTTTTGTTGGTATTCCATAGTACTTTACCATACCTGTATGATAATATTTATGGCAAGGTAATAAACTCACTGGTTTCCTCCTATATCAGGACCGTGTGCTTAATACGGAAATGGGAAATTGGAATGGGATGAATTCATATTGCTAGACCTCTTGTCACCCCTCATTAATGAACAACATTTAAGGGGAGCCTCAAATTTTCAGTAATCAAGAAAAATACTAATCTAGTACAACATTCTAAGAAAATGATGCAAAAAACCATGAACTTTTTATCAAATTTTGCACAAAAACGGGTTCCACCCCTGCACTGGCATGACTCATCTGGATCTCTACCCACCCTGATGCCGTCCTGCCTCACTCAGGACTTGCCACCAGTTAAGTCTCCCTGAGGCTGTAGAAAAGGCGGGGGGGAGGCAAAACACAAAGATTTGGCTTTTGGGTGTGTTGGGCAGATAAAATGTATTATGCTCACTTTGTTAAAGATGACGCTGCCGTGGAGGCTGTCACCCAGGTGATATTAATTTGTGTTGGGGCACGCGGTGGGCAGGCAGAATCCTTGTAGCCTGGGGCTTGGTTTTGGGATTAAGCCTTTCCCACCCTTTTTGATGTCCAGTGGTACAATCCCATCATGTCTCTGATAAGTGACTTTGTATTAGAGACTTCCCTGTTTTGTATATTGGATTAAAGGTTTTGAATCTATGCTATAAAATGGGGGCAGAATGAGAGTTTGCGCTCTTGGTTCCTGAGATTAACCTTAGAGGAGAGAGCAGAGAGGAGCAGAGAAAGGCCACGTGGAAGAGGTCAGGAGAAGCAGCCAAGATGGTGGAGTGCTGAGTGAGAAGCGAGTTAGAGCAGAGTTTGTGCAGGGAGAAGCAAGGAGATGGGGAACAGGGGTGAATAAGTCTGGTGAGCTAGAAACCTTTGATTCTAGGAAACTCGGATAAGTCAGTAGCTTTGTGAGCACTGAATGTGACTGGGTTTTGGAGCCCAGTGTGTATTTTTACTTGCCCGCCGGGTGCAAGCTAGGATTAAAGACTATGGCCTGCCAGTTTTTGGCTCCATTGTTTCTTTACCGACTGTCCGAATCCAATGCGAACCTGCATGGGCCGGGCTGCTGTGTTAGTGGCCCTGGCCGTGGCCACTGGCTTTACAGGGAGTTTATATGCTGTGGCTTCACTGCACAATGCCTAGAGCTGAGTCCAGGGGCTGCGCTGTCGCTGCTCAAGTACACACTAATAATACATAATTAATACAGTACAATTTGTCGTCGAAGCCTTAACAATTCCATCCATTCCTCCAACAACTAGAAAAATCCATTCCCTTGACGAGGGGCCCCAGCCTCAGGGGGTGGAGATTAGAATTCCCACGGCAGGGCATTTGATTTATTTGTGAGGAGGACTACTGTCTGTTGCGCTTGGCCCTTGAAGAAAGAAGCGAAATAAACCCAGGAGAGTAAATTCAGATTTAATGAATTCTAAGGCCCGTACAAAATAATGATGGCAGGCGAACTTGGGTTAAAAGTACTAACTATGCTCGGTGACACCCTCGTACCCACCGGAAGGACCCAGGCTGTCCGGGCTCCCGTGCTCCCGCCACCACGTCAGCGGGACCAGGTGTGCGCGCCAGGAGGAAGGCTGACCCACCCACCGCCGCTGGTTCCTCCCATCCCTCTCGGAGAATCGCGGGGGTCCTCAGCGCGCAAGCGCCAACCCGCCAACTCTGCAGCTACCGCCCGCCAAAAGCGCCTGCGCAAATGCATTGGGCCGGAGGAGGGGCGAAACTAGGAGGCAGAGAGGAGCGCGCCTAAACCCTAGAGAGGCGGGCTGAGTCGGGTTGAGGGGGGAGGGTCGCTGCTCACCAATCTCCGGCCTATGAGATGATCCGAGAAAGTCGGCTACCCTTTGTACCCATCGGGGATCTTCAAGGAGAAGCCGGAGCTGTCTTCAAGATGAAATCGGGAGGCCGGTACCCGCAGCCGATGGAAGCTGGGCGAGTGGGCGCATGCGTGGTAGGCTCCCTCCACGTGTGGCTGAGCCGCGGCCTCCCCGCGCTCCGAGGCCCCGCCTCCGGCTCCGCCCCCCGCCTTAGCATCCTTCCGGACGCTGGAGCCAGCCAGGAGGAGCGAGGGTAGGCCTCGCTGCCGGCCCCGCCTCGGCAGCCTCCCATTGGGCATGGGTGAGGGCGTCCCCTCCCACCGCCTTCCCATTGGGGCGCGCGTGCGGGCAATGCGCCCCTATTGGGCCGTGCGGATTTGGGCACCAAATTCAAAGATTTTAAAAGTACCAGCTGGCGCCTTTTAGAAGATAGCGCTCTGTGAGGCTGGCGGTCGGCTCCTCTCCTGCAGCATCTGGCCACTCACCTGAGAAGAACCCCCTGGCATGAGCCGGCGCGCCCGCAGCTGCTCCCCGCGTCCCCTGCCCAGCCGCTGCCGCTGCAGCGCCGTGACAGCTCCGAGGCAGCCTCGTCCCTCGGACAGTGAGTGAGAGGAGAGGGCTCCGAGGGGTGCGGGTTCCAGGGAGGGTGCATGCGGGGTGGGGGAAGCGGGTACCTGCGAGCACGCTGGGGCCGGGAGGGAGGAGGCTGCGGCCCCGGGGAGGGCGGCCGGGCCCTGCCTGCTCTGCCCTGCTCTGCCCTGCCGGACCGGGACCGGGAGCCGACCCCGGGGCAGGCGGGGCGGGCGGAGGCCCCTAGGGCGCCCTTCTGCCCCTGGGCGCTGAGCCTCCCGCCGGGCTGGAACGGGCGCCACAGGCCCCCTCCCTCGTCCCCAGAGCACCTGGGCCCAGCGCGGCGGGCGGCCCCGGGGGCCACGGCCGGGAGCCCGAGCCCCGCTCCCTGCGCCCCTTCCCTGTCGAGCCCGCAGCCCCGGATCGCGCGCAGGGCCCGGGGTTTCCGCCAGCTCGGCCCTGCTGGCGGGCGCGGGAGATCTCGCCCGCGGTTCCCTCCCGCCTCCTCGTGGGGCCCGCGCCCTCAGGGGCCGCCGGCTGACCCCCAGCAGTTCCAGGGTCCCCCTCGCTCCCGCCAAATGCGAGGACCCCCTGCATCGAGCCAACACTGCTGGGACCACCGAACCAAACAAAAACGTTTAGTTTTTCTTTTTTTCCCTTTTACCCAGTGCCTCAGTCCCAAGGCCTGTAGTCAAGGGGAGAGGGGAGGAAAAAGTGTTTGCCCCCAACCGTGAATTTACCCACATTTAGCTGATTTTGTGAGAACTGAAGGATTGGGTTTTTTTAAACCTGTGCCCCTGAAGCACTAGAGTTTTATTCCAAACTTGGATAGAATGAAAGGCATTCAGATAAACGCTTATTTTTGTCTTCTTTGTTGCTGTCTCTAAAAGACATGTAAATGCATTTATTTAAATTCAGAAATTAGCAAAAAAAATTTAAAATTAGCAATTTGATATTGTAATATTTGGTAATTTCTGGAAGTTACCCATTTCTTTAGAAAAGGAATCTGGATGACTTGAGGGGAAGAAACACTTAGTTTTTACAGGTAACATCTATTTATTTAAGAAATTCTGAAGCTTGATGGCTTTAAGAAGATTTTTTAAAATCAATTTTAGTTGTCTTTTTACCACCGTGCTCTTAAAATCTTCTTCCAATCCTCTTAATTTTTTTTCTGTTTATAAATTTGAGAAAGTGAAATTTAAAATTGATTGCATTTCAATATTTTTGAAATTTCTCTTAGGGATTATGGCTGATAAATAGTTTATGGCGGCAAGCCTGGGGCTCTTACATTTTTAAAGAAACAGCCACATCTAATGTTGGTCACATGGTTATCTTAAAAGTATTGGAGATTATAGAACTTAATTATGAATAGTTGTAAAGGTTTTTAAATACTGTAGTCCATTTTAACTAAAGTGTCAGATCTATATTGAAAAGTTAAATAGGCTATCCTTTACGGTTAACTAGTAATAATGCCTTTTTCATGATTGGGCTGTAAATGAGAGGTTTAAAAAATGCAGTATGTTGATATCTATCTACTCCATGAGGTAGATATTAATATAGCCATATTAGACTAATTGAATGTTCTAGCCACAAATGTTAGCCAAAAGGCTGAGCAAAGATTTTCATTTGAAATTGAATCTTATTCCTAGGAAAAGTACTTAATGTTCTGAAATACATACATCCATTTGGAGTGTATTTTGCTACTTTTAAAATGTTCATGATATACAGGACAAGGAATATAAATGATTTGGCTTACAAATAATTTGATAAATATGCTATAGATTCTGTTAATTAGACCATATGTAACAGGGATTCTGTCATGAGTTTAGTCCAGTTTTATTTTCCCATACCCATTTTATAGATGAGGAAAGAGTTAGTTTCCCGTTTTCCCCAAATTTGCAAATGACATTTTATACCTTATACATTCAAAACTTAAACCCAAGTGTATTTCTTACTCCACTTATTTAGAACCCTTCAAAGCTTTTATTACACAATAAATAAAAGTCCATTGTAACCTAAAAATCCTATAGACTATTGTGCATTTCCAACTTTACCTTTCTTTTTTGTATTTTTCCATAGTTAGAAGAGGGGAGACAGAGAAACAGACTCCCACATGCACCCGACTGGGATCCACCTGGCATGCCCACCGGGAGGCAATGCGCTGCCCATCTGGGGCGTTGCTCTGTTTGTGGCTGGAGCCATCCTCAGCGCCTGAGGCTGAGGCCATGGAGTCTTCCTCAGTGCCCGGGCCAACTTTGCTCCAATGGAGCCTTGTCTGCTGGAGGGGAAGAGAGAGATCAAGGAGAGGGGGAAGTTTGGAGAAGCAGATGGCTGCCTCTCCTTTGTGCCCTGGCTGGGAATTGAACCCAGGACTTCCACATGTTGGGCTGACGCTCTACTGCTGAGCCAACCGACCAGGGCCTCCAACTTTACTTTTCAATCACCTAGCTCACTAAGTTACACACCTACAGAACTTTCTCTTCTTTGACTACTCAACACTTGTCCCTGCTTCCAATATTCACCTCTGTGTAGAGTGCTCCCAGATTTTCACAAGGCTTCAGATCTCCCAATGTCACTTCCAAAAGATTATGGATTAATTTCTCCCACTCTACACCATGTCGCTAAGTGGGCATTGAATGAATGAACAAATCTGCAGAACTAGCCTCTGAACTGTCATAGGTCTCATTTAAAGGTCATGAAACCATATAATATATTTCCTCTTTCTGAATATTCAGATCAATTACCTAAATACATATATGTTTCCCCATATTGTCTGGGGATATTTGGCTTTGTCATTGGAAAGCACTGAACTAGTTGAAAGATCAGGAAATAGCCTTTTTTCATATAAAAGTAGTTCTTAATCTTTATTTAGCAGTTTTGTTAAAATACATGACATAATTTGACATTATAAAACTAAATTTACAACCAGCATTCAGATTTTGGAACCAATAAAATGAACTGGAATTTTGTGGAGAAATAACCACTTTCAGGGCAGGAACAGGGAAAGTACAAAATGAGCCTGCAATATCTTGTGCCAGAAAGTAAGGGATACTGCAAAAAAAGAGAAAATAATGGAAGTATGTCAAATGGACATGAACTTACAGAGGTCAAAGCAGGAACAATTGAGTAACGATATAAATAACGTAGCATTGGATTATAACCCAAAGCCCACGAGTCTGAACATGTGTATATATGTACACGTATATGCACACATACATACTTTCATCTCACTTTCCAGACAAGATAGTGGAAAGACTGAATTTACATTGGAGAACAGTACTCTGTCCATCTTAACTACTGTAAAATCTTGGACAAGTTACTTAGCTGAGCTTCAGGTGTCTTCATTTATAAAAATAAGGTAATACTTCTCCATTCTACCTCAAAAGGTGAGAACCAAGTGTTTGGAAACAATTTGGAAGTTTTAAACTTGTAAACAATAATAAGATGTTTGAATAATTAGTTGTACATTTAAATAACCGTTCATATTCAAATGAAAGGGATTCTATAAGATAGGCTCTCAGTTACTGGGTTGTAAAGAAAAGCAGGAAAAGAATACCTTAAGAGCTTCCGAAGTACAGTGTTAAGCAGCTAAACAAAGGAAAACGTATGTCTTTGCAGGTGACTTCAGTAGATGAAATGTGGTCATATGTGAATCATACTTGATCTTTACTTGATACAAAACTATCCCTTGGAGTATTTTACTTTTTCTAAGTGAAAGAAAATCACTCAGTTTGGAGGTTAGCTTAAACGTAAATTTTAGGGTTTAGTACAAGGTTTATTGGGGTCCTAGAACACATACTAAGTCTTCCACTGTGTTGGTGGCACTTTGAAGGGGGTCTCTACCTACAAGGTTACTCTATCACTATGTCCTTTGGTACTTTGGCATAGAGGTTTTGCTCTAAATAAAAATGGTAGAATTATTGCGGAAAGATTACCAATATTCAGTGTAGGCTAAACATACTGACTGGTATATACATTATAGGTCAGGATAAATTGTTAGTTACTTATGGTTGGCTGGCGGGGGGATAATAGATGGGGAGTACACTTTAAGAATAAATTAGTCATGCACTCTGCCTTCAGTAATGCTAATTAGTTTTCTGGACCTGTTATTATATTCCTTCCCAGTATAGTGCCCTTGCTCACACTATCCTGTGAAAGCCTTTCCCAGCCTGTACTGCCTGACAAAATCCTACGCCTTTCAAGCAGTGGTTCTCAACTGAGTAGTACAGATTTTGCTGCCACCACCTTCCCACTCTCAACACTTGGCAGTAACTGGTAACTGGAGACAATTTTATATTGTCCTGCCTAGAGGTAGGGGCTTCTAATGGCATCAGATGGGTAAAGGCTGCTAAATATATAATAGTGCACAAGACAGCCCCCAACAACAATGAATTGTCCGCAGATATTTATAAAATATCCCTCTTTCACTATATTTTTACTGAATATAGACTAGGAGTCAAATGTAGTTATACAGATAGAGTGGCAAACTATTTTTGAAGTACTCCTTTAAGAATAAGGGATACAGGCCCTGGCCAGTTGGCTCAGCGGTAGAGCGTGGGCCTGGCGTGCGGAGGACCCGGGTTCAATTCCTGCCAGGGCACAAAGGACAAGCGCCCATTTGCTTCTCCACGCCCCCCCCCCCTTCCTCTCTGTCTCTTTCTTCCCCTCCCGCAGCCGAGGCTCCATTGGAGCAAAGATGGCCCGGGCGCTGGGGATGGCTCCTTGGCCTCTGCCCCAGGTGCTAGAGTGGCTCTGGTCGCGGCAGAGCAACGCCCCAAAGGGGCAGAGCATCACCCCCTGGTGGGCGTGCCGGGTGGATCCTGGCCGCACGCATGCGGGAGTCTTGTCTGTTTCTCCCCGTTTCCAGCTTGAGAAAAATACACACACACAAAAAGGAAATAAGCTATGTTCCTTCTGAGTGAGTTTTGTTTTTTTTTTAAACAAAACAACAAAAAGAATAAGGGATACAGCCTGACCTGTGGTGGTGCAGTGGATAAAGCGTCAACCTGGAACACAGGTCGCCGGTTTGAAACCCTGCACTTGTCTGGTCAAGGCACATATGGGAGTTGATGCTTTCTGCTCCTCCTCCCTTTCTCTCTCTTACTCGCTCTCCTCTCTAAAATGAATAAATTTTAAAAAATGTTTACTGATTAAAAAAAAAAGAATAAGGGATACATATAAAGTAATATTTCTTAATATTGTCACATCTCAGTAATTAAACTTGTATAATTTCCTAGCTCCTTAGGCAATACACAGTGCTGAGAGGTGCAAAGTAATTCTTACATCCCTATTTAAGAATTGAGGCTATGTTGAAATTCTGCTATTAAGTAAATATGTGATGCTCTTTTTATAGGTTGCAAAGAAGAAAGTTTCACTTTTTCTGTCAAAATGAAATGTGATTTTAACTATGACGATACTCATTCTGGACTTAAACTGGGCAAACCTGACGGTAGTGAGAGACTAGGTTCCTGCACTTCTGCGTGTTTGGAAGGTTCGTATAGAGACTGCATTAAAGACTGTGAAACTTTACCAGATCTTGGGTCACCCATTGTGAGCCCCAGGACAGTGGAACTTGAAACTGAGAGCAAGCCCTTGCATAATAAGGAGAATCAACATGTGCAACCTGTACGTAATAGTTCAAATGAAATAGAAGAACTAGAAACCAATGGACCTTATGAAGACAGTGGCTATTCTTCATTTTCCCAGAAAAGTGGCCTAGATGAACATGAAGAGCTTAGCCTTCCCCTCGAAGAAAATTTCAGTGACAGCCCACAATCTTGCCTGCTACGTATTCAAAGCCCAGACCAGTATCCCAACAAAAACTTGCTTCCAGCTCTTCATTTTGCAAAAGTGCTTTGTTCAACATTAAAAAAGAATGCCAAACGAAATCCTAAAATAGACTGGGAGAAGCTGGAGCATGCTACAGATTTTAGACTACAGAATATAATTGGCAGAAAAATGGGCCTAGAATATGTAGATATTCTTAGTGAACTGTTTCGAAGGGGACTCAGACATCTCTTAGTAAATATTTTAACACAGCTCAGCGATATGGACTTAATCAAGTAAGTGTTGGTGCTCTGAGCATATTCTATTAGTAGTGGTGATGAGCATGTTCATTAGATGGTTCAGCACCACTAGTTCCTGCAAAAACAGGGAGTCTTTTGCATTGTTGTTTCACTGACAGTGATTTACCCGATTGCTACCTGTGTGACACTAAGATGAAAGAAAGATCATTTTTAAAGTATGCATCTAGTTCAGTTATTTCACATTTCATATTTATGCTAATAGGAAACTTTTTGTTAGATTTGGATCTTTGTTTCTTTCAGTTCTGAAGTTTCTATTATGTAAGCTACATCTTGGGCTTAAATTTAAAACAGCTTAATTCTAGTATACAGGTCTAAAAAGCATTGCAACTTTTGTCACACTTGAAAATGTGAAAAAATTTATGTTCTCTAGGCTATTTTTTATGTAGGACTCTTAGGTTTTACAGTAATGAAAATACAGCAACTCACAAATGGGTCTGATTATGATTATTACTTAGAAAGTAACTACCCTTTTTCCTTATTCCACCAGAGAAAATCAAGATGAGGTTACTATGAGAATTATGATGACTATATAAACTATTGGATTAGATTGTATTCAGCTCAACTGGGGTCATTATTTTTGAAAAAAATTTTACAAGTACTCTTTCCAAGTGTTACTTTATACTGGTCTTGATAAAAATATATAGTGAAACAGTTAAGTATTGTTATTGTTAGCTAGCTTCTTGAGGGATAATCAATATCACAAGTTGATTTTTACTAATAGCAGTGTGTCCTCAAGTACTCTGAAATTTGTCTACAGATTTTCCCAAGTAGCTAACATGGTGGCAGAGGTATACCAGTGGCCACCTGATGTTTGCAGATATTGTGAAAAAAATGAAGCTCAAGTCAGTGGTTCTTAAGCCTGGATGCGCTCAGAATTACTCAATGGGGAGCTTTAAAATAAAATATGGAACTCTAGCTCCCATGTTACATCAATTAAACAAACTGAAATGACTATGTATGAAGCATTCGTAGATCTTAAGTGCCCTGGGCAATTCTAATGTAAAGTCAGGTTTAATTAGCACCTCTAATAGGAACTTCCTTTTTTGCAGTGTTAATGTTCTGGTAATGCATTCATCTTAGCTCTTTATGATGCTTTAATTGTGTCCTTCATAATCATTACTTTTCCAGTGTGTCTAAAGTGAGCACAACTTGGAAGAAGATTCTAGAAGATGATAAGGGGACACTGCAGTCGTACAATAAAGCAATACAAAGAGTTACTGTAAGTCTTTGCAGTTAATGTTTTCATTTTAAAATATAAAAGCTAATGCTCTTTACCATTAGAAATAGGAGGTAAAATAGGAAAGATAATGGGTAATTGGAAATTCTTCACATTCAAAACCATTTTACTTTTATTAGCACTCATTCTAAAATTCAAGGTAAAGAGTAAGGAACTCCATCTCAATTTATTCCTAGAAATGGAATGTCCAAAGGGATAAAAGGGAGAATTAATTAGTTCTCAGATAGTGTGACTTGATCATACAGCTAATCTAGGTTGCCATTGTGTGTGTGTTCAGTTACTAGATTATCAGTAAATTAAGTACATACTGAAGATTAATATAGAAGGGAATCGTTTACTTTAAAAATATTTCAAGCTGTAGCCTGACCAGACAGTGGCACAGTGGATAAAGCGTCAGACTGGGATGCCAATGACCCAGGTTCAAGACCCCGAGGTTGCCAGCTTGAGCACGGGCTCATCTGGTTTGAGCAAAAGTTCACCAGCTTGGACCCAAGGTCACTGGCTCAAGCAAGGGGTTACTTGGTCTGCTGAAGGCCCGCGGTCAAGGCACATATGAGAAAGCAATCAATGAACAACTAAGGTGTCTCGATGCACAACAAAAAACTAATGATTGATGCTTCTCATCTCTCTGTTCCTCTGTCTGTCCCTGTCTATCCCTCTCTCTGACACTCTATCTGTTAAAAAAAAAAAAATACATCAAGCTCTATATATAATTTCAGATCTGAGAGTTGATAGGCATAGGTTCAAATTTTGGTGCTATCTGTTCTAGATTTTTATTGCTTTAATTCTCAAAGTTTAATTCCTTTATCAGTAAGCTGGGTTTAATGGTAATTTTTCTAATCTAAAAGGTAGTTTTGAATCTTCATGACACTGGATGCCATTTAATGTGACTATTGCCATCTACTGGCGGTGGGAAGAATAAGCTCTGGCAGTATGTTGTAAATCATATCAAATGCTATGTAGATTAAGCGTGTCAAGTGCTCACATCTTCTGGCTTGTAATTTGTGTCAGTAACTTAGTTATTAGACTTTGAATGTATGTGCACAGTTTTATGTGGCTGTGTTTAAGCATATGTAGGTATAGTAAATGTACAGATAAACCCTTTACATTCTTATTTGCTCTTTTCTATGTATGCAAACATAATGAAAATGCCTGGTTGTTGAGAATAAAGGAGAATATTTTCGTCATATTAAAAAATTTTTTTTATTTAGGAAAAGAACGTTACATTTTCATTGCATGCTTCAACCAGAGAATTTGTCACATTCAGAACTGCATTGGCTTCTATTCAAGAATCAGCAGCCCAAACTCCCTCCAGAAATGATGATCAAGGCAAGTTATCTAATCAAGCTGATCAGAAAAGTTCTTACAGTCGCCACAATGAATTCTCTGAGGTAATTTTTTGCTTGTCGTGTTTAAAGGATTCCTGGGGGAACTTTAAATTTAATCATAGCATAATTAGAACTATTAATAGAGACCTTATCTTCTTTCTCCTTCATTCTACTTTTAGAAATGTGGAAATCAAGAAACTGTAGCTCAACTAATAAACTGGGAAAGAACAGAGATAGCTTTGTGTGCTGAAAATAGTAGATACCATTTGGCACTGTTTAAGACAGTTTAGTGAGGTTGAGATCTAATTTGTAAATACTAAGAAAATAATAAAAAAACTTTGATTTAAAAAAACCTTCTAAGACTGTTTAATCCTACATTCTGCAGTTGCCTTTCCTGTCTGAGGAAGAGAGCTAGCAGACAACAGTGAGGTCAGCTGCCAGAAATTGAAGGCATCCTGGTAGCCCTTCAAATCGTGGGCAATGTGTATTACTGAAGTTCTACTCACATGTGGACAGTTTTGCAAGCTTAATTTTTAAAACAGGTCTGACTAGGCGGTGGCACAGTGGATGGAGCGGAGGACCCAGATTCAAGGCCCTGAGGTCGCCAGCTTGAGCGTGGGCTCATCTGGTTTGAGCAAAAGCTCACCAGTTTGGACCCAAGGTCGCTGGCTCGAGCAAGGGGTTACTCGGTCTGCTGAAGGCCCATGGTCCAGGCACATATGAGAGAGCAATCAATGAACAATGAAAAACTGATGATTGATACTTCTCATCTCTCTCTGTTCCTGTCTCACTGTCCCTATCTATCCCTCTCTCTGACTCTCTTAAAAAAAAAAAATTAAAACAGTAGTTAGTGCATGTTTTGAAATAATATGTTGACTGCCTCAGATGGTAGTCAATAAGTATAAATGTTATATAATTCAGTTTTCTCTTTGTTATGATTTAATGACTAATATAACATGTAAGTTTATTCAAAGAGCACTTATTGAGCATCTGCTATCTTACCGGCAGTGCATAGGTAAGAAAACATGGTAACCTTCCTAGCCTTACAATCTAGAATGGAAGAGGGCTACATTTAAAAAAACACCATAGAGCCTGACCAGCTGGTGGCGCAGTGCATAGAGCATTGGACTGGGATGCAGAAGACCCAGGTTAGACAGCCCAAGGTCGCTGACTTGAGCAAGGGGTCACTGGGTCTGCTGTAGCCCCCCATCAAGGCACATATGAGAAAACAATCAATGAACAACTAAGGTGCCACAATGAAGAATTGATTCTTCTCCTCTTTCTCCCTGCCTGCCTGTCCCTCTCTCTTGACTCTGTTTCTGTCAAAAAGGAAAGAAAAATATATATAATATGGTAAGTACTTTAAGAAAAGATAAAACTAGAGGTAAAAGAGCCACCTCCTGAGTGACACTAGGAAGGCTTCAGAGAACAGGTGACCATGTAAGTTAGGCACTGATGTGAGTGGCATTCAGGAAGTAAAAGAACGTGGAAAGTAGCCCTGGAAAAGGGCTGCTGGACCAGCTAATGCGTGTACTGTCCTCGCCCTTGCACAGTAAGCTCCCTGAGGGCAGTTCCCTCATGTGTGACATGGTGCTTTCTATGTATATGGGGAGGGCATAGAGGTACCACTCTTGTTTTTCCTAAGTTATTGTTTGGTCTGTACTAAAATTTGCTTATGGATTTTCTTACTAGGTTGTCAAGACTTTGAAAAAGAATGAAAGCCTCAAAGCCTGTGTTCGCTGTAATTCACCAGCAAAATATGATTGCTATTTACAGCGAGCAGTCTGCAAACGAGAAGGCTGTGGGTTTGATTATTGTACAAGGTGTCTGTGTAATTATCACACCACCAAAGACTGTTTGAATGGCAAACCTCTGAAAGCCAGTTATAAAATGGGTCCTCTGCCTGGTACTAAGAAAAGCAAGAAGAATTTACGACGATTGTGATCTCATTAAATCTGTTATGATCCATGAAGTTTAGTTAGAAAATGTTAGATTTTAATTAAAAAAAAGAAAGAATAAATGTATTGTGATTTTCAATCTTATGTTGAAATCAGTATAGTACATAAAAAATTTTTTTCACCTGCTAAGTGGATGCACAACCTCTTAAAATATTTTATAATGTGAAAAAGTTTAAAGGTCTCGGTATAATTCAGAATTTAAATATTTTAAGAAGAAAACCAGTTATTTGCTTCAGAGGTACAAGAAGGGCCATGCGATTTTACCTAGACTGTCTTTCAGGGGTCTCCAAACTTTTTACACAGGGGGCCAGTTCACTGTCCCTCAGACCATTGGAGGGCTGCCAAATACAGTGGTCCTCTCACTGACCACCAATGAAAGAGGTGCCCCTTCCAGAAGTGCAGTGGGGGGCCGGATAAATGGCCTCAGGGGGGCCACATTGCGGCTGTAGTTTGGGGACGCCTGATACCATCTGTTAACATTTGAGACATTTATTTGCCTTACCAAAGTACTACCTATTGAAATATCAACTTCAGGATTCTTAATTTAAATGTTTTGTCACCTTTTTTAACCTTTCAGTGTGTATATTTCTAGGTGTCCTTTCTGAAATCCTGTTTGTTTTTTTATTTGTAATATTTGTCTGTGTTTTAATATTTTTGTACATAAATATTTTTGTATTTTTATGCAAAGATGAATATAACTTGTATATACATACATGTAGAAATAAATTGTTTTTGTTATGAATAAAATCACAACTTTAATAAATGTGAACTTTTATTTTGATAAACATCTTGAAATAGCTGAATTAGGAAGCTGTAGGAGACTACATTTGTATATGTCTACTCATCTGGGCAGCTTCTTTGATTCCCAGACTCTACTCAGATCCCAGTTTTTTTCTCAAAGTATCTTAGTAATTGTAGGGTGTGGTCTTAACATGCATCTCAAGATGATTCCGTACAAGAAGTTCATAAAACACACTTTGAGAAGTACTTAATATTATTTATCACTACACCTGTTAGATTGTATGGGTTAAATAGCCATAAAATATATGAAAATTATATTTATAGATTAAAAGTGTGTAGAATATAAGATCTTTGAACTTGAGCATTTAGGGTAATAGCAAGAGCTTGATCATTTACAAAATTACTTAAAGTTGAGTGTGTTCTTGTTTCAATTATAAATATGGAACAATAAGAGTTTGAATACAAAAAAAAAGGCCAAAGGTTTAAGATGTGCATCTCAAATCCTCAGTAGGACCCAAAACTTAAGATTTTACACCTTCATCTCAGGAGAAGCCTAAGGAAGAGGATTTATCTCGTGGATTTGTGAGTGTCTTGACTGGAATAAAACTTATAATAAAATTAACTGACTTAATTTTCTTTCTTTTTTTTTTTTTTTTTTTTGAGTGAGGAGGACAGATAGACTCCAGCATATGTCTGGAGCAGGAGGATTATCCAGGCAACCCCTGTCGGTGGATGATCTGCCCGTGTGGGCCCAAGCCTGAAGCCAAGCTATTTTTAGCCCCTTAGAGGAGGCTCCAGGGAGCCACCCTCCCTCAACAACCTGGACCTTTGTGCTCTAAGCCAGGGCTGTGGCTGTGGCTGTGGCTGTGGCTGTGGCTGTGTGGGGGGGGGAGAAGCAGATGGGCGCTTCTGTGTGCCCCGATGGGAATCGAACCCAGAGCATCCACAGGTAGGGCTGATGCTCTGCCACTGAGCCAACCGGCCAGGGCTGAGTTTTCTTTTGTTTGGGGTTTTTTTAGGTGTTTTTTTTTTTTTGTATTTTCTCAAAGTTAGAAGGTGGGGAGGCAGTCAGACAGACTCCGGCATGCGCCCGACCAGGATGCACCCGGTATGCCCATCGGGGCGATGCTCTGTTGCGGCTGGAGCCATTCTAACGCCTGAGGCAGAGGCCATGGAATCACCCTCAACACCTGGGCCAACCCTGCTCCAATGGGTCCTTGGCTGCTGGAGGGGAAGAGAGAGAGAAAGGAGAGGGGGAGGGATGGAGAAGCAGATGGGCACTTCTGTGTGCCTTGGCAGGGAATTGAACCCTGGACCTCTACATGCCTGGCTGGCGCCCTACCGCTGAGCTAACCAGCTGGGGCTGAGATTTTTTTAAATATGATGAATTTCATTGTGTTTCAAATGTTAAAGCAACTTCATTCTTTTGAGTAATTCCAGTTGGTCATGATGTCTTATTCTTTTTATGTATTGTTAAACTGTCTACATATTAAGAATTTTTGCATTTATATTCATGAGGGATGAATCTAGTTTTTCTACAATGTCTTTGGGATATATTCTCCCATTTTCAATTTTCTGGATTTGTGTGTAGAATTGATATTATTCCTCCTTTAGTGTTTGCTACATTTCTCCAAGAAAGCATCTGAAGATGAGGCTGTGTTTTTGTTTTTTCTTTTGGGGTGGGGGCAAAGAGGTGGCGTTGTTAAACTACAAATTATTCAACAGCTAGAGAGCTATTGAGGTTATTTATCCATCCTTAGGTGAGCTTTAGTACTTTATATTTTATTTATTTATTTATTTTTGCATTTTTCCGAAGCTGGAAACAGGGAGGCAATCAGACAGACTCCGCATGCGCCCGACCGGGATCCACCCGGCATGCCCACCAGGGGGTGATGCTCTGCCTCTCTGGGGCATCGCTCTGTTGCATCCAGAGCCATCCTAGCGCCTGAGGCAGAGGCCACAGAGTCATCCTCAGCACCCGGGCCATCTTTGCTCCAGTGGAGCCCTGGCTGCAGGAGGGGAAGAGAGAGACAGAGAGGAAGGAGAGGGGGAGGGGTGGAGAAGCAGATGGGCGCTTCTTCTGTGTGCCCTGGTTGGGAATCGAACCCAAGACTCCTGCACGCCGGGCCAACGCTCTACCACTGAGCCAACCGGCCAGGGCAATACTTTATATTTTAAAGAAACTTTTATCAGTCTAGTTCACTGAAATTAGTGGAATAAATAAGTCATAATATCCTTTCAATATTTGTAGAATCCACACTGGTCTGGTTTATCTCATTTCTGATATTGGTAAATTCTGTCTTATTATTTTTACTAATTAGTCTGATGAGAAGTTTATCACTTAGATCTTTACAAATAATGTTTTTGATCTCAGATTTTTTTATCCTTATTTTTTAAATTGTTTACTTGTTAACTTTTTTAAATTTTTATTGAATTTTGGGGGGTGACATTGGTTAATAAAATAGGTTCCAATTGTACAACTCTATAATACATGATCTGTTTATTGCATTGTGTGTTGCACGACCCCAAGTCAAAGCTCCTCCATCACCCTTGACCCCCTTCACCCTCCTCTACCTGCTCCCGCCCCTTTCCCTCTGGTAGTCTCTGGACTGTCTGTGTCTATGAGGGATTTTCACCCAGCCCCTCAAGCCCGCTCTTCCGCAAGAGATGTCAGTTTGTTCTCCATGAGCCTGTTTCTATTTGGTTTTTTTGTTTTTTGTTTACTTTCTTCATTAGATTCCCCATATAAGTGAAATCATATGGTTTTGTCTTCCTCTGACGGGCTTATTTCACTTAGGATAATACTCTCCAGGTCCATCCATGCTGTCACAACAGGTACCATTTCCTTCTCTTTTATGGCCAAGTGGCATTCCATTGTGTAAATGGACCACGCATTTTATTCATTCATATATTGATGGGCACTTGTGCTGCTTCCAAATCTTAACTGTTTTGTAAATTACATTTCAGTGAACATAGGGGTGTATATATTCTTTCAAATTAGTGTTTCGAGTTTCTTTGGATTTATTCCCAGAAGTGGAATCTCTGGGTCAGAAGGCAGTTCCATTTTTAATTTTTTGAGGGAACTCCACACTGTTTTCCACAGTGGCTGCACCAGTCTGCATTCCCACTAGCAGTGCAGGAGGGTCCCCTTTTCTCCACATCCTCACCAGCACTTGTTTGTTTATTTATGGATGACAGCCATTCTGACAGGTGTGAGGTGGTATCTCATTGTGGTTTTAATTTGCATTTCACTGATGATTAGTGATGTGCATCTTTTGATATATCTTAGCCATCTGTATCTTCCCTGGAGAAGTGTCTATTTAGGTGCTTTGCCCATTTTTTAACTGGGTTTTAGGGATTTTTTTTTTTTTTTTTTTTTTTTTTGGTGTTGAGTTATATGAGTTTTTTATATCTTTTGAATATTTACGTCTTATCAGATATATCATTGGTGAATATGTTGTATTCAGTAGGTTGTCTTTTCATTTTGTTGATGGTTTAATAGCTGTGTAAAGGCTTTTTAGTTTGATGTAGTCCCATTTGTTTATTTTTTTCTTCTGCTTCCCTTGCTTGAGGAGTTATATCAGAAAAAAAATATTGCTACAAGAAATATCCAAGATTGTCCTGCCCATGTGTTCTTCTCGAATTTTTATGGCTTCAAGTCTTACACTTAAGTCTTTAATACATTTTGAGTTTATTCTTGCGTATGATGTAAAAAAGGTGGTAGATTTTGCTTTCTGTATTTTGAATCCCTGTTATTAGCTTCATAAACATTTAAGATGTTCATATAAATTGTTTGGGGAGACAGAGAAATATCCCTTTTAGTTTATTTACAAGTCCTTCAGTTAAAAAGAACCATACTTGAGGAACTGTATTTCAGAAACATATCTCAAAACTTCATGTCAGATTCAGGTGATGAGATTCTGAATTTTGAGCTGAAGCTATACTGCAATGAGACTTCCAAGAGTTTAGGGAGAGGATAAGTGTAATTTTCATATAAGAGGGACGTCAATAGTTGGGAACCAGGAGGCAGACTGTGTTAGCCAACCTCTGAAATGTCTCCCAATGAGCCCACTCTCTTGGTATTTCTACCTTTGTGTTATCCTCCCACACTGCATTGAGTTTATGTGAGTAAGGGAATACAGCAAAAGTGATGGCATGTCATTTCTGAGACTAGATCAGAGAAGACAAAGTGATTTCCACCTCTCTTCTCAGATGAATCCCTAGGGAAAAGTCTGTTGTGAGCAGTTTACAGAGAGGGCACACTGTGAGAAACTAAAGTCTGGAAAGTTCCAAGACAAGAATTGAGGTTCCTTGCCAACTGCTGAGTCTGTAAATCTTCTTGTAAGTAGGTCTTCCATCAAACCTTCAGAAAACTTGAATCCTGGCCGACTTCCCTAGTGCACCCTGAGTCACCCAGCTAAACTGACCCTTCCCATAACTGTGAGGTAATAAACTTTTCTTGTCTTAAACCTCAAAGTTTGAGGATGCTTTGTTATGCGGTAATAAATAGCTAGTACGACGTAGGCACACCCTTAGGAGCATTGGCAAGAGAAAAATGAGCAGAAGTCTTTCTTCACAACCTTAGATTCGCTACACTAATTAATAAGATGGGCAGATCTCCCTGAGGACTTGGAGAATGGAACAGGTTGGCCTGTAATCGATACTGACATAGGTACAGGATGATAATCCACCTTGCACCTTAGAATGTTCTTTAAAAAAAAGAACTGACACTCCCAGGCCAAGGTAAGTTTGGGACTGGTATGATCGCAAAAATGGACTTTTAAGTCAGCTATATAAGAGAGAATGAATAACGTAGGTGTTAGTATTTTTATGGTTACTGTGATATATGGTATTTAAAAAAAAAAATTATTTGTTTTAAAGAAAGTCACAATACTAGCTCAAAGCTTACTAAAATGCCTTCTCTGTATTATGGCATCCAGGAAGACCATCTATGTTTTATGAAGTAAATCTAGATGAAGTTTATCTCAAAAGATGCCTTCCACGGTTCATGTTGTGGCACGAGTACCTGACTGATATTCAGTACGGCCCTTAAACTGCCCGTGCTCTAATGTGGTCTGACCTTGGAGCTGGTCTCCAAAATGACTTCCTTTACAGCACTTCTCTGATCAAGGCGGTAAGCAATGTGTGTCCTCACATGGTCCTTCCTGGCCACCCTGTCATTGTGCTTGGACCAACTAGTGTTTCTGACCAGTTGGAGTGACCATTTAATAGCAAATGCTGCTTCACTGAGGCCTTTATTTTAATTTGAAAAGTTGAGGTTTAGTAGCCCTATATGCGGTGGGGCTTATGAATGGTGGGGATTATAGGTTAGTGTTTCTGTAAAAATCTTGATATATTCATATGCATTGTTTTTTGGTTTTGTTTTGTTTTGCTTTTTTAAAAAAAAATGTTTTTTTTAAAGATTTTATTTATTCATTATAGAGATGGGAGAGAGAGAGAGAAGGGGGGAGGAGCAGAAATCATCAACTCCCATATGTGCCTTGACCAGGCAAGCCCAGGGTTTCGAACCGGCAACCTCAGCATTTCCAGGTTGGCGCGCGTTATCCACTGCACCACCACAGGTCAGGCTGTTTTTGTTGTTGTTGTTGTTGTTGTTTTGGAATTTTTCTGAAGCTGGAAACGGGGAGAGACAGTCAGACAGACTCCCGCATGCTCCATACCGGGATCCACCCGGCACGCCCACCAGGGGCGACGCTCTGCCCACCAGGGGGCGATGCTCTGCCCCTCCGGGGCGTCGCTCTGCCGCGACCAGAGCCACTCCAGCCACTCCAGCGCCTGGGGCAGAGGCCAAGGAGCCATCCCCAGTGCCCGGGCCATCTCTGCTCCAATGGAGCCTTGGCTGCGGGAGGGGAAGAGAGAGACAGAGAGGAAGGAGGGGTGGGGGGTGGAGAAGCAAATGGGCGCTTCGCCTATGTGCCCTGGCCGGGAATCGAACCCGGGTCCCCCGCACGCCAGGCCGACGCTCTACCGCTGAGCCAACCGGCCAGGGCCAACTGTTTTGTTTTTTAATGGGAGCTCTTAGTGTCAGCCTCACACATTTCACTAAAGCAAATTCTGAGTTAACATATTAGCATTGAAGCCTAGCCTGCCTTCAGCCCAGATTGATATTAGTGTTATCTGGCACACAGAGCTTAGCATTTCCATGTCCTGTGGCTGGGAAGTTTGTCATGCCTGTTTCACACAGCTTGAGGACTTGCCAAAAAAGACTGCCTATAAGAGAAAACAATGGTAGTTCCTCTACTAAAGGAATTCCTTAAATTCATAATCTTACCCTGATTCTTTTCCTAAATTCTGCTTCAACAATGTAACAACACAAGGCCACAAGATGGCGCTCTCATAACACCATATTTTTTAGTTTGCGCTTTCATGCGAAGTTTAATATCGAATTGGTCAAACAATATTGCTGCTTTCTATTCAACTTGTGTGGTCAGATTATAAGACTAAGTCCACAACATGGTGTTAAGCTAGAACAGGTAGATATAAACTATTTACATTTTGGTAGCAGGTATCAAGCCCACATGTCTTGCTCATCTTCAGCATTTTTAGCGATGGCTTATCCTCAACACGCAGCTACGGAACATTTGAAATGCAGCTCGTCCACATCTAACCTGAGATGCGCTGTAAGCGTAAAGATACAGTCCAGGTAGTGAATGAAGGCTTGGTACGAAGGAAGGCAAAAAGCTCATTTTTATATTGACTACTTCTTGAAATAATTATATATTAGATATACTGGGCTAAATAAAATTCTATGAAAGTTAATTTATATTTAATTTCTCCTTATTATAATTTTAGTGTGGCAACTAGAAAATTTTAAATTACATATGTGTCTTCCATTAAGTTTCTATTGAACAGCGTTAGTCTAAGTCTTAAGACAAGGGTTGGGAACATTTTTGGCTGAGAGAGCCATGAACGCCACATATTTTAAAATGCAATTCCGTGAGAGCCATGCAATGACCCAAGTACCTTACGCATTATCCAATAAAAATTTGGTGTTGTCCCGGAGGACAGCTGTAATTGGCTCCAGCCACCCGCATGGCTCCAGCCACCCGCAACCAGGAACATGAGCGGTAGGAAATGAATAGATTGTAATACATGAGAATGTTTTATATTTTTAACGTTATTATTATTTTTTATTAAAGATTTGTCTGCGAGCCAGATACAGCCATCAAAAGAGCCACATCTGGCTCGTGAGCCATAGGTTCCTGACTCCTGGGTTAAAATCACACAAGAAATAAGTTCCAGAGTAACCTTGCCGACCATACTTTCTATATATAGCCGTTTATGGCTTATTTATGGACATGAGGGTATCTGCTAGATGTCATCTAAACAAACTGGGATACTTTATTTTTTTCAGAACTTGCACTACTCATAGTTTGGTAGTAACTCCCTCTTCCTCTGACTCTTTATAAATTAAGGTAATAATTCCCTACCTAATGTTATAAGCATAACGATTAAATTAGAAAATATGGGTCAAGTGCTAATGCAGTATCAAAGAAATAAATAAAATGTAGTTGTTGTACATTTTTTATTATGGCTAAATTATTCATGCTCACAACTATGTGAAGGTTAAATTTTGCATCACTATGTCCTTGACTCTTGAGAATATAAAGCCCTTTTGTCCTCAGTAGATGAACAGAGAAAGTCACATTACTAGAAAATAATATTTTTAAAGCATGGATGGATGGAATGAAACTTTAAATGATTTCAAAGCTCACACTTAGAAGCTTAGTTATTCATTTACCTGTTTATTAACCCCCTATGTGCGTGCAGAAAGTTTCTCAACCAAGGTTCCATTAGAGAATTGAGCTTTCATGACCTAAAGTTTCTATTATATGTAACTAATTAACATTTCTCCAGGCATCCAGAATAGTATCAGTTAAGAACCATCTTTGAAGAAATTAAGAAAATATTTACTTAAATAATTTTTTCGTGTTCTGTCATTAGATAAGTAGTCCAGTTGATAAAGTATAAAGAGTAGGGAGGAAGAAAAAAATAATAAAATAAATACCAAGTTAACTACAATAGAACACAAAATAAAATAAATGCAAAATACAGCAATCGAATGCAATGAAAAATTACTTCTAACAAAAGGGTAGGTACAAAGGAAATACTGAAAAGAATCTTGAACAAAGATGAGAATGATCTCTTCTCTTATTCCCTACCTCTCTCCTTTTTCAATTGTGTAAAATATTCTACTATGCCCTGATGGATTCAGAGATGAATTGGGCAAGGAGTTTTGTGGTTTCCGGAACAGTCTAAGAGCTGTGAGACAAGTATGCCGGCAAATCTCCGGGTGAACTCAGCCTGGGAATGCTGACGTCCGCACAAGTTTCTTCACTGCTGGGAAGAAGAGTAATTCTCATCACCTAACTTCCTCACATAATAGAAAAAACACAAACCTATTTCATACCAACAGTTAGGAAGAGTCCTTAGAAAATTACTTTTAAAGTCTTGAGAATAGGTGGCAGAAGAGAGAACTCAGAATTGATACTAGAAACGATGACAACCCAAAGAAACAGGTGCATTGTTGACCCAACTCTTAAACACCTGTTAAGTGGTTAGTTTTTTTGTTTGTTTGTTTTTTGGTTGTTGTTTTTTTAACAGAGACAGAGAGAGAGTCACAGAGAGGGATAGATAGGGACAGACAAGTGCAGAGAGAGATGAGAAGCATCAATCATCAGTTTTTCGTTGCGACACCTTAGTTGTTCATTGATTGCTTTCTCATTTGTGCCTTGACCGCGGGCCTTCAGCAGACCGAGTAACCCCTTGCTCGAGCCAGCAACCTTGGTCCAAGCTGGTGAGCTTTTGCTCAAACCAGATGAGCCCGTTTCAAGCTGGCGACCTTGGAGTCTCGAACCTGGGTCTTCCCCATCCCAGTCCTACGCTCTATCCACTGTGCCACCGCCGGGTCAGGCAAGTGGTTAGTTATTTTTAAAGACACACACCCGTACTATTTTTAAGTCATAGTTTGTTCTTTTAAGGGAAAATACCTCAGTATTTCTAGGGGCTAATGTTATCCCAGAGGACAAATTAGAAGCACTCTAAATGAATGGAGGATGAATGGTAGGAAAGTAAGAGTAATGACTGGATCAGCCTTACTGAAGGGTCACTTTTCTAGTCTCTGGCATATTAGATCATGTTGCTTTTCTCTAGATAAATTTACATGTACATAAATTCCAGACCCTGAGAGATAGATGCACAAACAACCTCCAATGCTGTCACCATCTTCCTGAGAGACCCAATGAGGAGCAGAGAGGAGAATCCTTACAGCAGGGGTCCCCAAACTTTTTACACAGGGGGCCAGTTCACTGTCCCTCAGACCATTGGAGGGCCGGACTATAAAAAAAACTATGAACAAATCCCTATGCATACTGCACATATCTTATTTTAAAGTAAAAAACAAAACAAAACAAAACAAAATGGGAACAAATACAATATTTAAAACAAAGAATAAGTAAATTTAAATCAACAAACTGACCAGTATTTCAATGGGAACTATGGGCCTGCTTTTGGCTAATGAGATGGTCAATGTCTGGCTCCATATTTGTCATGGCTAGCTGTAACAAGTGATATGACGTGCTTCCGGAGCCCTGACGCGTGTGTCCCGCCTCACTGGAAGTAGTACTGTACATGAGCAACGCTGCGCTTGACATCTGCATCCTGTGCTCCTCTCACTGACCACCAATGAAAGAGGTGCCCCTTCTAGAAGTGTGGCAGGGGCTGGATAAATGGCCTCAGGGGGCCACATGCGGCCTGCCGGCTGTAGTTTGGGGACCCCTGCTTTAAAGAGTCTCATAGACGGTGTCGGTTTCTCACCACTCCAGGGAATACGGTACCAGGAATAACAGTCTTTTGAGAGACTCCTAGCCTCCAGGGAACAAGGTGCTTCTCAGATTGGGACTGGGGAGAAGAGAAAACAGAAGCATAGATAGTAACACTCTCCACCTCTCCTCTGCTGCCTGAGCAGAGGAAAAGTATCAGTCAGTGTTGGCACTTCCTATAAGATGCTGTTCAGTCACCACGTTGTACGTGACAATTTGCGTTTAAGGACCATTGGATTTAAACTACTTGAGTGTATAGTCCTGATGAGCAAAGAAATCAGGTCTTATTCTACATTGGCATTAGTTTGGGGGGAGAAGGGTAGGGAGTCGAAGAAGCAGTCCTCGGGGCTTGTCCCAAGAATTCATGACTCCTGAAAATTTCAGCACTCTAGTGAAGGGGATAGCACATCTCCTGTTAGCAGGTCATGCCTGAGAAGACAGTGTACAATGGCTTCATGACCATGTTTTTGGACAGGCTGGCAAAACTTTCTAAATTAAAATTATTTCTCATAAAATTGTAATCAGATATTTGCCCCTTGAGATTTTACCTACAGATTCCTCTGCACGGCTGTCCCTCTGGAAACTTCGCTGTGTGTAGTCAGTGTGCAAAGGATCAATGTTATGTTAACTATTTCGAGTCTTAGTATTCTCATGTCTTATTCCTGAAAGATTTCCAGCCATTCTCCTAAATTCATCAACTTCTGAAGAGCCCAGAATATCAATAAACTTGGGGCTGTCTCACCCTGTTGCACGTGAATTCCTTTTCTGTCCCGTCTTCGGTTTCCCACCAGAGGGCAGAAGACACCCATCTCATATGGCGTTTGGCGCAGGCATTTTTAATACATGTAATTTTTGGACTTGTTTAAAAATGGTCCTCATTTCATTACTCCGAGGCGCTATAGTGAAAAGTAGGGTTTCTGACGACAAAGTTCAGATCCCAGCCCTGCTATCCACCTGCTCTGTGGCCTGGGAAGTTCCTTAATTTCCTCTCTAAGGATGTGTCCTCATCCGTGTAAAATGAGAAGAACAGCCCGTTTCACCGGCTTCTTGTTGTGAGGATGAGACGGGTCTAGACACCTATGTGAAGCACTTAGAGCTGCTCCTGGGTGATCGTGAGCATCAGTAAGTGAGAGGTGCTCGGAAACTGTATGAAATGGGCGGTTCCGCTTACCTAGGAGTTCCTTGGCTGGAGAACACCAAGGTGGAAAGCTACTAAATAAAGCTAACTACCTCACTGCTGAGTCTCAGGTGTGGCAGGGCCTACTTACCTGCGCTATTTGCAGCCAACAGTCATGTGAGGAAGAAGTCTATCTTTTTGGTCATCAATCCATCTCGAGTGCTACAACAGTGCCTGGCACACTGGAGGTGTTCCGTAAGTATGTTTAAATGAGCGTAAGGTCATTTTTATTCACTTATATTTACAGGTAAGAAAATGGAGGTTCGGGGAGGAACAAACAAATGAGTAGATTCTGTTGTATCTAAACCTGAGTCCTATCACAAACCTGGGTTCTTGCCATGCGGTCTTCTTACCCTGAAGAAAGATTGAGAAGGTTGAAGGGTTCAAGAAAGCAAACTTTGGCTTGACTTTCCCAACTGAACTGCCAGGCTGCATTTTATATCGGAAGGAGGGAAAACGAAAGACATTCCTTTCAGTAACATTTTATTAGGACAGTTTGCCCCAGGATGTGGATGGTACTTAGCAAAAAATTAACTTAGGAAAAAAAATTACTTAATTACTCTCAAGCAGGTCTAGCAAATATTCTTAACTCACGTTTTCCCTAAGCCATTTCTCAACCTATTTTCCATAACTAAAATGGAAGGAAAATATAAAGAAAAAAGAACTTCGGAAGCCTGCTTACATTAAAATGTACTCTTTGGAGGACACAATACAGGCTTGTACTCACTATGTGAATGCCTTTTGCTGAGTCGTGGCTCAGACCCCCTGAATCAGAATCCGGAGTCTGATAAGGCCCCCAGGTGATTTATATGCACATCAAGCTTTGAGAAGTGCTGCTCTATTCAATATGGCTAATTATGCAAAACAAACGGTGGATTGCCATTAACTAATGAATTCATCACTTTTTATTGAGCATGTTTCAGAAAGCAGGGAACTGGAGAAAAAATTATGCTAGGCACCATAAAACTCCAACATATGTTTGGGAAAGGTGAGGAAGGACTCTGTGTGTTAAAAAGTGAGAACTACAAACTTAGGTATTTTTTTTTTCCTTTTTAGGACTTGACACCCATCAAGCCCATTCAGAAGAGGTTTCTTCAATTTTACAAAATGATTTCTTGCATGGATTACTTGTATGAAAGCTTTGATTTCCCTTTATTTATGGGTCCAGATAGCCTGAGGTCATTTTATTGTCAATATTGCCCTTACGTTATATCTATGAGTCACCAAAATGTGCTTCTTAAATCCAAGGTGGAGGTGGCTAGCCAAGTTAAAATTTATAGAACTGTCATTCTCTGTGACAGATGTCTCATGTTAGGTTATAAAACTTTTCTGCCTGTGGAAAGACAAGGATATGTGCAGACAAGGATATTCAAAGGTCTAGGTTACATAGAAATATATTGTAAAAACATCTCTTCATAGTTACTTATATAATGTGTATTTGTATATATATGTTATACATGTATACATCTATAGCTTCATTTTAATGGTATTTAATATACATATGAAACATTGCAAATTGTGTGTAGTTTTTATAAAAATTTTAATATTTTTATATTTTTAAAAAAGTTTAAAGGCACTATAAAAATTTGTTATTGTATAAATATTTTTCTTTGTAAATAATTTTATAAATTGTAATGGAGTAATAATATTGGAATAACTGGGTAGGTTTTTATTCTTTTTAGTATTCAATCATCTCTATATAGTCCAGTGCTATTAAAAATTGCTATAAACTAGGAATAATAATAGTAATAAGGCAACAATCAACAGAATTTATTTTTTTAATTTTTTAAAATTTATTTACATTTTTAGATTTTTTAAAATTTATTCATTTTTATTAGAGAGAGAGGAGAGAGAGAGAGAGAGAAGGAGAGAGAGAGAGAGAACAGGGGGAGAAGCAGGAAGCATCAACTCCCATATGTGCCTTGACCAGGCAAGCCCAGGGTTTTGAACCGGCGACCTCAGCATTCCAGGTCAACACTTTATCCACTGCGCCACCACAGGTCAGGCCAGAATTTATTTTGTTAGATTACCTACACATGTATTATATGCAAGATGGAACTCATTCTTTTTAAAATATGAACATGATTACTATCTTTGGGCAAGTCACTTGTGCCTCGAAATGAACTCATCTACAATATGGAACATTTGTACTAGATTATCTCTGAAATGACCTCAAGTTCAAAACCAAAATTGAAGTATTTTTTTTCCTTTAAATCTCTATGAATCTGCACAGAATCGTAGATTTTGTATCTCTAGCATTTTGTCCTTACTTCAGAGTCTAACTGAATAAAACGGCAGCCTCGGCTCCCTGTTCACTTGAGGACTCTTCCCTGTGGACCCAAAGGAAAGGGAAGAAGGAAATGTGACATCATCAGCTGCTGCAGTGCGTTCACCTCAAAAACACTGGCTTTCGCCTTCTGTTCATATTTACTTCCAGGGGCTTTATTCTCTGAAAAGAGTTTTGCACTTGTTTGTGAAGAGAGCTGTGTCACTTGATCTCTTTCTCTCCTCTTACATACTATTATAGGGGATGGAACTGTAACCATGGAAACCTGAAGGGGCTCTGGCAGAGTTTCATAGGTTATTGAAGCTGTTTGTAAATGTAGTCAGATTGAAGAATTTCCTCAGTGACAATTCTAGGTCATTAGCATCAAGAGTTATTTTTGAAGCATAATTTCTGTTCCCTTTAAATATATCCCTAGTTAACTTTTGGGGAAGATGGTGTCGGTATATGATGGAATTCATAGTCGGGGTCCTAATCTTAGGATTTTAGTGCTCGTAAGAAAAGGGAACACTAACTATAAGGAAAAAAGGATCCCCCCTCCCCCCCGTTAAGTATAATCCATGGGAATTGGATTGATCAACAAAGCATTTTGAAGCTCTTTCCAGTGACAAACTTTTCACAATGCTCAGGCAGAAGTGAGCATGAGTCTTTTCACTAATAGCAAGACTTCTTCCCTGGACTCCCAATAAGAGTGGTATTTATAAAAAGTAAATCTGAGCCTGACCTGTGGTGGCGCAGTGGATAAAGCGTCGACCTGGAATGCTGAGGTCGCCGGTTCAAAACCCTGGGCTTGCCTGGTCAAGGCACATATGGGAGTTGATGCTTCCTGCTCCTCCCTCCCCCTTCTCTCTCTCTCTTTCTTTCTCTCTCTCACTCTCCTCTCTAAAAATTAATAAAGAAAATAAATAAATAAATAAATAAATAGTAAATCTGATTTTGTGCTAGATGCTCCCAAGGCACAAAACCCACAAGCAGTGGTGTTCTCCGGGAGGTTTCGGCTCCCTGGCAGCCTTGGGGGCGGCTGCATCCGGGCCAGCTTCCCCTGTGTTGACCTGTTTGGTCACAACGCGCTCTGCACGCAGGGTCCAGAATGGCTCAGCGCTCGGTGCTCACCCTCTTAAAATTCTTAATAATTTTACTTTTGAACTTATGTTTTGTCTGTAAAGTGTAAGATGACAACTCTGCTTTGCTATTTCTTTAAAGAAATTTCAAAGTATTTATTTTTTCTTTGTTTTTTTCAGTGGGTGAGCATATTTGAATTAGGAGTTTGCTTTTTAGTGCCATCAAAGTCCTGGTGGATAGATAATTTGGGTTCAAATTTGGTTTCAGTAGTGTTATATATATAAAATGTATATGCACATGTGTATGTATATGTATATGCACTATATGCATACATTATATGTATATATACATTATATGTATATATGTAAATATATCATAGTCATACTAGATATTAGTCACACTGTACATTTATCTTAGTGTATTTATTTATTTATTTATTACAGAGACAGAGAGAGTTCAGAGAGAGGGATAGATAGGGACAGATAGGAACGGAGAGAGATGAGAAGCACAATGCTTAGTTTTTTGTTGTGACACCTTAGTTGTTCATTGATTGCTCTCTCATATGTGCCTTGACCGTGGGGCTACAGCAGACCGAGTAACCCCTTGCTCTAGCCAGTGACCTTGAGTCCAAACTGGTGAGCTTTGCTCAAACCAGATGAGCCTGTGCTCAAGCTGGCGACCTCAGGGTCTTGAACCTGGGTCCTCGCAATCCCAGTACAACGCTCTATTCATTGCGCCACCACCTGGTCGAGCTGTTCTAGTTTATTTTTAAATCAATTTTTATGTATTTCTTTCTTTAATTAATTAATTTTTTTTTAAGTGAGAGAAAGGGAATCTTCCCACATGCACCCCGGCCAGGATTCACCAATAACCCTCATCTGGGTTTGATGCTCAAATCAACCAATCTATCCTCAGTATTTGAGGCTGACACTTAAGCCACTAGCTGCAAATGGGAGAGGGGGAAGGGAAGAGAAGCAAATGGTCGCTTCTCATGTGTGCCTTGACCAGGGATCAAACCCTGGATGTCCGCACACCAGGTCTGTGCTCTACCCACTGTGCCACTGCCTGGTCAAGCTCAAATTTCTAAGTAAGTAGAATTTTAGGTATACTTTTTTGCTCTTGACTTTTAACTTTAACTACAGAAAATACAGTGAGAAGGTGGTGCATAATATAATATATTAATTTTCTAAGAATTTTGGGGCAGGATTAGTATGTAGCCCAATTTTATAGATATTTCATGTTTGATTTCAAAGTATTTGTATCCTGTAATTGTTAGGTATAAACTTATATCTGTGCTTATTAATTGTATTTATATTATCTAAACCTTCTAAATTCTTACTGATTTTTGACTCTTTGATCCATCAATTTTCATTGATGTGTGGTAACACCCTTTTTTAGATTAGGGATATGTCCATGTCCGTTTTTTTGGTAATATTTGATTGATATATTCTGAGGCTAAGTTGTCTTGTGCATACAATCTCAGGGTTTTTTGTAGTTTCCTTGAGAATTGTCTCTTCTATTTCAGTGTAGTGAATTTATACCTATTCGTGCATTTTTGTATTAAATACCATGTTATCTGATAAAATTTAGCTATACCAGTTGCTATGGGCTGAATTGTGTTGCCACAAAATTTGTATATTAAAGTCCCAATGCCCAGTACCTCAAAATGTAACTGTTTTTGAAAATATGGTCTCTAAAGGGATGATTAAGCTAAAACCAAGACTATTAGGATGGAGCCCTAATCTAATGTGACTGGTATCTATGTAGGAAGAGGAGGGGACCTCAGAGATCTGCATGCACAGAGAGACAATCATGCGAAGAAGCAGCAAGAAGATAGATATCTTCAAGCCAAGGAAAGAGTCCTCAGAAAATAACAAACCTGCAAACACCTTCACCTTGGACTTCTAGCCTCCAGAACTGTGAGTAAATAAATTTCTGTCATTTAAGCCACCTAGTCTGTAGTACTGTATATTGTTCTAACAACCCTGGCAACTAATATACCATATTTCTTTTATTAATATTTGTATGAAATATTTAATTCTATCTCATTACTTGCAACCTTTCTAAGATATTCTGTTTTAAGTATACCTGCTTTAAATGTGAGTACTTCCTTTTATATTATGCATTCAATAATTTTTTTTTACTTCATCATGTAGTTGATAATTTCTTTACTGTAGTATCTTTGAGTATGAATTAATAACTGGCTGAGATTGTATATTTTTCATGTGTAAATCTTATGGATTTGTCTGGAGAAGTTTCTTTAGACCTCTTTTCCATTTGTTTCTGTTGTGTGCTCGGAGTCTGCTATATTTGCATCAGTTTGGGATGAAATTTCTCACCTTGGAATTCCCATCCCACCCAAATAGTTTAAATTCCTTCTCTCTTTCCATCCGTATTCAGGACTAGGGGTTTTTGTTTGTTTGTTTGTTTATTTGTTTGTTTTACAGGGACAGAGAGAGAGTCAGAGAGAGGGACAGACTGGGACAGACAAACAGGAACAGAGAGAGATGAGAAGCATCAATCATCAGTTTTTTATTGTGACACCTTAGTTGTTCATTGATTGCTTTCTCATATGTGCATTGACCATAGGCCTTCAGCAGACCTAGTAACCCCTTGCTCGAGCCAGTGACCTTGGGTCCAAGCTGGTGAGCTTTTGCTTAAACCAGATGAGCCTGCGCTCAAGCTGGCGACCTCGGGGTCTCAAAGCTGGGTCCTCTGCATCCCAGTCCGACGCTCTATCCACTGCGCCACCGTCTGGTCAGGTAGGACTAGGGTTTTGATCATGATGGAACATTATTTTGTTGTTTTGTCCCAGCCCTCAAGACCCAAGCACAGAAAAACTTTCTTGCCTTATCTGTGATGTGCTAAAGTTTTCTGCCCCTTCAAATGAAGGGGTGGCTCCTTTAAAGTAAGTCCCTGCCATGTTGTTCTTAAAGATGTCTCCCTTTAATTTTGGATAAGTACAGGACACAAATAGAGGGAATTTAACTACACAGAAAAGATACTCAGATGCCTGCCTTTGGAATCTGATATCCAAGAAACCAAAATCTAATGAAAACAAGTATTTCAAGTACAATATAATCTACTGTATCATATGATCAAATTAAATTGTACTCAAGAGATATGTAACAAAAGTTTGTAACCAAATGAATACCATAATCTTGGTTACATTATTGTTCATCAGAAACTTTTCTCTATAATTCCTTCTCAGTAAAAAGTTTGTCTTATTTTTACCTCCTGTTTATTTAGCATAGGCAAGAGGTCATTTCATGACTTGGGTTTGGAATTTGGGCTGAAGAAGGGAATGAGAGAACGAACTTTTCTCTCTGTTTTAGCTTTGTTATATGGGCTTTCTAAATATAGCAATAATGTATTTTTCATTTGGTTTAAGTTAACTTAATAGATGTGTGTACTGGGTTTTGAAACTCAAAACTTAACTAAAGACAATTTATGGTTTGCTTTCCTTTCATATATTAATATTTCAGTTTTTTAAAGATAGGTCACGTGTGAATATTTTGACTTCACCTAAAAAATAAACCGTTAACTGAACTAAATAGTCTTTTTCCTTAACCAACACATTCCTCCCAAGTAGGAAAACCATTTAGAGAAACCAAGTTATTTTCAAAAGGGCATTATTTTAAGTTTGCTATTAAGCTATGATCCATAATTCACACTTTGCACTCTTGGAAAGTAGGGTTCCTTTTTAATGGACTTGGCTGAAAATATCTAACTGTCCAATTTCTTATTGTTTGGACATTTTTCTGTAGTTCATGTAGCCTATTTCCTGAGCTAACTGACTTGTTACATGTCACAGTTTATCTCGTGGTCATTACCTTCTTATAGGATCTCTAAGAGGCTTCTGTATACTAGTTACTCGTGTACTGGCATCTCTAAGAGTGAATTGCTTTTCCATCTTTCAGTATCCTGTTTCTTTATGTTGTTTGAGGAGTTATTCCCCCATATTCTTACCATAATTCATGATTTATTTAATTAAAAACTTTAGTCCTGCAGATACACTAATGGAAGCATCACTCTATTGAAGTCCAACGTATTTTGCCTGTTATTTTATACCATCTGTCAAACATATAACTTTTATTGAATTGAATTGCCCTGAGTATGAAACCTTCTGCAGGTTTATATCAGGAGTCAGAGCAAACTGCCTTTTTCTTTCTCCTCAGAATAGTTGCAGACTGCCTCTGTGAACAGCATTATCAATTATGTGAATAGCTAGTTGAACAAACCATGATAGGATCAGAGTTTCATGGCAGGATACAATCAGTAATGGACTATAGCCTGATTAACTTTCCTTCAAGACCTTTCTAAGCACACAGCCATGTGTGCTTGATTTATCGGCCATTAAAAAATTTCTATTCTATTATAAGAAATAATTATGGCAACTAAAATCAGTGAGTGCCTTCTATGTATTAGACCCTAAGCTAAGCATTTTATATGGTACAAGCTCATTTGACCCATTTAATCCCCATCTCACCATCAATTTCTCTCCCCTAATTGATGCTTTTTTGGCTCTTGTTTTACGTATGTTTACCTTGGGACTCACAGATATACTGGTAGCTTAAGCCCAGGTATATCTGATTCATGAGACTGTTCCCTTAAGTTTAAATATGCAATGCCCTCCTAGTAACTCCCCCCATGGTGGGTACCTTGTATTCTTGCATCTTAATCCCTCTCTTCCCCACCTTTCTAGCTACAAAACTTTTCTAGCTAGAAGGGTTTATTTTGTTAGTCATCACTGTAAATTTAAGTCAAAGTGTCATGTCTTTGAAGAGCTCATCTATTTTGGTCTGATCCCTAGTTGAAGCAAAATAATAAATCTTGCCAAATAAACTTTGGAACTGGTGAGAAGATATTTTAGGAACCGGAGCTTTGCTTGAGGTCTCTGAAATCATACCCTAGATTTCCATTTCCTTTATCTATGACTAAGACTGACCTTTGCGGGGATGGTTGGTTTTTGCTTTCCACTCCTGGAGCTATGATTGCCATCGAAGATAAAAAAATACATATATATGAACTAAGACTAAATCTGATATAGAAATGAGTCATAAGAAGAAAATAATAATGTATCTATTTCCAGATACGTAATTATATTTAAGCTAGTCTACCTTTTATCAAATAGTTATTATTTTTATCACTTTTTCAATATACTTCTCCAACATGCTTAGACATGTTAATGATAGCTTTTTAATAATATTTGAAAAAAATATCAGGCATGAAATTTTATTTTAAATATGATTTGTACCATATAACTGGCTTTCATGTTGGTAATTTTCTTTTGCATATTTACACATATGCATTATGTGCTAAATTAGGAGAAGTAATGAGGGTTTTTTTATTTTTTTATAGTTTTCATTTTATGCTAGGTTTGTCTTATATTTTAAGTGCTATACCAAGGGTTCTTCAAATTTATTCATAATGTGCTTAGTGTAATCATTTGCTGTGTGACACTATTGATTTAATAGTTTTTACAGGGCAAACACTTTTAGGTGGAAATAATTGATGATGATAAAATGAGAATATTACTAAAAGTGACAGATTTATTCAAGCAGACTGAATAATGCATGCATGAATGAGATATATGTATATAACTTGAAATAATCCAAAACTCAGTTATCATCAGAGTTGAAAAGAAATATATTATTTTAAAATACTCTTTATTAGCCTGATTTTTCTTTTATGGTTATAATATCAAAATACATTACTTAAATAATTTTATTTATTATTTTTTATGTGCTCACTAAGATCAAATAATTTAAAAATTCAAAATTGGAAAAGAAAAAGTAGATAGATAAAATATTATCTGTAGACATTTTACAGTACAGATGGGAACATCTAATAAATGACCAAAATATGTTTCTTCTTTCTATCTGAATTTTGAGTATACATTTATATTTAAAGTATGTATTTTTTATTATTAAAAGCTACTATATATTGAGTTTCTGTTTAAAAATGTTATTATATTAAAATGAATTTAAAAAGCAAGGACCATAAAAGACCTTTTATTTATAAGCTTTACAGAGTACTGATTAGATGGTTATCAAGGTGATTATCAGCTTGATGCAAAGTAATCTTTGTAAAATACTTGACTTCAAAATACAGAGAGTGGTGGGAAAAGTTGACAGAATGAAGGTCGGAAAAATGCAGTTCCAGTGATACCACGCATTAATCACTCATTCGTTCAACTGCTTCTTTCATTCAGGGTACCAACTTCCGTTAGACAAAGGGGAATCTATGTCAAGAGGAACCTCTTGTGGCACCAACAGCACCGAATCTAGTAGGGAAATCAGAGAGTTAAACAATAATAACCAAGTATGATGGGTTGTATAGATCTTTGTATCCCCACTGTATCCTACCATATATCAGGGAGACTGCTATAGACCAAATATTTGTGCTCTTCCAAAATTGGAATATAATCCCCAATGTAATGGCATTTAGAGAGGGAAGGTAATTAGGTCATGAGGACAGAGCCTTCATGAATACAACTAGTTACCTATAAAAGAGACCTCAAGAGCTCCGGCCAGTCTTCTGCCATGTGAGAACACAGTAAGAGTAGGGTCTTCTATAAGACAGGAACTGGGCACCCTACTGGAGGATGTGTATTGAGAATTCATTGGGAAATTAAGTTGGTTAATATAAGGCCAAATTAGGAAAGAATTTAGAAACTATGCAAATGGTTTAGGTAGCCAAAGAAGATGTGAAACAGATTGATGTTGACGGCAGTATTCAAGTATGACGAGTCATGCAGTGAGTGGTAGCTCAGCTAAACAGAAGATGATGGGTTTGGAGACTATTCTTTTATGTCATTTGAATTTACTCAGAAATCCTGTGAATACACACCCTCCATGTAAACAAAGGAAAAGAAAAAAGAAACCACCAAGATGTCATTAAATAATGGATATTAAGATACCTTAGTCACTCTCGTTTTTTGGTACATTGAAAGAACTTTTATTCTCTCGTGGTAAAGGAGCTAGCTGCCTTACTCATTCTACATTCATGCATCTTCAAATTCTCATCACTGGAAAAGTGTTACACAGTAAAGGCTTTAATGGAAAGAGTGAAAGCTGGACAGATTTTCATTGCCAACAAGATAACAGGATGAATTAGCTACCATTATCAGAAAATCCTTCGCTTTTTCTATGCAATCCATTTAATATAAGAAGGACCAGGGCTAGTATCAGAGGTCTTATTACTATATGATGGTATTCTTTCTACATGCTGAGCAAATAACTTTCTAACCATATTTATAAATGAGACCTGGTCTTTTTTGGATTCTCTAAGAATCTGCTTCAAAGGTGACATAGAGTTTAGCATGTTATGAGCAACTCTAAAATGTCAAATGCCATTGATCGGATTTGTGGAGCCCAGATATCAGAGGCCACTCAACAAATTGAATATAACACTGTTGAAACTCATAACAAAGGAGGAAAAATAAAAAAAGATTAATTGTTGATTAGGATCTGAAGAATACATTTGTTTGTGGTTACTCATATTTTTAAACATTATTTAGCTACATTTTAAAAGTCTGGAAATATTAAGTCATCTTTATTTCTTTTTTAAAATGAAGAAAATATAAAATTAAGACTAAAAGAAATATAAATTCAATTTAATATTTCTACACTCGTGCATACTAAAGTAATTAAATTCTAATTTTCTTTAGAAAAAGATGAAACAAAATTGCTATTAGTCATCAATTTACCCTTTTGTATATTAAATGATGATTCATATGCCTTCAACACTAGTCAGAACATTATTTATGTAATGGCTACTTTTTTAAGCTTCTAAAATGTAGAGCAAGATAGAAAACTAGAAGAGGTTTCAGGGGAGAGCCAAATGTTTACATGTTTACGTTGTTAAAATATTAAGGCATAAAACCCCAAAAGAGGAAACTAAAGGAACTGAAATTACTTGAATGGGGGACAAATTTCAAATATGTGATATCTTTTCTAAGAAGAAAACAAGAAAAAACAAAAGGCATTAGTTAAAAGGTAAGGATTTTTTAATAGATTCCAGGAAAAAAGAAAATTCTTGCAATAAGTTCAACTGGACAGTTAAATGTTATCCTTCTTTGGAGATATTTTAAAGTAGGATAGAATTATATCCATTCATTTACTCATTCAACAAGTATTAATTGAATATCTACAACTAATGTACAATATAGACAAGATCCCTGGTTTCTTGATCTTACATTATACTAGGAGAAATAGTAAATAAATGAACTAATAAATTTCAGATAAAAGAACTATGAAGAAAATAAATTTAGGCAAGAAAAGAAAGCAACCAAGTTGGCAGTTTATACTTCATATTGGTGAGTTAGGAAAGTCTCTCTGAGGTGGCAGCATTGGTACTGAAACTTGAGTGATGAGAAAGAATCAGTGATGAGACATCTTGCAGAAAAGCATCATGGGTAGGGTAGGGTCAATAGCAGGTACAAAGGCCTTAAACTGGACCTGACTCAGGATATTCCTGGAACACCAGAAGACCCAAGTGCCCGGAGAATAGGTAAGGATAAGGAGTGGAGTAGAAGACAAGATGGTTGAGACCGAGTCTCTGCAAACATGTAGGCTACAGTTAGGAGTTTGCATTTTATTTCAAATTCAGAGGGAAGCTATTAGGTTATTTTAAATGAAGTAGAGAATTGGGATTGGTAGATTTTCCAATGTGCTTCACACCTATGATTTGAGAATAGTGACCAAAATGCCATTTTTTTTTCAAAATGCTATTTTTAAAATAGCTTTCTTGCATAGAAAAGGACTTATTCTAAATTTGAACACAGAAGCACTTATCTTTCCAAATAAATCCAATAACCTAAAAACAATAGTCATAATCTGTTAAAGAAAGTTAGTGTCTGCAAAGACCATAAGAACCTGGCTATGTTGTGAGCTATGCAAATCTTTTCCCATTTTTAATAATGCTTCAAGACAGCATTCTTATCTAGTTTCCATTGCTTTAAAATAAGAAACATTATTATTTTTTGCATCAAATTTGCCCTTATGAAAATACTAACTATTAAACTAACTGAAGTTACTGTTTTTATTTTATTGTCAATATAAATTTGTTTGCTAGCTTAATGTTATGGAGTTAATACTTCATATGTAAGAAAGTGTAGATGGAAAATAATTATTTAGTAATATTTAGTAATGTGGAGAAAAATATTAGCAAATATTAGTACTTATTATTAGTAGTACACCACTTATATTCTACTGAAAGCTTCAAATGAAACCCAAGAAAGGGTTACCCTCCTAAGGTCACAGATGAACTATGGACTAGAAACCTGGAATCCTGAATTCCCTATTACTTTTTTCAAGTTGCTTAAAGTGTAAAGTTAGATTGTTTCAAAATTTTCATCTTTCTTGAGATAGGCCTGTAATGTTATGAATTTTCCTCGTAGCACTGTTTTCACTGTGTCCCATAGATTATTGGGTTGTTGTGTTCTCATTTTCGTTTGTTTCAAGGTATTTTTTTATGTCTCCTTTGATCTCATTGTTCAACCATTCATTGTTTAGTAACATGTTATTTAACCTCTGTGCCTTTGTGTTTTTTCTAGTTTGTTTGTTTTTTCTTGTGATTGATTTCTAGTTTTATACCATTATGGTCAGAGAAGATGATTAACATAATTTCGATCTTCCTAAGTTTATTGAGACTTGTTTTGTGTCCTGACATGTACTCTATCCTAGAAAATGTACCACATACCTCTGGTGGAGTTAATAGGATATGGCTAATGCAGTGGTCGGCAAACTCATTAGTCAACTAGCCAAATACCAACCGTACAACAATTGAAATTTCTTTTGAGGGCCAAATTTTTTAAACTTAAACTATATATATAGGTAGGTACATTCCTTATCAGGGTAGCACCCGCACGTGGTATTTTGTGGAAGAGCCACACTCAAGGGGCCAAAGAGCCGCATGTGGCTTGCAAGCCACGGGTTTGCCGACCACTGGGCTAGTGAATTTCCTGTGAGAAGGAGGTCCTAGTCAGGCTTCAGGAAAGGTGGTGGGTGTGGCCCCTGACATAGAGCTACACAACTCAGTCTGGCCTGTATTTTGCCCCCACCTCAACAGGGCAATGCCACTAGGAGTCAGTGGGTAGGGCCTCTGGAGCCAGGAGGATTGTTCTATCAGATCTCCCAATCTCTCATGAAGGGGAAGCACTGATCAAATTTACAAGAAAGTGGGAGGAATGGCATCTGCTCCAAAGCCGGACAACTGAGCCACTGACTCCCCCTGGGTCTGTCCAAGACCTCTACATCCTGACCACAATAGCTGACTCCATAGAAGAGCCTAAGCTCCACAGGATGGGGTAAAATGGAGTTCTGAGAATGGGACAATTTCATTCTCTCAAGCTGATGCACAAGGAGGGGAATGGTCCATCAAGAAGATAGCATCTGCAATATTGGAAAATAACTCAGCACAGTGATTCTGGTGGCTTTCCCCAGAGCCAGAAATCCCAGACTCTCCTCATGAGACTCTAGTCTGTTCTGTCCTCCCTCTGCTGGAGCCCAGTGTGAGTGGCTGCAAACAAAGTTTTGTGCTTTGACACTTTAAAGAAGTGCCTGTGTCTCTAGTCATCTCTTCCTGGTAGACAGAAACCCTGCAGCTTTTCACAGCTGAATATTATGTGGATGCCTCTTTCAGGCTCTGGTGCTCTGGGTTGGGCAGCCCAGCTTGGGGTTTAGGCCCCATAATTCTCAAGGGAAACTCCTTCACAGCTAAGATATCTCTCAGGAGCCTCATCTGCTGACCATAGAAGCAAGGCTAACCCTTTTTGTGTCTCTGCCCTTCCTTCCAGTCTCAATGTGACTTCTTCAGTAAATCCTTGGTTATAAGACTCCTCTTCTTCAACTAGTCTTCAGTTGGTTATTCAAGATGAATGATCTTTTAGTTGTAATTCCTGTTTGGTCTTCAGAGAAGGTGAGTGTAGCTTCCACCTACTCTGCTGCCATCTTGATCCTATCCTTATCACTTTTCTATAACTTTATGGAGCAAACCAAATCTGGTGCCTGAATAAAAGTTTGGTATATGACCCAGCACTTAAGACCCCATGATAACTTTGAATTTTGTTCCATTGGCCTCTTACTACCAAAATAGTTTCCTTTAAAGGAACATTAGAGGAAATGGATTTGTGCTTCTATTCCACCCCCATGTATATTTATCTAAATAACACTTATGTCAAGGTTACCTTTTAGTGTTTAAAGCTATTCTATTAAAGGACAGACTAAGGGTATTACCACATTTATTACCATTCTTCTAATTTATCATAATCTTAAATAGTACAAGAAAGTTGGGTCTCCTTGAAGAAACCTGATATGATAAGTTATATTTTTTCACTATTCTTTATGCTTTTGTCATAGTCAGCATTTTCCTCCCATGCCTGCAATAGTGATTTATACGTAAGAGATTTTCAGAACATTTTATTGAGAGAATAAAACAGTGCTGACAACTTCTAGTATTCTTTGTGACATTCTTATTTGTAAAAACAGCATGGAAACGACCGTTTCCTAAAAGACTGACAGTAAACTTATTTATTTTATTTTAATGTCAAGAGGCCCAGATACTCTTTCTGATATCTTACTTGAAATTACTATTTATGTTTTACTTTGCCTATTTGAGGTAGCTTATGTTCATTCAATAGCACAAATCAATGAAAATGTGTTGGTATCTTCTATGTACCTGGAGTAGCTCTATGTCAAAATGGAGAGCCTGTGTTTTCTGCACCCGAGAAACTCACCGCCTAAGGCAGGCTAGCAATGAACTATAATACATGTAGTCAATACTACAGTTTTGATCTATATCAAGTGCTCTCATGCAATAATAATAATAAAAAAAAAAAGGACAAGTGCAATAAGACCACAAAATCATTGCAATTCTGATAAAAGAAAAAGAGTCCTGCCTCAGGTGGAGGCAAAACGAGGCAAAGTAAGCTCAGGTCCCCGGAAAGCACAGCCCGTCCTGACTGTCCCCTCCTTTCCTCATCCTCCTGACACTGTTCGCACTGCAAGCAGAAAGCCTAGCTCTGGAATACGTGAGACCAACTAAAAGGGAAGCTACCCTCTCCATGAGAGTGCTGTTAGTGAGAGGTGCGCATCTGCTGCCTTTGAAGTCCATGCTAGTGAGAGCGGGAACCCTAACGTTTCCGACATTATTTGGGATTTGGTTCGGTTGAGGTAGAAACAGCCTGTTGTTTTTACATTGTTTGTAAAACTATGACTTAAAACACTGGGTAGATTTTGTGCACTCCGTTGTTCTCACTGTCATTCCTTCTTCGCTGCCTTTAAAGTTAATGGGAAGTGGTATTTTCATAAAGCCAAGTGTGTGCTGGTCATTGCCCTTGTTTTAGAGATGGCTAAAGAGTATCGCATCTTGTGGGGGCTGCTTAAAGCCTCATGAAAACAAATTGGAAATAGTCATTTCTTAATGAAAATAAAATAAAATAAATAGGTTTTCTTTCTGTTTTAATTCTAGGAACCCATAAATTCATATTAGTAATCCCTACGATTGTCTGCTGAGGTGCCTGGGAACAACTGGATATAGCTTGCTGTTTCTTACCTTACTCCTTTACTTACACAATTACTTTCCTGTAGGATTCACTTTCAAGATTGCTTCCTCAGCCCTGGCTGGTTAGCTCAGTAGGATAGAGTGGAGTCCCAAAATGTCAAGGTTGTGGGTTTGATCCCCAGTCGGGGCACACATGGGAAGCAAATAAATACACAAGTAAGTGGAACAACAAATGAGTGCTTTCTTTCCCCTTCCTCCTCCTGTAACTCTCTCTTTCTCTCTCTGTCTCTCTAAAATTAAGCCCTGGCTGGATAGCTCTGTTGGTTGGAGCATTGTCCTGAAGTGCAGAGGTTGTTGGTTCAATCCTGGTCAGGGTACATACAGGAACAGTTTGATGTTCCTGTCTTTCTGTCTCTCTCTCTCCTCTCTCTCTCAAAAAAAAAAAAAAAAAAAAAAAAAAGAAAAGAAAAAAGAAAAAGAAAGAAAAAAAAAAGAAAAAGAAAAAGATTGCTTCCTCACCTTTTCTTTATGCTTCTTTCCTTTTGTTCTGCCTTTGTCTTGTTCATGTGCTCATGCCTTCTCATCCTCCTCATCTACAATAACTGAATTTCCACCACAAATTGGCTCCATAATGTCATTTGCTGCACAAAAAATTCTTTAGTAGCTTGCCTTAGTTTTCAGACAACAGTCAAGCAATAATATTGGCCCCAAAGTGTAAAAAGCCAACCTTATTCTGAAATCTCATTCTGTTTCATGTTGTTAAAGAAAAATTATTCATGACACTCATTAAAGGCAGTGAGGAAGACTTTATTTAGGAGGGACTATTGCAATGAGGGTTTTGAAGTTGGAAAGAGAGTTGAGGCTCAAGTCCAAACAGAAGGACACGTGGGGATGTATAACCAAGGAGCAGGTGAGGATCAGCTGACCCAGAATTACTGAGATGAGACATCAATCTTACAAGGATTCGTGCTAGCTCGACTTAACTGGATTATTGCTAAAGATGGGAAAGGATGAAAAGATTCTGTGGGCGGGGGATGAACAGTATGGAAGGTGATCACGTGTATCACAGGTTGAGAGTTGGCATTAAACGGCTCCAGCAGAATTCTTGCCAAAACTGGACTAAGTGGGCCAAGGGCAGAGCTCAAGGTCAAGATTTGGTCAAGAAGAGAGTCATTGTCAATCATTTCTTTCACTGTCTTGTTAATGTTCTTTGCTCTACTTACAGCAGAGGTTTCCTTCATTGTGTTCTGATTCGTACCAGATTGTAGTAAAACTTGCTATTTCCTCAACCTAAAATTTTCTTCCTACCTGAAAACAGTGCACTCCTACTTGTTTTCTGGATCTCAGCTTTAATATTGCCTTCTTTTGGAAGTCACCTCTAGACCCACAAGTCCAATTTGGATGCTCTTTCTCTGTGTATCCCCTGATTCATTCATTTGAACATTTATTTTTGCCTACTATGGATTATGCCAGGAGCTAAGCTCTGACTACATGATGGAAAACAACAGGAATGAAACTCACAGCTTTATTTGTCACACTAAATAGTTTTTGTTGTTGTTGTTGTTGTTTGTTTTTTTGCATGTCTCTTCCTGCAATTTTTAGCTCTATGAGAGAAAAGCCAGGTTCTATTCAACCTTGCATGTTGAGGGCCTAGCCCACCACACCCATTTCAGCTCCACTTCTTTTGTTGCTATTGTTCAGAAAGCACAACAGAACTTAAGTTGATGGAAAGTGTAGTTGATCCATTTTCATTTATTAAAATGTAAGTCATTTACACAGACTCTTAATGTAACCATGAAAAGCAACACTTTACTTGCTTTGCTCTTTTAAACCATACCATGGCATCATCTTTGAGAACTATTAGGAAAAGAGACAAAACGAAAAGATGAAAAGAAGATGTGGTATTTTTCATTAAAATAAGTTTAGACTGCGCATCACTAACCCTTTCTTTCCTGTCAAAACATATGGAGGGAAAATGAGGAATTATATAGATAAGTTGTCATGCTGATAAGGAACATACACAGCTAGTCACCTCAGATAATCCCTAACTCTCTCCAGGCTTCCAGTCCCCAAAGCCCATGCTGCTTCGGTCATAGTAGTAAAGAAAGAAGATCTAAATAGTTTACACACTTTCCTGGAACCAGATTACTTGTGCAAATACAGCAAAACATTTTAGAAAATGATTTGAATTAAGCTTAGAAGAAGAAGTGCAGTAAATAGAGAAAATGTGGTGGTCAGTAGTGGTTGGTAAGATTATGCATAATTTTTTTTGAATATTTTTGTTTCCTAAATTTTGTACAATAACTTGTATAATAATTACAGTCTAATTGTATTGATGTTTAATCAGCAAAAATGGCTAATTTTATTATTTTTTTCAGGCATTGTTTTCTAATCTTGTGTGCTAAAAAAGATAAGTAGACATGAAATGTCTTATTTCCACCCAATGTCTGCCATCTTTGGCGACATGCAGCATCCAGTTGTAAAGGCAGCTGCTGATGAGAGTAAACTAGTCATGAACGAGGTTGTGCTTATCCCTCATGATTTCTGCTGCGATCTCAAAGACGGTCTTATTTACCCTCCAGACAGCATCTGGGGTCCCACATTTGGATTTTGTCATTGCCCGTGTAGCTGCATCGCGGTGTCAGATCATTGAATTCCGATTACACATTTTAACCGGGATGCAAATGAAAAAAGTCTTCGGGATTCTTGTTTCAGTTTTTTGCAATTTTGATGGTTGTGTGATACAGATAGTTGGAACTCTGGCAGGATGTAAGATTTAGCATAGCGTTTTGAAAAATGTCCTGGAGGAGTAGAGTGATGGATGGCTTAGATGTCATTTACATCTGCATTAATTATTCATTTCTGAAAATGAATGTGACAACCAGACCAAAGTGTCGTTTGCAAGGCCATTAGCAAAAGCTGTGAAACGTGGACGTCTGAAAGGCCCCCTTTTATGGCTTCCTTAATGGCTAGATGAAGAGCTATAGGTTCTGTCAACCAGGCTGAGCTGGGAGTGCCCTTCTTGGCTAGAGAGGTGCCTGAGGCTGGGTGGAATGGGTGGCCCTCCCGGGAGCTGCATTGTGTATGATCATGACAGTGAAGAACTGACTCCCTGTTCTTCAGACAGTTGAGTCTAGAGACTGGTTGTCCAGAGATCAAATAACCAGGAACTTCAAGATTTCATAGTCCCAGTAAAGGTTTGCCTATGTATCTCATAGGAGGTATAATCAGATCAGAGATTTATTGGAAAGAGCATGAGAACCCCTTTTGTTAGGGGAAATTTGCTCCAGGGGACCCTTCTCAGGCAAAGGAAGCAATAGGACATAATTCTGGAGTATGTGGCTGTCTGGATGGAAATTCCTTCCATGTCTAGCAAACATGGCAATGCCTTCTGATGCCTTTTGAATTGTTTTTGGCAGTCCCCATAAAATGTAGTAGCAACACCTTCTGATTAGGGGGAGTTCTTCGTAAAAAAAAACAAAAAAAAAAAGGGAAAGAAAAATCTCTGGATTCAGAGTCAAATGTTGCCTCTTTAGTGTTAGAAATGAAGAGGAGCTCACTTGTGCCATTCATTATGGTCATAAAAACAATAAACCCTTTGGACCATGCAAATTTTGTACAACAGGAGGTGGGCCTCACTAATGTCTTCTATTCATTTGAGCCTTAGTGATCACCGTGATGGAAGGGCCCACAGGGCACCAGGCAGTAAATATCCAAGAGGAGAGTGAAGGTCCTGGTACAAACATTGGTGGCTTAGGGCCCTTTGCTTTCTCTCTCCCTCTTCATTTTCACTAGAGGCCTTGATAACTCTGTTATTGTCGCCCCTGGTGTCAGGGGTCCCTCATGAGGGGAATCTCTTTGTTCAGCCCCTTTCAGGGGGAAGCCAAGGGGACTCAGGATCTGTGGTATCTTGGAGGAAATGGGTATATAGCTTGGATGGATCTTTGAAAAGGATATGGATTTCAGGGCCTTTAGAGATACCAGCCCATGGTGCTTTTCTGTAACCATGAGTAAAAATTCAGCCCTGGCAGGATAGCTCAATTGGTTAGAGCATCATCCCAATGCATAGAGGTTGCTGGTTCGATCCTTGATCAGGGCACGTACAGGAACAGATTGATGTTTCTGTTCCTCTCTCTCTCAAATCAATAATAATTTAAAAAAGAAAAAGAATCTCAGAGCCCATCCTGAAACTGCAATAGCCCATCAGCTTCCTTCTCTCCTTTCTGCTGCACGAAATCTTTAAGGAAGGTTTGAATTTTAGTTAAGGTATAATTTTTTTTTAAATTTTTTTTTTTTAATGGGGCAACATCAATAAATCAGGGTACATATATTCAAAGATAACAAGTCCAGGTTATCTTGTCTTTCAATTTGTTGCATACCCATCACCCAAAGTCAGATTGTCCTCTGTCACCTTCTATCTAGTTTTCTCTGTGCCCCTCCCCCTCCCCCTTTCCCTCTCCCTTTCCCCCCTCCCCCCCCGTAACCACCACACTCTTATCAATGTCTCTTAGTTTCGCTTTTATGTCCCACATACGTATGGAATAATGCAGTTCCTGTTTTTTTCTGATTTACTTATTTCACTTCGTATAATGTTATCAAGATCCCACCATTTTGCTGTAAATGATCCGATGTCATCATTTCTTATGGCTGAGTAGTATTCCATAGTGTATATGTGCCACATCTTCTTTATCCAGTCATCTATTGACAGGCTTTTTGGTTGTTTCCATGTCCTGGCCACTGTGAACAATGCTGCAATGAACATGGGGCTGCATGTGTCTTTACGTATCAATGTTTCTGAGTTTTGGGGGTATATAAGGTATAATTTTTTAGTCTCAGTTTCTACTTAATGATTTTCTCCTGTTGCCCTGATCTTATGTGTTGTTACGGGAAATGTACTTTTTGTATTAATTCAAGCATTGTCTTTATTTTCTGTATAAAAGTTGCAAGATCCACATTTAAATTTGTATAAATATGAATGCTTTTGTGCAGAGGAGAGAAAAGGAGAAGGGAAGGGGGAGGGGGAGGGACACAAAGAAAACTAGATAGAAGGTGACGGAGCACAGTCTGACTTTGGGTGATGGGTATGCAACATAGTTGAATGATAAGATAACCTGGACATGTTTTCTTTGAACATATGTACCCTGATTTATTGATGTCACCCCATTAGAATTAATAAAAATTTATTTAAAAAAATAACTGCAGTATTTAAACCATGAAGCAAAAGTCCTGTAATTTTTGCTGTTATCTCTTTATATTTACCCATTGATCTACTTTATTATATCCTAAAGTATGCCACTTGAAAGAGAATCTAATTGAGTTCAGCTTCTTCCAAACCTGTTTCTATCCCTCTTTCAAGGTTATGCCATTTAGTGATAAGAGAGTTACTTCAATTACCACCTTGAGTTGTCTATAATCAAATGCTTATAGAAGGTAAAGTTTTGTTTGACCACGTAGTTGTTGCTAGAGAACATTTTAGAGAACATAAGAATATAATGTTCTCCTGGTTCTTTTTAAGAGGAACCGACTGGGATAATAAAATGCAAGCAGATACTGATGAAGCCAAGAAAATCAAACCCTAAGTTCTGCCAAGCCTTCTTTGCCAGTAGAAGCATCCTTTTTTATCCTATCTTAGAAAGTTACTGTGCCCTTGCCTGTAGAAAGTGTAATGGTCTCCGGGGAAGTAGCTGTCTTGCAGAGACTTCTGATGTCCCTTAAGACTGGCCTCTACCAGAGCACAGATTTCAGAATGAAGACCACAAGAGAGAGCTCCATTGTTAAAAACTCCCAATAAGCTTTTTGTTCTATTTCTATATGACCTGATAACCCAACCCATAGACATCTTAAGAAACCTTACATGAAAGACAAATCCAAATAACTAATAATAAAACACTGGCCAAAAACCAAGTGAACAACAACAACAAAAAACCATAAACTAAAACAATGTGGGGAAAAATAAAAGGTGGAAGAGGATAAAAAAGAAAAAGAGATAATGTATCCATGAATAAGAATGGAGTACAAAGAGAAGATGGAGAATAAGAAAAGAGGTAATGGGAATTAAATATATAATAACACAAATGAAGAAAGTAAAATATTTTGAAAGATAAAGGAATATCCCTCAAAATTGATTTTTAAAAAGATATTTTAACCAGTAGCAAAAGGATACGATAAACTAGAGGATTAATCCATTGGGTCCAACACCCAGGAAATTAGAAAGAGAGAATGGAAACAATGAAAGGAAAAGCTTGTCAAAAATAGTTCAAGAAGATTTTCTCAGGCTGAATGACTTAATTTTGCACATGAAAAATATTCACAGACATGCCAATTAAAATAAATGAAACAGAACCACACACATATATGTCATTGTGGAGTTTCGGGACATTTGGAACCTACGTACATCCCAGAAGAAGAAAACCTATCTTTAAAGAATTGAGACCAAATGAAATTTAACTTCTCATTAGAAAGCAAGATAACAATGATCAAGGTTTATTCTCTTTTATCTGGAATGCCCTGGAAGATTCATTCCACTAAAATGAGAGGGCAGTTAAGGCAGAAGAAAAGAGACCAGAAATACACAAGAGACATTCGGAGAATTCCCCAAGATTATGGTGTGAAGCTCTCAGGATGATGCCCTGTGCAACAGACCCAGAGGGTAAGCAGTTCATGTGCAACTTGATCAGAAGGCTTCAAGAAAGTGTTCTCCAAGAGGTCAAATGAACATAATAAACCTAATGTGTTTCAATTTAATGAGACAAGACTTAAAAGGGACACATGAGAGATAAATTAATTATAAGTACATAGTAAAACAAATAAGATAAGACTCCAGAAAAAAATGTTGTACTAGTCACAAGAGCGTACTACATGGCTTAGTACTAGTTAACCAACCACCATGTTGATCTACATTAGGAGAATGGGGTGATAAAAGTGTTCCTATGGGGTATATAGTGGGGAAGAAAAAGAAGTAATCTTCAGTTTCTAGAGTATCCAAGCTACAGATTATGCCTTAAACTGAAATTTTAAGGCATGATAGTCTAAACATGTTATATAGGAGTAAACATCTAAAAATTGAAATAATTGCCTGGAGGGTGAAACGGAGGTGAGGGGTTCTAGGGAAGCTGTTTTTCTTGATAAATCATGTAGAACTATTTGAGTCCTTAAAATATGCACTTGAACTTTGTAGAACTGTTGAACTAAATATGTGCATTGACAAAGCATTGATAAAACTTTTAAAAATAAAAAAATACACAATTTATTCATGAATGATTAAACATTTTTGATCACGCCTAAATGAGGTTGTAGGAGATTAACCACAAACAAAGATAAATGAGTGGATAATTAAGATTAAATATTTCATAATTTGCATAATTTAATCTGTGTTATTTATCTTAAACTCATTAGTTTAAGAATAAATCATTAATATCGCATAGATGACACTAAAGAAAGGAAGAACTTGTTTTTTAAGTCATCCTTTATTTATTTATTTATTTATTTATTTATTTATTTATTTAGGCCAGTTTATACAGAGAATGATTCCAGATATCATCATTTGCTTCAGTCTGGTGAGGTGCTTCCCCCTATAGCCTGATACTTGGGACAAGGTGGCTATCTCTAATACCCTTCATCAGGTGTGTTGATTTCACTAAATTTTTATATATTATTTTTTTGTCCCAATCAGTGACATTTTGACCAATCTCTATATCCTCTCTTTTTTTATCCCTGGAAGTGCTGGCTAACTTGAAAGTCTAATGTCGAAACATAAAGAATATAATCATGCCTTGGCAAATAAAGCTATCTGAGAACGGTTATTTTTCCTCCACCTATTATATAAAGTTTTGTAAAACTGCTCCTTGTTATTTTGAAAACTGCCTAAGACTGAAATAGTTTCCTCACTCAACAAGCTACGAAGAATGAATATGTGCAGGTCAGGGTCAACTTGGTCTTCAAAGACCTCCTAGTTTATTTGATTAACTTCAGCCAAAAGATAAATTATATAGTTATGTGACATCTAAAAGTCAGTTTGATAAAACTGGGTACATGGTGACCTAGAAACCTTTAGACTTTGTCAAATAAGAGCAAGAGTGACAATGTAAAGCCCTTCTCTCCCTGTGGTCAATACTCACTGGATCAAAATAACCATTATGTTATCCTCTGTGCTTCTGTTGGCCCTGGCTTTTTTCATTTAATCAGATGCCCCTCTGGAAACTCCATTTTTCCCCTCTTCACCTTTGTTTCCTAGAGAGAATTTCTTTTTGGACTAGAATATCCGGCTTTTATTCTGTCCTTCCACTTAACAATAGAAGAAACAAAGAACTTTAATGGAGACGTGACTACTCATGGTTCTCACTTTAGGGACTTATAAATTTGATGTGTGTGTGTTTGTTTAACAGAGTTGAATTAGAATTTATAATCACCTTTTCCAAGATGTGTTGAAATAAGACACAGAGAAGTCTAAAGTTAAACAAGCTTATCCATTCTAGACCTTAGTTTCTTAACAAGGAACAGATTTAATGGTCTTAACCCTATGGGAAGTCTGTCAGTCGATGAAGGTGAAGGGACCCTTCCTTCATTTAGCCCTTTCTTCCTTTTATTCACCCTTGTTTCTTACTGCACATGGTAGAAAGAGAGCAGAGAGGACTGTAATTTTTTCCTCTCACAACTCTGGTATCCTTGCCTCCATTACAAAGTAGAAAATCCTTACAAAGGTATACTTATTGTTTCCAGAGGCCCTGCTAAAATAATTTCTATTACATTATGTAACATCTAGTAAGTTCATTCATTGAGATAAAATCCCAAGCTTCTTTCAAAATAGATTTAGAGGCTGGACCGATACTTCACAAACAGAACAATTCACTTGTTAAAGAAGTATCTAAGAGTAAAGATAACTTTGTTTTCTCATAGTTTGGGCTCTTGGTTGTTGTTTTGTTTTTTTTTTTTATTAAATTTATTTTTGTTTCTGTTAGACATAGATTTAAGTTATATGGGAATTTTCATTGAGGAAATGAGTCCTGTGGGAGTATTTCAAGTAAGCTAAGACAATTGCTTTTCTCAGTCTGGTCAAAATGAAAGAATATGAATAAAAGAATATGAATAAGTTAAAAATATTCCATTTTTACAATCCAGAATTAAATATTTGTAAAATAATTGGAATAATAAAATGTTTATTTCATATAGTAATGATGATAATCGAGTGATTTGCTTAATTTATTGCCTGTGCAATAAAATGAGAATGAAAATGCTTTTGTCATTATACTTGATGCAAATAATTCATGCAGGAGTTATACCAACTGACAGTCTGATGAATACCAGTATTGTGAATATATAACATACAATAAGCAAGGGTCAAGGAAAGGGATAATAACATAATTTACATTTCACTGAGTAATCTTTTGAAATCTACTTTCTAATCCACAATGTTCTAGTAAGTAATTTCTAACACAACTGAAACTTAGAGAAGTTTAGAATAATACCTGTGAAATCAATTCCAACACAATGTTCTATTTACTGTAATGAGACTGAGTGGAATGTACATTTCCTTGTCATGAGAATTCTGGGAGGTCTAACAGAGAGAAAACTCAAGAACCCAAAGCTTTTAAGAAGCTTCTCAGTAACGTTTTCCTTGGGCATATGACCTTATCTTTACTTGAACACTTATTAAAAAAAGAAAAACTCATAAAATTCTTTATATTTTATTCAATAATGATCCATTAGAATAAATTTCTTACATTAAGAATTTGGAGGCCCTGGCCGGTTGGCTCAGCGGTAGAGCGTCAGCCTAGCGTGCAGAGGACCCGGGTTCGATTCCCGGCCAGGGCACACAGGAGAAGCGCACATTTGCTTCTCCACCCCTCCGCCGCGCTTTCCTCTCTGTCTCTCTCTTCCCCTCCCGCAGCCAAGGCTCCACTGGAGCAAAGATGGCCCGGGCGCTGGGGATGGCTCTGTGGCCTCTGCCCCAGGCGCTAGCATGGCTCTGGTCGCAACATGGCGGCGCCCAGGATGGGCAGAGCATTGCCCCCTGGTGGGCAGAGCGTCGCCCCTGGTGGGCATGCCGGGTGGATCCCGGTCGGGCGCATGCGGGAGTCTGTCTGACTGTCTCTCCCTGTTTCCAGCTTCAGAAAGATGCAAAAAAAAAAAAAAAAAAAAAAATTGGAACTCATTCATGGGTATCTCATGAAATGTAAACAACTGTATCTATAGCTAAGTCACAAAGTTAATATAATTTATTTAAAAAATAATGAGCACCTACTATATTCAAGTCCTAGGCTAGTACCTGCAAACTGATTAGTCAGGCACAACTTTTACCTCTGGGATTTAGGATTCAAATGTGTGATAAAGGTATGGATTCTAAAATTGCCATTCTACAAGCTAGATGAAACAAGATTGGTTTAGATGCCTGCATTGAGGTTCAGGGAAGAGACTTCTCCTCAGTGTGCTGAGGATGCTTTGAAATTTGCAATGTCTTCACAAAAGGGATATTTCAGGTGAATCTCGGAGGATATGATTTATATGCAGAGAGAGCTACACAAAGTTTTAACTGACCCATTTAAGTACTCAACTTATATCGTATAGCAGTGGATATATCAATAATTTGGGAACTCTTCTAGGTTACTTCTACATTATTTATAAATAAATAGTATTATCTTGCTACTTGATAATGGGATAAAATATACCATGGTAATAGAGGCATTTTTCTCAAGTTTTCTTCAGAAAAATCATCTTCATTTGCCTAAAGCCAACTGTTTAACCATCTTTAATATGACTCAAATTCAGTAAGTTATTTGTCATGAAAGGTCAGGCAATCCCCATTTCACATGCTCACAGGCAGATGGCATGCAGAAAAGGGCACCCATAATTAACCATGGCGGGAACAGTAATTACAGAGAGGCAGTGGGAGTAGTCTTATGAATGGGAGTGCAATATACTATATGAAACTGCATTTTGAGTGGCAAAAAGTAGAATAGATTTTGGAAACTAATTTTTTTATACAGGCAATTTCTCCTTGTGTTGTGGTAATGATATATAGCGACTAAATAGAAATTTGGCCCTGGGAAAAGCTTGATCACACTTAGCCTATATATTTAAAATAATCTTTTAAACTTTGTATTTTCTTTCTCTCTCTCTTTCTTTATTTATTTATTTCTTTGTTTCTTTTTTTTCTTTTTTCCTTCCTTCCTTCCTTCCTTCCTTCCTTCCTTCCTTCCTTCCTTCCTTCCTTCCTTCCTTCTTTCTTTCATTTCTACAGAATGTACTTCAAGAACTCTCATTAGTCTTAGCGTACTTCAAAGAGTCTCATTTACATACTCTTAGGAGCCTTTCCTATTTTCCTCCAACATAAAACAATTAAATACATTTTAATCTTCTTCACTAGCATGTGACCATATCTACATACATTGACTAGATACTGAAAATCATTTCATTGCTAACATTTAACACTATCTTGCACAGGAATAAATGACTGAATAAACTGTATTGTGATTTTTCTTAGATGACTTGTATTTCGCTTTGACTTGTATTCCAATTTCTATATCAGATTTTTAAAACATATTTACATAACTTCCTCTCTCATTTCTGTTCTTGACAGTTATTATGTTATAAATATAAGATATAGAATATATTATATATGATATATTATTATGTATATATATACATATTCAAAAGAAAATTTAGAGTTTTACTTGGTATACATATTTAATTGGATGAGAAACTGTTGATGAACAGGAAGACTTATTTATGATTATCAGACTTATTTACAAGAAATAATGTAAGTGAACTTTCTCTTATATTCACGGGATTAGCTAGATTTAGTTTTGCTTACATGGCTTAAATGGTTTTGTCTGCTTGGGAGGTTTTCAAGTCTGTCTACATTTCATTTTATTTTAATACTATTTCTCTATGTCATGTTGCGTATGCTTAGATTTAGACTACATTTCGAACTATCTTTGTCATCTTAATTAGTCATGTTTCTTCTTTTGATGCCGTTTTTAGGAGTGGAACCATGATAGGCAAATACCATCAGGGACATGTGGTCAGGGTTGGCCTTGGCTTACTGATATTTCTTTCCACACTCGCCAATTAAGTATGGGGATGCTACACCCATATTTCACATCAATATCTTTCGATATCTATCTAAGTTTCTGGCATCCACTAACTGCATGGTCTTAAGAGAAAATGACAGCTTTAGCAAAAGCTATTTTTTTTTAAAAAAAGAACTAAACGTAAAGATTCTTTTTACTTCTTTAGTGCATTTTAGCATTTCTCTTAAGTTTACTAAACATACATTTTCTGTGTGGCTTGATTCTATTTTGTGACTACCTTCTGTGTTGATATTTCTACATGTTTAAACTCCCTACCTCCTCAACATAAATTTCTAAAGTAATTTCACTGTGACTTCAGCCTCGCTGTGTTAGTCATTTCACCTTTCTCCCAGGAGCCATGAAACACTTGTGCCAAAGGTTGGCTCAAGAAAAACAAACCAAAAGCAAAGCTGAAGTTCTAAAGCACACTCAAAAAGACAAAAATAAAAAGTGTGAAATGATGAGAATTGTCAGAGGTATGGAGTTAGTAGGTCTGCACCCAAAACTTGGACCCACTGCTCAGTGTGTGTTACTAAACCGACGGTTCTAAGTTTTCTCACCTTTCTTTAAGATGATAAAAACAATTGTTTCCTGTAGAAGATAACCTTGTCAAACTTCTTGCACTGGGCTTGGCACTTACAAGATTCTTCATTACAATTCAACAAACGATTATTTTGTCAGACCCTAGCAGAGTGAAAATGCGGTTCACAATCTTGTTGGGTTCTAATCATCCCCTGGCTCTGCTTCCCTTTGCATCATGGTAACCTCCTAATAAAACAAAAAATGCTGATAAATGATGTTCTCCAAATCTCATGTTGGAGAAGGTCTTGATGTGAGGTTACTGGATGAAAGTCTATGATTTGGAGAACATTTTATTAATAGAACTGCAAGCGCAGATGGCCCAGAGTTCTTTTTCAGGGACAAGTTTCTGAACCACACCCATGGCAGCTGGTGCATACGGCATGGCCTTCCCTAGTATTGTAGAAGAAGGAATCAGGTGGTCTGGCTCAATTTCAATGGAGTGGTACCCCATGGAACTGGACTACTATTTAACATCAATTTTCTGTTTTTTGAAACAGATTCTCTTGTGATTCTCCTGCCCCCCCCTTTTTTTTACAAAGAAAAGTTTCATCTGCTATAAAGTTTAGCTTGGTAACTATCTTTCTAGCTTATACTTTGCTTCAGTGTGATTTATCAATGTCATTTGTGTTTCAGATAGAGATAAAATTGAAACTAAAATTAAAGTAAAAAAATTATTTGAAAAAATAGAATAATGTGACATGGAGCCATAGTACAAGCACATATTCTAATGCTGTTAATGCTGTTTGGTTTAAAGTAACATCCTATTCAATATTGCTGTTTGTCAATAGTCACTCCATAAAAAAAAAACACTCAAACAGGGAGAAGTCTCAGTGATAAATGAAAATTATATTTATTTGTTGGGAGGGGGCAAGAGAATGAGTCAAAGGGATTTTTACTGTTTTAAGAATAGGTATGCCAGAGAACTATTTTAAATACTGTTAGCAAACAAAACAATAGCAACAAACTTTGAAGATTCTCTGTGTTGAAATTCTCTTATTGGCTGCAAGACTTATAGAACTTTCAAGTTGAAATTTGCTCTGCTGTGAAGTCACTGTAACAGCCAGCTTGTCCACAGGCTTCTTGTAGTTTTAGCATCTTCCACTGGATTCCAGTGATAGGCTCAGTCATGACTGTTGATTGGTTGGCATTGTCATGGTGGTTGTGGTCAAAGAAGAGAAGTATAAAAAGTCCTTGGTTCTGGCCAGTTGGCTCAGTGGTAAAACATTGACCCAGCATGTGGATGTTCTGAGTATGCTTCCCGGACAGGGCACACAAGAGAAGCGACCATCTGCTTCTCCACTCCTCTCCTCCTTCCTTCTTCCTCTCTCTCTTCCCCTCCTACAGCCTTGGCTTGATTTGTTTTAGCGCATTGGCCTTGGGCGTTGAGGTTGGCTCCATGGAACCTCCATCTTAGGTGCTAAAAAATAGCTCAGTTGCGAGCATGGCCCCAGATGGGGGTTGCTGGGTGGATCCCAGTTGGGGCACATGTGGGGAGTGTGTTTCTTTATCTCTCCTCTTTTCACTGGGAAAAAGAAGAAGAAGAAGTCCTTCTTTAGTCCTTCTCAAACCTGAATAACATTAGAATTACCTAGAAGAACTTTTAATAACTTCATATCCCTGGGCACAGAGCCCAGGAATTATGATTTTGTATGTTCACTGTGGGGCTCAGGAGTATGCTTATTATAAAATTTCCTTCAGTGACTCTGATTATGCACTAGAACTAAAAACTTACTGAAGAAAATGTGCTCTTATTTCTAGTAAGTACACTCTGCCTTTCTTACCTGTCCCCCATTTATAGTAACTAAATCCTGGGTATGGTTTCCAGTCCCCAGGATACACTACCTAGATTACTTTAAAATTTTGGGCTTTACTTTTTTCTTTCCTAATGGTTTTCTCTCTATTTCAGTCTCCCTGACATTGTTTCAACCTCCTCTCCTCTTATTAGTCAGGATCCAGTCAAGAATGAGAAACCATACCAGTTAATTTAATAAGATTTAATATGAAGAACTGTCAGTCAGGTACCAGAGAACTGATAATTCATAGTCACAACTAGTCATTCATGGAGTCATAAGTGCAGAAAGTAAGTTCAGCCCTACAGTAGTGATAAAAGAGAATAGATTGGGATTATTCAATTTATTAAGAGAGCTTTGTTGAGTTGGCACCCACACTTATGAAGAAGGGGCTTTCCAGCTACAACTGGTACCCCAGGAATTTATGAGAAGATACCTGGTGACCACATGAATGAATCTCTGTTCTTGGGATGTCAACAGAGTAGTAGGGAAAGTGATAATATATGTGAAAGCAATTTGCAAACTACAAAGTACTGCACAAAAGTAAATCTCTCTCCTACTTATTACAATAAATTATAAATTTATATTTATCATGACCATCAAATAAAATATCTTGGGACAGAACATTTAATGTCTTCTGTCTCATTGTCAAACTGTGCACTAGACTATAGGACTTGCTTTTTGGTTGGGAATATACAATAATCATATATAATCCTACACTTCATGGTCAACTTTTAAATCTACTTAACTAAGACCCAGACTTATGAAGAATATCTTAAAATTTTTACAGTTCCCTTCATTGGTATTCAGTATCTATTTATTCAGTCTAACTTTCCTGAGGTGATTTCAGATGGTTCTAGAGGCTACATTACCTTTTTGGAGATTAGATAGGGTAGAGTTGGGAGGGGTAAAGGGTATTATTGTCATACTTTTTGAGATATTTTTGACACACACTGTACAGAAATTGAGTTAGTAAATACAAGGAAGAAATACAAGCTGTTCTGCTATATTGTGAGTCTGCCTTTTTGCCTCATGGGCAAGAAATTACTTACTACAAACTTTAAGAGTCAGAAAACTGTTCATTAAGAGTCTACAAATGGAGTACACTTTCAGATGAAAAATAATATCATATCAATCTCTCTCAGCTCTACTTGTGCCCAAAGGAGGCAAAATCAACATTGCATTTTGGTTGACTATGAAAGATCATAAAAATTTAAGTATGAAAAAATGGGCACAGAGAATACTTCATTTTAATTTAGGATAATTTTTTTTTTGTTTGCTGTACCATTTCAACCCATAAATCATCTGATTCACATAAATGTCACATAAATATTCTGCATTTTGTCAGAAAAGAAACATTCTACAAATATCCGCAGCCAGGATCTCTCCCTGTAATTAGCTTCTCATTATGCTGCTTACCCTTTAATCCTCTCTAATAGTCCTTTATACTAATTGCATAATATTTCATTGTTAGCAGAATGTGCATAGTGCTCTCACCATTTAACAGAAGTTGGATCCTGAATCGAGACCTTTTGAAAAATAAAGTACATTGCCTGGCACATAGTACTTATAAAGTTTGGTTTATTATTTGAACATTGTTATACTTAAAACATGGATAGGTACATTTTAAGTGACACATTTTATCAGTGAAATATATTACTCAACAATTTGTTTCCTGAATAGCCTCCTATTCCCCTGGATTTTCATTCTTACATCTAAAATGTAAAGAAATAACACTAATATTACTTGTGTAATTTAATGAGATGATTCATCAGAAGTTAGAAATTAAAAGCACAGTTATATTTAAAATATTTATGGTCTTTTAAATTTTATGAATTATTTTCATCTTCTCAAAAGCAATTCTTATGGTTAATAATAGGAATATGTATGGTAAACCTTTCTGAGTCTTTCCTATATGACAAATAATGTCCTGTAATCTTCATGTGATTATTTCACTTTATATAATGTTTATTAGTTAGATTTTATTCTTATTCTATAGATTAGAAAAACTAAGGAATAGAAGGGCTGAGTAAATTGCTAGAAGATACCCAGTTAGTATATGGTGGAGCCAAGGTTCAAGGTCAGATCATCCTGACACCAATATTCATTTTGTTAATCACTGTACTGTGTGTGGTAGAATATAACATCAGGAAAAATAATGGATCCTTTCCAATTGTAATAGAAGACCAAATGCTTTCAGAAGTAAATGAGTTGGAAGTGTGGGGCTACATGCTGAACCTGGCCAGCTCAGGGAGAGCCTGCACGGGGGCCTTACAGACTCAGAGACCTCTAGTAACCACACAGGATGGTCTGAAATTAAAACTTTCCAATTAAAGCCTGACCAGGTGGTGGCACAGTGGATAGAGCATCGGACTGGGATGCCGAGGACCCAGATTTGAGACCCCAAGGTCGCCAGCTTAAGCATGGGCTCATCTGGTTTGAGCAAGGCTCACCAGCTTAAGCCCAAAGTCGCTGGCTCAAGCAAGGGGGTCACTTGGTCTGCTGTAGTCCCCCAATCAAGGCACATATGAGAAATCAATCAATGAACAACTAAGGAACTGCAATGAAGAATTGATGTTTCTCATCTCTCTCCCTTCCTGTCTGTCTGTCCCTCTCTCTGACTCTGTCTCTGCCACAAAAAACAAACAAACAAAAAAACTTTCTAATTAAAGCAGTTCATGGTGCATAGTCATGTCCTAGGGAGGTGTTTTTCTCTAAAAAAGATCAAATTTTATCTTGGTCTAGCCTGTCTGTTGTCTTTTGCAGCTGCAATGATGTACCTTATAACACACAGATTATCTTCTTTTCCTGCTCCCCTCAGAGCAGGCATGCCACCAGAGCAGAAAACAACAAATCTCCTCATTGCTATTATCATGTTAATTAACTATTAACTATCTTATACCTGCCTATGTAAAAGAAGATTCAGTATATGCATTTTTACATTTTATCCAATCCCAGAGATCCCCCCTAATCTATCACCAATCGATTTCATATAACCCCCTACATCTTCCCCATTGATTCTGATGTAAAAATCAACGAATTTACACAAAACCTTGTTTTATGTGTGTTTTTATTTAAAGATGCTTTATTTAATATGTATTGTTGGTACATTAACATCGAACTTTGGTACATTAACATTGAACTCATGTACATCAGCACTATAACTCACACCTGAATGAAGCTTATCTAACACATATTTCTTACGAGGCAAACCACAATGTAAAGCCAGTAGCCGCGGTGGCCACCATCAGCTGCCTGGCTCATGCAGGTTCCCATTTAATTTGGACAGCGGTAATGAAACGACGGATCCAAGAACTGGTGGGACAGCCTTTATTTCTGCTTACAACCAGCAGGCAGAAAAAACAACACGGGCACCAAAACCCAATCACACGTCCTCCCATTCCACAACCAGAAGAATCTTTCTGGTTTTTTCCTACAATCAAAGGCCCACTAGTCTCGCTCAGTCCCCTCTGCACGCCTCCATTTTGGCTGCCTGCCTCCTCTACAACCACGTGGCCTCTCTCCCCTGCATTTTGGTCTCTTTTCCCAAAATGGCCTCCTAGCTCCACCTTTTAAAACTTTTCCCTGGGACAACTCCTCCTCCTGCACATATTAGCATAACCAAGCCCCTTCCCAAGCAGAAAGGTGATTAGTCCTATCACCTGGGCAATGGCCAGCACTGTTTACAGTGGAAGTTTCTTAGATTCAAAGTGCCTAATGGGGTCAACTAGAAACTTCACTGAGACATCACCGACCAACCTCCCCCTCAGCCCAATCTTGCTTTATTCCGTTCCCTTCTCTTACGTTGAACCTAAAAGCATTTCATAATCTCCATTTCAGAGTAAGCTCACTGGGGAACCCAACCTACATTATGTGCTTCTGGTAAACCTTAAGCAGGGGCCAGATATGCCCAATATGCTGCAACAAGAACTGTCTTGCCCAGCAAAGAAATCTTTTGACTTTTTTTTTTTTTTTTTTTGCCATGTACTTTTACATTTCAGGTTGGCCCTCAAATTCTTCCAAGATTATTCCCCAACAAAAAAATATAACTCTCAGAAAAATATATAACTGTGACTAAAGGAGACGTCATCAAGGCACTTTAGTGTTTTATTTTCCCTTTCTTGTTACTTTGATGGAGTTTTCACCTGTCTACTTCAATTGGTATAACAATCTCCTTTTGATACACCCACATAGCGGTCAATACACCTACATAGCAGTTCACTCTGCAGAGAATTTTTTAAATCTGTGCAGACAGCATACCATGTGGGAAATAGCTGTGGAAAACTAAAGCAATTTCCATTGAGTACTTAGTTAATTCACTCCACTAGATACATAGTTTATAAAGATTATTAAATTATTTTATTGATTTTTTTGTAGCAAACACAGATGTGTTCTACTATTACATAATTTATTTCTTATTAAAGAAGTACTTTAAGAATACGATTGAGTCCTTAAAAAATAAACAGTGCTCTGGATATTTGTACTTCAAAGTATTGAAGGGTCATTTCTCTGAACAGAGATGAAGAGAAAGCAGATCTCAGATTGGTTCAGGACTCTCTCATTGTTTTTGGTGTCCTCGGTGGTCATTTGAAGGCATTCATTTAAGGTGTATTGTATTATTCATGTAATGGGCTTATTTGCAATTACCTACCTTCCTTGTATTAATTAGTTTTTTTGTCAGATATGTCAATAATAAGTCGAACCTTTGAAAAAAGTATTTTGGTAAGTTATTGAAAGGATTTTTCTTTCTAAATAAACGGAGGGAACTACCACCTTATAAGTGAGCATTTGTTCATTTTAGGCATTACAAGTTGTAGAAAAAGTAACTGGCCGTGGGTGTTTTGAGAAAAATAAATGAACCATTATCCTTTTGAAAATTCTCTATAAATGTTTTGTGCCAAAAGAAAAGGTGTGAAACTTTCCAATATTCAAGGAGTGAATTTTATATGGCCAAGGTTGACAGTAAAAGTAACCACCTTTTATATCTTTACTTACATATTCTAGTTTTTTATATTTGCCTGGGTTGTAGACATGTGCATTGTAGGTCATTGATCAAGTCTGCCCAATAGCCAAACTTAGACATGGGTAAATTGTTTCTGAATACATAGTACCCCATCTAATCACATATACTTAGAATGTCTCTATTATTTCTGTTATTACTCTCTTAAGTTTGCATTGCTTCCAGAATGTCATACATTCCTAGGAAATACCTAGTCAAAAAATGAGTGTATATTTCATTTGGCTCCAGTACATTTTGACATCCATCATTAAAGGGTTTTAAGACACAGAATGAATCTATTTTGAAGGAGGAGTAAAAGTTTGAGATAGGCGTCACCTAGACAAGGCACAGTGGATCTAGTGGAAGGAGAATGCCAAAAGGGGATAAATCATCTAAGAAATTTGAATTATTTACTTAGACTTCCATTGATTAGGCACCTCTTTATATTTCTATTATACAAATAGACTAGCATCTGGCACATATTAATCACTGTTAATGTTCATTGAATGAGTCAATAAATAAAGAATGTGAAAAGTTTCCTCTAGCAGATGATCCAGAATCCTGAGACACATGCTTAGGTATAGGGACACCAAACTGGGTGACACCATGAGCTGTGATGCGAGGTAGGTCTGGAGTAGCAGTTACTATGCTGTGATGCGAGGTAGGTCTGGGGTAGCGGTTACTGTGCTGTGATGCGAGGTAGGTCTGGGGTAGCGGTTACTGTGCTGTGATGCGAGGTAGGTCTGGGGTAGCGGTTACTGTGCTGTGATGCGAGGTAGGTCTGGGGTAGCAGTTACTATGCTCTGATGCCAACTTACCCATCTCAACTCCTGATATTTTCCCCTATTCTCCATCCTCACCCCTGTGTAGGGTCAGTCTTGGTTCTCAAAACAGGAGTAAGGCTGAATATTCATGAGAATTAGCTGATGGATAAGGAGGATTAAAAAACCAGAACTAGGCAGATTCTGGTATTTTTCTTCAAACTTGTTTTGAAATAACTAAATATTTAAGATAAATTTAATACTATTTTGACTCTTAAAGCAATTTTTTTCTTAATGTTATTTTGTTACGTTAATTTCTGTATGGGTCTTATTCTATGTTTCTACTGGCAAAAAATATATCCTTGCACATATGAAGACAATAGAGGCTCTTTTTCAGGCAACTTTTAGAAAATTAGAATGGGAAAGGACTAATGATGTTTTTTAATGTATTTTTTACAAAGACGTGTTTTTAAAGACCAAAGGAAACAAAAACCTGAAGCCTTTGAGAGGAAGGATGGTTAATCTTCCCTGAAGACATTACTCTAAACCTGGGGTCGCCAACCTTTTTATACCTACCGCCCACTTCTGTATCTCTGTTAGTAGTAACATTTTCTAACCGCCCACTGGTTCCACAGTAATGGTGATTTATAAAGTAGGGAAGTCACTTTACTTTATAAAATTTATAAAGCAGAGTTATAGCAGTTAAAGCATATAATAATAATTACTTACCAAGTACTTTATGTCAAATTTTCGCTAAGTTTGGCAGAATAAATCTTTATAAAACAACTTACATAGTTAAATCTATCCTTTTACTTATACTTTGGTTGCTCTACTACTGCCCACTATGAAAGCTGGAATGCCCACTAGTGGGCTGTAGGGACCAAATTGACTACCACTGCTCTCAACTCTCTTTGGACCAGACCCTCAACTCTAAACTCCCCTTGCCCTCTTCTCTAAGACAACCTTTAAGGACCTAGCTGCTCATACTTTTACTTACAAGTGATGAAACATCTGGACAAAAGGCTTTCAACTGCATACTTTATTTTATGATCACCGAATTCCATTGGTAGGCATGATAAGATTGTAGCGCAGTCTGTAGACATCATGATGCTTTTATTTCTAGGAATTTTCACAGAGTTTGTCTTATTATGGACAGGTGATCTATTTTATAAAAACTTTTTAATTTTCTTTTACTGGATAAACTAAGGAGATATAATAAAACATATCCTAACTGAAGACAGAGAAAGAATAGACTGAATTGTCTCATCTCAGCTGTGGCTAAAGGATCCCTTTGTAAGTTGCAATGTAATTTAAGTATAACAGGGATGTTAACCTTGGCTGCCAAGGGTAACTATGTCCTATGAGAGCAACACACTCTGCCTCAGGGGATGGTGAGGCAGATTTTTCCATCAGAACATAGAGAACAGAAAAGGAAATGACCGCAACAAAATTCTGGAAGCTAGAAGGTAGATGGACCTGTGGTGATCAACTTTGCAGGACGAAGAAAGCTCAAAGCTAAGCCGGTAGTGTGTGTTGTCCAGAGGAAGCTGATTTGCACTGCAAAATCTCAGAACCTCAGGAACTGGACACATCTGTTTCATCTGGAAGGGAGATTCATGCAAGCCTGAAATATAGGGGGATCGGTTGGTCATCTTTCTAAGAAAAATAATGTTTCTGTTTCTGAGATTCCATGGAATATAGCAAGGTGTAGGCATATCGATAAGTTACCTAAGAATGTTTCTGCATACTAGGTTTCCAAAGAACTTTTGATTCTACACTGGACTCAGAAAAACTGTTCCCTCAGATCTTCAGAAGTTCACAAGCAAACCCATTACACATTCAAACTCAACTCTATTTCCCCTGCAAATGGAGGTTCATATATTGGCAACCTTTCATTATAAAATAGGAGCTAAGGTTTTTAGCTCGAGTCCTTCTCAATAGGCAGCTGGTCTCTTTTACCAGCTGATATTTCATATTAAATTGTCCCTCAGATAGTTCATCAGAATGGCTTGCAGCACCCGCCCTACATTTACTTCATGTCCCTTTTGGGGCGCATTGTCAACTCGCACAATGGAGTCTGGTCCACAGCTGCAGATTTTCTGGTGTTCAGTACTCGCAGCAGATCTGCCAGCAATTACATCTCAGCCTCTCTTTCTGCATTGGTATTCTCAGGACAGAGTAGTGATGGCAAGTTAATTATTACAATGATCTGGACTGGGCACTCCCTTCCCTATAATGCCAACTGAAGTCTTTCCAATTCATGGATTATTTTAAGCACCAAGAAGGAGAGATAAAGAAACTAGGACCTTCATGTATTTTTAAATTGTTTGTGGCTCCTAAAATTTTCTTCCTGATGGTAGCATTCTTTTATCTTTAATTTCTAGATAAGTTTGCTATACATACTGCCCTCAAACAGTGCTTTTCACATTTTTCAATAGTATGCTTTTAAGGGTAGAAGAAAGTAAAGACTCATCTTTGGAACGCTAGGAACACAGCATAAGATCATAAGAAAAAAGTGAAAAAACTTTTACATCCCAAGTTTTAGCTTAAAAATTTATGGATTTTAGGTAGGTTCCAACAAAAAGCATTTGTGCATATTATCCTAACACTCAGATTACTGTGTAGGGGAAAAATGATGCTACAAATGCTTGTGCTGCATGGCCCTTTCCTGCTGCTGAAAGAACGTTCTCAGGTGTCTGTTGTGTTTCCTACAGCAGGTTTTGTAAACGTTCTTTTTTTTAAAACCCTCAACGTGCCTGACCAGGCGGTGGCGCAGTGGATAGAGTGTTGGACTGGGATGCAGAAGACCCAGGTTCGAGACCCCGAGGTCGCCAGCTTGAGCGCGGGCTCATCTGGTTTGAGCAAAAGCTCACCAGCTTGAGCCCAAGGTCGCTGGCTCCAGCAAGGGGTTGCTCGGTCTGCTGGAGGCCCATGGTCAAGGCACATATGAGAAAGCAATCAATGAACAACTAAGGTGTTGCAACGCGCAATGAAAAAAACTAATGATTGATGCTTCTCATCTCTCTCCGTTCCTGTCTGTCTGTCCCTGTCTATCCCTCTCTCTGACTCACTCTCTGTCTCTGTAAAAAATAAATTAATTAATTAAAAAAATTTAAAACCCTCAATGCCACTGTTAGGCCTTTCACTTCTTGCCCGTGACCCACCAAGATTTTACAAAGTTCAAGGTTCTTTACAGTAAACTGCTTCAACTTTCTCCTCTCTTTTTTGAAACTGAATGTATGTGAATCTATCTTGTTTCCCTTTCTCTTTCTCTTGGCCTCTCTTGCCAACGGCTAATCATTTTCCTCAAATTCTTTATCCCACTCAGTGCCTTTGTTTCATCAATTACTATGTTACTACCTCCTTACCTGGTTCTTTTCCTGGAAGAATCAAAGTGACACCTTCTACTCACTTCCCACTGGTCACTCCACCTCATTGTCATTAGTACCTCCGTAGGAGTCCCCTCTTCCAATAAGGTCATGCATTTTCCACCAAAACATCTAATATCTGCAAGTAAGAGAAATAAGAATTATTCTCAAAACAGATTTAGCTAATAATTTAGTTGCACATTATGCATATATCATTTAGATTATTTATATTTACTTATAACAGGTGTATAATCTCGTTAAAAGTAAAAATTTGCTTTTAAGTACTGCACTATCATTGATGCCTGAACACACTTCTTTTTTTTTTTTTTTTTTTTGAACACACTTCTTTAGTGTGTTCTGCTAGTCATTTTTCCTAATCGTATTGTAGGTACTGGCTCCATTCCTTTTCAGTTTTTTATTCGATATTAAGTATGTAAAAAATAACACATTGTAAAAATCAAAACTATACTAGGAAGTATACTGACAGAGCATTGACCCTTGTTACTCTGCTCTATTCACTTTTATCCATACCTTTCACCTCATTTTAAGCTACCCTGTAACTAGCTCTTCACTGTAACTATCTAAAGCAGTGGTTGTCAACCTGGTCCCTACCACCCACTAGTGGGCGTTCCAGCTTTCATGGTGGGCGGTAGCAGAGCAACCAAAGTATAAATAAAAAGATAGATTTAAATATAGTAAGTTGTTTTATAAAGATTTATTCTGCCAAATTTAGCAAAAATCTGACATAAAGTACTTGGTAAGTAATTATTATTATATATTTTAACTTGCTGTGACTCTGCTTTATAAATTTTATAAAGTAAAGTGACTTCCCTACTTTATAAATCACCATTACTGTGGAACCAGTGGGCGGTTAGAAAATTTTACTACTAACAGAAATACAGAAGTGGGTGGTAGGTATAAAAAGGTTGACTACTCCTGATCTAAAGTAATAGAATTTCTGGATTAGAAATGACTCCTAGATCATCAATTGTATGTTCTATAAAAGGATTGTATACTCTGTACCTACTCAGAACCAAGTGAAGACTAAAAATATCAACCAAAAATAATTTTCTCTCACTCTAAAATAAAGAAATAAAATCAAAACTTTTGTCTACTACTTGCTATATTGAATTCTTAATAAGGATATATAAATGGTCCTAGTTTATTAAGAATAAATTTGGAAATTAAACATTTATTCTGGCTTCTTTATATAAAATGAATATAAGAATAACCTAATAATTGATAAGAGAACAGTAATATCAAGAAATGCAGAAAGAAAGAAACAATATTTTCTCTAATGATAAAATACCTTTAGGGAACATTTATCAATGGTTGTTAAAATTATCAAATAAAAGACTCATAGGGAACCTTATGATGAATAGATTAGATTGATCATACATGAACTAAGAGATCAATTCTTTTTACTTAAAGTAATTTTTATTTGTCAATTATAGTTGGCATTTAATATTATTTTGGTTATTGTATAACCCAGTGATTAGATAGCATATAACTTACTAAGTGATCACCCCAATAACTCAGTACCCATCTGACACCATACATAATTATTACACTGTTATTTACTATATTTTCTATGCTGTACTTTACATCCTGTGACTATTCTGTAACTACCAATTTGTTCTTATTAATCCCTTCAACTTCGTCACCCATTCTCCAACCCCCTCCCATCTGGCAACTGTCAAACTGCTCTCTGTATATATGAGTCTGTTTCTGTTCCGCTTGTTTATTTTGTTTTTTAGATTTCCCATATAAATGAAATCATATGACATTTGTGTCCTCTGTGTAACTTATTTCACTCAACACAATACTCTCGAGGTCCATCCATGCTGCAGGTAGCAAGAGTTCATTCTTTTTTATGGCTGAGTCGTATTACATTTTATATATGCACCACTTCTTTATTTATCACGTATTGATGGACACTTAGGATGTTTCTGTATCTTGGCTATATTGTAAGTAAAGCTGTAATAAACAATGGATGTGTACTTCTTTTCATTTAGCATTTCTTCAGTTAAATGCCCAGGTGTAGACTTGCTGAGTCCTTTGTCTCTTGTTAGATAGATAGCCTTAGTTTTTAAGTCTAATTTGTCTGGTGTAGGTATTGCTACCCCAGATTTTTATTTATTATTTTGTTTCTGTGTTCATGATATATTTTTTCCATCCCTTTACTTTAAGTTTGTGTGTGTGTTCCCATCTCAGGTGAGTTTCTTGTAGAGAACATTTGTAAGGGTCTTCCTTTGTTATCCACTCAGCCTCCATATGTCTTTTGATTGGAGAATTTAATCTATTTGCATTTAAAGTATTTTTTGAAAGATAGATTTTATTATTCATATCTTTGATATATTCTTCTTTTTTTCTTCTTCTTCTTAAAGATGGCTTAACATTTCTTGTAACACTGGTTTGGTGTTGATGAACTCCATTTGTCATTTCTTGTCTGGGAAGCTCCTTATCTGTTCTTTTTAAAAATTTTTAATTTTCTATTTTGGTGAGAGCAGAGGAGGCAGAGAGGCTGACTCCCACATGTGCCTCAACTGGGATCCACCTGGCAAGCCCACTAAGGGGTGATGTTCTGCCCTTCTGGGGCTGTTGCTCCATTGCTCAGCAACTGAGCCATTTTTTTTTAACACCTGTGGTGGAGGCCACGAAGCTATGGCTGCGGGAGGGGAAGAGAGAGAGAGAAAGAGAGGAGGATAGGGGAAGGGGTGGAAAAGCAGATGGTCGCTTCTCCTGTGTGCCCTGACTGGGAATTGAACCTGGGACATCCGCATGCCAGGCTTGGGCCCTCTTTATCTGTTCTTGTGCAATCCAGGCAGCGTGATCGATGTCCTCATGAAACTTTGCTTCAGTGAGGGAAGCTGGCCTCTGTTCTTTTTTGTAATACTTCAAAATCTTAAGCAGACAAATAAATTAGGCACTAAAATTGTGTCAGCCCATGACTCATGTGCTCAGATGGTGTGCAGGTGCTCAGGTTGTTCTGGTGTGGAGTTCACTGTGGTTCTGTAATAGGCCCTGGTCTCAGCTCCATTCTGATCCTTCATTTTCACAGTCATAGACCCATGCTTCATTGTTAAACCTTCCTGGCTGTCAATGAGGATATATTATGACATTAGAAGAAAAGAGAGGTCCCCCAAGCATTTATCTTGATACTCCAAAGCCATTCCATCACACGGGCTAGCATAATTTCCCAGCACTGGGGAAGCTGAACACTTGAATTATTATTTGCTGTCCACCCGTTCATTTAGAGTCACATTTTCCTGATCATGGTAGGAGCTATAAGAAAGAGTCAGCACTTACCAGTTTTGCTCATCACAAACACAGTGGCTACTGGCCTGACCTGTGGTGGCACAGTGGATAAAGCATCGACCTGGAAATGCTGAGGTCGCTGGTTTGAAACCCTGGGCTTGCCTGGTCAAGGCACATATGGGAGTTGATGCTTCCAGCTCCTCCCCCCCTTTCTCTTTCTCTCTCTCTCTCTCTCTCTCTCTCCCCCCCCTCTCTCTCCTCTTTAAAATGAATAAATAAAATTAAAAAAAAACAAAAAAAAACACAGTGGCTACTGACTCAAATTTTCTAGTTTAATCATCTAACGTGTAAAATGCATCGGTCACCTTGGCATTATCCACTGAGACACAGTTTCCTTATGAGCTCCTGCTAATTAGCACCCTACTGAGATCCGTGGTACACAGAACAAATATTCTAATTCTTCTGTATTGTTGGTTCAAAGACATTTTGAATGATCAAGACATATGCATTACTACCTCCCACAACTTTTTTTTAAATTTATTTATTTATTTATTATTTATTCATTTTAGAGAGGAGAGAGAGAGAAAGGGGGGAGGAGCAGGAAGCATCAACTCCCATATGTGCCTTGACCAGGCAAGCCCAGGGTTTTGAACCGGCAACCTCAGTGTTCCCAGGTCGATGCTTTATCCACTGTGCCACCACAGGTCAGGCAAACTCCCACAACTTTTTTTAACTTTGGAAATAAACTGGAATTTACCTCTTCACCAACAATTCACTGAATTAACATATCAATAAAAGAGTATTTCAATATAAATTAGGTATTTTGTTATTTTATTTCCAAACATATTTTCAATTATAAAATCCTTCCTAGTTATTTCCCACAATTTGGTAAATAACATTTAATTTGTAAAATGAAATACTCGCTTATATTTTTTTAAATAAAATGATTGGTTTTATCATAATGATTTAAAATAAGATTGCTAAAATAGCCACTACATGGAACCTGAATTTTGCTATCACCTGTCAGTCACCGTTTTGCTTTTACTTTGCAGGTATATTTTTTCAAGCTAACACACCTCAATGTTCTGTTTAATCTCAAAATGGCAATTTTCTGTTTTATTTCATTAGTATTATCTTCACTATCTACACACAATTTTGGACTTGCACTGTTTTGAAATGTTCTCTTTTTGACAAATGTATGTGTTGGGCAGATAAAATATATTATGCTCACTTTGTTAAAGATGGCGCTGCCCACATGGAAGCCTGTCACCCAGGTGATATTAATGTGTGTTGGGGGTGGGCTGTGGGCAAGCAGGATGCTTGTAGCGTGGGGCTTGGTTTTAGGACTAAGCCTTTCCCACTCTTTTTGATGTGAGGTGGTACAATCCCATCATGCCCCAGATAAGTGACTTTGTATTAGAGACTTCCTTATTTTGTATATTAGATTAAAGGTTTTGATTTCTACACTATAAAATGGGGGCAGATGGGAACTTGCTCTCTTAGTACCTGAGATTAGCATTAGAGAGGAAAAAGCAGAGAGGAGAGCAGAGAGAGGCCACATGGAGGAGGCCAGGAGAAGCAGCCAAGATGGTGGAGTGCTGAGTGAGAAGCCAGTTTGTGCAGAGTTTGTGCAGGGAGAAGGAAGGAGATGGGGAACAGAGGTGAATAAGTCTGGTGAGTTAGAAACCTTTGATTCTAGGAAACTCGGACAAGTCAGTAGCTTTGTGAACACTGAATGTGACTGGGTTTGGAGCCCAGTGTGTGTTTACTTGCCCGCCGGGTGCAAGCTAGGATTAAAGATGATGGCCCACCAGTTCTTGGCTCTACTGTTTCTTTACCAACAGTCCGAATCCAATGTGAACCTGCATGGGCCAGGCTGCTGTGATGGTGGCCCTGGCCACTGGCTTTACAGTATGCTACATGATACCTCTCATTAATTTGTACTCAAGTTTACAAGGCTATGGCTTAAGTTTATCTGTATAGATATCCAGGTAAGGAGAAAATGTCTTTGGAGTAAAAACTAAGAATAATGGCATAGTTCTTTCCCTCATAGTAACTAACAATTGTACACTCAATGGCAATTTCTAGCTCTAAGAATCTATGTTTTTTTAACCAGAAAGAGAAATAAAATGTAAATTAGGACATATAACTTAAAAAACCACTTGACTGTCTATGGCCTCATGGGAAGAAAATCTAAGAAACAAAAAGAAATATTGAGAAAGTTGCATAAATTTGCTGCCATTGGAACAAGTGAGACTAAGGTGGGTAAGACAGGAGGCAGAGCAAGAGGCCCGAATGCTGAAGCCACAGCTCTACAGAGAACAGAGGAGCCAAAGAGCAAAAAGCAGAGTTACGAAACCGGGGCGAGTTTCCGAGGACGAGAAAGAGAAAAAGCACAATTGTGTGGAGAAAAATGAGAGAAGGTAAAGCATGAAAGGAACTCCCTCTTGCAGGAGACTCGCAATTACATGAGGCAAAAGAGAAGGACCGAGTGACTGGTTTCTCCCATGGTCGAGGAGAGGCAGCTGTGGGCGGAGGACCGTGACCAGGCGGATGCTCTGATGTGTGTTTCCCCTCTCTCCCCTTTCAGACAATTGCGGCTGCTATCCATTAACCAGAGAGTTTGGAGCCCCAAACAAACATAGGCAAATAAATCGTGGGCATGTATTTTTCTAAGATGTAAACCTACTAAAATGTTCATCTCCAAGGGTTCTCAGTTATTCAGAGATACTATTCACCGGTGCTAGTTTCCATCTTTGAGATTGCTTGTAGAGTGGAGTCTGTATCTGAAACCCAGTGACTGTGTGTGGTGTGTTAGTTTAGTATTAAGTAGCATATGATATTATTAAATGGAAAATACAGTTTTTTTGCAATGTAAACCAAAACTAGTTTTTTTAGCTAATAACTTTGATACTATATATGCCTTAAAAAATTGAATTGCAAAGAGATACTGCATTGCAATTGCGCATTGGATATGAAGAATTTGACTCAATGAGCAAAGCTCTGAGATCAATGTTATATAATATGTTAAACCAAGTCATTTTTATATTAAAAGACAGCTTCTTTAAGGATTGTCATTTTAGAAATTATTGATATAAAAAACTGTTTGTATTGTTCTAGGCGCAATAAGCTGATTTGTTAAATGGCATGTGTTTTCATAACAAAAACTAAACCACCCAGAAATTTCTGTTCTGTATAACTTACAGAGAAACATTAGGTTGCAATTTCAAGAACATTCAGGGAACAAAGAGAGGGCAGATTGGAGGGAGGGGATATTTCATCATGATGGAAGAAAATAGCTTTGCCTGCTCAGAATGGGACCAGCAGTCGCAAAAAAGGTAGTTGTTCGGACCCTTGGCAAATTCCGCCCAATTTCAGACAGGGTTCAATTTCCAAAGAGACAGTTGGGGTACAGAAGGGAGGAGAGGGGCAAAGACCATGTTTACAAAATAAGGCCTATATGAAACATCGACAAATCAGCCCTATATTTGTGCAATTTTGGGGAAATTTCGGCAAGGAACATGGCAAGAAATCACATGCTGTATTTGTGCAATTCTGGGGAAATTTCGGCAAGCAACATGGCAAGAGATAGCTAAGGCTTTCTCAATTATTCTCTCCATTTTAGTCAAATTGGCCTTCTCTCGGTTCATCAAAATATGAAGTAAACTCCAATCGAAGGGCTTCTGCATCTGGAATTCCTCTGTCTCAAGTAATCTTTTCGCAGTCACGTCATCTCTTCCCTGGCTTTTCTCAAGCTCACCTTTAGATGAGGTTCTTTCTAGAAATCTCATCTAAAATTTCAACCTTTTATTTGAACATTTAATATCTTCTTTTCCTTTATTAATTTTTCTTCTTAGCACTTATCACTTTATGACACCATATATATTTTCCTTAATTATTTTGTCTGTCAATAGTTTCTGTAATATACTGTAAGCTCCATGAGGGCAGGAATTTGTGTCTTTTTTTTTTTTTTTTTTTTTTTTTTTTGTATTTTTCTGAAGCTGGAAACCGGGAGAGACAGTCAGACAGACTCCCGCATGCGCCCGACCGGGATCCACCCCCACCAAGGGCGACGCTCTGCCCTTCTGGGGCGTTGCTCTGCCGCGACCAGAGCCACTCTAGCGCCTGGGGCAGAGGCCAAGGAGCCATCCCCAGCGCCCGGGCCATCTTTGCTCCAATGGAGCCTTGGTTTGTGGGAGGGGAAGAGAGAGACAGAGAAGAAGGGGGGGGTGGAGAAGCAAATGGACGCTTCTCCTATGTGCCCTGGCCGGGAATCGAACCCGGGTCCCCCGCACGCCAGGCCGATGCTCTACCGCTGAGCTAACTGGCCAGGGCTAATTTGTGTCTTTTTTGTTCTTTGTTATATCATTAGAACCTAGGACAGTCCTGGGCACATAGTAGAATTATTACTACTATTAATTTTTGTGGGTTTTTTTGGTTTTTTTTTCTTTTTTTTCCAAAGTTGGAAACGGGGAGGCAGTCAGACAGACTCCTGCATGTGCCTGACCGAGATCCACCTGGCATGCCCACCAGGGGGCGATGCTCTGCCCATCTGGGGTGTTGCTCTGTTGCAACCAGAGCCATCCTAGCACCTGAGGCAGAGGCCATGGAGCCATCCTCAGCGCCCGAGCCAACTTTGCTCCAATGGAGCCTTGGCTGTGGGAGGGGAAGAGAGAGACAGAGAGGAAGGAGAGGAGGAGGGGTGGAGAAGCAGATGGGTGCTTCTCCTGTGTGCCCTGGCCAGGAATCGAACACAGGACTCCTGCACGCCAGGTCGATGCTCTACCACTGAGCCAACCGGCCAGGGCCTACTACTATTAGTTTAAGAAATCAGTAAGTGAATATTATTTTAGATAGCAGGAGATTAAATCTACTAATGATGCCATCTTCTTAAAAAAAACTTCCTCTAGTCTTCATAGAACTACACGCTTTCCAGAACTACACACTTTCTTATTTTTCACCTATTTTTTTAAAACCCAACATTCCAGTTAACCAAGTTAAAATAAATTTATTATCTTGGAGCTCATCTAATATGACTAAAGTCCTACTAAAATAAGGTAGTTTGGACACACACACACATATACACACAGAAACGCACACATATAAACAGGAACAACACTACGTCAAGATCAAGACAGAAAATGAGGTGTTGATTTATAAGCCCAAGGTGCCATCATGCTATCTCAGTCAGGGAGAGGCACGGACCAGATAGTCCCTCAGAGTCCTCAGAAGGAACCAACCCTACAAACACCCTAATCTCAGACTCATACCTCCAACACTGTGAGACAATACATGTCTGTTGTTTAAATCCCTGAGTCTGTGGTACGTTGTTAGGGCAGCCCAGTATATGAACACACCTAGGAACCAGGTGTTGAGATGCTTTGGGGGCTACATTCCGTCCGTTGGTGATCTCATGACCTATGCCTTCAAGTCTCTTATGTATTGAAGTCCGCCTACTGTTTACCTCCAGCCCGACATCTCCTCAGAACTCCTTATGTATATCTTCAACTCTATTCAACATCTGCGTTAACATGTCCAAATCGAAGCTCATCTTGCGCTGGAACCTTCCTCCTCCTGTATTTTTAATCTCAGACAGTAGCAATGCCCTCCTTCAGGTTACTCAGGTGATTTACCTAGGAATCATTCTGGAATTTTCTCTTTCCTATCTTTAATCTATCAGCAAAAAAACCTGACTCTACCTTCAAGATATATACAGACTCCATCTCTCACCAGGTGCGCTGTCTGTGCCCTGGTAGCCACCATCGTCCTTCACCTAATTTACAACAGGAAACTCCCCATTTGTCCTTCTGCTTCCTCCCTTTACACCCTTCCCCCTATTCCCAATGTAGCATCCAGAAAGAGCCGGTCAAAATGCAGTCCACATACTATGACACCAGGGGTCCCCAAACTTTTTACACAGGGGGCCAGTTCACTGTCCCTCAGACCGTTGGAGGGCCGGACTATAAAGAAAACTATGAACAAATCCCTATGCACACTGCACATATCTTATTTTAAAGTAAAAAAAACAGAACAGGAACAAATACAATATTTTAAATAAAGAACAAGTAAATTTAAATCAACAAACTGACCAGTATTTCAATGGGAACTATGCTCCTCTCACTGACCACCAATGAAAGAGGTGCCCCTTCCGGAAGTGCGGTGGGGGCCGGATAAATGGCCTCAGGGGGCCGCATGCGGCCCGCGGGCCGTAGTTTGGGGACCCCGGTATGATACCATTGTCCAAAACTCTACATCAGCTCCTTATCTCAGTCCTCAAGTCCTTCTGGGAACCTGTGAGTCCCCACAAGGTTGAGTCCGTGGGACCTCTCTGAAATCCTCCCGGACTCGGTCCCCATCCAGTGTACGCTGCTGCGGCCACTCTGGCTTTCTCGTCTAGATTCACAAGGACTGTGCCTTTGCTAGACGTTGATGTGTTCTCTGCCCACACACTCAACTCCCTGACTTCTTCATTACACATGAGAGTCATTCCATAAATAGTTCTTGAAATAATAAGAAAATAATTAGAAAGATTTCATTAAAAAAAATAAAGTTGACATTCTTTACATTCACATTCAAGTTGCAGTACAATTATGCCCCATTTGATCATAGGAGCTCCTACGTGTAAAAAACATGTAGAACTGTGATGGCGAACCTATGACACGTGTGTCAGCACTGACCCGTGTAGCCATTTTCCATGACACATGGCCGCATGTGGCCGCATATCAGAGAACTATGGGGCCACATGCTGAGAAAGGATGTTTCATCCTCGGCTCCTGCATGGCCAGGTGCAGTAGCGAGGATAAAACATTTGCTGTAGTGTAGACATTGTGCCGGAGGTCTGTAGGCCAAAACAACAGAACTCTGGCACAGAGTGTCTAGTTCTGGGACTTCCGGTTAGGCCGTTTTTCTCAAAGTGACACACCACCAGAATTATGCTCGTTTTTTTGGCGAATTTTGACACACCAAGCTCAAAAGATTGCCCATTACTGATGTAGAAGTTTTCTGTTAGTGCTTTGCGTGGATGAGTCACTTAAAAATCTTTAGTAATTTGTGGAATCAGATATGAACAGTAGAGAAAATTAGTTCAATTCATTTCAACTTGTACTTCTAGGTTAGTAGAAATAGTTATTACCAGTGATTACTAAGTGACTACAAGAAATTACTGGTATTTCTAAACTAGTCTCTCCTTACACAGCCATGTGTTCTGATTGTAGCAATTGAAAGTGAACAAGCTTTGCCTTCTGATAATATTGATTCTTCATTAATGGGTTTGGTCTTTCGGCTTCCCACTGTCTCCATTTCTTTGTGTCTTTTTTGGTAAGAATTTATGACACATAGTCTGATATTAAAAATATATTTACAGGCCCTGGCCAGTTGGCTCAGTGGTAGAGCGTCGGCCTGGCGTGCAGGAGTCCTGGGTTCGATTCCCAGCCAGGGCACACAGGAGAGGCGCCCATCTGCTTCTCCACTCCTCCCCCTCTCCTTCCTCTCTGTCTCTCTCGTCCCCTCCCGCAGCCAAGGCTGCATTGGAGCAAAGTTGGCCCCGGTGCTGAGGATGGCTCTATGGCCTCTGCCTCAGGCACTAGAATGGCCCTGGTTGCAACAGAGTGGCACCCCAGATGGGCAGAGCATCACCCTCTGGTGGGCATGCCAGGTGGATCCCAGTCGGGCACATGCGGGAGTCTTTCTGCCTCCCCATTTCCAACTTCAGGAAAATACAAAAAATATATATATATATATATATATATATATATATATTTCCTTATATCATCCCATTAATGTATTCTTTTCTTGTATATTAATAGAACACTAGTTTTAGCAGGGCACATGAGAAAAACAAAAACACTACTAAACATAGCAAAACAAAACATTCCCCAGCCTCTTTTACAAATAACTATGACCATAAAACTGTGTTCTAGTCAAGGGGATATTAGCATGTGAAATCAGTTAAAAGAAAAATGGAATGAATGCTTTGCTTCCTTTTGTTGTTGTTGTTTCGTTTTTGGTTTTGTGTTGTTTGTTTCATGTCGCTTTTCCCATTGTGATGCCTAGAATGAGGTGTGATGGCTGGAACTCGAGCTGCAATTTTGGATCATGAGAAGGGCCATGCCCTAGCCTAGCAGGTGACGGAGTAGATGGAAGAGGTTTTGGTTTCTGAGCACTTCATAGGAACCCCTGACATTTTACTTCTGGCTTATGTGACAAAAATATTCTCTCTCGTTTAAGTCACTGTTATTTTGGAACTCACACAAAATCAAACACCATTTTGCCTCAAACATGTCAGAAAATATTTAGTTCCAAGAACTGTAGAGGTGAAACAATCTGCTACTGCATCATTTAAAAGAATCAAAACATGAGGAAGTGTTTGCAATGATTATCAAATGTCTTTATTGTCTATATTTGATTTCTGACAATGATGTTGGAAAAAATAATTAGTTGTGTCACCAAAAGTATCTTCACTAATGGAGCCACTTATGACCAAAACATTATTTAAATAATTGTAGAAAAAAATATTTATCATTGAAAAACAAATGATCACCTAAGTTTACATTCTAAACATAATTAACACAAGCAGAAAAGGGAGGTCTCATGTCAGAAGGAAAGGCAAGTTTCCTTCACTGAAACACTAGAGTAGAAAAGTCTTTGGTAATGAGAGATCCAAATTGAGAGCTTTTTAATTCCATTGAAATGTTATCTATAAACGTGAAAATGCATTAATATTTAAATTTTTTTAAACAATAACTTTTCATCTTTATTGATATTCTCTCAGACATTTTGAGATTTATTTAACACAGCATTCTATCACTGTAACCTTCAAAGTTAAACACATTTATTGTCTGCTCTATTATCTGAGCAGTTAAGGAAGCTCTATAAATAAAGACATCAATTTTGCTGTTAACTACACTTCCAAAAAGCCTAGTATAATTGGAATGAGCCTTGTATTATTTACCATTAAAAATAGTTTTGATGGAAGGGTACACAGCATATGAAATACCAGGATTTTCATGAGTTAAAGTCAAATTTAAGAATTCACAAGTATTTTTTTTCATTGTAAGCATCCTGGATTTTGTATGTTTGTTTGTTTTTTGCTTCACTTTAGTTGTTTATTGATTGCTTCTCATACAAGCCTTGACTGGGGGTCTCAAACTGAGCCAGAAACCCCTTGCTGAAGCCAATGACCTTGCGATGATGCTGATGATTTTGCGCTCAACTCAGTGACCCTGCACTCAAGCTAGAGAGCCCACACTGAAGCCAACAATCTCAGACTTTAGCCAGTGACATTGGGGTTTCGAACTGGGGCCTCAGCATCTGAGGCCAATGCTCTATCCACTGCATCACCACTGGTCAGGCAATCCTGGTTATTATATTAGGATAAAATGTATCACATCACACACAACACACCACTGTATTTGATTTTAATTTATTTTTATTTTAACATAAACTGTAGAAATCAAAATAGAATTACTTCACATAATTTTTCTTCCAGATTCCTGAAAAAAAAAGAATTTGGTATATAAGCATAAAAATATTTTTAATTACATCATCTTAATGTCCTTCACTTTTTTCTTTTTCACTTTTCTACTCCTTGATAAACATCTATTCCTCCTTGCCGCTGGTCAGCAGCCTGTGACAGGAGATCACGCTGTGGGAACCAAGAGAGCATCTCCCAGAGGGCCGATTGTCAGAACGGGAGCGGGGATGGGAAGGGGCTCTCTGCTCAGTCATTTATAATTACCCACTTGACATTTTCACAAATGGTTGACCCACAAGATTTTTTGTGAATAGCAATTTGTCCAAAACAACACATTCAAACAAGAAAAGAATGGAAGATGATATCTCATAAATTATCTTACAATTGACAAAACACAGAATGATTAATCCTTCTTTATCTTTTAGTTTCTGTTGTACCATGTAGTTTAATGGAGAGACCTGCTTGTGAACATTTTTTTTAAGAAGCTACATGAGATTACCTTTCTTTTTGGAACAAAGAACTTGTTTCTCTGAAACATCCTTTTTTACATGAATGGGCATGTGCAGCACCCCTGACCATGTATGTCCCCTAGAAGTGAAGGGAGTCAGGGGACACAAGCAACCGACTGTGCAGGTGTCCTCTAGTGAGTGGACGGCCTACTCACTCTTGAGGACTCAAGGAAACCGGGAACTGAAGTGAGACGGTGAATTACACTTATACTGAGCTTGGGTCTAGTTTAATCTCCTTGACCTACTCAAGGTTGTAGCCTAGGCTAGCTTCATACTCTATCAATAAAGTTTTATTGTAACACCACTACTCCTATTCATTTTACCTGTGATCTGTGGCTGCTTTCCTGCTCCAGGACTATAACTGAGTAATTGTAATGAAAACCACACAGACCTCAAAGCAAAAATATTTACATCATATCAATTAGAGAAAAATATGGCAAAGCTCTGATATAATGATAACATGAAATTTCACTTGCCGACCCTGGCCGGTTAGGTCAATGGATAGAGTGTTGGCCCGGTATGTGGACGTCCTGGGATCAATCCCTAATCAGGGCACACAAGAGAAGCGACCACCTGCTTCTCTCCCCTCCCTCTCTCCCTTTTCTTCCTTTTCCCCTTCTGCAGCCAGGGGCTTGATTAGTTTGGGCATTGGCCTTGGACACTGAGGATAGTTCAGGTGATTCGAGCATCTGCCCCAGGCGAAAGTTGCTGGGTGGATCCTGGTCAGGGTACATGTGGGAGCCTGTCTCACTGTCTCCCCTTCTGCTACTTAAAAAAATTCACTTGCCAAGTTTATAAACATATTTTATGAGCTAATGTAAACATTAAATTCTCAGGAAAGAAATAGGCCTTGTATACAAAAAAAAGCAATTGTGATAATCAATTTATCACTTAACAAAGGTATAAAACCTGTTTGTGTTTCCTTTAGTCAAAAACTATTTTGCAGTTATAGTATCTACACTCACATTATAGGTAAAAGATGCCAAATTTGACTATTATTGCATGATGCTTGATAGGTTCCAAGGAACAAATTAGACCCAGAATGCATTGGCATTTTCACAGTAACAAGCTATGCTGTAATTTGATGGCATTCCCCGGTACCTGACTTATTTGAGATGGAAGCAGTCAATCGTGGGACAAAACCTTAAATTAATAAGAGCAGCCTATCTTGATTCTCAAAAAGAAAGCCCGTTTTTTCTCATTAGAGTGAATCAGTCTCTTCCATTATATATCTCCACAGGGGCTAGGACTACATCTGAGCACACCAAGGGGTACAGAAGCCTTTACTCATTGTGAATTTTCTTTTATGCAGTCAGAATCCTGCAAGGATAATGAAGTCAAACTGTTGACTGGGTTGCAGTTCACTGCAGATTGGTGTGTGATTCTTACATGTGGTCTCATTATGAGAAGTCTATGGTATTTCCTACAAAGTAACTTTTATGTATTTAAATAACTAGGTGATTATTACTAAAGAAATATGATAAGAATGCATATATATATACCCACTACAGAAAATGTGTTATCAGTTTTACTCCAAATGACTTTTCTTTTTACCATCTTCCTGATGTCTTCTTACTGTAGACAAGTGTTGGTCAAATAAGTTTGTAAATTGATATATATGTTTGCTTGCTTATAGTTCGCATTGTGTATGGGGGACAGGCTGTAAGCAGGCCGGGTTGTTATAGCCTGAGGCTTAGTTTTAAGACTAAGCTTTTCCCACACCCTTGACTGTTGCAATGATGTGGGTGGTGCACTCTTATGAGGAATTCCATTATGCCTCAGATAAGTGACTTTATATCAGAGACTTCCTTATTTGTATATTGGATTAAAAGTTTTGATTTCTACACTATAAAATGGAGGCAGACTGGGAGCTTGCTCTCTCAGTTCCTGAGATTAGCATTAGAGAGGAGAGCAGAGAAAGGCCACGTGGAGGAGAGAAGTAGCCAGGATGGTGGAATGCTGAAGGAGAAGCCAGTTTGTGTAGAGTTTGTGCAGAGAGAAGGAGATGGAAAACAGAGGTGAATAAGGCTGGTGAGGTAGAAATCTTTGATTCTAGGAAACTCGAATAAGTCAGTGACTTTGGGAGCCCTGAATAAGAGGGAAGTGTTTTCCCACTGTGTGTATTTCTTGCCTGCCAGGTGCAAGCTAGGATTAAAGGTGATGGTTCACCAGTTTTTGGCTCCATTGTTTCATTACCATCTGTCCAAATCTATTGCGAACCTGCATGGGCCAGGCAGCTGCGATGGTGGCTGTGCCTACTGGTTTTACAACAAGGAAAAGGAAATTATGCATGTTATAACGTTCTTAGTTGAGAAGCATCTAAGGAAATGATAGTGTGTTACTTATGTTATTATCTGTGCTCTATAGAGTTCTCTGGGGGATAAATAATTATCTTTGATGTTAGTTATTGTCTATGAATTGTTTTTTAACCCTAAAGCAGCTTAAATTATCCTTATAAAATTATAATCTAGTGGGCTGTAAAGCCAGTAGCCAGGGCCAGGGCCACCACAGCTGCCACTACCAAAGCAGCCTGGCCCATGCAGGTTCGCATTGGATTCGGACAGTCGGTAAAGAAACAATGGAGCCAAGAACTGATGGGCTATCATCTTTAATTCTAGCTTGCACCCGGCAGGCAAGTAAAAAATACACACTGGGCTCCAAAACCCACTCACATTCAGTGCTCACAAAGCTACTGACTTATCCGAGTTTCCTAGAATCAAAGGTTTCTAGCTCACCAGACTTATTCACCTCTGTTCCCCATCTCCTTCCTTCTCCCTGCATAAACTGCACAAACTGGCCTCTCACTCAACACTCCGCCATCTTGGCTGCTTCTCCTGGCCGCATGGCCTCTTTCCGCTGCTCTCTGCTCTGCTCCCTCTGCTCTCAGGAACCAAGAGTGCAAACTCTCATTCTTCCCCCATTTTATATTGTAGCTTCACAACCTCTAATCCAATATACAAAATAGGGAAGTCTCTAATACAAAGTCACTTCTCTGAGGCATGATTGGATTGTACCACCCCACATCAAAAAGGGTGGGAAAGGCTAATCCCAAAACCAAGCCCCAGGTTACAACGATCTCCAACACACATTAATATCACCTGGGCGACGGCCTCACATGGGCAGCACCATCTTTAACAAAGTGAGCATAATACATTTTATCTGCCCAACATGGGCAATGAGGGTCATTTTGCCTGATCTCACCTAACCAGAATTGTCTGTAATACCGTCTAAACAAAAATAACTGAATTTCTATTTATAGTGCTCTAGTATCTACACACCCCAGGGAAACACAGGTTTTACATAATCTGAGGAGACAAAAAACTCATGGCTTAATTTTGTAAATTATGGTAGTTGAAATGCAAATAAGGGGAATTCTATGAGATAACAGATTGCTCCTTGACTGCTCTTGTTTTAAAAATCAGCTCTTTGGATAAAGCTTACTTCCAGGTTTAAACTAGATACCCCTCCAGTCTTCATTTTTAACCTTGAGACCCATTAGAATCAACCAGGAAGGTCTTAAGAAATAAGAATGTCTAGAGCAGGGGTCTCAAACTCGCGGCCCGTGGGCCGCATGCGGCCCGCCGAACAATTTTGTGCGGCCCGCAGACTAATCCATGAAGTTCAAAATATTTTCGATAAAATTAAGTAAGCCTAGGGGCCTACTTGTATTTTTCATTTCTCTAGCATCCTAGCTAGATATTAGCTTAGTTAACAGCAGTTGTGATGCGAACTACAGTTTCTGTTCGTTTTGTGACACTGAGTAAACTGCATGTACGATTGTGCTTGTTGTACTGATTTTTTTTTGTTTTCAACTGCAGTGAGAAAAGTGTTGCGTAACAGTTGCCTTTTGTAGACCTAGTGCAGCCCGCCAAACGGCTGTGATCTTGCTCTGCTGCCCACATGCTGAGTTGAGTTTGAGACCCCTGGTCTAGAGCCATACCTGTAGAGGCACTAATTTCTTGGCAATGCATTTTGGGTAGAGCCCAATGAGATAGAGAGATAGACAAGGTTAAACACATAGCTTCTATTTTGAAAGTCATTTATATTTTCTCATTTTAGCAAGTTTTGTTTCTTTACCTCTTTTTCTCAACAATTGACTTCAAGTATTTCCTCCAAGCCTCAGTTTGTAAAAGGCGGAAATATTGGTCAGTGTAAGTTGCATCTGAATGGTGTTGACTTGGTTTCTGGTATTCAGAAACATGATGGCTAAAAAATGTGAGAAAAGCAAAGCAAAGTCATATATATATATATATATATATATATATATATATATATATGCGCCACAGTTCAGTATTACTTGGTACTGCCAGATAAAATGGAATTTCAACATCCAACTAATGTTCTGTCACAAAAACACTAAAATAAAAATATACATAAGGTAAGAAAGAAGAAGGGAGGGAGGATAATCCAACATATTTTGACTGTTTCGAAGAGGACTTTAAGACACATTCTGTACTGACCAAGCAAATGCTTTGTTGTATGGGGGAGTATTTGAAGCTGTGTTCTGTCACTGGGAAGAAAAGTTCTTTATAAATCAATTCTCTTTCAGAAGCTATGCCATCTAAAGAGTGCCACCTAAATTGTCACCTATTGGCCATTTAAAGAAAGAATCTTCCAATGCTTGGTTAGAGCAGGAAAATTCAAAAACAAGTGCTATGGTTAACCTTAAGATTTACCTCAGTTTATACTATGTCTTATTTAGTGTTTACTGGGTCTTATTCATTTAATTGCAGATTTACAAATGATCCCTGCTAAAATATACAAGCGTGTCAGAATGCAGTGGGCATTTATTACTAGAAAATCTATTTCCTAACCCATAGGCCTGGTATATTTAACTAAATTGAACATTATCAAGAGCTATTAATTAGTGCCTGACCAGTGGTGGTGCAGTGGATAGAATCTTGATCTTGGACTCTGAAGACCCAGGTTTGAAACCCCAAGGTCTCTGGCTTGAGTGCAGGCTCACCAGCTTAAGCGTGGGGTCTCTGGCTTGCGCATAGGATCATCAAAATGATCCCATGGTTGCTAGCTTGAACCCAAAGTCACTGGCTTGAAGCCCAAGGTCTCTGGCTTGAGCAAGAGGTCACTGACTCAGCTGGAGCCCCCCCAGTCAAATCACATATGAGAAGCAATCAATGAACAACTCAAGTGATGCAACTGCAAATTGATGCCTCTCATCTCTCTTTTTCTCCCTGCCTGTCTGGCTGTCTCTCTCTCTTTCTCTTTCTCTCTTTCTCTCTCTCTCTCTCTCTCTCTATATATATATATATATATATATACATACAGGTTATCAATATATATATAAAGGTTATCAATTTGCAACGATATAAATAAATCATTAACAGTAAAATATAATTTTCAAATTAAGTAATGGTAATGTGTTTGATAAAAATACTAAAATCTCTTTACCTAGATCGTTTTCCAACAAGCAACTCAACATCAGGTTGATTCAAAAGACTAATGTAGTTACTGTAGAAACCTTCATCAATGTGTGTGACATCCCTAAAACCTGAAATAAAGATAGCCCTTATTTTAGAAGTGGTTTTCTAAAATATTAATATGACCTAATGAATAGAAGAGAAATTCATCAGCTTGTCATGAAAGCTTTTTGTGCAAACTTAAATATAAAAGGAGAGTCCTGAAAACATAACAAAAGATATTATCTTGTCACTTATGTTAATATATATTCTTAAAGGTGCATTGCAAAATTAAAAAAAAGTTTTAGAAATATATTACAACGTTAAATAATGCTCTCATAGAATTTATAAAACTAATTCTTCTCTGAGACATTGGCAAGAAAATATGTTATATTTAAATTACTTTCTTTTTATTTATCTATGGTACATATTCTACTACTCATAATCAAAACATTTATAAGAAATACTATCCTGATTTGAGCAAAAGAAAAATTTTTTTTTGTACTTTTCTGAAGCTGGAAATGGGGAGAGACAGTCAGACAGACTCCCGCATGCGCCCGACCGGGATCCACCCGGCACGCCCACCAGGGGCGACACTCTGCCCACCAGGGGGCGATGTTCTGCCCCTCCGGGGCGTCGCTCTGCCTCAACCAGAGCCACTCTAGCGCCTGGGGCAGAGGCCAAGGAGCCATCCCCAGCGCTCGGGCCATCCTTGCTCCAATGGAGCCTTGGCTGCGGGAGGGGAAGAGAGAGATAGAGAGGAAGGGGGTGTGGAGAAGCAAATGGGCGCTTCTCCCATGTGCCCTGGCTGGGAATCGAACCCGGGTCCCCCGCATGCCAGGCCGATGCTCTACCACTGAGCCAACCAGCCAGGGCCTGATTTGAGCAAAATTTTATTATGCCCTTTGCTATTTCTGATCCAAAATATATGAAATCACATTCTCTTAACAGAGAGAGGACCCTAAGGCCTATCCACCAACTTCTCTGTCCTAAAGGGGAAGCTTTTATACATTGTCTTCAGTAGAGAGCACTCTGTCTATACTTGACTGCTGCTCCACAGACACTTCTGTGAATGGATAGCTTTTATTAATAGACGTCTTTTCTTTATATGAACATAAAACTCTCACCCTAGAATTTCCTCTATCCTGGAATCCTACTTGCTAAAGTTTTACTAGAATAGGTGCAATTTATTATGTTGACAGTTGTGCAACAGAATGCATGTGAATGATTAGTCCATCCTGGCTTGTTACAACCTCTCTACATGGAAGTTATGTACAGCCACACAAGCTGCAGTAGATCAGGCTGGATGAGGCCATGACACATGGAATCCTGTAGTGCTATGCTGTAGAAGGAACTTCATGGAAAAATAAAATATTTATATTCCAAAAGTACTTTTCTAAAATAGTACTCCATAAAAATGAACTCACCTGCCTTTTTCAGTTAATGCATTTTGCAACATGTCATGGTTTTCTTCTAATGAAGCATGATCAAGTTTATTTGCTTTTTCAAATGGCATTGTGTTAAGCAACATATAAACAAACAAACAAACAAAACAATAGAGGTATGATAAATTTTCTTAACGGAAAGTAACGCTTATGTATTTCTACAATCATTTGAAATAAGACACTTAAAATCGTGAGAAGTATTACTTAATTAAAAAATATGATAACATAATTGACAATGACTTTTATGGTTTATGGGATTATAAAAAATAACATTCAGTTTATCTCACAAAATTGATGCACTACAACTTTTATAATCTGAATGTACCAAGCATAAGAGCTAGTCAGCTCAATTCTATCAGAACATTAAGCAATGTATACTTCCTCGGTCACATCTTTTTTCTTGTTGTTGTTGTTTTTTGTTTTGTTTTGTTTTTTGGACTTTTCTGAAGCTGGAAACGGGGAGAGACAGTCAAACAGACTCCTGCATGCGCCTGAGGGGCGATGCTCTGCCCACCAGGGGCCGATGCTCTGCCCCTCCGGGGCGTCGCTCTGTCGCGACCAGAGCCACTCTAGCGCCTGGGGCAGAGGCCAAGGAGCCATCCCCAGCGCCCGGGCCATCTTTGCTCCAATGGAGCCTTGGCTGCGGGAGGGGAAGAGAGAGACAGAGAGGAAGGAGGGGGTGGGTGTAGAGAAGCAAATGGGCGCTTCTCCCATGTGCCCTGGCCGGGAATCGAACCGGGGTTCCCCGCATGCCAGACCGACGCTCTACCGCTGAGCCAGCTGGCCAGGGCCCCTCGGTCACATCTTTCATAGGAAGAAAGATTTCATTCAAAATAGAAAATTTGAAAAAAATTAATATTTAATATGAAAACTGGGAGCTCTTTATTTACTGATGTTTCGTATTGTTTGGCTGAAACATTACTCAAGTACATTTTTTCTCTAAGTCTCAAAACTTAAATTCAAAGATTAACCTTGGTGTAAATATATTCCTCTCTACTGATCAAATCCAAAACGTTTCCCCATCACTGAATAGTTACTCGAATTTAATGACCTTCGTGGGCTGATTTCTAATCTTATATATTCATACAGTTTTACTAAGGCATGTACAAGGGAATAATCATGTTGACCTAACATTAAAATATCTTGGTTACTATATAAACAAAATATGTAATCCATAATATATAATTTTAAAAATTGAGTTTTCCAAAATAACAGAAAGAAAAAATCTTTTTTTAAATTTAAATTTCATATTTAAATTATGGTCTGAGAAAGACCAATACGGTGTAATTTCACTTATATGTGGAATCTAAAGAACAAAATAAATGAACAAACAAAAAAGAAACAGAGTTGTGGATACAGAGAACAAGACTGTTGGTTTCCAGATGAAAGAAACTCTCATTTAAATGAAAACAGAAGATTCAACTGCCTGACTTGAAAGGGAACTTATCTCAGACCTTCAGCTCCCAAAAGAAGCCATATCAGCGTTTGTGAGAAGAGCCCGCTGAGAAGGATCAGGAGCAGGAGGAGCTGGGACCCCTTTTTGGTTTCCATCTCTGTGCACTGAAAAAGTCACATCAGATTTCCCAACCACAGATGTCACTAGCCCGGTAATTCTGTTGAGTTAACATTTGTTAATATCCTCATATTAATTTCAGCTGTACAATTCTATAACACATCATCTATATATTTCATGTGTGCTCACTACCCCAAGTCTAGCCCCTTTCATCACCATATATTTGACCTCTTCTCCCCCCAACCTGTATCTCGTCTGGAAACCACTATACTCTCCCATCTGTGTCTATCAGTTTGCTTTTTTGTTTTGTTTGTTCATTAGTAACTCTCTGTTTTATATCTCACATATGACTAAAATCATATGGTTCTGGACTTTTCTGCCTGACTTATTTCATTTAGCATGATAGTTATTATAATAGTATTCTTTTTGAAAAAAATGACAATACTTCATCATTTTTTATGGCTGTTCGTATGTACCACTGCTTCTTTATCCAATCGTCCAACAAAGGAAACAGGTTGTCTTGGCCACCGTGAATAATACCACAACAAATATAGAGGTACATGTATATTTACAAATAAATGCTTTAATAATTTTCAGGAAGATTCTAAGTGTCTAGAAGAAGTTTTTGAAGATTCAGAGTTTGGAAAATTATTTCTATCTTATACAAAAGTTAAACTGCAATATGAATCCTCTGTAATCAAGAGGATTTCTCTCAATGAAAGGTACTTGAATAAAAATAGGGCCCCTTTCAACTGCTGCCCATCTCTTACCAGGCACATAGTTGGCCCAAGTATATATTGAAAAGCATATTCTTATAGTGCTGGAAATAACCTGGGAGACCATCTGCTTATAACAGGATTGTGACATTCAAATTTAGTATCTTTTCTAACAGTTTTAAGAAATTGATTATTTCTTCTATGTTAAGTGTTAGCTTTTGACAAATATAAAACTGGAGTATCATCTATTTATTAATGTGTATATATATGTATTTATGTATATGTATATACTGTTTATCTACATATATTTATATGTATATACAGAAGTTGTTTTGGCTTTTAATGGTAGATATTACTGGAAACTTATTTCCTTATTCTTGGGTATGAACAACTTAACTCATTCATAGTGATAATTTATCACCACAAAATCATTAAACCATATGTCATCATTAAAATAATTTCTGCTGTAGAAAGAAATATATATAATAATATTGTTTCTTACATCTGATACATATATACATAATATTTTTAAGTAGTTTCTAGATAGAAACTTAGGAGTTCATGGTCTGTTTCTCTTTCTGTTAATAAAAATTAAGGCATTTAAACTTAAAGAGGAAAATAAACGCTTCCTGGGTTTACATAACTGACATATGATATAGCAAAGACAGCACTTAGAAAACAAGTCGAAAGCTTCAAAAACAAATGTACTCACTGAACCCTTCAGTCAAAAATTTATATATCACTACCATCACAACACCACCTACTCGAACACAGTGATGAGGAAAAACACCAGCAGTGAAAGTGTCTTTCGACCAAAAGGATTCAGAAAATTCAGTCATTTGAATGTCTGAGAAGCTGTGGCGGCCTTTCTATACATACCGGGTGACTGAGAAACTTTTCTTGGCTCCAGCAGTTCTTGCCCTTAGAGTTGAACTACAACTGGCACTGGCTAAGGGTTGGGTGTTATTGCCAGTCGCTGCTTTCACTCTACCCTGACCAGCATTTCAAAGCCCCTCATTTTATAGGGCTTGTACATAGGGCAGAGCAATCACAAAGCTCTGAATGACATCACAGCCTGACTCCCACGGTGATAGGACTTGATGTTCTTACTTGTCTTTATATCTGATTTATGTAAATTTACAGTGAGTGACTTCAAGATGTAAAAGATGAAGAGGAAACGTACTCTTCTATAGATAAAGATAAAAAGGTACCAAGTGTATTTTGAAATGTTTTAATTTTTAATTAACAGTAATGACATAAGTAATTGATTAGTAGTATCGTCGGAACCACTGAGTTTCTTCCAGAAAATAGAAATTTTATGTGCAGGAATAGATTCAAAAAGCAACAAACACAAGTTTTTATGCTTACAAATGTATATTCTTTTTTATTACAAAACATTAAATCTCCTAAAGCTTTTTCAAAAAAATTTTATGCTACATCCTAATTCACGTAATCCTAATTCACGTAATCTTTTTTGAAATCTATCCTAATTTTAAAAGCATCTAAAGGTAATGTGCCAATTTTCTATTATTATAATTCCTTTATGTTGAAACTGTCCTCACATAATCGTTTGAGACCAGCTCTAAGCTAGTATCACATGCACACTGTTGTAAAATGTAGTAGTAGCACTGATATGTACATTTCTATAGAATATCACCATTCCCAATGCACTTTCATATACATAATCTCAAATGAGCCAAAAACTAAATGATCAGACTGTCTACCTCAAGGGATTCGATTTTTGTTCTTTTTCAACTTCTACTATCATTTTTATAAATCTTTACAGTTTGAAGAATTAGGCTTTTCCCCATTCCTGAATAAACCCACAACCACACCAACTTTTGAGCATTTCCAGCCCAATCACTTGATGGTTGCAAAGAACTAGATAGTTGTAAAGCACATATAGAGCACTGTGCTTTGATAAACACTTAATTTCTATTTGAGGGTTTTTCTCTCAAAATGGCTTAGCATACATTTAGCCAGGGTTTAAGGTAAAAATACAGCAACATCAACAACTTCATGGACAAGAAAGTAAAATGTTATCTTTCTTTTTCTTTTTTAAAATTTCCAGTACATGCATTCTTCTACATTTTTGTTCCTAAGTTCCTCCAGGGAGAATGACTGTAAAGTCCCATTCTTTCTACCGCTCTATGATTTTAGTATCTGTTTGCTTCATACAGAATCTGACCGATCCAGCAAAAGAATGTCCTGCTATGCATAATCATATTTTCTAACCCAGTTAAAAAGAAAAATCAGATGAATTAAATTTTAAAATGTCTGGAAATTTGTTTCCCAGTTGACAGCTCTGACTTAAGCCAGAGTCCCTGTGGCTTAATTCCAGGAAATCTTTCTTTACCTGATTATCACAAACGAGAGGTTGAAATGATTCTCATATGATTTTTTGTTATCCTTTGTTCTCTGTCACCCAATCCTCAGTGAAGCAATTTTATTTAGAAACAGCAACAGGAAAGCAAATTGGCTGACAGCTATAGAAAAACTGATGCTGAATTATAGGCAGAAAAATGTAAAAGAAAAAAGACATGAAAGTGATTATTATTTTGTCAAAAGAAGTATTTAGCAATAACAAAAAGTAACTACAGTGGATGTTTTTAATGGTAAGGACAGTATCCAATTATAATAATGAAACACGGAAGTAATGAGAAATAATTCAATTTATTACCTCTGGATAAAAAGAAGCTAAATATACTATGTATTTTTTTTTTAGAAACTTAAACTAGCAAAACTGTATTTTAAAATAGGATCATAGCACCATCTGCAGGTTCAGTCTTAAAGCACAAGTTTTTTTTAATGCGTTTTTCCATTCTTTCAAAGTAATGAATGCAAATACAGAATCTTTAACCGAATATGTTATAGATATTTCAAAAATATAAATATAAAAAATGTATTGTTGAATTTATCATATTTTACTATGAAACTAATTAAATACACAAATACAACTATGAATTCACTTTTGAAATCTGTTTTTTCCAAACTTTGACATATCTATAGCAATTGTTCCACATCACTAGCAAAACTAAATTTTCTACCTTCAGTCTTCTTGGTAAAGTGATGTTTATAAGAAGAACTACTATTTGTTCATACAGTTAGAACAAATTCCAAGATCCTTCTTGTACACACAAGTATTCTGATGTCCAAAATAATGTTTGCCATGTCAAGCTAGTGGTTAATTACAAATTTGGAGTGAGAGCTAGACCTTCTGATCTTCACTTACTTTTCTGATAAGAACTTGTAATTTTCTGTGACTGTTTATACCATTGTTGATTCTTACACGTCAGTTAAGGAAAACAGAAGCACATAAAAATACGGGCATCTCCCTTCTCCTTCTCTCACCAACAGGACCAAGAACAGAGAAATTGAAGTGGTATTCTGAACTAAAACATGCTGAATATAGGGCAATGCAATAGAAGGAATTTCCAAGCTTAGGAGGCAGGCAGAAACCCAGATTGACTCTTTTGTCTTCATTGTGAAGAGTTAACAGAGGATCCTTAACTGCTATGGTAGGTGAAATGCCTCAGAGGTGCACTTTAGGCTCTAGATTGACAGCTTTGTCTGCCCACCTCACCCTAAGTCACACTTGGCCTGAGATCCACCCGCTTTCTCAAGGTCATCCCAAGGCATTAGGCCCAGGCAAGGTCATCCCAAGGCATTTAGGTCTGCCAACTGCTGGCCATGAACTACATATGGCAGAACTCGGGTTTTTACCTCTTTCAAACTAAGAATGATGTTTACATTTTTAAAAAAATTCATTTTAGAGAGGAGAATGAGAGAGAGACAGAGCAAGAGAGAGAGAGAGAGAGAGAGGCTATGGGAACAGCAGAAAGCATCAACTCCCTTATGTGCCTTGACCAGGGAAGCCTGGGGATTCAATCCAGTAACCTCAGCATTCTAGATCAAAGCTTTAATTATCGAGCTACCATAGGTCAGGTTGCATTTCTAAAAGGCTGAAAGAAATGTTACGACATGTGAAAATTATGTAGAAGTTAAATTTCAGTGTTCACAAATAAGTAAATAATTTTAGTGTTCATAAATAAATGATACATATGTAATGAGCATGAATAATGTAATGAATATGCTCAATACATATGTATCATCTATGGCTACCCTTGTGTTACAATAGCCAAGTCCCACAGGACTAGAGCTCACATTGTATTAACTTGGGGGAAGGTTACTCTAGCCTTGAGCAGACCTGTTGGATTGGTGAGCAGTTGGTGTTTGAAGCTTGTGGCTGAAACAGAAACTGGAAGCCCATCCAGACCCTTGATGCTCCTCAAGTCCCTCCAGGGACAGAGGCTGGATCCATTGCTAGTGCCTGTCGGGAGGAAAGGTCAGTGTGCTGGCACAGGCCAAACCTCAACCACGGATCAGGTCTTGGCAGAGGGGAGAGAGTGGCCCTGGCGGAGGAGGCCTGAGTGCAGTGCAGCCTCCCCAGGGCTGCTGACGCCCGGTCCTCAGGAAAGATCACCCCGCTGTCTAGGAAGCAGGAGATGTGGTTATTTGATAAGCTCTGTTTTTTCTTAATCATTGTTCTAATATCCTGTATCTGTGCTCATTTCACTGTCCTTCCCAGTCTGGAAGTCTGATGTTCTATATGACTCATGAAACCATGATTTCCAGCTAGAAAAAAAGGTAAGAAAACTTAGTCCTGCTTCTTCATTTCAAGAAATTAAATATTTAATATTCAAATGAAGCAACGAACTTCGAATGGGCAGCAGAGCTGAGATTGGGACCCTTCTTTCTCGCTCCAAGTTCGCTGACATCTTGCTGGATTGTGAAGCCAGCATGTTCACAGCCCACAGATGTGGAATGTGGTGTGTAACCAAAGTGACGGGGAGAGAGGGGACGAGGGTGTGACTGCCTCGCTGCTGTGACCCTGTGGCTTTCCCACACGTGGCTAATGTGTACTGATGGTATTCAGACAGTTCAATCCAATGGTTTACATTTGTTTGGCAACAGTTCTTATCTGAAACTATAGTCAAACGAAACTGTATTGAGAGGGAACAGGGCAGGGAATGGCTGCTAGGTCTACATTGGTCTCCTTGTGGGCCCTCAGATTGTCAGACACCAGGCGGAGAGAGAGAATCCAATCCCTGCCTGTTCTTCCATCATAATAGTCCTGAGTTTAAGCATTAAATAGAAAAGCACATGGCTCTTTCACTATAATAGTCCTGAGCTTAAGCATTACATAGAAAAGCTTCCAGTTCTTTCATTATAAGAGTCCTGAGCTTAAGCATTAGATAGAAAAGCACACAGTGCTTCTTTTTTCTCTCCATCCTCAAGAAGGGAGGTTCCTGGCACTCTCCTTGGGGAGGGAGTCAGAATTAGACACTTTCAAATTTATCTGTGTGTTTAGTACAGATCTCAATAGCCTCTGACAATTGTATTTGTGTGCCTGTACGTGGAAGATCCTATCATTTGAGGGGAAATGACATGTGGGAGTTCAGGTGCTTGGATGACACACTGAGGGTTCCCTTAAGCAGGCAGGTCTCCGTCCCCCCTCCTCTGAGCTCCGTGAGCAGGCTCCTCTGGTCCCATCGCCTCCAGCGCCTTTCCTAACAATCTCTTCTTCACAGTCCTGCAAAGTGATCTTCCCAGACACATCTCTGATCAGATCCTCCCGTGTGTAAGACCTTCCTACCGCTCCCCATTGCTCTTCAACTAAATCCTGACCTGGCCACAGGCTCGCTAGCCTGGCCCATGCTGCCCTCATCAATGGCTCCTCACCGACCCCCCAACTCCCCATCCACCGTCATCTCTTCTCAAGCCACGAGAAACAACTTTCAGTGGCTCAAAAGTACTGCATTCTCTGTTCCTCTGGTTTTTCACACACACCGTTTCCTCCTGTCAGGAGCGCCCACTCCACTTGCTCCTTTTCCTTCAAGTCTCAGCTGACAGGACACTTTTCCAGAAAGATCTCAAACCATTCTCCTATCAAATGTGGATTAAGTGCCCTGCTTTGGGGCTCCCATTTAACTCTGCATTTCTTCTCTCATCACGCTGAACATACTATGCTTTTTATACCATGTTACATGTCATACATCCTCCGTTATTGCATGTACAAGCTCAGTGCCTGACATAAAATTATACCTATTTTAATTGATTGAATTTGGCCTGACCTGTGGTGGCGCAGTGGGTAAAGCATCAACCTGGAATGCTGAGGTCACCGGTTTGAGACCCCGAGCTTGCCCGGTCAAGGCACATATGAGAAGCAACTACTACGAGTTGATGCTTCCTATTTCTCCCTGACCTTTCCCTCTCCTCTGTCTAAAATAAATAAATAAATAAATAAATAAATAAATAAATAACATCTTTAAAAAAATTTATTTGATTTGAACTTCAATCAAAATAGGAGCAAAATACAAGCAAAGCAATGCTGCTCTTCAATAACCAGTAGCAAAAGTAAAGATACATTAATTAAAAAGGGAATTAAGTTCCAGGCTGAGTTTAATGAGGGGAGGAGATAGGTGTAGTGACTGGGCAGAGTTGAGTGGTTAGAATGCTCTTAAGATCCACTGTCTGCAGAAAGCTGACTCCTTTGTACAGAATGTTTTTTGGAAGGTACAACAGTATCTTCCTAGGTCTAGTGTGTATGCTGGAGGGTTAGCTATTCTTCACTCCTTTTTAAACAGCCAGCTCGTAGATTTCTTACTCTTTTATTTTTTTTAGAGAGGGGGTGTCAAGGCATGCCTGGGCTGGGAAGTTAGTTGATTTGAAGATAAGTGGACATTCAGTGGTAAGATTGGCTAGATGGTCAGTGTCTAGAGCACCGTGCTCAAGAATAACTCACCAATCTTTTGAAGCTCATATCTAACATGTCAATCACACACTTACACGTTTTTCAAAGCCTGGTACAGGTGCCTAAATTCAAATGGAATTACTTCAGCCAAACTACCTTAGCAACTTTTATAGCTAATGGTTATAGAATTTGAATATGCTATTCAATAACCTTGTAAAACAATGAAAGAAAATTTCCAAACAACCTTATTTGGTGTATATGTGTAGATGGAGGGTTGGTTCACTTAGGGTTGGTTTCTCAGCAATCCTATAAAGCAAGCAGTTAGGAGGTGGTACCAGTGACAATATAATGGTGGCTTAGTACAAGCTGTCAGTGGATGGCAACTGTTTGGATATGGAGAATGTAGGTAAGAAGTCCAGGAGGTTTTCACAGATTTCTAGCTTGACCTAGGTAGGTGGTGGTTGCCCCACTAGAATAGGGAATACAAGAGAAGGAACTCATTGATTCTTGGTGAGGTTAGGTGGAGAGAGTTACGTCATGGGTATATGGAATTCAAGGAGCTGTAAGTCACCTCGTATACAGTAGATTGTGGTCCATATAAATTGGCAAATAAATAAAAGGTGTGAGTAGGCAATACATCAGATCAACTTGATGAAGGTAAAGGAAACCTCAGGACTAGTTTAATTTGCTCAAGAAGGAAGGGCAGTGAGAGTTAAGAGGAATCAGAACAGAACCTTGAGACGCTCTGTGATTTCCGGCTTAGTGGGAGAGAATTGGCAAAAGCAAAGACAAAGACAAAAATGAAGATAGACAGATGTGCAGGGGGGATGTGAAGATGTTTTCCATACCTGCCTGTTTGTATGATTAAAATATCAACTTATTCTATGAATGTTTATTTCTCTATATAATTAAGTGATATAGTAAATGTCATAGCCCAGATCCCTGGGAGTGGGCTTCACCCAAATTATTTAATTGTTTTTGCTGGCTCTGGGAAGTTCAGATTACAAATATTACATCCCAAAGTCCTGGGCAGATCAAATGACAATTCAGTTCTTACAGAACAGAAAATGGCCATCCCTCTCGTGCTGTGTGTGGAGGCCTATTGTGACAATAGAGCTGTTTGCCTCCTTTCAAAGATAAAGGGAAAGCCTTCAAGAACTTTTAAGTCTGAAAAGCAGGTAGATAGTAACGGTTTATAATAGTCTCTGAAAGGACCAGAAAGAGAATTCCAATTGCCTTAATGATTAGAAGTGCAACTTGAAATCGGGAAATTCAAAGCCTCTTTACAAACCCATGCCCCTCGCATTTATTTTAAGGATGTGTGTGATCACAGGCACACAATTGCACAAACCCAGCATCCACTTTGTGATTAATACCACTGAAATCAGAAAGGAGAAATCCAAGTGGGAATAAAGGCCGGCTAAACGCACACAGGCCAACAAAGAGCTCCATTTGTTTAACGGGAAGAATGAAGATAGAGGACTCTTCCTTATTTTTAGGCAAGTTTTTGAAAAGAAAGCCAACAAAGTATTTTTCAGCAAGTAAAAGCCTGTATGTCATGTTCTATAGTTTTGACTAGAGGTAGAAGGTAGACTTAAAAATAAGTTTAAATGATTAGCAAAGAAAACACTTCTTTTAGTGAACCTTGGTTGATATTTTCCTTTTTGAGTTTAAGTAATTATTTGTTCACATTGAACTGTAAGTTGTGAGAACACCAAAGCCTCTATTTGTAAATGTATTATACTAAAATGTTCCATAAATATTTTGTTTGTTTCTCACTTATGCTTGGACAGTAAATTCTAACATTCCTCCAAGACCCCCCTTTCTCTAGAAGAATGCTAGCTTCTAGAGCACAGTTCTGAATGCTTTGGGGATACGCAGAGGGGAAGTTATCATCCAGACCCTCAGGAGACTGAGCCAAAAGCTGTCGGAACTTCAAAGATGACGAACAGTACAGAGCAGCTTATGTGGTTAGTGGGTGGTTCATTAAGCAAGGCTTATTCCAGCTAAGAGGAGAGAGGTCACTGGGGTCCCTCCATGAAGGACTGTGGTTTAATATGAGCTTTGTAGAATTACTGGAATTTTGATGGTTGTGAAAATGGAAGATAAAAGATGGAAAAGACAGTGCGAAACAAGTATTGCTACTAGGTTTGCTGGTTTGAGTTACAGAGAGTCAGACAGTCTGGTTGAAACAGAGAGTGTGAGAAAGATAAAGGTGAGATAAGACTGACTTTTTCAAAATTAAGATCATGAACACAACGAAAGAGTAAACAGCATTACAATAAGCACTACTTTATATCTAAAGATTCCTTTTTTTCCCCTAAGTGTTCAATTTTTGTACAATCTCTGCTATTGTGGGGACCGATGCTTTGCAGTCTTGGATTATCTTAAATTCTGTGATATGTACCTGATTTTGGAGAAGGCAGAGTCATTGTGGAGAGTTGCCTAGAGTTCAGAAGTAACTTCTGAAAGCAATGTGCCCGTTTTAGCAGCAAGCCTTCTTTCTCCAATGGGAAATTGTGTTTGTATTTAAGTATCATTTTTAGCATCAGCAAATGTCACACACAGACTTTTGTTTTTACTTCTAAAATTGTACATAGTATATTCTCAGTTAGAAGCCCTTCCAAATTTAAGAAGAGATCTATTTATTCTAGTGCAAACATATCCTTAGTCAATATATGGGTTCTGTCGACTCACAGATATCTTCCCATCATCTAATGCAGAGATATGATTAGACAGTTGATTAATAATTCTCTGCATATTTTTAATATTGATAAAGAAGCCACTGTTTGTCTTGTAGCCAAATTACTCTGTCAGAATTGGCAAATGGACATATGTTTTACAACTGAATTTTGACATATTTAAATTTTTTAAAATTGTTTTAATATAATTTAATAATAATAAGATTATTATTTTTAAAAATTTAAAAAAACTTTTAAAAGTTTTTTTTAAGTTTTATGAATAAGTAAAGGAACTACCCATAGTTTTACATATGATTCCTATTTCTATTTTTGTTTTTTCCTGGGCTGGCTCATCCATATGTGTAAATAAACATACAGTTTGCCAATTTACTCTTTCACTTAGCACTCTATCAAATATTTTCCCATGTTTCTATAGTATTAAATATAGCTATCTTATTAGTGTCAATAATTAAACTTGTTTTATGTACTTCTAAATACTTCTTTTACATCTTCTTTTGAAGTATTGATTTTACTTATTTTCTTTCATAAGGATTAACCCAATTTCCCCTTTTTACAGATGCTATAGTTATATATATATTTTGAATATATAGTTATATATTTTTTATTATATTACTGTTCATTCTCTTCTAGAGAAGATGAGGCATATCCTCAAAACCATGCCTACTCATAGCTTATTGATTAAATTCCAGTATCAGAAACTCCTATTATTTTTTGTCCTTGAACACTTTTGTTTTATTATTTTAAAATGTAATCTAAAATTTACTCCAATTATTTAAACTAATCAGTAACACCTCCTTGTAGGACCCTTATCTTACTATTATTGAGCAATAACCAATAAGAACATGGTTTCAAATGATCATCAAAGGTGTTTATTTGTTTGGTTGGTTTTCTCTGTATGTAATCTAATTGGAGAGCTTACATATAATTCAGGTTTGGTCATCTGGATTATACTCCATCATATACTTTACAGAAAGAATTCTTGTATGGATAACTGTCTAAGAACTTGCAATTCCAAGAATTTCTTTCTTTTATTTTTACATACAAATGACACATTGCTGAATGACTAGGTTAAGATCTTTTTCCTTTTAGATGCCAACCCATAAACTGACATTGATATTTGTGATAAGGTTCAAATAACTTAAAAAATTTTTCCCAGAATTTTTACATTAATTTAGAATATTTACTTATGACTTGTTCATGCTGCATTTAAAAATCTGACTATTTCTGAGAAGATAAGGCAACACCTTTATTTTCTTCCCATCCCCTATGGTCCTCGTCAGGGTCAGACTCTGTGAGTTTTTTTATCTTTTTCTCCCTCTCTTCTTTTTGGAGCATGACAATAAAACAATTCTAATTTAAAAAAGACGTTGACAAGTGTATTGCTTGAATTTAGAATTGAGGGACACACTTATTTACTTTCCACCATTCCTTTCCATAAAGTGCTTTTCCAAGGTATTACAAGAAATAGAATAAATGCAAGCATTGCTTTGACCAACTAAACCACATGAGACATCAAAATTTTTTTACTTTTACATTAATGCTTTAATTTTTCTGGAAATTATTTTTTCTATATGGTATGAGGTAGGAATCAATATAATTGTTTTCTTACATTTATTTATTTATTAAGTATGCCACCTACTGATCTGAAATACCACCATCATATAATCTGTATATTTTTAGCTTACTTTTAAACTTTATTCAGTCAACCTTTCTATCTTGTTATTAGTCCTTTACCATTTTACATACTCCTGCTGTGCAATGCATTCTTATTCTCTGGGAAAATCTTGGGTATGTAAGAATTTTTACAAAAATATTAGCATTTTAAAAGCTCAGTTTTGTGTTGGGAAGTGTATTTATTTTATTTAGAAATCCATTTGTAAAACTATTGTACAGTTTACTTTGAAAACAAAAGTCAAATATGGGTATTTGTCTTTAAATTGAATCTAATAGAAAATAAAAATTATAACTTAAATTAGTATTCTGTGGAACTTGTTTTTATAATGTGTTACTTAACAAGTAATGTATCTTTGCAATTAGATAGTAACAAGGGGAGATAATAAACCCGGACATGATTTTAGTGAACTATTGATAAGTGTCATGAAAAGGCTGATTGCCTTCCATCTCTTTATTGAGAGGTCTGCTTAGTACCAATGCCTGGTTAGCATCCAGCTCTTACAAATTAATGCAGTGTTTCTTATCTGAGCTCATTTATAGCACTTTTAAGATTCTAGACAATGAGGAATGTATATCCCAAATGGTATCTCTCTGGTAGATAGCTATTAGTTACTTTGAATGATTTCACCTTAAAATGCAAGGATATAAGAGTGTAACTTAGCCTAACCAACAAATATTCAATAATTTGATTCATTGACGGTAATGCATCTACTTTTATTTTGAGGGATACTTACGCTATGCAGTTGGGTTTAAAGTGAATACAGGATGTACAGGTAGAAATACCCAGTAGGACATTAAATATATGGATACAAAGCTCTATAATAGTGCAGACCTAGAATTCCATTTGGGAGTCACTGGTTTAATAAATGCTAGTTTACAATATAAGAGTTGTTGATATCAATCAGAGATAGTATATAGAATTTTAAAAAAGTATTCAAGATGAAAACCTTACAGAGTATCAAAATTTAAGCGTGGGTGGTAAAATAGAAGCCAATAAATTAAACTGAAAGGAAAAGTTTTTAGAAACAGGAAGATACTATGAAACCAAGAGAAACAAATGCTAACTTTCAAAATACAGAAGTATGGATTGAGGAGCACCCATTGATTTGAAAATTAGTTGGTCTTCTGTGAAGTTACCACAAGACATCTCAGTATGAGGCTGTAAAGATAGCCAACTTGAAGAGGGGAGAAAAATAGGAGGACAAGTGAGGAAATGAAGAAGGTGCTTTGCTCTGGGGTGGGAGGAGGGGAAGAATATAAAATAAAGTTACTTATGAGGAGAATGTGGAAGTAAGAGGCATTTTTTAAAGTGCTAGAGTCTTAAAGAACCATGTAAATAGAACCAGATCAAGTAGAGAGTGGGAATATTCATAATTAATAGAATAAGATAGGAATGCTCTTGAGGAAACGGAAGGCAAGGTTATCAACAGTGCAGAAAGATTTAGCTGTTAACAGGAAGAACATTCCTCCTACTCTCTGAGAATGATTGTTGTGGCTTTAATAATGTTCAGTGGGAAGAGTGGGAAGTTAAGAGCACTTCCCTAAGAAATACAAGAGAAAGTTGTCTGCTGAGAAAGAAGAGGCAGAGGTGGAACTTACGACTTGAGAATGGAAGCCAGATGACAGTGAACAAAATGCCAAACTCCAAGACTTCCCTTATACAATTGTACTTCTAGGTTACACGTGAGAGAATCGAGCTTTTATATTGTATTCATGGTTGTGATTTAAGCTGTTTACTAATAAAGAAGTTAAAAATCACAGGAAAAATCTTTATCATCAATTTCAAAACTCTAATTCACTGGCAGTAGCATTGACAGCAGTCAGAAACTCAGTTTTCTCTTGGCTGTAATAAAATTTTGAATTCACATGGACAAATCAATAGATAATGTCTACCTCTAATGAAGTAAAATTCTGGTTTTTCAGTAGTTCTCTGTGCAAAGACCACATTAACCACTAATTAAGACTATTCTTCTCGAGGTTTTCTTATATTTATGACTGACGAACCAATTCAGGGATGACACCAAATCCTTTATTTATTCCTTTGTTGTAGAAATATAGAAAAGAGTGGGCCTTCTTCTTGGTTGTGGTTTTACGAAGTATTGCTTGGTTCTGGGGTTTAAGCTGTTTTTATTTTAAATATTAAATATTCAAAGATATATAACCAAGAATTCATTGCTCCATGACTTAGAGCTTTTCACTTTACATCTTGACTGTTCAGAATCATGGCAAGCATTTCTGCTAGAGTAATATGCCAGAGTTTTCAAGTTCTTTAGTATGGATCTATAACCAATTCCCTAATTCCCACGCCTATCAAATAGGTATCAGGAGCTCAACAGAATGGCGGGATCTGAAACTATTTTGTTCCCTGTGACTCAAGCTGAAAATACAAAGTCAAAAGAAGCAGCTCCCTGAATAGATAAGACCATTTATATTAAATATCATATAATTTTTCAGGGCAGAGGGGGGAGATTATGCAATATAGCATTAAGTGTTAAGGCAATAGTGACTACACTTATTCAGAAAAGAATCTCAGGAGTCTCCTAGCAAATTAAGATATAATATTTTGTAACCCCTAAAAATTAAGGGAAATTTCCACAGTAAATATGTTCAATTTAACCTAAGAGACTAGAAAGTTGTAGAAATTGAGTTCTTAAAAATTCTATTATAGCTTAAAATAATTTCATGTGTTATTATTGAATAGAAAACAATTAAAAGTGATAATTGTCAAGTGGATGGGCAATAATAACTAACTCTTTTTTTTTTTTTTTTTTTTTTTTAATTTTTCTGAAGCTGGAAACAGGGAGAGACAGTCAGACAGACTCCCGCGTGCGCCCGACCGGGATCCACCCGGCACGCCCACCAGGGGCAACGCTCTGCCCACCAGGGGGCGATGCTCTGCCCATCCTGGGTGTCGCCATGTTGCGACCAGAGCCACTCTAGCGCCTGAGGCAGAGGCCACAGAGCCATCCCCAGCGCCCGGGCCATCTCCGCTCCAATGGAGCCTTGGCTGCGGGAGGGGAAGAGAGAGACAGAGAGGAAAGCGCGGCGGAGGGGTGGAGAAGCAAATGGGCGCTTCTCCTGTGTGCCCTGGCCGGGAATCGAACCCGGGTCCTCCGTACGCTAGGCCGACGCTCTACCGCTGAGCCAACCGGCCAGGGCAATAACTAACTCTTTATAAATATGCTAAAGAGAAAATATTACTCATCTTACTCATGGAAATCAAATGTTATGTGATATTCAACTTTGAATTATCCTATCCATAATTTTTTTCATTTTATATTTCCTCCTGTATTATATCACAAACAGTTTTGTGATATACAGTTCCAAGTCACTGTAAAGCCTTTAATATGATTCCAAATATGATTCCACCTGCTGTACACACAATATTTAGGTCGTTTCAGTTTATCATTGTAAATATATACTATGGACTTCTTTGTGATTATGACATTTTACTTTTCATGAGTTGTTTCTTTAGGTTAGATTCCCAGGAGTGGCATTTCTGCACTCAAGATCATGGGCAAGGTCTTTTTTTTTTTTTTTTTTTTTTTTTTTCTAAATTTTGCTCAAGAAAATAACCCCAGGAGAGTAGAAACAGGTGGATGAGGGAAGGATGAGTCTGGGGCTGGAGGGAGGAGGTGGAAGAACGCTCACTGAGGTAAGATGAAGGGGGAAGGGACAAGAAAGGGAGAAGGGCACACTCAGGAATCAAAAAAAGAAAGAGAAGTCATCACAATTTTGCTCTGGACTAACCTTGAGCTTTCCTGCACCAGCGTATTAATTTGTAACATGAATTCACACCAGTGATAAGACTGGAGTCGCATCACTTTTTTTTTTTTTTTTTTTTCTGAAGCTGGAAACAGGGAGGCAGTCAGACAGACTCCTGCATGCACCCGACCGGGATCCACCCGGCATGCCCACCAGGGGGCGATGCTCTGCCCCATCTGGGGCGTTGCTCTGTTGCAACCAGAGCCATTCTAGTGCCTGAGGCAGATGCCAAGGAGCCATCTCCAGCGCCCGGGCCATCTTTTGCTCCAGTGGAGCCTCAGCTGCGGGAGGGGAAGAGAAAGACAGAGAGGAAGGAGAGGGGGAGGGGTGGAGAAGCAGATGGGCGCCTCTCCTGTGTGCCTGGCCGGGAATCAAACCCGAGACTTCCGCAAGCCAGGCCAACACTCTACCACCGAGCCAACCAGCCAGGGCCCGCATCACTTTTGGTGGAAAGAAGTAAACTTTTAGTTGAAAAAAATAATGGACAGTGATCAAAAAATTTCACAAACCTTTGAAACATTTAGGAAGCAGAGTAGACATATAATACCTAAACATCAACTGATATAGTTTTAACAAAGAATACAGCAAAATAGAAGCACATAGGGTGATAGGTTATAATTAGAGAGAAGAAAAAAGTTAGACAGATGGACCATTATGAAAAGAGTTTGTTGATGAATGAGTCTATTCAACTGAAGTCCCAACATTCCTATCCAGAGTGACCAGGTAATATGCATGTACTACTGTGTTTTCCACAGCAATTTAGGCTTGACAGCTGACTATCAGCAGAAGAACCAAGGAAATGAGAGCAATCTAGCACATTTAAAATAAAAAATTTGCCTGACCTGGCGGTGGCACAGTGAATAGAGTGTCGGACTGGGATGCGGAGGACCCAGGTTTGAGACCCCGAGGTCGCCAGTTTGAGCACGGGCTCATCTGGCCTGAGCAAAAAGCTCACCAGCACTGGCCGGTTGGCTCAGTGGTAGAGCGTCGGCCTGGCATGCAGGAGTCCCAGGTTCGATTCCCAGCCAGGGCACACAGGAGAAGTGCCCATCTGCTTCTCCACCCCTCCCCGTCTCCTTCCTCTCTGTCTCTCTCTTCCCCTCACGCAGCCAAGGCTCCATTGGAGCAAAGTTGGCCCAGGCGCTGAGGATGGCTCTGTGGCCTCTGTCTCAGGCACTAGAATGGCCCTGGTTGCAACAGAGCAACGCCCCAGATGGGCAAAGCATCGCCCCCTGGTGGGCATGCCAGGTGGATCCCAGTCGGGCGCATGCGGGAGTCTGTCTGACTGCCTCCCCGTTTCCAACTTCAGAAAAATACAAAAAAAAAAAAAAGCTCACCAGCTTGGACCCAAGGTCGCTGGCTCCAGCAAGGGGTCACTCAGTCTGCTGAAGGCCTATGATCAAGGCACAAGTGAGAAAGCAATCAATGAACAACTAAAGTGTCACAACGAAAAACTGATGATTGATGCTTCTCATCTCTCTCCCTTCCTGTCAGTCTGTCCCTATCTATCCCTCTCTCTGACTCTCTCTCTGTCCCTGTAAAAAAAATAAAAAATAAAAATAAAATTTGAGCCTGACCAGGCAGTGGCGCAGTGGAAAGAACATCGGACTGGGATTCAGAGGACCCAGGTTCGAGACCCCGAGGTCGCCAGCTTGAGCACGGGCTCACCTGGTTTGAGCAAAAGCTCACCAGCTTGAACCCAAGGTCGCTGGCTCCAACAAGGGGCTACTCGGTCTACTGAAGGCCCGTGGTCAAGGCACATATGAGAAAGCAATCAATGAACAACTAAGGTTTTGCAACGTGCAATGAAAAACTAATGATTGATGCTTCTCATCTCTCTCCGTTCCTGTCTGTCTGTCCCTGTCTATCCCTCTCTCTGACTCACTCTCTGTCTCTGTAAAAAAAATAAAATAAAAAATAAAGAAAAATAAAATTTGAGGCTCCTTTGCAGAATCAGAGCCTTCATGAAAATATTTCCATGTGGAATTTTTAAGAAGACTCAGGAGAGAATTGATTTGACTTGAGACCCGGGAACTATTAAATACGAATACTGAGGCAGCCTTCCTGCACTCTCCCAGCATATGCGTTATTTGTCTTTGCATCTGAGAGGAGCTGCAACTCTGTACCTGGAAGCCAGTGAACCTCTGCGTAGGGAACGGAAAAAGGCTCACAAAAGCTCCTCTGTGCTCACATTTTTTGAAGAGAGTGAAAAATCTCTAGAGAAAAGAAATGAACCAAAATGAAATCAGGGAATCAAAATCAACTTCACAAAATTGCCAGCTAGAGAGCATGAGAAGAACTCTCCATTATTTACTTACAGTGAGGATTTTAATGGTTACTACTAATGAGTTCTGGTTGCTGTGCTTAACCTCTCCTTCTCTTAGTTTTGTGATTAAGCACCTCTGTTTAGGAAATGAGAAAATTAAGATTCAGGGATATTAGTTACAAGATTACATGGCTATGAAGTGACCAAAAAAGGCTCTGAACCCAGAGTGTTTTGATCTAAACAGTCTATTTACCACTCCCATAAAATACTGAAAATTTTGAAGAAAAGGTAAAGCACACACACACACACACACAAAATTACAATGACTATTAGAAAGTCAGGAAATGAAAAGAACAGATATGTGATGATGTTATTTTTTATCTGACACCTGATAGAAAGACAGGAAGTAATATCAAACTCACCATCGTCCAAACATAGCAGAGTTTCAGAACTGTTTTATTATAGAATAAAGGGTCATTAATGAATGACTGCTTTAGGGAAATTTCGGAATAGATGACCTCTGCAGTCCCTTTCCCTCAGAAGATTTTAAGATTCTAATGTTCCTTAAAACATGATCCTTTAGAGTGACTCAATGGCTTAAGGGACAAACATCCTTATCTGACTCATTGTAACCCTTGTACTGTTTAGCAAACTGGCTAAGCAACTCATGGCTTATTTGTAAAACAAAGGAGAGTAAACTCAACAATGTAGATCTATTTTGGAAAGTATTCTAAGAAAATAAGGGGAAAAAAACATTTGGAGGAATAATTAAAAAGACAAATCGTAGTGGCATTATGAACTAGGCATTCTTGTGGTACATTTTATTATGTATATTTATATGAATAATTATAATGTACATGGTATAACCCCTTTGGATTCTTTCCCTGCCCAGGTTTCTATGGGATTTCAGATAAAATAGCTATGACTTTATCAGTGCTTTTGAGGAAAGAATCCTTCAGCACATGGTAGGAAGAAGAGAATGAGGGAATTACATATTGGAGACCTTAATTCTGGTTCCAGTCCTGCCACTAATGGAGACCATGGATAAGTCCTTCCATTGATCTCGCTTTCCATATCTCAAGAATGGCCTAAGTCATGTTATTTTTTATTTTTATTATTAACCCACTTTTAAAAACCCTTTTATTTGCAGAATATTAGACACCTATTTTGCTAGACAATGTACTAGGTATGATAGGTTATATTGGGGCTAATAAGATATTGTTTCTGACTCATCTGGCTTAAATTCAAGAGGAAGGACTCTCAAAAAAGACTAAGAACTACTAGTTTAAGAAGCATAAAGAGGACATAAGACACTAGTGTCCTGGATTCCAGGGAAGGAAGGGGATTTAAGAGTATGAGATTACTCAGTATCTTATGCTGAAGAGTGGTCAAATGGGAGGCAGAAGGATTTCACTAAAGGATTGGATTGCATTTCACTTTGGGGCTGTCTGTGGTAAATTAGAACAGGAGCAGGTTTTGTTGGTATGAAGGGGCAAACACAGTGCTTAAAAGATTTGATGACTCAATATGTTCAAAGACAGGAGGAAAGGCAGAGATGACCCTGCACAGAAATTGAGCCAGGAAAGAAAGGAAGAAGATGAGATAGTTTACAGAGGAGTCTGGGGTTTTTGTGGTTTTTTTTGCAATACTTTTTCATTTTACTTATTATGCCAGGGATTACTTCCCTCTTTTTTTTTTTTTTCTTTTCTTTTCTTTTTTTTTTTTCTGAAGCTGGAAACAGGGAGAGACAGTCAGACAGACTCTCGCATGCGCCCGACCGGGATCCACCCGGCACGCCCACCATGGCTTCATAAAAGAGAGACATTTTTGTTTTAACATAGAGCGGTATAGACAGAATTGTAGCACTGTTACATAGAAGAATGTTCAAATTTCAAAAATGGCTCTTCAATGAAAGCACTCTAATGAATGGGACAATATTTGGGGAGCAGAGCTCTACCATACCTATACATAAACCTGACACTATGCACAATTACCCATCCCCTCATCTCCTTATTTGCATTCCTGCATTTTCAATTGTTTCTCAAAACACATGTAAATATATGAATAGCTATTTACATTTTCTTTTGTGCTAAGGATTATGTTGGCCCTTCAGGTGAGGAGAAAGCAAGTAGGCAGAATTATGCAAGTTCAAGATGCTATTATCTACTTCATTTAACATAACAAAAACATCTGCAGAGCTTGGAAATTTAAAACATGTAAAACCACAGTGTTCAATAGAAAGCATTACATTATTTATCCATAAACAGATTTAATTGGGTACAAGTGTTCAGAAAGAGGGCCAGGAATAAAGGCTGCAGCAGTTACTTAACTCAGAGAGGAAACAGAGCAGCCCCCAGAAAGATGATCTGCAGAAACTTTACATATGACTTAGGTTTCAAGTATGATATCTTTGACTATGTATAAGTGACAAGAGACACATCTTATATAATTATGCATATAATATAATGCACAACATCAAATAAAACATGTTAATTGTCTAAGGTCATTGTGTGACAATCTGGCTCTTCACTGGAGGGAAGCCAAGATGATAAATTGGTTTTCTCTAAGGATGAAACAGGTGTATACCCAATACAGAGTGATCTAAAAAAATAAATAAATCTTTCATGTGCAAATGACAATGGCATCTTTTGGCATAGGATGTGTGATGTAGGCTACCACTTGCCAGATCTCTAGCTAAATTTAAACTTAAACGCTCCTCTGGGCTGAGGAGAGGGAATGTTTCCCTTCCTCCAGAGACAGGACAGGGCCAGTGCATCTCTTCTGCATACCAGGAAGCATGTTCCTAGTTCCTAGCTGAGTGGGCACAGGTGAACTCCTCATAAAGACCATCATTAATTATTTTATGTTTTCTATCCTAAATTCTTAAGAAAGAACAGTATGTACATGTGTTTTTTAAACCACATTTCTTAATGTAATTTGCCATATTACCCTAGGAAATAAGTGACAGTTTGCTGTGTGCTGTTCTGATTTTTAATTAGATTTATAGATCCAATATGCTGGTCTTAGGTGGTGGCATGGCTGAGGTGACTGGTTAGTTTTGTATCAGGATTGAGGAATGACACATAGGAAAGAAAGCTCCCTAAGATCCCATAAACCCAGTGTGAATGATAAATATAAATGCTTATCCTTTTTGAATTCCCTAGAGAACTAAAGAAATATAGACAGAACATTTGCTGTCATTTCTGAATCATATAAGCCTGAAACCAAGCAATGCCCTTTATCTGGAAAATTCTTTTGAATATGGGCTATTTGGCTTCTACAAGGTCTTCATCTTTGACTCATGCATCATACTACTTAAGAATAAAAATTGTCTAAGGGAAAAAGTTCTTTGTTTCAAGAAATAATTTTTTTATTGCCAATGGAAACAGTACTTGTTAGAAGATAAATAACATTTGGTGTGAGAAATCACATCTGGATTCCCTTTGGATCAGACAGACACTACCCTTAAAAAGGACCCAGGCCAAAAACTATGAGACTTAAGAGATGGAATTCTCTGAGCCTAAGGATAGCAAATGGACTATGAGTTCAACATTTCCCACAAGGCAATGTGCTTCCCACAATGAGACCTGAAATACAAAATGAGAAACAAGACCACGGATACCATCAAAAAGCAATATAATAGGTCATCTCAGAGAGTTCTCAGGAAATAACCTGTGTCTCCTTGAAAATGTCGGATGCTGAAAGGAAACATGAACACGTGTTGGCCCTTTCAAGGCCAGGTACTTATGAAACAGGACTGAGGTTCTGCACCAGGAATTCACTTCTTCACTAGTTGAACAGCCCTCTCTAAAGTAATCACATGAAAAACAGAAGTGAGCCTGACCAGGTGGTGGTGCAGTGGATAGAGCGTCAGACTGGGATGTGGAAGACCCAGGTTCAAGACCCTGAGGTCACTAGCTTGAGCGCGAGCTCGTCTGGCTTGAGCAAAAAAAAAAAAAAAAAAAAAAGCTCACCAGCTTGGATCCAAGGTTGCTGGCTCGAGCAAGGGGTCACTCGGTCTGCTGAAGGCCCGTGGCCAAGGCACATGTGAGAAGGCAATCAATGAACAACTAAGGTGTTGCAACAAGAAACTGATGATTGATGCTTCTCATCTCTCTCCATTTCTGTCTGTCTGTCCCTATCTATCCCTCTCTCTGACTCTCTCTCTGTCCCTGTAAAATAAAATAAAATAAAATAAAATAAAATAAAATAAATAAAACTTACGAGTTTCTTATTAAAAAAAAAAACAAACAAAAAAAAACCAGAAGTGAAAGCTCAAAAACTGTCTCTAAACTCCACATCCGCCTCTAGGTACCATCCATCCTGTCTCTTTGGTAGTAGTGCTCACAGCATTAGCAACTCTCCATAATAATTTCTTCATCACTCTTATCACCTAGTTTTGCTCTAGACTTTGAAACCTATTAGGAGTTCTTAAAAATATTTCTTCTTTATTTTTTTTTAGATTTTATTTATTCATTTTTAGAGAGAGAGAGTAGAGAGAAAGAGAGAGAGAGAAAGGGGAGGAGGAGCAGGAAGCATCAACTCCCATATGTGCCTTGACCGGGCAAGCCCAGGGTTTTGAACTGGCGACCTCAGCATTCTAGGTCGACGCTTTATCCACTGTGCCACCACAGGTCAGACAAAATAATATTTCTTCTTTAAAAAAAAGTGGCATATGCCAAATTTTATTAGTGGAGAATGCATTTTAAAGGTCAAAGACAAAAAGATAATATGAATAAAAACTTTATTTTTTTTAGAACAGAAATTTTCTATTTTGAGATTATCAATTATTTTTCTGCCTTCATTTTCCATTATGAACTGAAGAAGAAGCACCACACGAAGGAGTCTGCTCACGGTCCTGCATTTGTGACTTAGCCGGAGCCAGGAAATAGCATTCATCTGTGAAAGAAGTTAGTGCCAAATTAGCTCACTGACATTTGGGACAAGGATGAGAATTTATAATGGTTAACCTAACATGTTATAAACAGAATCTATGAAATGAGACTCAAATAGAAATTTAACTGTATTGGATCAGAAGATCTGAGTTTTGAGAAGATAAAATTGAAGTAACAAGATATGGAATCATGTTTTCCATTTAAGTTTTCAAAGTAATTGTGTCTAAAAATCCTCATTCTGAACTCAGAGTATTTTCCACTTTTCCGTAATTAATTGGGATAATCACTACTTGTATTTCTCTTTGCAACTAGCTAATTAATTCAGGATCCTTTTACCAAAAAAAAAATGTATTAAGTAATTTTAAAAATTGTATTGTGTACAAAACTTTACAGTATTGCTGAGCCTTTAGCTGACACAATTTTAATTCTATTTGTTCTCTCTCTCTTTGGAAATTAAAAATATTGTAGAGTATATTTAACATGTGCTCTGTGTTATGGTAAATATTATACATGGATAAATTCATATATATATATACATATATATCAAATGAACACTATAATGAACATTATGGAGTTTGTCCATTAAGGAATTTTTTGAGATGAATTATGATTTAATACTATATTGACCTTATTTGCTAACTTTAAAGAAATAACCCTTCAGTAAAACATAACACTACTACAAATGTATCCTTGCAATCAGTTTATAATTTCTACTACAATGGTATATTCATAAGAGAGTTGACTGTCTGCATGTATATATTCTGGTAAATGAGATCATATCCTTTTTTTCTTTCTGTCTGTCTGTGTCTGGCTTATTTCACTCAGCCTATGCCCTCTGGGTTTATCCATGTTGTTGCAAATGGCAGCACCTCCTCCTTTTTCAAGGCTGGCTGGTTGATATTTCATTGGCTAGACCTATTATATTCTTTTACCCAGTAACTGTCAATGAATGCTTAGGCTGAATGACACTTGTCCCTTGGAGAAGTCAGCATCATTGAAAAGGAAAAACTCTTCATTTTATAGCAGAAGATTGTGAGTGTTGAGAGTAGTGAGGCTGATGCCATGGCTGTAGAGTCTATTAAAAAGGATTCAATAATAGAATAATAATGTCAACTTTATTGTATATTTACTCTATTCATTAATTGACTAAAAATGAGCCAGCACATTGACCAAATTTGCATCTATTATTCTTTTCCAAGTAATCACATTTCCCCTCATTGTATTCATCCTGAATATTCATATAATGAGATGTCAGTTAGTGACTCCTTAATCTTTGGAATACAGGTGAGGTTGCCTTGATTTCTCTACTCCGATATATGCTCTTAAAAAGTCCAAAGCATCCCTAAAATTTCTATGAATTCTACTAGTGTGAGATGGTAACAGGTAAAATATACATGGACTTGGGCTTCAAATATGTGCACTGGTCAAATTAATTCAAATTATGAGTCATCTCAAGATCTAAGAAGATTTATCTCTGGGCAACACATTGATTCAAACACAAAATTTGTCTTCATACTGCTGTTTATGACCTTTCCCTCCAAACTGTTCTCTGGACCTTTGGACACAGAATAGATATTATAATGGTTTGATAGAAGAGGGCCAAGGAATGGTCAGCATTATGACACAGCCTCAATCTAGTCACCCCAGTTCTTAAAAGTCCTTTAATTGCCCCAACTCTGAAAGTTGTGCTCTGCCCCATTCTCCAAATAGTGCCCAGATGAATGTCATCTTTCTTTCCCTTCTGTTGCTTTTTAAATTTTTTCTCATTTTCTTCCTCTCTCAAAGTGTTTGTTAAAAAGCAAAAAAGAAATCATCCTGCTATAAAGTAATTTGGCCACTCCTTATGTTGCCTTGACTACTGATAATATCTGAGTCCTCACCTTTTATCAAAGCTGTTTTGGGCATTGTAAAGATTTCACCAATAAAGTCTCTTTACACCTCCTGCTGCTTATATAAAGATCAACCCTCTGGATTACATCAGAGGCTTCCAAAATGAGATAGTGAGCATATAATTTTTCCATATCTCATAGTTTGTGAGTAAATGGATTGTTAGTAAGAGCCATTTCCTAATATTACCTGATGAGATGTATAGCTGTTCTTTCCATTTGGATTTCACAATATATAAGGAATGGTAATTATAGATGAAGAATTAGTTAAAAGGTAAAATACCTCACTACACATCCCTCACAAAGTACATATACACAGAATTTATTCTGTACTCATGTAGATTACCAATATTCACCAAACCTATTTTCAATTATGACTCTGCCTCATGGAGAGAAATGATTACTTATATACTCATATTATTTCCCCACGGTCCATAACTATTCTTTAAGCTGGATGTCAGAACACAGTTTGCACTTAGACTGTTCATACACACAAGCTACAAGAAATTGTCTTATCTGGAAACATAGGAAATGGTATTTTAATGTGGCTCTTTTATCATCATCAACAAACACTTAGGAAGTAGCTGCTAGTGTTTTTCTGTACAGATATAGTAGAAAAAGTTCTTTAACCAAAGAACTATAAAATAGGAACCAAAGGGGGTGACAGCAAGACAATAATAATGGGTTTGTGCTGTCAAGAGGAGCAATGGAAAAGAAGGTATGGTTTTAAAGTGGGAATGATACCCAAGTTGGTTCAATCTTAACACAAAGTAGCTGGCCTTTTGTCCCATTGGATCAATCGGTTATTAACCCGTTGCTCTCCTCTGAGGGTAGGGTGTAATGACCCCTTAGACCAGGCAGCACCCATTCAACCAAGGGCAATTCTCAGGCAAAAGATGCAGCTGTGAGATAAATAGCCAAGTCTCACAGAAACTGGGGGATGGGTAACCAGGCTGCTGAAGGTGATCTGGGTGGGTCCTAATAGAATCACTACAGACTCCACGATGTCAACTCCCAGCTACTCTAATCTTCATGGATCTTCTCTACCTCGTAGTCTGTCCTTCACAAGGTATTTAAATAGGCTCATTTCACTATCCACATCAATAATTTTTTAAAAGATTTTATTTATCCATTTTTATTGGAGAGAGAGAGAGAGAGGAAAGAGAGAGAGAGAACAGGGGGAGGAGCAGGAAGAATCAACTCCCATATGTGCCTTGACCAGGCAAGCGCAGGGTTTTGAACCGGTTACCTCAGCATTCCAGGTCAACGCTTTATCCACTGCGCCACCGCAGGTCAGGCCTCAATAATTTTATATATGATACTCCATCTCACTCTATTTCTTGACATTTGAAGAATAAGAATTGTGTAGCATATTTGATTTTTCTCATAGTTTAAGGCACAGTTTTGAACCAAAGGGTTGAAATGTAACAGTCAGTAATTCATGAAGTTAACAAAGAACCTGTGGTGTGAAACTATTAATATAAATACTATGCTTCTTTTAATTTTATAATACATACTTTACAACAGTGTTTCTCAACCTTTCTAATGCCGTGATCCCGCAATACAGTTCCTCATGTTGCGGTGACCCCAAACCAAAAAATAATTTTGGTGGCTACTTCATAACTGTAATTTTGCTACAGTTATGATTCGGAATGGAAATACCTGATATGCATTATGTATTTTCTGATGGCTTTAGGCGACCCCACTGGGGTCGCGACCCACAGGTTGAGAACCGCTGCTTTACAAACTATAGATCAAAAAAATGGGTGAAATAGAAAATGAAAATTCAAATTCAGTAGAAATATTTAAATGAATAATGAAAAGTTTGTATTGATAAAAATAATTTCATGCAAATTTAAAACATTTGAACAACTAATACAGGAATCTAATATTCTTCATTAAGTAAACTGAGAGATAATAAATAAAAGATATTATATTTGTTAAAAGCTGAAAACACTGTGTGTTATATAATTGCTTGTGTTTGCTTGATACAACATCTGTAGAATTTATTATTTTCTTGTGTTGAACAAAAGTTAAGAAAGTAATTGTTAATCCAAATTCGGAGGGACCCGAAATATGGAAGACAGGAACAATGTCCTTCGTTTACACATTAAAGCTTTATTGTCTAGCTTGGCCAAGCGGCAGGAACTCCGACAGAAATCTGAGGGAGAGCGTGTCGGCCCTTTGTTCTACTTAGTTTTTATAGTTTTGTAAGTGGGAAGTACAGAAGCAAAAATTGCAATTAGGAGCCCCTTACCACTATTGGTTATAGTCATATGTCCTTTAACATGATAGGACCACGTTCAATTTGCAAACCATACATCATTTTGGAGAAAACAAAATTTACACAATGGTAGAAAGATATCTCTTTACATATTAAAAGGCCTTCCTATATTTTCTAGTGTTCATCAACCATCTCTCTGTCCAGAGTCAGACGTATTAACCACATGCATTTACATAAGAGAGGTAGTTTCCGTGGGGACAAATGCCTGCAAATGGCTCATAGTTATAAGAAAAGGTTTATTTTGGCTTTTCCCTTCCTGCCCCTGGCTAGCCATTCACTCCTTTCCCCACAGGTGTGGTGGAATGTCAGGGAATCCATGCTTTCCTTCTCTTTTCATTTACAATACAATAGCAAGAGCCATCCTGGTTATGCCAATCACACAGTACAGAGACTATGTCTCACAATTTCTCTGCACACCTTAACCCAAATTAATAAAATGTTCTCCAAGCCTCCTAAAATATTAATATTAATTCTGTAACCTTTGGTACTTTATAACACCTGGGGGTGAAATGGCTCAGTGGCTCCTCAGTAATCAGAAGTGATAACTATATTTTTAAGAAAGCAAAGAGAAATGATGACCAGCCAGAATATATGAAGTCATTTAGGTAGAAAATACTAAAGTTCCAGGAGACTCAGGACTTGGTACCCTGTGCACTAGGAGGAATACCTATTCAGTATAATAGAAGGGAAAATTGCAAATACAATCATGTCATTCGTTAAGTGCTTCCCAGTTGACCTTCTAAACAGTTAAATATTTTAGGCATTGAGGTAAATTTTCAATGAGTCTCATATGCATAATTTAAGCGAGCAGGTGTTTGTTTCTGTAGTCATTTCAAAACCTCTCAGTGTAGAAACAAAAGAAACATGTTCAGCTCCCAAGGAACACTTTAACCACCACAGCATAATCATACAAAAATGTTTGGTTTGGTTTAATTATTATATTTCCAAAGCCCAGCTCCCTTGGGTTTCTGTCCTGGTCCTCAAGGTAAGAAATTTAAGTGAAAATAGAAAGTGCTGTTGTGCTTCATATCTCTAAAACATGGGGAAAAGAGGGAGCACAACTCTTAAACCCACACAGCTGAACAGCACTATCGGTAAAGAGTTTCATGCATGGTGGTCAAGGACACAGCATGGTAGCAAAAGTCACAGCATGGCCTTCAAATATGAAGGTCCCGGAAGTCAGCACCAGTTTTGTCACTGGCAGGGTTTAGTGAGCAGTGGAGGTCAGCTTCAGTGGACAGTGGCTACATTTCTGTGGGTCTGTCATGCCCAAGGCACCACTATAAAGTTAAGATATTTTGCAGGGTTTCCATTAAAAGGTTGGAAAGCAACACTCTGCAAATAATCCCTAGAGATCCAGAGAGTTTAAAAAATACTGGAGACTATATCAGTTAGGGTTTTCTGTTTGGAAACTACACATTGCAATAGGTGATGCAATAGAAATGAACTCTGTTAGAACAATGAAGTTGGAAAGGAGGGGATACTTCACAAAATAAAAAAGAAGGCAGGAGAATTGGGCAGGAACCAGTACAGTTCTGGGAACCTAAAGACTGTATTTAATGGGACATTAAATAGGTTGTATTCAATGAGCAAAGAATATTCTCCCAAAGGGAAATTGGAGTGTTATTCTAATAGTAGGCATATTTTAGTGGTGGTGATGAGAAGGTCTTAGAACTACTGAAGTTTAGTTGATTCTTAGTACATTACAATAAATTAGCATGTGGCCCTCATAAAAAAAGTTACAAAGCTTACAGACCACAGGGAACAAAGTGTGGGAAGCGAGGTCAGTGTCAGGGAAAGAGAGGGAAGGCACGGCAGAACAGGTTGGTAAGTGGGGAGGAAAAAATATCAGAACTAGAAACCAGATTTTTCAAGCTCCTCAATACAAATGTAATATCTTTCAGGACAGGGATTATAATTTGTTTTGTATTTTTCTTTTTTTTTTTAAAGATTTTATTTATTCATTTTTAGAGAGAGAGACAAGTGAGGTAGGAGCAGGAAGCATCAACTTCCATATGTGCCTTGACCAGGCAAGCCCGAAGTTTTGAACTGGCAACCTCAGCATTCTAGGTTGATTCTTAATTCACTGTGCCACCAGAGGTCAGGCCAGGGTTCATGTTCTATTCATATTTATATTTTCAAATTTATTCCCTCCCAGTTATGTTGTAGCTAGATGTTCTACAAAGGTTTGCTGAATTAATGGTGAATAAATAAGTGAATAAATAAATAAGCAAATGGGTGGAGATGTAGAGGGATGGATGGATGAGTAGATAGAAGATAGATAAATAATGTTAATTTTGGTGAAAACTAACAATCTGCCAATAGAAATGGATGAAAGTTACTAGGCTAAGTTGCCCCTGTTAGAGCGGAGATCTAATAATTCAGACAGGTCCTTAGGTTAGCTACAAAGCATCTCGTGGAACATACTTAAATTTCTAAAGTGTTTTATAGAAATTATAGGAATTCGATTTTCTTTGTTCTGTACACTCAGAGAACACAGTTGGTCAGCATCAAATAACTTGTGCTACTAAGGAGTCATGATTTCAATGACATGGCTTTGGAAAATGACCCAAAGGACACCCAACTACTTTACTTCTAAAATTATCCATAACTGGTATCTAACTATTCTGTTCTCTATTTTCCTCCAAAAGCATTTCTAGACTAATAGAATTATCTCATAAAATCATTCTAACTAGATCTGAACTTTACCAGGAAATGGGAAATAATAAATAGACCCAACTCCTTGATGAAAATCTTGGTGAAATTGTCACATCTCAGCAAAGATCATTATTATGTTTTAAAGATTCTATTTCTTAGAAAATTTCCCATTTCAGGAAATAAAAAGAGAAAGACTGTAATAATCTAGTACTATGTAATCAAAATCTTTGGAGTGAGATAATATGCTTTTGAGTAGCAAAGTTATGCTTACTAAAACTTTTCAAAAACTTACATCATTCTGGCTTCATGGCAGCTTATATTTATTTTAATATTTTTAATTTTTAAATTACAGTTGACTTATAGTATTATATTAGTTTCAGGTGTATAACCCTATGATTAGACATTTCTATAACTTATGATGTATTCACCCTTCTTTCTTTCCTTTTTTACCCCCTAGAATCAATCTTCAGAGAGAGAATCAAAGTCTTTGGTAGGGATGAGAATTCTAAATCTTAGTCCCAGATCCATTAAAACATGAACGGCTTCCATGTGTCAGCTCAGTGCTGGGCCTGCAGAATTCTATTCCATTTCTCCAGATTTTGTCATTACTTATAAAGCTGTGTGTCTCTAACTCTCAGGGATAAATTAAGAAACCACATTAAAAAATAAGATAACGGTTAAGATCACAAGATTTGTAAATAAAATAGAAAATTAGCTCTACCATTGCCCTGCTGTGGGATCAAGGACAGACAAGGGACAGGAAGCCCCCAGTTGGATGGTGCTAGGCTGTAGGCTCCAGACTCAAGAGCTGGGGGCTAACAAACTGTGAGGGAGAGAACCGAACAAGTTGTTTCACAGTTTAAAGTGTGGTCTCAGCCTGACTTATGCTGTCCACTAAAAATAGGTGAACCAACCCAGGGGCGTTTTATTTTCTTACCTTCTTTGGCTGGTACCATATCTTAATTATATGTGTAGGTCTTCCTACCTGTCAGTCATCTAAAATCACCTAACTTCCTGACAACACTAAGTTGTTATGTTGGCAAAACTGTCATTGTTTACAAGCCTACAGGACATATTGGAAATTTTAGTGAGTGCTTTCCTGATCATGAATATGATTAACCAATTTCATGAACATCAAGGGTATAATTACTCATGCTCCGCAATATTGCTGTTCCCTTTCAGCATCGTTATGTTCTCCTATGTACTAATTTTACGACCCATACATTGATCAAGGACCAAAGATATTCAAATATACTTATATTTAATTTCATTCAAAATACTTATATTCATTCTCAAATATATAAAGATGCAAGTGAAGAGTATGTGAAAATAATCACCAGAACAAAAATTTTAAGTAAAAATTTTTAAATAAAATTGCCTTCAATGTTACATGGTAATTTTACACTATAAAAATGTATACATGAGTTTAAAAATATGAACTTCTTATATCTAAATATTATTGCTATTAATTTACTAATTTGCTAATTATTTTTAAATACTATAAAGACTATTGATTTAGGTACTATGCCCTGTGCATTCACAAAAATACAATCTATCCGCCTCAAACAGGGAAAAAGTAACGTAATGTATATGTGACTGAAAGAATAGACTAACTCACATAAGGATCCAAAAGGGAAAAGTTAAAGAGCATCTGAATTTATATTATCATTATTAGTTTTCCCATTTTGAAGGTATTACAAATAGAGCTTCTAGGAAATCACGCAGAAGGCCTTAGGACTGACTTACCTAATTCAGAGTACAGTGAGAGACTCCGTGAGCCGTGAGCCCGCCCCTCCCCCGTTCCCACAGACCGGCCCGAAACTGCGCCTGCGCCATCTCGCCTCTACTCTGCTGTGGAGACCCAGCCGTTCAGTGCTGCTTGTGGACTACATTCCTTCTGGTCAGCAGGTATGGGAAATAGTGTAATAGTTCTGTGTCCTTGAGAAGCCTCACAGAGCGATAGGAACAGACAGGAAGACTTTGCAGTGACTGTGAGAACCAGTTATTGTCGCAATGTTCCCAAATCCTTATAATTGTCTCAGTTTCCCTTCTTATTGGATCACACGTTTTGTTGTTTTTTTCCTTAAGACTGTCATATATCTGAGAAGATCAACTAAAAACAGTTTTTACAGTAGCAATACCAACAGAAGTGCAATCCTAACCTAACAAGAAAACAAAGTTAACTAATTCCTGCTTTATTTTATTGGAATAGGGAATTTGGAATGTGGAAGGGCTTAGGTACAGGATGATACTGATGAGGAACAGTGGGGTTGTGCTATACTGAAGCATGTCTGTCTAATTTATTTTAATGTTGGCTCTAGTAATAATACAAAGAACGAAAATAAGTTCATTAAGATAAATAGAGCAGGATGAACTCGTGTTGAATAATCCAAAATTCCCAGTTTTCTGCGCTCTGAATCATGGTTAGAATTTGAGATTGGAGTCCTTTGTATCTGAACGGAATTAAACATTTCACACACAAACCACTGTCACTGATGGTTTTCTTTTCCACCAAATCCTATTCTCTAATTTCCTTGCCGACATTTCTGGCATAATAAGTGAGAAACAGCTAAAAAGGATATGGCAAATCTAAGCATGAAATAGTGATCCATTAGTATAAGCCCATGCAGCTGTGCTTTGGAAGCAACCAAGTGCTGAGAGTCAGTATTCGCCGTGTTTTAGTTACACTGGAACCAGGGTAAGCTATTTCTGTCTGAGTTGATCTACGGGTGGGAATAAAAAGCAACTGATATTTGTAGTTTGGAACCAGAGCAGGAGCGAATTGTTGACGGAGGCCGAGGCAAGCTCCAGAGAAAGGTCACTGACAGGAGAGAGTGCAGACCAGCCCTGAGTCTGGTAGGTCCTGCGCTGCAGCGTGGCCCTGGGGAATAGCCCTGGGCAAGGGTCCTGATGTGAGCAGGCTCCTGCTCTAGTGATTGCTGGAAGAATCACTCTTGCTTCTGTGCCTGACCATGGCTGGGAATGTGCAGTCCAGGTATTTAAGCATTCATTTCAATATCCACAAGCTAAAGCTATTCTTTGAAACCCAGGCAGCGAGATGGATGTCCTTCCTCACAATGCCTTGATTCAGTGGAGGAAGAGGACCACTGGTTTTTCTGTGTTTTTTTTAATTGTTGTTTTGTAGTACCTCAAAATCTTAAGTGGGCAAGAAAAAAAAGTGGGCACTAAAATTGTGACTCACATACTCAAATGATGTGCTGGCACTCCGGTTGCTCTGGTGTGAATTTCACTATGGTTCAGTAATAGTGCCTGGCTTCAGTTCCATTCTAATACTTCACATTCTACTACTTCATTTTCATAGTCATGGACTGATGCTTCATTGTCAAACTCAAGACTGAGTTCCTGGCTGCCAGTGAGAATATGTAGTGACATCAGAAGAAAGGAGAGGTCCCTAAAGCATTTATCTTGTCATTCCAATGCCATTCCATCACATAGACTAGCTCTCCCAGCACTGAGGAAGCTGAAGAACACTAGGATTGCTATTTGCTGGTCACCCATCTGCTTAGGGTCATGTTTTCCTGCTCATAGCAGGGATGTAAGGAAGAGTCAGCATTTATCAATTTTGCTTTTCACGAACACAGTGACTAATGACCCTGATTTTCTTCAGCTAACCTGTAGAAGGCTTTGGTCACCTAGACATTATGCATTGAGACACAGTCTCTCTTTTAACCCCCATTATTAGTACCCTACTGAAATCCATGGAACACAGAACAAGTATACTATTTCTCCTTCACTATTTATTCAAATACATTTTTAGTTATCGGTATATAGACATTACTTCCCCACCAAAAGTGTGAAGCGGGGCAAAAACTCAAGTTTGCCTTTTCACCCACAATGCACTGAATTAATATGATCTATATAATATTATTTTAATACAAATTAGTCATAGTGTTTTACAGTTTTCAAACATTTTTTCGGTTGTAAATAATTCAGCAGTTATGTCCCACAATTTGATAAATAACATTCAATTTAGGAATAAAGTACTACTTAGATTTCATTTTAAAAAATCATTGTAGTCCTGGCTGGATAGCTCAGGTGGTTACAGCATCATCCCGAAGCACAAAGGTTGCCAGTTTGATCCTCAGTCAGGGCACATACAGGAGCATATCAATGTTCCTCTCTCTCTCTCTCTCAAATCAATACAATAAACATTTAAAAAGATCATTATATAAATTCTTCTTAATGTTCTACAATAACATTACTATAATTGCCCCTACATGACACCCAACTTTGCTGTCACCTGTCATTCACCATTTTGCTTTTACTTCGCAGGGATATTTTCAGGCTGAGACCCCTCTAATCTGCTACTTAGCTAGAGCTAAGAACTTCAGATGAAAATTTTCTCTTCTCTATTCCTTTGGTCTTATCTTTCCTACCTGAATGCAATTTTAGACTTTCTCTTTTATAGTAAATTATTTTTTGGGTAAGTGAGAGAGAGCAAAGTCAATAAGGCTATGGCTACAGTTTCTTTACCTATATAAATAGTAAGGTGAGGAGAAAAAGTCTTGGAGTAAAAACTGAGAATAATGGCATAGTTCTTTCCTTAGTTATAAGTTATAACTTTACATACAATAGTATTTATAGCTCTAAGTAAGAGTCTAGGTATCTTAACCAAAATAAATAAATAAATATACTCAACAGCATCACCTATATATCTAAGGCCTCATGGAAAGAAAATCTAAGAAACAAAAAGAAATATTGGGAAAGTTACATGAATTTGCTGCCATTGGAACAAGTGAGACTAACATGTGGATAAGACCAGAAACAGAACCAGAGGCCCAAGTGCGTGAAGCCACAGCTATACAGAGAACAGAGGAGCCAAAGAGCAAAAAGCAGAATTATGAAACCGGGGCGAGTTTCCAAGGATGAGAAAGAGAAAGAGCACAATTGTGTGGAGAAAAATGAGAGAAGGTAAAGCATGAAAGGAGCTCCCTCTTGCAGGAGACTCGCAATTACATGAGGCAAAAGAGAAGGACGAGTGACTGGTTTCTCCCAATGGTCGAGGAGAGGCAGCTGTGGGCGGAGGACCGTGACCAGGCGGATGCTCTGATGTGTGTTTCCCCTCTCTCCCCTTTCAGACAATTGTGGCTGCTATCCACTAACCAGAGAGTTTGGAGCCCCAAACAAACATAGGCAAATAAATCATGGGCGTGTATTTTTCTAAGATGTAAACCTACTAAAATGTTCATCTCCAAGGGTTCTCAGTTATTCAGAGATACTATTCACGGGTTCTAGTTTCCGTCTTTGAGATCGCCTGTAGAATGGAGTCTGTATCTGAAACTCAGTGACTGTGTGTGGTGTGTTAGTTTAATATTAAGATACTATATGGCTATATATCTATAGAAATATATATATATATATTGCAAAGTAAAACAAAAATAAAGGTATTTTGCAAATAACTTTTATTGCAGGTGCATTAAAATAAATTTATAAGGGGTATTGTGTTGGTGATTGTGCATTAGATATTAATTTTAAAATCTTAGACATATTAAAAATAAAAGTTACTCTTTTTCTGAGTCAGTCAGAAGTGCCACAGCTACAGAAAGCCCTCCATTCAGTGACCAAAACCCTGGGATGAATGTTGTATAATACATTAAACCAAGACCTTTTTAATTCAAGTCATTTGTGCAGCAAGAGGCAATTTTTTTAAGGATTGTTATTTTAGAAATTATGGCTAAAGAAGATATTTGTATTGTTTCAGGCACAGTATGCTGATCTAGTAAACAGTAGGCATTTTCATAGGAAAAATCAAAACCCCCAGAAATTTCTGCTCTACATAACTCCCAGGAAAGCATTAGGTTGCAATTGCAAATAGCATGCAGGGAGCAAAGAGAGAACAAATTGAAGAGAGGGAACAATGGGAGGTGAGGTTTTCACAAAAGAAGAAAATCACATTGTCTGCTGAGAATGAGACCAGCAATCACAAAGGCTGTCTTTCTGACCCTTGGCAAATCCTGTCCAATTTTGGACAGCTGGGATACAGAAGGGAAAAGAGAGGTTTCAACATATGGTCTTTGGTGCCAATTCAACGCCCAAAGGAATCCACAATTTGGGGTGCAGTGAAGAAGAAAAGTTTATTCAGTGGAAACAGCTCAAATGTTACAGCAGGGCTGTGGAAACAGCAAGGCCCTGGGACCAGGCCCCGCTCAGGGCTGGTCAGCTCTGCTTTGCACTGCTCCTGCAAGACATCCTAGTGTGTCACCTTCGTTGTGTCTGGTTTGGACTGGGAGGTGCAATCTCTGGTCTTTGGTGGAAAGGGAAGATAGGCTTCCTCAGCTACAGGGAGCTGGCTTATATTGCCAGAAGTCCCTGCTCTGGTCCCTGATGAGTCCTTCCCCATGCAAATGAAGACTCCAAATGCTCACAGTTTGATTGGTCCCAAAGGCACTGTCCTGATTAGTTAGAATGGAGCCATTCTGATTGGTCAGTGAAGATACTGATGGGTATGTCGCTGTACTGCTCCAATTGGATGGGGAAATGGGACTCCAGGAACTCCTGTATAAGGGCTGGCTCAGAGGGCAGGTGCACAGTGCAGGCGGGCAGTTCAGTGCAGGCTCTGCCTGAAGTCGTTTGTGGGAGAGGCCCCAGTGTAGAAAAGACTGCTAGGCTATTTTTTTTTCTTTCTGCTTTTAATCTGAACCCAGTTAAACCACCAGGAGCCCTTCTTGGTAGGTATTTTGTTTCGAAGGGCCCACAGGGCCAAAGGCCACGTTCACCGACAAGGTAAGGAAAAGCATAAGGCAGCTCTGAGGAAGGGTCGGTTGAAAGGCGTAAGACCTATTGGCAGTGGCTGAGTCTCAGGGCTAGATTTCTGAAAGCCAAAAGATAAGAGAAATTGCACTACTGAGGAAACCCACGCAGATGGGACCTCTGTTCTGTGTGGCCTGATTCTTCCTAACCTCTCTGACTCCCTGTATTATCTTATATCTTAATAGTTCTCTGAACTTCAGCCAAATTGGCCTCCTCCCTCTGCTCCCCAAAATATGAAAGATGCCCCGACCTAAGGACTTTTACACCTGGAACTTCTTTTCTGTCTAAAGTGAGCTTTACATACAACTCATAGCTGATTTTTTTTCTGGACTTTACTCAAATTCACCTTCTTGTGTGGTCTTTTCCAGGAACCTCATCTGAAATTTAAACATTTTTTTAGGACATTTAGTATCCTCTTTCTCTGCATGAAGTTTTCTCCTCAGAAATCATGTTCTGACACAATATGTACTTGCCTTAACTGTTTTTGTTTAACATCTATTTCCCTCAATAGAATGTAAGCTCCTTGGGGGTAAGAACTTGTGTTCGTTTTGTTCAGTGTTATATCATCAGAACCTAGAACAATACTGGCCAAATAAGAGGTTCCCTATAAGTACAAGTTTAAGAAACCAATAAGTAAACCTGATTTTCCACAGCATCAGTTTATAAACTTGTTAATAATACCTTCTTCCTTGAAGTTTTGGAAAACCAGTCTTTCTTTACTGGTTTTCCAAAACTACACACTTTCCTATTTTCCTCCTATTTCTTTTTTTTTGGGGGGGGTTAAATTTTATTTATTTACTTTTTACAGAGACAGAAAGTGAGTCAGAGAGAAGGATAGACAGGGACAGACAGACAGGAATGGAGAGAGATGAGAAGCATCAATCATTAGTTTTTCATTGAGTGTTGCAACACCTTAGTTGTTCATTGATTGCTTTCTCATATGTGCCTTGACTGTGGGCCTTCAGCAGACCGAGTAACCCCTTGCTGGAGCCAGGGACCTTGGGTTCAAGCTGGTGGGCTTTTTGCTCAAACCAGATGAGCCCGCGCTCAAGCTAGCAACCTCGGGGTCTCGAACCTGGGTCCTCTGCATCCCAGTCTGACGCTCTATCCACTGCACCACCACCTGGTCAGGCCTCCTATTTCTTCTTTTACTCCTTTTTACCCCATTTGTCCCTTAACATCCCAGATGTTGGAGTACCTCAGTGTTGTGGGTTTAAATGTGCTTTCCCAATTCATATGCTGTAGTCCTAACCTTCAGTGCCTCAAGATATGACCTCATATAGAGGTAGGGTCTTATAGAGGTAATGAAGTTTAAATGAGGTTTTTAGCATGGGTCTTAATCCAATATGACTGGTGTCTTTCTAGAAAGGATATGTTTGGAAACACACACTGACTCACACACATGCACACACACATGCATGACCAGAGACAACCCTGTGTGAGAGTCAAGACAGACATTGATGCAATTTCACTACAAGCCAAAGATTGCCAGGAAACTACCAAAAACGAGAGAGATCAGACTGTCTTTCACCGTCCTCCGGGGAAGCCAATCCTATAGACACCCTTACCTCCGACTTCTGCCCCCAGAACTGTGACACAAGAAATTTCTGTTGCTTAACTCCCTGAGTCTGTGGTACATTGTTAGGGCCACCTGAGAAAATGAACACGCCCAGGAATCAGGTGTTGAGATTCTTTTTCATCCCTTGGTGATCTCACGACCTATGCCTTTAAATCTCTTTTATATACTGAGGTCTACCCACTGTTTACCTCCAGCCCAACATCTCCTCAGAACCCCTCATGTACATCTTCAGCTCTATTTAATGTCTGCTTTATAATGTCCAAAGCTAAACTCGTCTTGCTCTGGAGCCTCCCTCCTCCCATCTTTTTCATCTCAGTTAATAACAACACCCTCATACAAATTGCTCAGGTGATTTATTTTGAAAGAAGCGTTCTGGACTTTTCTCTTTAATACCTTACACAAAATCAAATGTAACTCTACCTCTAATATCACAAAAAGATTGTCTAGAGCCTGGCACTTTAGAGCTGAAACAAGCTACTATTGCATCATTTGAAGACCCGAAACAGTAGAAGTTGTTTGCAATGGAAATCAAACATCTTTATTTTCTATGTTTAATTTCTACAATCATTTTGGAAAAATAGTGCTGTCTCCAACTGTACTTTCACAGATAGAAGCTGGTATGACTAAAGCATTCCTTGAATGTTTATAGAAAATAATTAAAAATGAAAAACAAACTTTTCTCTTAGTTTACAATCTACACATAATTAACACAAGCATAAAGACACGGTCCAATGTCAGAAGTAGAGGCCATTCTCCTTCATTGAAACAGTAGATCAGAAGAGTGCTTTTGGCATTTAGGGGTCCAAATTTGTAAGAGTAGTAATCCCATTCAAAATAAAGGTTGTCTATAAGTATAAAAATGCATTACATTTAAGAAAATATTTTTTGAAGAATGACTTTATCTTGGTTGGTATTCTCTTAGACATTTTAGGTCTATTTAACACAGCATTCTATCTGCTTAACATTCAAATTTGGACACACTGCTTATCTGTTCCACTTATCTGAATAGTTATATAAGCTCTATAAATAAACACATTAATTTTGCTCTATTACTACCCTTCCAAAAAGCCTCATATCATTGGAATTAGCCTAGTATTTTTATCATTAAATGCATCTTTGATATAAAGGATACACAGCATATGATATTACAGGATTTACACAAAATTAAAGACAAATTTAAGAACTCTCAAATAATGTCTGCAATATAAACAACACAATTATTACATTAGCTTAAAACAAATCACAACATTCACAACATAACATTTTATTTGGTTTTGATATTGAAGATGTTTTATTGATTACTTCTGTAGAACTCAAAATATAATTACTTCACCTAGTCATTTTTCTTCAAGAATTCTGGAAAAGAAGAAATTGGTATGTAAGCATAGACGTATTTTTAATTACAAAATCTTAATTTCATTCCCTTATTGACTCATTGAAAAAAATCTATTTCTCGTTGCCGCTGATCAGCAGCCTGTGACAGGAGATCATGCTGTGGGAACCAAGAGAGCATCTCCCAGAGGGCCGATTGTCAGGACGGGAGCGGGGCTGGGAAAGGGCTCTCTGATCAGTCATTTATAATTACCCACTTGACATTTTCACAAATGGCTGACCCACAACAGTTTTTATGAATAGCAACTTATTCAAAACAACACATTTTTAAAAATATGTAAGATAAAGTCTATGAATTACCTTACACTTTACAAAAGAGAATGGTCAATCCTTTTTTATGTTTCAGTTTCTGTTGTGCTATATAATATAATGGAGTCGTGTTCTTATAAACATTTTTTCAAGAAGTTACATGGGATTACCTTTCTTTTCTGAGCAAAGGGACTTGTTTTCCTGAAATACCCTTTCATGACAACGAATGGGCACGTGCAGCACCCCTGACACGTATGTCCCCTAGAAGTGAAGGACAGTCAGGGGCCACAAGCAACCAACTGGACAGTGAGTGGATAGCCTGTCCGCTCTTTAGGACTCATGGAAACCAAGAACTGAAGTGAGACGGTGAATTACACTTATTCTGAGCTTGAGTCTGGTTTCATCTCTGTGACCTATGCAGGGTTGTATCTAGACTATCTTCATGCTTTATAAATAAAGTTTTGTAGGGACACAGCTACTCCCATTCATTTTATATATGATCAGTGGCTGATTTTCTGCTACAAGAGCTAATTTGAGTATTTTTAACAGAAACCATAGAGAGAGACCACAAAACCAAAAATACTTACTCTATATCCTTTAGAGAAAACTTTGCTAACCTCAAATGGTGATGATTAAAAATTTCTTTAAGCACTTGCTACACATTATAACTACAGTTTTATGAGCTAATATAAGCATTAATGTACTCAGGAAAAAATATGTCCTTTATTTATACATAAAGACAGTAATGATAATAAATTTGTTACTTAACAAAGGAAAAACCTATTTGTGTTTTCTTTACTCAAAAAATATTTTATAGTGAATACTATTGGACTTATAGTATCTACACTTACATTATAGGTAAAAGAAGCTAGATTTGACTGTTGCTGCTTGAAGCTTGATAGGTTTCAAGGAATATAATTAGATGCAGAATGCCTTGGTATTTCCACAATAACAAGCTGTGTATTTCCACAATAATAAGCTGTGCTGTAATTTGGTAGCATTCCTTTGTACTTAAATAAGATGGGAGCAGTCGCTCGTGGGACAAAACCTTAAATTAATAGAAGCAAACTGGCTTAATTCTCAAAAAGAAAATCAGTTAAAACAAAAAAAAAGAAAGAAACATAGATATGGAGAACAAACTGACAGCTGTCAGAGGGGAGAGGGTTCGGACTGGGTGAAAATGGCTGGGATTAAACAAGGAAAAAGAATCATAAGCACAGACAACAGTATGAGATTAGCAGAGGGAAAGGGAGGAGGGGCAGGTAGGAGATGGTAAAGGTAGGTAAAGGCAGGCAGGTGATGGAAGGAGACTTGACTGGGGTGGTGAGCGCACAGTACAATAGACAGGTGATATGTTATAGAATTGTACCCTTGAAACCTATATAATTTTATTAACCAATGTCACCCAATAAATTACATTAAAGGAAAAGAAACACATTAAAAGTAGGGGGGAAAAAAAAGAAAGCCAGTTTTTCTATTAGCATGAGTCAGTGTCCTCTGTTTTATATCCTGACAGGGGTATAGAAATATGTCTGAGTAAATTAGGGGATACAGAACTGTTACTCATTGTGAATTTTCTGTTTTATGCAGTCAGAACCCTGCATGAATTCTGTTAAGCTGTTCACTGGGTTGCAGTTCACTTCAGGTAGGACTGTCATTCTTAGATAAGGTCTCTTTGTGAGAAGTCTAAGATTTTTTTTTTTACGAAGTGACTCCTACTTCCTTAAATAATTAGATGGTTGCTATCAGAGTATGATTAGAATGCACAGGTGTACCCACCACTGGGGAGTTGTCATCGGCTTCCCTCAAAGACCTTTTTCATCATTTTTCTAGCTCTTCGAGAAAGTCAGGAGATTCTCCCTCAATGCTGTAGGCACAAAAAGAAAATTGAGCGTGTTTAGGCTCTTAGATGAGAAAACATCTAAAGAAATACGTAGTATTGCGTGACCCGGGCTATTCTCTGTACTCTGTAACATACTCTGTAAGCTAAATAATTCACTTTTAGGTTAGCTCTTACCTATGAATTACTTAATTCTAAAGTGTCTAACATTATTCTTACCCAAGTATAATCTGGTGGGTAAAGAGAGCCATCTTGTCTGACCTCACCCAACTATGGTCATCTTTACTACTCATCATCTAAACAAAAACAATTGGAATAAAAAGAGAGAGCATCCTACTTCCTATTTCTTTTTCTCCAATATCTACACACCTCAGAGAGACACCTCAGATTCTACTGAATCTGAAAGAAAGAAACAAACTCATAGCTTACTTTAGTAAAATAGGAGAATTAAAATGTACATACAGGGAATTCCATGTGATACCAAATTGCTACTTGACAGCCCTTCACATGTTTTACAAATCAGATATTTTAATGAAACCTGTTCTGGATTTAGACTAGATGCCACTACAGTAATCATTTTGAACCCTAGAGGCACAATAAAATCAACTGGGAGCTCTTAAGAAATATCAATGTCTACAGCCAGATGCGCAGAGGCGCTAATTTTCTGGCAGTGAATTTTGGGTCAGGCCCGAACATCAATATTTTTACATTTCTCCAGGGTCATCTAATGGCAGCCAAGGCTGAGAATTATGCTTCAGGGAATAGATAGTAAGATGGAGAGATGCATGCCTCCATTCTGTAGTTTCTATTCTGAAAGTTATTTATAATTTCTCATTTTCGCAAGTGTTCTGTTTCTTTACCTTCTCTTCCCATTCAGAATCGAGTTCAAATATTTCTTCACAGCCATTTGTTTTCGAAGGCGGGTATAGTTGTCAGTGAAGACTGCATCCGAATGGCGTTTGCTTGGTCCCTGGTCTTCTGAGAAGTCATTGCTTAGATGGGACAGGAGAGTGAGAAATAATTCAACACATTCTGGCACTTCCTGGGAGTGTCTTAAGACACATTTTGCACTAACTAAGCAAATGATTTATCCAAAAAAAAGGGGGAGGAATATTTGAGGCTGCATTCTGCCAATGCGAGGAAAAGTTCTTTATAAATAAATACTCCCCAAGAAGCTATGTCACCTGCAGAGTGCCATTTCAAAAGTCACCTGTTGGCCATTTAAAGAGAGACTCTTGGCCCTGGCCGTTTGGCTCAGCGGTAGAGCGTCGGCCTGGCGTGCGGGGGACCCGGGTTCGATTCCCGGCCAGGGCACATAGGAGAAGCGCCCATTTGCTTCTCCACCCCAACCCCCTCCTTCCTCTCTGTCTCTCTCTTCCCCTCCCGCAGCCAAGGCTCCACTGGAGCAAGATGACCCGGGCGCTGGGGATGGCTCCTTGGCCTCTGCCCCAGGCGCTAGAGTGGCTCTGGTCTCGGCAGAGCGACGCCCCGGAGGGGCAGAGCATCGCCCCCTAGTGGGCAGAGCATTGCCCCTGGTGGGCGTGCCGGGTGGATCCCGGTCGGGCACATGCGGGAGTCTGTCTGACTGTCTCTCCCCGTTTCCAGCTTCAGAAAAATACAAAAAAAATAAAAAAAAATAAAAAAAAATAAAGAGAGACTCTTCCAATGCCTGGTTTGAGCAGGAAAGTTATAAAACAAATGCTATCATTAACCTTAAGATTTGCTTCAGTTTATACTAATGTCTTATTTAGTTTTTACTGTCTACTTCAATATGCAGATTTATAAATGATTGCTACTTAAAAATATGTTAGTGTGTCAAAAGTTGGTATTTTATTACTAGAAAGTCTTATTTCCTAATCTATGGGCCTGGTATATATTTAACCAAACAAACATTATCAAGAGTTATCAATTTGCAACAAAGTAAATACATCATTAACCGTGAAAATATAATTATCAAATTAAATAATCTAATGTGATTGATAAAAATTAATAAATTCTCTTTACCCAAGTCGTTTTCCAATAAGGGACTCAAGGTACTTTTTGGCAGAAATCTGACCCAAGAGTCTACTGTAGTCACTGGTGAAAACTCCATCAGCGTGCCTGGCATTCCTAAAATGAAAAAGAGAAACTAGACATTATTTTGAAGATAGTTTCCTAAAATATAATTCTGGCTCAATGAATAAGAAAGGAAGTCATCAGCTTCTTATGAAAGCTTCTCATGAGAACTTAAGTTGAAAAGAAGATTTCCTAATAGCCTAATAAAAGATATTTTCTTCTCATATCAAAGTATATCCTATATTTTTAGTCCTAAATTTTAAAAAAACTTAAAGAAATTATCTTTTGTAGAAGTATGTCTCAATATTAAATAATATTCTCTGTTTTTAAATTTATTAAATGTATTGGAATGACAAAATTTATTAAATGTATTGGAATGACAAAATTGATTAACAAAATTATACAGGTTTTAGGTGCACAACTCTACAACACATCACACATCATCTGTACACGGTTTTGTGTGTTCACCACCCCAACTCAAATATCCATCCATCACCATCTATCCCCACTATCATAATAATGCCCCTGATAGGATCTATAAAACTAATTCTTCCCTAAGAAATATTAATGGGAGAAATATAACATTTAAATTAGTTTCTATTTACTTATTTATGGTACTTTATTTGTCCTACCCTTAATAATGATAGATATAAGAGGAAACAATCCTGATTTATAGCAAAACCCTTTTTATACCTTTTGCTATTTCTTTTGCCAAAATACTTGGAAACAAAATCTCTTAAAATAGAGAAGAGTTTGGGACCTATCAATCAACTTTTCTTTCCAAATGAGGAAGCTTTTATACTGTGTCTTCAGTAGAGAGCAACTTGGTCTATACTTGAATGCTACTCCTAACAAATGACTCTATAAATAAACAGCTCTTTTTTTTGCAACAAACAGCTTTTATTATTAGATATATTTTCTTTACATAGACCTGAAACTTTTGCCCTATCATGAAACTTTATCGTGAAATCCTACATGCTAAAGTTTTACTAGAATTGGTACAATTTCTGATGTTGGTATTTGTGCAATAGAATGTACATTATTGATTACATCATCCTGCCTTGTTACAATCTTTCTACATGAGAGTCATGTACAGCCGCACAAGCTGCAGTAAATCAGGCTGGATGAGGCCATGACACATGGAACCCTGTAGTGCTGTACTGTAGAAATAGCTTCATGGAGACACAAAAATAAAACACATATTTCAAAATTATGTTTCCTAAAATGCTACTCTATACAAACGAACTCACCTGGACACATCATAATAAGGTGTGTCATTTTCAGCTAATGCATTTTGCAAGATGTCACTGTCACCTTTTAATGAGGTTTGATCAGGTTCACTTGCTCCTTCATAGGGTATTCTGTCACCCAGTCTGTTAGGAAAACGTACAGTAGAACTATAATACACTCTTTTACCAAAGGTGGTGCTCATGTTTTTATAATCATTTCAAATAAGCTACTCAGAATATTGGGGAGTATCACCTATTCACAAATTATGTATAGTATAGCTGATTTCCTGGTTTCTATGGTTTATGAAAGTATAAATAATAAAATTTTTGTTTATCCCATAAGATAGATACCATACAATTTTTACAAACTGTGTGTCTCAGTTCAGTCCTATTGTAGCATTAAACAAAGTACACTTCCTTGGTAACACCTTCATGTTGCAAAGTTAAATTTTACAAGTAGAAAAATTTTATACAAAATAAGCACTTTGAAAATCTTTTAATATTCAGTATGAAAACTGGGAGCAATTTGTATGTTTGTTGATGTTTAATATCATTTGGTATAATATGTTTTTCTGTATTGGTCAAGTCCAAAGAATTTCTCCATCTTTGAATAATTACTCAAATTCAATGAATTTTGTGGGGCCTCTGGTTTCTAATCTTAAGTATTACTGTGTTTTAGTAAGGCATGTACAATGCTTCACTGAAAGGCTAAGTACAGTGATGCTTATACATGAAATATGACTATATAAGTGCATACATATTTTGAACAACAGCTCACCATTATAATTATATGTACATATACTTTCTCTATTAAGGTAAACCTCCAAGCATGTGTTGATTCCTTGGTATTTGTGTATCTTCTGATGCTGTGGTAGTTAGTAGTCAGTAACAAGCAGTTCTCCTTGCATATGAAACCTAGCCATCAGTGCACACTTCAGCATTCTTGTGATCATGCATCTGTGACGATATAACCATTCAGCCAGAGTCATTCTGTTTAGTTATCCAAGCAACATAAATCTGGCTTTAAGCAGATTTTATGAAGAATACCAAGATTTAAGAAATTATTCATTCATTCTATTGAGCATAAATCTACCTTGAGCAAAGAATCACAAATGGAAATATAAGCAAAAAAAAAAAAGAATTTCCCCTTAGATACAGTGGTGCCTATAAACTGGAAGGAAAGATCAACCTAATATAGTTTTCATTTACTCTTTACTTCTTTAAACAAATTTATTTTATTCCAGATAAAAGGTATAAGTGAGTTATATTATGATCTATGAATTTAAAATATAAAAAGACAACACAGAAAACAGTAACATTAAGAATTTGTGGTCAAAAGCATGTATATTAAAATTTACTCATTGGACAAGGGTGTCTATCTAGATGAACTATTTTACAATTTTTAATATTGGCAGAGATAGATCTCTCTAGCATGATTATATATATATTTTTACTAATCAACTGCTAAACTTATGATTATTTACTGACTGATCTTAACAATGAACTAAAATGAGGCAGGCAGCTAAACATCTATTTTTCATTAGCTACTCATCTCACCCGAGATGGTGCTGCATAAAGGCTCGTGACTGATCTAAAGCTGATTTTGAATGAGTGGAAGTTCATATTCTGCTTCCACCATTTTTTGGAACTATGAACTATTCTGTCCATAAAACTAGCCATTGATACTGTCTCTCATACTCTGAGAGGAAATTCCACGTCTCAGAATAATCATGTAGACCTGATGTTGAAAAGATTTGCTTAACCCATCAACCAAATATTTCAATGTCTAATACATACTTTTTAAAAATTGAGCTGTCCAAATTAACAGCTAGGAAGAAACAAGAAACAGATAGAAGAAACAAGAACTTTCAACTGTCTGGATTGGAAGAGAACTGACCTCAGAGCAGCAGGTGCCCCAAACAGAGGCCACGCCAGCGTTTGTGAGAAGAGCAGGCTGAAGAGGACCAGGAGCAGGAGGAGCTGGAGCTTCCTTCCGGTTTCCATCTCTGCGTATTGAAAGGGAGAGGGTCCCATCAGGTTTCCCAGCCACAGATGTCACCAGCCTGGTAATTCTGAGTGTCTAACAAATTCTGAAGGCTCTTGCAGAGAGTTTAGAAAAGTGTGCATCTTATAGAAATAGTTAAACTGCAATATTATTACTTTTTAAATCAAGAGGATTTCTCTTGGTGCCAGGCGATTGAATAAAAATTAAAATCCTTTATTTACTACTGCTGCCTATCTTACACAAGCATGTAATTGGCCCCAGGATATATTGAACTGTTAAGAGAGCTGGAAATAACCCTGGGGACTATCTTCTTTGACAAAGATGTATATCCAATTTTAGTGTCTTTCCTAACTAAGGAAACAACCTCAAAAATGATTGTTTCTTCTATTTTAATTTTGTATATCTAACTAATATAAAAGTAGTTTATTATACATTTAATAATATCCACATACATATAAAAGTATGTATCTAACACTATAAAAATTATTTTGTATATACACATTTTTCTCTTTTAATTGTAGGTGTTACTGGGAATGTAGTTTCTTAAGCCTGAGTTTGAATAACAATGCAATTAATGGTGAAAATTAATATAAAAAAACCATCATTGAACCACATATCACTAATGAAATAATTTTTGCCACAAAATAGAAATATATTAAAAACTCTAGGGTTTTTTTTAGCATTTAATACACTTACACATTTTATTTTTAAACAGCTTTTAGATAAAAACTTAGGATTTCAAGTTCTGTTTTCTTGCTGTCTATAAACATCACAGGATTTAAATTTCAAACAAAGAGAAAAATAAATGCTTCTTAGGTTCACATAATCAACATATTGACATAGAAAGAACAGCACTTAAAAACAAGGTGAAAACTTTAAAAACAAATGTACCCACTAAACCCTTTGGTCAAAATTTATACACAAGAAAAAGAACACCCCACCATTTGAATGCATTTTAAAGACAGTACTGAGTGAAAGAGAAAGCAGGAAAAGCATGTTTTAATTCAAAAGACTTTTAAAATTTTTATATATGAGAAATGGAGGCACTTCTATATTTACCAGGTGACTGAGAAACTTGTATTTTTTGTTTTGATATACAAAAAAAAGGATACTGTAAACACTTTTTTTCCAAATAGAGAAGAATTTAACACACGCTGAGAAAAGTTCCAGAGGCAAGGACAGATAAAAAGAAGAAAGTTCAAGTTTTCACTTACCTTGCCTTGGATTCTTCCTAGAGAACCCTGTTCTGCAGAATGTTGGAGCTGTCTCAGGTGCTGAAGTCCCGTGAGGCCAACAAAGGCTCCACCAGATCTCAGTCCTTAGAGCTGAAGCAGAACTGGCACTGGCTAAGGGTTGGGTACTGCCAGCAGCTGCTTTCACTCTACCCTGACCAGCATTTCAAAGCCCATCATTTTATAGGGCTTGTACTTAGGGCTGAGCAATCACAAAGCTCTGAAAGACGTCACAGCATGACTCCCACAGGATGAATAGGGCTTGACGTTCCTAGTTAATTGTCATTATTTCTGATTTATATAAATATATAGTAACTTCAAGCTATAAAATAGAGGAAACTGTTTTACTTTTTAAAAACAGAAACAGCTACCAAGTTTAATGTGAACTGTTTTAATCTTTAATTAGCAGTAATGACATAAGCAGTAATGACATTGCGTTATAGACAAGACCACTGAGGTTCCTTCAAAAAATAGAAATTTTATGTACTGGAATAGATTCAAAAAGCAACAGACACCTGTTCATTGTTCTTAAAGATGTATGATTCTCTTTTGTTACACAGCATCAGTTCTTCTAAAGCCTTTGTTTTATTTTTATGCTATTCATGTAGATCCTGACTCCTGTAATCTTTCTTGATATCTATCCTAATTTTAAAAGTATCTAAAATTAATTTCTATATTTTTATTATTATAATTTCTTTATGTTGAAACTATTCTCATAAAAAAGTTTTAGATCAACTCTAAGCTAGTATAATATACACACTGTTGTAAAACATAGTAGTAGCGCTGTTATTTTTATGTTTTCATAGAATGTCATCATTCCCAGTGCACTTTCATACACACAATCTCAGAGGATTCAAAAACTAAATTAACAGTCTGTCTACTTCAGGGGATTCAATTTTTAAAATTTTCAAATGTTACACTCACTTGATCAGGCGGTGGCACAGTGGATAGAGCATCGGACTGGGATGCGGAGGACCCAGGTTTGAGACCTCGAGGTTGCCAGCTTGAGCGTGGGCTCATCTGGTTTGAGCAAAGCTCACCAGCTTGGACCCAAGGTCGCTGGCTTGAGCAAAGGGTTACTCTGTCTGCTGAAGGCCCATGGCCACGGCACATATGAGAAAGCAATCAATGAACAACCAAAGTGTTGCAACAAAAAACTGATGATTGATGCTTCTCATCTCTCTCCGTTCCTGTCTGTCTGTCCCTATCTATCCCTCTCTCTGACTCTCTCTCTGTCTCTGTAAAAAAAAAGTTACACTCAATATTTTAATGAATCTTTGTGCTACACAGAATTAACGTATTTATCCCTTATTACCAAACACACACCTACAACCATACTAACTTTTGAACATCTCCCACTCAGTCACTTGACAGGTATTTGCAAAGAACTAGTTGTAAAGCACATATAGAACACTGTGCTTTGATAAACACTAAATTTCTATTTGTGGATTTTTAACTCAAAACAGCTTAGCATAAATTTAACCAGGGTTTAAGGTAAAAACACAGCCACATGTACAACTTTATGAACAGGAAAGTAAAATACCATCTTTCCTTTTATTTTTTAAAATTTCCACTGCATGTATTCTTTTACATTTTTGTTCTTAAGTTCTTAAAGGGAGAATGACTCTAAACGTTTCTTCTTCTACTTCAAGATTTTAGTATCTATTTGCTTCATTCAAAGTCTGACTGATCCAGTAAAAGAATAGCCTGCTCTACCTAATCACATTTTCTAATCTAGTTACAAGAAAAATTAAATGAATTAAATTTTAAAATATCTGGAAATTTGTTTCCCAGTTGACAGCTCTGACTTAAGCCAGAGTCCCTGTGGCTTAATTCCAGGAAATCTTTTTTTACCTGATTATCACAAACGAGAGGTTGAAATGATTCTCATATGATTTTTTGTTATCCTTCGTTCTCTGTCACCCAATTCTCAGTGAAGCAATTTTATTTAGAAACAGCAACAGCAAAGTAAGTTGGTTGAGAATCACAGAAAAACGGATGCTGAATGATAGGCAGAAAAATCTAAAAGAAAAAAAAAAGGACATAAAAGTGATTAGTTAGTGCTTCTAAGGAAGCACTTAACATTCACAAAGAATAACTACAGTAGATTTTTCCAATGGTAAAAACAATTTCTCCCATTATAATTATAAAACACTAAAGTAAAGAGAAATAATTCATTTTTTAATCTCTGGATTAAAAAGAAACTAAAGAACCATGTTTCTTTTTCCTATGAATTTAAACTAGAGAGCAAAATTGAATTTTAAAATGAAATCATAGCACCATCTACAGGTTCAAAGTCTTAATACACTTAAGATTTTCTTTCTTTCTTTTCTTTTTTTTTTTTTATTTTTTCAAAGTTTGAAGGAGGGAGGCAGTCAGACAGACTCCTGCATGTGCCCAACCAGGATCCACCCGGCATGCCTACCAGGGAGTGATGCTCTGCCCATCTAGGGTGTTGCTGCATTGCAACCGGAGCCATTTTAGCACCGAGGTGGAGGCTATGGAGCCATCCTCAGCACCCGGGCCAACTTTGCTCCAATGGAGCCTTGGCTGCGGGAGGGGAAGAGAGAGATAGAGAGGAAGGAGAGGAGGAGGGGTGGAGAAGCAGATGGGCGCTTCTCCTGTGTGCCCTGACCAGGAATCGAACCCAGGACTTCCACATGCCAGGCCGACCCTCTACCGCTGAGCGAACCAGCCAGGGCCTAGATATTTTTTAATTATTTTTATTTATTTATTCATTTTAGAGGAGAGAGAGAGAGAGAGAGAAGAGGAGGGAGGAGCAGGAAGCTTCAGCTCCCATATGTGCCTTGACCAGGCAATCCCAGGGTTTTGAACTGGTGACCTCAGTGTTCCAGGTCGATGCTTTATCCACTGTGCCACCACAGGTCAGGCTAGATTTTTTTTTTAAAGAATGTGGGCTTTTGGACCTGGCCAGTTGGCTCAGCGGTAGAACGTCGGCCTGGTGTGCGGGGGCACCCGGGTTCGAGTCCCGGCCAGGGCACATAGGAGAAGCGCCCATTTGCTACTCCACCCCCCCCCCTCCTTCCTCTCTGTCTCTCTCTTCCCCTCTCGCAGCCAAGGCTCCATTGGAGCAAAAGATGGCCCGGGCGCTGGGGATGGTTCCCTGGCCTCTGCCCCAGGCGCTAGAGTGGCTCTGGTCGCGGCAGAGCTACGCCCCGGAGGGGCAGAGCATCGCCCCCTGGTGGGCAGAGCTTCGCCCCTGGTGCTGGGTGGATCCCGGTCGGGCGCATGCAGGAGTCTGTCTGACTGTCTCTCCCTGTTTCCAGCTTCAGAAAAATACAAAAAAAAAAAAAAAGAATGTGGGCTTTTTTTATTTTTACTCAAAATAAAAAGATACAAACCAGAGATCTTTTAACAGATACATTAAGGATGCTTCCAGAAAAATAAACATAAAGAAAAATATGTAGTTGAGTTTATCCTAAATACAAAAACATAAATGTGCCTTTACTGTTTAAATCTGCTTTATTCCCAACTTTGACATACCTTTCAAAAATTTCCCCACTCGTTAGCAAAACTGATCTTCTACCTTAATGCTTCTCAGTAAACTGTTGTTTATAAGAAAAACTATCCTTTGTTCATTTAGTTACAACAAATCTCCAAGATTCTTCTTGCACATGTAAGTAAAAATATGTCCAGAGACTTTGAGTAATGTTTGCCAGCTTATGCTGGTGGTTAATTTATATAAGTATGGAATTGAAAGCTAGGTTTTCTGAGCTTCATTTATCTTTCTTTCTTTAAGAACTTGTCATTTTCTTTAACTTTTATCATCACCATTGTTGATTCTAGTAGGTACGGTAAAGAAAAGAAAAACACATAAAAATATGGGCATCTCCCCTCTCCTTTTCTCACCAAAAGGACCAAAGACAGAAATCAAACTGGCATTCTGAGCCAAAATATGATGAATATAGGGCAATGCATTGGAAGGGGTCTCAAGCTTAGGAGGCAGGCAGAACCCCAGATTGACTCTTTTTTCTTCATTGTGAAGAGTTAACAGAGGATCCTTACTGCTATAGTAGGTGAAATGCCTCAGAGATGCTCTTTGGGCTCTAGATTGACAGCTTTGTCTGCCTACCTCACCCTAATTCACGCTCGGCCTGAGATCCACCCTTTCTCTCAGCGTCATCCTGAAAGGTTAGGTCTAGACAGAGGTATAAACTGCTGGCATGAACCACACATGGCTCAGCTCTCATTTGTGCATCTCTCAAGCTATTCAATGATGTTATTTTTAAGACTAAAAAATGTTAAAAGACAATATTTTGTGACATGAATATTATGTGGAAGTTAAATTTCAGTGTCTATAAGTGAAGTAGTATTGGACAAAGAAATGCTTATCACATATGTGTCATCTATAGCAGCTTTTGTATTACAATGACCAAGTTTAGTAGTTGTGACAAAGACTATATATAGCATGCAAAGCCTGAAATGCTTACTAACTGACCCTTCAGAGAAAACTTTGTCAGTGTCTGGTAAGAGCCTCCCATCTGGGAAGGCATTTAATAGGTCATGTTACCTTAATATTCTTAAGTCCTATAATTTGAAAAACATGTATTGGGAAATAAATAGATATGTAATTTTAATATAATTATGTATAAATTATAGACTATATGCATATGTTTATAACAACATAACATATACATACTTGTATACTTTTCATATTGAAAGTATATATATACCTATATATATTCATTTGGTATATTAAGAAAAATTAAAAGTACAAATATGTTGCAATATACTATATTTTAATTCCTTCAACTTAGAAAACTTGGATTTCCTTCCAGGATTGTTATACAGTATTCTCATATCAATGATTTGATAAAAATAATGTTATTAGAAAGATAAATTTTTCCTTTAAAGTTACCTACTACAGTTCATTCTGGATGCTAAAAGTTTCTTAATATTAAGCAATTTGATACATACTGATTTAAATGATATAACAGAGAATGACCTCTTCTTTAGATCCAAAATGCCATCATCTATTTCACTTATTGATAGCAAAATTTAATGAAACATTATTTCTTTGTTTTAAAATTTTCTGGTTTTATGTCAAAATACATGTAGAAAGTATACTGAATTAAATGTATTTATCAGTAAATTTATGAAAATAGATTTTAGAAGAAAGGCTACCGAGAAGTCACAAAAGCACAACATTCTGTTATACAAGTTTTAAAATGCAGTGCTAAAGATTTAAGAACAAATTTCCTCTGCTTCACAATGTCATCTGTCCTATATTTGCTGTCCACCCCACCACCATACACACATTTCTTGTTACCAGCCTTTAATTCAATGACTTCTTCTACTTGGGGATTAGACTACATTAGGTCAACAGAGAGAGGGAGAGGCCCCCAGTGGAGAAAATGGAAAACAATGATGTCTAATTCTTGTCTATTAACTTTAAGATTGCTGCATTCTAGATATTAGAATAAGAAATTGGCAAGAGTGTTCATTCAGTTCTCATGGCTGCTCACCACTGGATCCATCCTCCCCATGTGAAGGAAGAGCCTCTGAGATAAGGAAGAGAAGAGGTTATTAAAGATGAGGAGGCAACCCTCTGCTCCTGAACCGGTGGGAGTTCATGATGGGGTTGAAGGCCTGATGACAGAGCCCTACTCTTTCAAACATGGGGACTAAACTATAAAAGCTACTTGCCTTGATTTCTCATCTGATTGCCATAGCAAACCATGAAGAAATGCTCTTTGCAATGGTACAGGAGGGAGTAGATCAACCTGTAGGACAGAAATCTCTCTGCCACCCTGTAGGATCTTAAATGTCCTCGTGAGGGTAAAGAGTGGAAAGAGCCTGTCTATCTTTCATCAAGAGTCAGGTCATACCTGGGGACCAGAGAAAACTGTACATCGCACTGAATGACAGCATGGCCCAGAGCATCACCCAAAGATCCAAAGACAAATTCCCGGATTTAGTATTATTATGCACACTTTCAGAAACTTAGATACTGCTCTGAGGATAAAGAGAGAACAGCCAATCCTGAATTCAACAAATTTTAAATACCAAAATTACTGTATTTACCCCAAAATGAGTAAGATTACATTTTCTATGGAGTAGAGGATCCAAATAAAAGCTGTGTTAGAGAAAATACTGTAAAACTAAAATTTTTGTACATTATTCAATGTGGCCTATGACAATTTATTCCTGCTATTGCTTTACAGATGACCTTGAGTTTTGTATGTACATGCTTTGCCTCTGGGAGTCTTCCCAGAACCCAGTACCCTGTTTAGTAGTAAGATCAATGAATAAGTGACTGTGAGACAGAAGGCTGGTGATGTTGAGGCCCATTCCAGAATAACGAGGCCAACCCTTCTGTCTTCCTCCAACACCTTTGTCTTTCGGTCGCTCTACCTGGTCTCCAGGTTTGATGTATGGTTCCCTCATTAGGCTTCCCCACCCTGCTTCTTAACCTTCGATCTCACAGTCTATTTCTTTCCCTTTTGTCAGTCCTATGCGAACTCCCGGTACACCTGAGTTTTGAATAGCCCTCAGGAGAGATCTGATCCCACAGGTTGTGAACCCAGGTGTCCGTCCCATTGGAAATTCTCCAGTTGCCCCTTTGGGTCTGCTCTCTGCTCTTCTTCACTCTGTTCTATGTTCCCTAGATGCTGGCCTCCGAATTCACCCGGGGCCTGTGGTCCTCTGGCTTCTGGTTGGGCTTAACCAAAGGGAGACACTGATAGGGAATGAAAGGGACTGAAGAGTAGAGGAAAGAGTTCTGATATTTGAGCCCATAGAGCAGGGGTCCCCAAACTACAGCCCGCGGGCCGCATGCGGCCCCCTGAGGCCATTTATCCTGCCCCCACCGCACTTCCAGAAGGAGCACCTCTTTCATTGGTGGTCAGTGAGAGGAGCATAGTTCCCATTGAAATACTGGTCAGTTTGTTGATTTAAATTTACTTGTTCTTTATTTTAAATATTGTATTTGTTCCTGTTTTGTTTTTTTTTTACTTTAAAATAAGATATGTGCAGTATGCATAGGGATTTGTTCATAGTTTTTTTTTTTTATAGTCCGGCCCTCCAATGGTCTGAGGGACAGTGAACTGGCCCCCTGTGTAAAAAGTTTGGGGACCCATGCCATAGAGCGTGGTTTGGAAGAGGCTGCCTTCCTGCTGCATGGCCCAGGCTCTGTAGGAGGCTTCCCAGCCACGGCCCTAGAGAGGCACAGCTTGTCTGCTGAGGTTAGTCCATGGGTCCTTTGCCACCTCATTGATTCCTAACCTTTTTAAACTCTCTTCTATTAACCTTTGAAGGTAGATATTTGTGTCCTGATGGGTCCCAACCCTGTGCAAATTCACCCAAATATCACACGTCTAAGATTATCTGGAGATGTTTAATTTTAAGATTCAATAGCTTTAGAAGGGTTGCTCATTTTTTAAGTTTCAATATTTTGGATTCAAGTTGGGAGACTCGAACACAAACTAGGAGCCCATCCAGACCCTTGATGCTCCTCAAGTCCCTCCAGGGACAGAGGCTGGATCCATTGCTAGTGCCTGTCGGGAGGAAAGGTCAGTGTGCTGGCACAGGCCAAACCTCAACCACGGATCAGGTCTTGGCAGAGGGGAGAGAGTGGCCCTGGCGGAGGAGGCCTGAGTGCAGTGCAGCCTCCCCAGGGCTGCTGACGCCCGGTCCTCAGGAAAGATCACCCCGCTGTCTAGGAAGCAGGAGATGTGGTTATTTGATAAGCTCTGTTTTTTCTTAATCATTGTTCTAATATCCTGTATCTGTGCTCATTTCACTGTCCTTCCCAGTCTGGAAGTCTGATGTTCTATATGACTCATGAAACCATGATTTCCAGCTAGAAAAAAAGGTAAGAAAACTTAGTCCTGCTTCTTCATTTCAAGAAATTAAATATTTAATATTCAAATGAAGCAACGAACTTCGAATGGGCAGCAGAGCTGAGATTGGGACCCTTCTTTCTCGCTCCAAGTTCGCTGACATCTTGCTGGATTGTGAAGCCAGCATGTTCACAGCCCACAGATGTGGAATGTGGTGTGTAATCAAAGTGACGGGGAGAGAGGGGACGAGGGTGTGACTGACTCATTGCTGTGACCCTGTGGCTTTCCCACACATGACTAATGTGTACTGACGGTATTCAAACAGTTCAGTAGAGTGGTGGGGTTCAGCCAGTTCACACTGGTTTGGCAGAACCGACTCCTAATTTATTGTTGAGTTCAGCAAACCAGTTGTTAAAATGGCACTTGTAATCAGCCTTCTCTCTAAGGTGGGCACCTGGGCAGCCGCCTAATATGAAAATCACAAATTTCCATTCCTTACTCTTTGTTAACATTAATCTGTGCAACAGTATATTCTAAGCGCCCGTAGTCATGTTCATGCCAACCATAGGTGAGATAAATTGCAAGTGAGGATGCCAGTCAAGTACCAATATAGAAATATCTTAAATGACAGTTTTATTGTTTTTGTCAGGTATTATTTAATATTTTTTCATTAATATTTTAAAACTCTTACAATACATAATATAGTTTTGTATATCTCTTTTATTCTTATTTAACTATTAAATGCATGAAATAATAAACTACCTTGCGGTATATATATATATATTTTATACTTAAAACAGTCATTAGGACAGAGAACCGGTTGTTAAATCATTTGAATCTCACCACTGGTTAAGTTCTATAATTTACATTTGTTTGGAAATAGTTTTTATCCTAATTATAGTCAAATGAAACTTAAATGAGTGGGATCAGAGCAGGAAATGGCCCCTAGGTCTAAGTTAGTCTCCTTGTGGATCCTCAGATTATCTCAAAGATGGTGAGGGAGAATCCAATCCCTTCATCATAACAGTCCTGAGCCTAAGTGTTAAGATAGAAAAGCATACAGTTCTTTCATTTAAGAGTCCTGAGCTTAAGCATTAGATAGAAAAGCACACAGTGCTTCTTTTTCTCTCCATCCTCAAGAAGGGAGGTTCCTGACACTCTCCTTGGGGAGGGAGTCAGAATTAGACACTTTCGGATTTATCTGTGTGTTTAGTACAGATCCCAATAGCCTCTGACAATTGTATTTGTGTGCCTGTACGTGGAAGATCCTATCATTTGAGGGGAAATGACATGTGGGAGTTCAGGTGCTTGGATGACACACTGAGGGTTCCCTGAAGCAGGCAGGTCTCCGTCCCCCCTCCTCTGAGCTCCGTGAGCAGGCTCCTCTGGTCCCATCGCCTCCAGCGCCTTTCCTAACAATCTCTTCTTCACAGTCCTGCAAAGTGATCTTCCCAGACACATCTCTGATCAGATCCTCCCGTGTGTAAGACCTTCCTACCGCTCCCCATTGCTCTTCAACTAAATTCTGACCCGGCCTCAGGCTCGCTAGCCTGGCCCGTGCTGCCCTCATCAATGGCTCCTCGCCGACCTCCCCTCCCCCCAATATACCGTCATCTCTTCTCAAGCCACGAGAAACAACTTTCAGTGGCTCGAAGGTACTGCATTCTCTGTTCCTCTGGTTTTTCACACACACCGTTTCCTCCTGTCAGGAGCGCCCACTCCACTCGCTCCTTTTTCTTCAAGTCTCAGCTGACAGGACACTTTTCCAGAAAGATCTCAAACCATTCTCCTATCAAATGTGGACTAAGTGCCCTGCTTTGGGGCTCCCATTTAACTGCATTTTCCCTAGGATCATACTGTGCTGTATGTCGTGTTATATATTATCCATCCTCATTTACAACATGTGCAAACTGAGTGCCTGACATATAAGAGGTGCTCCGTAATGATTTCACACCACAAATGGTTGAATGAGATTAAACTGTACCCATTTCAAGATTTTTTTTTTTTAGTGAGAGAGAGACAGGAAGGGAGAAAGATAAGAAACAGCAATTCTTCGTTGCAGCTCCTTAGTTGTTCATTGACTGCTTCCTCATATGTGCTTTGACCAACGGGCTACAGCAAAGTGAATGACCCCTTGTTCAAACCAGCAACCTTGGGCTTCAAGCCAGCAACCATGGGATCATGTCTATAATCCCACACTTAAGCCAGTGACTGTGCACTAAAGCTGGTGAGCCCGCGCTCAAGCTGGTGAGCCCGCGCTCAAGCTGGATGAGCCCGCGCTCAAGCTGGATGAGCCCGTGCTCAAGCTGGCGACCTCAGGTCAAACCTGGGTCCTCTGTGTCTGAGGCCGACACTCCATCCACTGTGCCACCGCCAGGTCAGGCTCAACTTTATTTTAATTGGACCTCAAATCTTTTATGATTTTATTTTTTTAGATTTTGATTGTCTTGGTCCAATGATCAAGACTTCTTTCTCACCTTCAAATTAATTTAGTACAGGATGCTTTTCACCCAAATTTTCCCAATTTTATCTTTTTTAAAAACTTCTCAGATGTGTTTATTATTTCTCTAGAGCTAAGACTAATAATAAGTAGATTGTGTTTTAGTCCCTAAAACAAACAGTAGGTAAACAGCAGCCCTCTGGTTAATGTTTGATTAGTATACTAATGAGTATTTTAGCCTGTATAAACATTGGTTTAAGCAAGTAAGAATCTTATAAAAAATGATATATTTTCACAAAAGAAAAGAAATATTTTCTAAAGAGTAAATGGTTCCTCATTCTTTTACAATGTCCTCTCTCACCCTGTAGACTTGCTTTTTAGCACTGAATCTGTATTTTTCCTTCATAGCATTTCCACACTGCATTCAAATGAGCAACTGATTTAATTAATTTAACTGAGTCTTATGCATCACCTGATACATTAGAAGAGTATTCAAAATGCTTGCTGATCAGAATGAAATAAATTTAGAGAAGATAAATTTAAAACAAAAGGTTCTTAAATTGTTTTCATCTGGCATTATTTAACTTAATGTTAATTTCCTCTTTTCCTATGGCTAAAGCAAAAAAGAAAAAAAATAATGAAAAACCCCAAACAAACAAAAAACCTAGGTGCTATTTTCTCCATCTTCAGCAAGAAAAAAATACAATATAGAAAAGTTGATCAATCAGTACAAATTATTCCATTGATGAGTCGGGGATCCAGTATTTGAAGTCTATTAATGACTAATGAAATCCTCAAAACCTCTAATGAAAATCCAGAAACTTGTCAAAGAATTTTCAAATATTCATTGGAAAGATAAAAATGATAAGATTAAGAAAAGATAACAAAATGTTTATAACTCCAATATAATATGACTCTTTCCATTTTTCACTTTTACTTTTATAAGTAGTATATATTTTTAATAGTTAAAATTATAACAGATTTTAAACGTATGTTTATAAATTAGTGTATTTCTACCTTCTCTGGACAATTAGACATTTATCATAATTTTACAGAAGATTTATAATTATTTATAATATTTTTCTAATATTCCATTGTTTTGATAGAGCTATCTTTATCTCTGGTAGTATAAAACCCTTGGAGGTCTTTTCCTTTCATGTTTTCTTTTTTATTATTTTATTTTATTTAGAAAATTACTTTTAACAGGGTGACATTGATCAATAAGAGTACATAGGTTTCAGGCGAACATTTCTATAGTATTTGAACTGTTGATTATGTTGTGTACCCATCACCCAAAGTCAAATCATTTTTCATCACCTTTTATTTGTCCCTCTTTATACCCTTCTTCCTGTGTAGTTTCATGAATATAGTTTTATTGTTTTTCCTAAATAATTTCATTGGGATAAATTCCTAGAGCAAAGGTGCTGTGTCTGTTCCGCAGTAAACAGTCATAAAGCTGGCTGGAAAACTTTGAGAGTGAAGACGAATAAACCACTTAAGTGAACTCTCTTAATCATGCGCAAATGAAGCAGTACTTCCTACACTTAGACAATAGCTGACTAAAAGCAAACATTTAGCTATTACATGAGCTGCTCAAGACTTCTCTCAGTTGTGAAACCTTAAATAAAATGTTCACTGCTCAAATGCTCTTGATCGCTTAGTAATAAGAATAGATATTCCTTTTTTTAATATTAACTTGCTTTTTAATGATTGAATTGTATTTTGAGTTAAATAGATGTATTCTCCTTTACCAGACACAGAAAATAGAAAGGCTATATTTTTAATAAACAAATAACATGATTGTAACATTGCAGGTGGGGGGAGCCTAGCTTAGTGGTTATACTATCTTGATTTGAATCCCAGCTCTACCATTTGCAGACAGTGTAGGATCTTTATTAAGTTATTTAATCTTTCTGGGATATACATGTATATATTATATATATATGAATATATAGATGGTATATATATACATATGTATGTATAAATAATTATATATGTATTTATAAATTAATATTTCATATATACATATGTAATATTTCATATATATTAAGAAAATCATTAAGACCTTAATATATATACAAAATACTTGTGTATATATTCTTGATATATATTTTATCAATATATAAAAATATATAAAATATTAATTTATGTATATATACACACACAAGATGCATAATACTTTTTTTTTCTGAAGTAAGAAGTGGGGAGGCAGAGAGACAGACTCCTGCATGTGCCCAACCAGGACCCACCCAGCATGCCCACCAGGGGGCGATGCTCGACCCCTCTGGGGTGTTGCTCTGCTGCAACCAGAGCCATTCTAGCACCTGAGGTGGAGGCCATGGAGCTGTCCTCAGCGCCCGGGCTGATTTTGTTCCAATGGAATCTTGGGTGCAGGAGGGGAAGAGAGAGAGAGAAAGGAGAGGGGGAAGAGTGGAGAAGCAGATGGGCGCTTCTCCTGTGTCCCTTGGCCGGGAATCAAATCCGGGACTTCCACACACCAGGCCGGCACTCTACCACTTTGAGCCAACCCGCCAGGACCCATAATACATTTTTATACCTATGATCTAGCCAAGACCTTAAGAAACTTCTGGTCTGACAATTGCCAGAATAAAAACCTTTAATTTATTTACAGTTAGTGGCCCAAGTCAGCAAGTTATCTTAGTTACAGAGGAATACATTTTGCAAGCCATTTACCTTAGCATATTGTATCAGGAAATTGCAGTCTATGAAAAAATTGTAGTCCAAGAAAAAGCTAGTCTATAGATGACTTATTCAACTTTTCTTTTGTGATGTTCCACGTAAGGTTTTTATTACCCCTGCCTTAAAAATACTCATGTTAAAGTTATTAACACATTACATAAACTTTTTATTTTATTTCATGTGGAATACATTAAAAATTGTTTTTCATAAAAATCTTTATCTTTCCCAGGAAGACTCCCAGGGCTTACCTGCAAGCATGTTCAAAATAGACTTCTTTACTAATTATTCCTGAATCAGCACTTCAACTTTCATAAGTGGAGGTCAAGAGCTGAGTCATAGAGTATATGTTTTCTTTCTTTAGTGGCCATACAGAATTTTCATTCTGAGAAGTAGGCAGGGAACACAATCTCAAAACTCACTGTACATATTTTTGAAAAACTCATTAAGAAAAAGTTACTTAGAATGTTTGTGCAATCTCTCTACTTCTACAAATCAGTGGCTCTTAATTTTTTCTGAATCAAAGCTCCTTCTGATACCTTACAAACCCTATCCTCAAAAAAAAAAGCATCCTGCCTGGCCAGGCAGTGGCGGAGTGGTGCAGTGGATAGAGCATCGGACTGGGATGTGGAAGGACCCAGGTTCAAGACCCTGAGGTAGCCAGGTTGAGCATGGGCTCATCTGGTTTGAGCAAAGCTCACCATCTTGGACCCAAGGTCACTGGCTCAAGCAAGGGGTTATTCAGTCTGCTGAAGGCCCCCGGTCAAGGCACATATGAGAAAGCAATCAATGAACAACTAAGGTGTCGCAACGAAAAACTGATGATTGATGCCTCTCATCTCTCTCTCCGTTCCTGTCTGTCTGTCCCTATCTATCCCTCTCTCTGACTCTCTCTTTGTCTCTGTAAAAAACAAAACAAAACAAAAAAGCCAACCTTGCCCATACACATCTGCTAGTGTACATAATTTAAAGCATTCTTATGAGTCTACTTTCAAAACTCATCAGCTCCATTGTGGTTCTTGAAACTGGTTACAAAGGTTCGTTCAAAATAGTCTAAACATCTCCCAAGGTCACTGAGGTGCTGCTTACCTCAATGATACTGTGACATTTGTCCCCAATTAGTTTATTTTCACTTATCATTTTTGGACGATGACAACTGACTGGATTTCCATAGAACTCCTAGCTTTAATTATCCTAAGCCTACTGTTTAGTGTTTTGCTCATTACATCACACAGGATCCGATCTGTTTAGTGTAAACTTCAAATTGAAAATGACTGCGCTTCTTCTGGATAAATGATTTGCCTCCCTTGATGAGCGCTTACACGATCTATCTGTTCGTGTTCTGTTCTTTAAATAAAGTTAGAACGCTAAGAGAGGAATCTGTGGCCCTTTGCTGGGGACTGTTCGGTATGTAAGACTGCTTTCTGAGCACTAACCTCATTCCTGCCTCTACTTTACTTCATCCTGGCATAAATTTACATCTACTTCTTATCTGTGGTATCTTATTTATCAATACCGAGTAACAAAGAAAAAAGAAAGAAAATATAGAATAAAGGAATGCAAAAGAGGAGAAAAGGTTTTTTTAGTTATAGTCCTTTATAATCAATTTCTTTCAAAGCACACAATTAATTAAATATTTAACTTATATTTTAGAGATTTTAAAATTGTACAATAAAACTGAGAAAAGTAATTTAGAAATCATTTTGCTAATTCATGTGGTCCGTTGGTGGTTGCAAAATCTCCACTTTCTTTGAGCTACAAGAGAATTTTTAATTGTCATTGTAACTTTTAAATATCTAAAAGAGTAAAGAAAATGAAATCACAAATACTCATACATCCATCATGTAGATTTTAAATGGTTAATATTTTTGCCATATTTGCTTCTATCGGTTTTCTTCTGTTAAAGTATTTGGGAGTAAATAGCAGACATAAAAGCCAGAAAGGCTCCTCTCTGCACAAAGCAGTGTGAAGGGCTCACGGACCCGCTCTTGTACGACAGAAAGCAGAGAAACCCACATACTGCGTAACGTATTCGCAATGGTTCTAACTGTGCCTTGGGGGAAAAGCATGCGTTCATAGGAAGCACAACCAACCTTCCCATAGAGAAACTACTTTCATGAATTAATCAGTCAGGTGAACTTCAGTTTTGTTTCTGCATCCGTCACTTGACGAATCAAGATGCCATTCTCAGGATGCTCCCTGTCACCCTTTTCATATACCTATGACAACACTATTGCAAGTGTAGTCCCATCATGGCTGAAGGCAAGTGATATGATTCTGGTGAAGTATCCATGAAACTGGCACGGTCGGGCGCTTTTTTGTTAAATAGATTCCAAATACTTGCAAATCCATCAGGGCCACCTGTGGCAAATGTGTTGTGGATGTTGTGGGGGGAAAAAAGTGGTAAATCTACTTATTATTTTGTTTTAGTCTTGCAGGCATACTTCTTCTGTACCTCTGGGCTTGGGTCCAAGTGCTGAAATGCCACTTGGCCTTCCATAGAGCTGAACACGTGCACACTACTTGTTTGGAAATGCTCGTGTGCAGCCAGTCTGAGATGTCAGCCTGGACCCCCAAGGCTGCTTCAGGTAGCCCACGTTCTCTAAGTCCCGCATTCAACGGCCCGCCAGACAGAGAGCATGTGCTATATACCTTTCCAGGCTGAGACAAGCTCAGCCTGCACTACAGGGACTTCTGGGAACCCACAGTTTAACTGTCTGAGCCCAACTCCCAGAAACTATCTCATCCACTTCTGAACAGTGTTCAACATGTCTGGTAGGGGCATCATGGGCTTCTACAGGATTCTTCTGCTTTACATTTTTATTGAATTTATTGGCATGATATTGTTTAATAAAATTACATAGATTTCAAGTATGCAATTCTATAATCCATCATCTGTCGATTGTACTGTGTGCTCACCACCCCAAGTCAAGTCTCCTTCCATCACCATTTCTCTCTGCTCTGTCCTCTCCTACACCCCCCACCCCCCACTCCCTCTGATAAGCACCATACTGCTGTCGGTGTCTGTAAGCTTTCTTTTGAATCCGTTCACCCAGCTCCAGTGACTCTTGGTCCATGATCAATCGTGTGTTTTCAATGGATAGTCTAATCCCCCACGCCAGGTCTACGTTCAGTTATAGAAAGCACTGTACAGGGCAGAGCTGGTGTGCTGGTCCTTGAGCCACCTGGAGTTGACCAGAACACCATGGAGACACGTGGACATGTCCCAGGACAAGACCAACAGGAACTGGTGTTGGGGCTGAAGAAATGCCGTCCTCTGGCGGCTGGTTCAGCCTAAACTCGTTAGAACCAGCCATGTCAGACTCCTCTCAGAGGCCACTCTGCACACTGGCTGCCTCCTGGTTCCCCTCAGCAACAACAGCATCTCACCGCTACATACTTTAGTACGCATGTCTAAAAAGTAGTCACAGTACCATTTTCCACACCTAACAAAGTTCATCATACTCTCCTAATATTCAGTACCCAGTCTACCTTCACAGTTCTCAGATATCCTATCCCCCAAAATACTTCTCATAACTGTCAAAACTTAGCCTTAGAATGTCTGATGTAATCGCACACAAAGTTGCTTTTCACTTCTAGTTAGCCATTCTGTTTACCTCTGAATGCCAGCATGCACGGGTATACCTAATGGCTAATTAAACAGAAGTGATGGAATGCATCACATCGTAATTCCATTCAACAGCAAGACAACTGTAGACTGTTTAACTCACTAATAAAAGTTATGCTCAAGGAAAATTTCAACTTGCAGTGTTTCTATTAAATAAGATGTCATTTGTTGTAAAATATTCAAAGGTTCTAGTAATTAAAAATAATATGCATTGGTTTTTAAATATAAGCTCACTGTACCCCAAAGCTTACTTATTACAATATTTATACCTTTAAAACAAAAAAAGCTGCTCTTCAGTTCTTTCCACAATGCTAAACATTGTTACTTTTTAAGCATTAGATTATATTCTTTGCCTCCCTTTTAAAAAATTGGATGTGATGCTAATAATTCACACTATCCTTTGTATAATTTTCTGTTCCTATTAAACACGGTCTTATTCTTTCATATGCTTTAGAAATATTAGAGATAAATTTCTTTTTTTTTTAACTTTCTTTCAGCAGCATTACCTCATAAGCATTGCCTAATTTTATAAAGCATCTGTAGATCAGGGATCTGGTAAATGTTGTTTTATTTTTAAAAACAAATTTCCAGCAAATCCACTTTTCAGTTTACACTTATGAAGTCAAAATGTCAAGATGACTCAAAAACAATATATTAAATTGCAAGTGAACTTTACAGATTTGATTTGGTAAAGATAGCGCAAGATTGAATGAGACCATGTGTCTACAGTTTGCCTGAGTGAGCAGTCTGAGAACATTCAGGAAGATAACGTCAAAGGCCAGAACTACACTACTTGTGCAAGTACCTTGGGGTGGAATTAACCTAATAGAAAGTAACCCCTTTTTTTTTTTTCAAAAAAATGTCAAAGCATGTGGGAAATGTTACTGAAGTATTTCATCTAATGAGAATTTCAGTGAGTAATCAACTGTGAAAAAGCATGTACTTAGGGGTAAGGCAGAAGACAAATGAGTCACTGCACACAGGGTCTAGGTCAGGGGTCTCAAACTCGCGGCCCGCCGAACAATTTTGTGTGGCCCGCAGACTAATCCACAAAGTTCAAAATATTTTGGATAAAATTAAGTAAGCCTAGGGGCCTATTTGTATTTTTCATTTCTCTAGCATCCTAGCTAGGTATTAGCTTAGTTAACAGCAGTTGTGATGCGAACTACAGTTTCTGGTCGTTTTGTGACACTGAGTAAACTGCATGTACGATTGTGCTTGTTGTACTGATTTTTTTTTGTTTTCAACTGCAGTGAGAAAAGTGTTGCATAACAGTTGCCTTTTGTAGACCTAGTGCGGCCCGCCCAACGGCTATGATCTTGCTCTGCGGCCCACATGCTGAGTTGAGTTTGAGACCCCTGGTCTAGGTCCTATTCCTGCCATTCAGGTAGTTGGAAGTATCTAAACAAAGGCTGAAAATATGTCAAGTAACACAATTAATTAATCTTGATGTGTATCACCCATGAGCATCTCTCCAATCCAAGACCTTTTTGGAAGGGATTTAAACAATATAGTCTACTTGTCTAGAAGAAATGGATTTAATGAGGTGGGGAGTTATTCTGGAGAGCTGGAGGACTTGAAAGCCTTGGAATATACGATCCAGACTTTTCAGTGGAGATATAATGGGACAGTCCTTTAGCCACTGATAGACATTACACATTCTGTTCTCACAAGAGAGGCATAGTTGAGGAAGGGTTTGCGATTAAAATCAGTTAACTCCTTCCAAAGGATGCTCATGACTCCTGCCTGTCCTTTTATATCACAAGGAAAGTGGCACCAGAACAAGTTGCTACAAAACTCTGGTGAATAACTGATGAGCTCTGTTTCTAGTTTTTAGGATCAATGCACTTTATTCCAGTAGATTTTCACAGCAAGATTGTCTAAATACCAAGATGTTAAGTCACAGAAGTCCTCCCGGAGTGGTGGAGTAAAGGCCTCTGAGAATTTTCTCCTTCATAAGAACAAGAAGAACACTCACAAAAAGATTACAACATTTTCAGTATGCTGGAAATTAACCAAGGACTTGCAACAATCTAGGGAACATTTGTTCAAGAAAAACAACGGAATCTTGATAAGGCAAGGGAACCACGTGGCGGTTTGAGTTGGCTATTCTCAGCTCCTCCTTGGCAGCTCCAGCAGCCTTGAAAACCAGCAGCCTTGAAACCCCAGTATCAGCCTGACAGTCCCTGGAGAACTCAAGATGGGTTTTGTAAAGAAAAAAGACAACAACAATAGCTGGACAGTAATTAGATTGGTAAAAAAAAAACATAGCTTATTGAGAAAAACAATTGCAGTAAGGGAAAACAAATGTCAGAGTAGAAACTGGTGCAATTCTGAATACCATGAGAAGTGAGAATTTATAACTGAGGAGCAGAGTAAGGGTCAATTGAGGGAAAACAACCAGTAAGAAAACATCAGGAGTAAGAGAGAATTCTGACTAAATTAGTCCAATAGGAGTCTTACCAAAGGCCGGACAGGTGATCAGACATCACTGGGGAAGAAGGAGGAGGAAAAGGAGCTTGATTAGATACCAAGAGTGATCAAATAGCAAGGACGGAGTATTATGGTTAAACTTGCTTGGCAAGATTCTTGGTAAAATTAGACAGTGCAGGGGCAAACATGGAGGCTTAAAAGTCAAGGCCTATTTGAGAAGAGTTCAAGGGAGCCAGGGTAGACTTGGGTCACAGAGAGAATCTCTGTTACTTCAGAGCCTCTCAAAAAGCCCCATGCCCGGGGAACAGCCGCTGTTTGATGTGACTGGCATCTCCTAGAAAGCCGCGTTCACAGTCTGTGTCTTATATCACTGCACTCAAAGCTCACTCAGCCCTAACCCTAACCCAGCCCCAACCCTAACTCTAACCACTCTCTGGTTCTTTTCTTCAGTTGGCAACAACTCTGAAGGGCCATCCTGGCTCTCTCTATAGGATTGGCTGATGCCTCTTTTGGAAATGGCACTCATTCTAATCTCTCCTACTGCTCAATCCTGTTCCCTCACCCACTCCCTCGTATTTCTTGCTGAGAGCTCCCCTCCCACGTCAAAATTTCTGCACACAAATCACCATGTCAAGGTCTGTTTTCAAAGGCCCTACTGAAGATGGAAGTCATACCAAAAAGAGAAGGAATATTTGAAGCAATAAAATCATTTAGAAGACAGAAGGGGAATGGAATTGAAAGTACATGTAAAGTATTGGTTGAAAAGGGGGAATTTTCTCCATTTTGATAAGAAGGAGAGGCTAGGGACAGATGGGGAACTTTGAGAGTCACAATAAGATGATGACAAATTAAAGAATTGTTCACCTAAAAAAACGAAAATGTTAGGTAAGCAAAAATGGAAATATGTGTTGGCCAAGTAAGACAAATACTTGTCTCCTCCAAGCAGAAATCAGGAGCACAAATATAAATCGGAAAGAGCTGGAAACCGGAGAGCTGGATAGCTCTGGGAAAAAGCAGAAGATTTTCTGTCTTCCCACTCCAATAATCTTTTTCTTCCTGGTAAACTGCTTTTCTCTCTCTCCTCCCAGGTCAGTCATTTACCCTGGCCAGATTTGTATTACCTATTTCACCTTTTATTTCAACATGACCTCTGGTTCTAGCTCCTGTTTTATCATTTATACTTCCTGTTTGATATCTGTTTTGCTGGAGATCACCTGAATTTTCTGTATGAACATTAATAGAATATGATCAGTGTCAGACTTCAGAGATTTTGTTTGATTTTGCTGGGAGTTCAATGAGCACTTTGAATTTGGCCTCAGCTCCCCTCTGGCTGTAAGTTTAAATCCCAGCTCAGCTCATCAGTCAAGAAATGACTGGAAAAGCTCTAGGTCAAGAGAGCAGTCTTAGGCCAATGAAGCTGTGACTGGGTTTGGGATTGGGGGTAGGGGCTGATTTTGTTTGCTATTTATTCAGAGGAGACTTTGGTTTAATGATCATAAGGCAACTGAGGAAGTGAGTTATCATAAGAAATTTTATAACAGAATTACTTTCCAAGGTAAATACTTATAGTCCTCAAAAAATATCCACAGTTTACATTTATATATTGCTGGGACTCTTATTTTTTATTTGGGAAAGTTTATACCTGATCATTTGAAGACATGAATGTGTTAGAAAGAATCTCAAATGAACCAATAGAACTTCTTACTAATCCCATTCCATCTATCAGGTAATTGACATTTAAGAAAGATGTCTTGTAGAAGAACAAATTTATATATATACATTTCTCTGAAAGTATAAAGAAAGTGTGTCTTCCAACTTCAACAGTCTCTGAGAGAAAACTTGTTTGAGGCAAATATGGCACTGCTGGGTAAAGTAATTTTTCTTTGAGCTTTCAAATCTGTTGATTGGAGGGTGGCTTTAATCCTTCCAGCTGCCCACTCCTGTCTCCAGTGCTGGTCTCTGGACCTTGGCATTCACAGCAGCTGTTAGAGTTTTGCCCATTCATCTCACTGGCTAGAGTATCATACTGTGTCCCTGAGCTGGTAAGTGTATATTGTTCTTGGTGTCCTTTGTCAATCTTATCAGAAGTCTACTCTATCTTGTTGCTATTCTTCATAGATTCTTTTTTTTTTTTTTTTTTTTACAGAGACAGAGAGAGAGTCAGAGAGAGGGATAGACAGACAGGAATGGAGAGAGATGAGAAGCATCAATCATCAGTTTTTCATTGCGACACCTTGGTTGTTCATTGATTGCTTTCTCATATGTACCTTGACCACGGGCCTTTAGCAGACCGAGTAACCCCTTGCTTGAGCCAGCGACCTTGGGTCCAAGCTGGTGAGCTTTGCTCAAGCCAGATGAGCCTGCACTCAAGCTGGCGACTTCGGGGTCTAGAACCTGGGTCCTTCCGCATCCCAGTCTGACACTCCATCTACTGTGCCACCGCCTGGTCAGGCTCTTCATAGATTCTTAATAGGAGCCTTTCATTTACCTTGCTTTCTAGAGTTTTCTATTTCATATTTTTTATGTCCATTTTCACCAATGAATTTCCCAATTTCTCTCTTGTGGATGACTTTTCCCATTGACTGTATGAGTGCTTTATATAAAGATTATTTACTCTTTGTCTGTCATTTTGTGAATATTATCTCTCAAATCATTCTTCATCTTTGAACAAACATCTTAGGCTACTCCTGTAATACTCTGAATACTTTTACTCTGAGATTGCCGTGACCACTTGGTCATTTGTTATTTAACAGCAGCCAGCCCTAGTTCCTCCTGACGTCATGGCAGCCAGTATAATGCAATGTAAGTTTCAGCCTCCCGCTGTCTGCTCTTACTTAAGCTGGGGCTTCCCTATAAAGCCTGATTTGTTGTTGTTGTACATATCATTATGCTGTACACCTAAAACCAATATAATTTTATATATCAATTATATCAATAAAAAGTTTATTCTCTAAAAAGTTAAGTAATTCTAGAATTGTTTGTTTATCTAGTGAGGGAAGAATCTAAATTAATGTTTTTTAATAAATAACTTATTTTTTATCTGCATTGTCTTTGAAAAATCCTGTTCCATTTATTGGTGAGGTCAGCCTTTTATACATTTAAAAAATATATTTTATGTTAGTTTTTGAGAGAGAATGAGAGAGAGAGATAAAGATAAAGAGAGAGAGAGAGAGAGTAAGAAAAGAGGCAGAGGAGCAGGAAGCATCAACTCCCATATGTGCCTTGACTGGGCGCCTTGACTGGGCAAGCCCAGGGTTTAGAACTGGCTACCTCAACATTCCAGGTCAACACTTCATCCACTGTGCCACCACAAGTCAGGCTATACATTTTTATATAAACTAATGTTCATGTCTCCAGAATAGATAGAGAATAGTCTAGATTGGGTTAAAAGGCCAAAGTAAATAGAAGATATTCACAACTTATTCAATAAATAATCTGTGAATCAACATTAACATCAAGTTTAATTTTATTTAATTAATAAACATTTCAAATAAAAAATACAACTAAAATGTCTCCAGGTTTTGCTTTGATTTCACATTTCATACATTGCACAGTATTTATAAGGCACTCATTTTGATTGTTTCATGGGTGGGGAGGGAGAAGACAACAGTTCTCCCAGATGGTTAAATACACCAGAGGATTTCTTTCATTTTCTCACTTGAGAGGCATAAAACAGTTTTTACTCCCAATATACAATATAAATAAAAACCATAACCTTTGCTTACTTCTCATGTTAAATGTTAAGGATGACATAAACACAAGATAGCTTTGTTACTCAGTTAATGATCCCTTGAAAACTTATGTGGCTATATGACGATTGCAAAATTTGTTAAAAAAGAGAACTTAAAACAAATTGGTTATCCTGTGAGTTCTTTCTTTCTTTCTTTCTTTCTTTCTTTCTTTCTTTCTTTCTTTCTTTCTTTCTTTCTTTCTTTCTTGTATATTGCATTAGAGAGCATCTATCTATAGACATCATAAGAATAACTGTCCTTAGGAACAATAAAAAATAAAAGCTAAATAAAAATAATAAAGAAAATGCTATACAAAATCTCTTATTACATAAAAATTATTACAATCTGAGCCATATGTAGACACTGTTAGCTGGGACCACTGCATTGCAGAAACTAAAATGAGAGGCAATTTTTCTTCACCCAAAATCCCAGTGTTCATAGAAACAAACAAAAGGTGATATAAGCTAAATATTCACTGTATCAGAAATAAACCACAGGCCTTTTAAGTAATTACCTAGTGTATTTGTGTCCTTAAATGAAAAAGGGCAACCCCAAGCATCTGGCCGCCGAAGCTCTCTGGCACTTCTATTTGGGGATGTACCTTTCTTTAAGAGAGTGGCCATCTGTGAAAGTGAGCTCCTTAAATAACTGTCCGCACCAAGGAGCTACAACATGTTTAATCCTTGCATAAAGACTCTTCACAGAATCTGAGGTTGAAATCCCTAAAGCCACAAAAGAGGGATGCCTGATGGGTCAATCCAGGAAGGAGAATTCTTCATGGTTGTAACATCTATTTCAAGGACAGACTTTGTCCCCACTGATCCCCTAACTTGTCTGTGAAGTTGTAGGAGAAAACCCCTAGATAAAGTGCTTTCCTAATTTCTAGATTTAAATCTAAAAAACAAAATATAGAAAAATGATGTAGGCTCAGTGTTAAAGTTTGTTTTTAGGTTAAATGAGTTGGATTTGTGGTTGTTGCTTTTCTAAACACATAACAACAACAGAAGTGAAGAAAGTTAAACTACCATGTCAGTAAACCCGAGAATTCTGCCTCAATGATATGAGTAACTCTCCTTAGGAAAAACACAAAAACAAGTGTCCTGTAATAGCCACGGAGTCCAGCTCCCTTTTCTTTTCTATTCCCATACTTTTCATAGATGTGTGGAATCGAGGAATGTTCTGCCATGTTGTGCCAATACAATTTGTTAAAAATGCTTCACCTGTCATTCTGGTGAAAGTAAAATTATAATACCTTAGGCTAGAAAAAGAACTTTTAAGTGAAACTGATTTTTCCCCTATGTAGTCACATTGGACCGTAACGGGATTGTAAACCACAAATACCTTGTTTTTATTTTAGTTTAACTATATACTGTATTACTGCTGATTCTTAGATTATAATCACTACCTTTATGAATCACCACATTGAATACAAAACACATAAATACATAACTATTTGGGAAAATATTACTTCTTTGTGAGACAAGGAAAAATGTGATCAAAGAAAATATACGTTGTAATGTGCAACTTGCATGAACGTTTTCCAGTTTGGGAAAGCATTGCTTGTTTGGGCCATGTCCTCAAAATTCTGTTTAGTCTATTTATGATTAAAAAAAAAATAAGACAAGGAAAGAAAGAAACAAATTAAGAACAAAAACATGCTACTCAGAAATCTGGGAATGCCTTTATGATGGAGTCATAGGCAGGTGGGGGCGGTGGCGAAAGGCCCACGGGGAGGCTGCTACTGGACCAGTGGAAGTCCTGGCGGCTCAGGCTATGCTGGGAAGTGTTGGTGCCGGGAGAGGTATGGGAAGAAGGGAGAGTCATCACCTGACTCTCAGTTTCCACAGGAAGTGGTGGACTTTGCAGAAATGGATGGAAAGTTGATGCCCGGAAGCTTGACTTTCTTGGGAAAGAATTTCCTTGTTCCAGGGAAGCTTGTCGCTGGAAAGTGAGACTGGCTAGGCTGAGGTTGCTGCGACGTTCGTAGCCACTGTGGCGGTAAAACCCAGTCCGGTTGAGGCCATGGTTATAAGACCTCGGTCGCCGACTTGAACTCCAGTGTGAGATGCGGGCACTGGCTCTTCTTCGAGACAAACAAACAAACAGAGCCCAAATAAATCCTCCAATTACGAGTCCAATTGCCATGGACACTGTGAAGGATATTATGAGATCCTCTAAAACAAAGAAACAAAAGTCCAAATAGGTAATGTGATTTGCAAATAGGGGTTCAATTAAAAACACAGGGCAGAATACAAATAGTAACTATGGAATGGTATACAGTATATCATTAAACAGATTTTGAATTAGTAAGGTGACCAACATTTTTTACAATGAAAAGGAAGACAAAAATAAATTGAAAAAAACAATATCGTAAATAAAAGAAACATTTTATTCATTGCAACAATAATACACTATAATAGGATAAATGCATAGTAAAAACATTTGTAATATTTTATATTGTAATCATGCATACATGCCTATTAATTTTTAATAATAATTGTAAGAAAAAAGTACTCATTTAGATACAAAACATCACATCACACACAAAGGATCAACTCTGCATCAATCAAATACGGACATTTACAGATTAGTCTTCCAATATCAAAAAAGAGGACAGCCCTGGCCGGTTGGCTCAGTGGTAGAGTGTTGGCCTGGTGTACAGGAGTCCCAGGTTCGATTCCCGGCCAGGGCACACAGAAGAAGCGCCCATCTGCTTCTCCACCCCTCCCCTTCTCCTTCCTCTCTGTCTCTCTCTTCCCCTCCCGCAGCCGAGGCTCCATTGGAGCAAAGTTGGCCCGGGCACTGGGGATGGCTCCATGGCCTCTGTCTCAGGCGCTAGAATGGCTCTGGTTGCAACAGAACGATGCCCCAGATGGGCAGAGCATCGCCCCCTGGTGGGCATGCTGGGAGGATCCTGGTCAGGCGCATGCGGGAGTCTGTCTGACTGCCTCCCCGTTTCCAGCTTCAGAAAAAATACAAAAAAAAAAAGGAGGATACTTTTTGAGGGAGGACAGAACTTAAAAAAGAAAGACTGTCCTTTTTAAAGGAGGAAGATTGGTTATCTTAGAATTAGAGAAGTAGAAAATGGTACCAGGTGGATATAAATAATTGAAAGCTGTTATGTTTTCATTTATTTAAACAAAAGGCTATAAATAATATTTTAGCTGTATCATTCCACATTGCTTACATTATTTTATCATCTTTAAGAAATAAGTAATAAAAATAGTCTTATTTTATTAAAAGCCATTACTTAACTCATAATTTTTTTTTTTTTTTTTTTTTTTTTTTACAGAGGCAGAGATAGACAGGGACAGACAGACAGGAACGGAGAGAGATGAGAAGCATCAATCATCAGTTTCTCGTTGCGCGTTGCGACTTCTTAGTTGTTCATTGATTGCTTTCTCACATGTGCCTTGACAGCGGGCCTTCAGCAGACCGAGTAACCCCCTGCTGGAGCCAGCGACCTTAGGTCTAAGCTGGTGAGCTCTTTGCTCAAGCCAGATGAGCCCGCGCTCAAGCTGGCGACCTCGGGGTCTCGAACCTGGGTCCTTCCGCATCCCAGTCCGACACTTTATCCACTGCGCCACCACCTGGTCAGGCCTCATAAAATTTTTATAGGGTTGCAAATACAGCCCAAAGATTATTTCCATTTGATTTACAGTAGTAATGTGTAAAAAATTAATAGAGAATTTCATAATCATATTGACGTTGCCATTTCCTGTGTCTGTTCTCATCGACCTGAATGATGTTTCCCACCTGCAGGCTTCTTGATGTCTCACTTCCTGTGCTCATTCTGAGACAGGAAGTGCTGGGTTAGAACCATTTGGTGGGCTGACTGATTTATGTTATATTTCCTGAAATTCTGGATTGTCACTTGTATCTATGACTCATGGATGACACGACCTACGCAGACTACTGAGTTTTTTCTTTGTCTCAAAGTTCTAATTATGCTGCCATCGTGTCCTGGTTTTGATAATAAAATTCCCGTCCTCTGAATTTCCATAGAATCTTTGCTATATGTCAGTATCCTTCAATCCTTCAAAGGGCAGAAAATCTTATCAATATGGAAATTCTGCTTTACTGTTTTTTCGTGGGAACTAAAAACATATTCTTGAATGAAACTGGGTAACAGAGCCCCCGCTTTGAATGGAAAGACACCCTGGATATTAGAAGACACTTCCAGCTTTACCAGCCACCACATTTCTCCATTCTTTAGCCCATGATCTAACCCACAGCCATGCTGATTTTCTCACTAACTCAAAGCTTACCATTCTCTTTTAAACTCTGTGCTTTCCCATGTATTTTCCTCTTATATCTGGATACAACTCATACACTGCTGTCTGGAAAACTCATTCTTTAAGGTACATTTCAAGTATCTCCTTTTGGATAGAGACATCTACATTTCATTAACAAAAATTAGTGTTCAGCAGAGGGGTAAGCTATCTTATCTAGTTGCTTATCTAAGGATTCTGTATTGAGAAATTCATGGACCAGAAATGAGCTAAATGAAGTTCTGAGATTGGGAGAGCAAAAAAGGCAGGATTTCAAATGCTTTGAAGTTCCAATCATGAAGAGGTAGAATCTATTTCACCACCCCCTGAATCTGGTCTACCTTCATGACTTACTTTGACCAATAGAGCTCAATGGAAATGAAGCTCTATTCCACCTTTTATTGTTACATTTATTTTCTATGGAAAGACTATATTTGTTATGTCTTACTTTCACAATTATCTTTACAACTTTAGAAGTCTTCTGAGATAATTATTTTTTATAATAGGAAGATGACTTCTGAATTACAAGATGATTTAGTAAAAATCTGTTAGACCCAGTATTGTTCTTCCAAAATGTGTCTCACAAAAAGAATGTTGAGTCATAGCCTTAAAATGCAGTCTCTTAAGATAAGGATTTTATTGAGTTAGGCTCTATCTGGTAAAGGCAAATAAATAAAATTAGAACCTAAAATCAGCCTTATTATAATATCTTAAAAGTTCAAGTTAGAAGACAATAAGCATCCAACTGCAAATTACCTAGAAAGTAAACAACAGAAAACGATATAGATACCAATAAATTATCTCTGTGCTGCCACTGCAAGCCTTCGTGGAGAGGAACAGCAATTCTGTAAAATCTAAGAGTAATGAAAAGGCCTTCTGGCTCCCACGCACACTGTTCTAGGAAAGGGACGACCAAGTGCCCACAGGAAAGTGAGGAGGCAACTTGGAATGATCACATCCCACATGATTTTATTTACAAGAAATGTCTAGAAAAGACAAAACTATGGAGATAGACAGTAAATCAGTGATTGCTGAGGGCTGGGTTGTTGAGGGGGTGGGGTGTGAGATGGGAGGGAATGGGAGTGGCTGCTCTGGTAACAGGGTTTCTTTTTCGAAGGACAAAATGTCCTCAGATTAGATTGTGGTGATGGTCACACAACTCTGTGGCGACAGTGAAAACCAATGAAATGTAACCTTTAAGTGGGTGAATTGTTATCTCAATAAAGCTGTTTAAAAACAACAAGGAGCCTGACCAGGTGGTGGCGCTGTGGATAGAGCTTCGGACTGGGATGTGGAGGACCCAGGTTCGAGACCCCAAGGTTGCCAGCTTGAGCACAGGCTCATCTGGTTTGAGCAAGGCTCACCAGCTTGAGCCCAAGGTCGCTGGCTCGAGCAAAGGGTCACTTGGTCGGCTGTAGCCTCCTAGTCAAGACACATATGAGAAGCAGTCAATGAATAACTAAGGTGCTGCAACAAAGAATTGATGCATCTCATCTCTCTCCCTTCCTGTCTGTCTGTCCCTATCTGTCCCTCTCTCTATCTTTCTCTGTCTGTCACAAAACAACAACAACAAAAAAAACCCATAAAAACAACAACAAAAGAAATAGGTGCTTTTTGGAAACTACAAAATGAAGGAGAAAAGAAAGATTTAAGGAGAAAATGTAGGCTCTTTTAAAGCAAAAGAAAATTAAAAATAAGTAAAGGACACAGTTCCTCTCCTAGCTTCACACTCTAGAACTAAGTCAACCAGTAAGAATACCATACTTTGCTGTACTGAGGGAAGGAAGATTCTAGAATGACTCCCAGGATTCCTGGCGTGGGCAGGCAAGGATAGATACCAGATTTAGTAGCCTGTTATGAACAAAAATACTTGAGAAAATTATGGTAAATCAGTACTATGTACTCTATAGCTATATTTCCCTGAATTAACAGCCTCCACTGAGGAATTTTAAATATCAACAACTTTAAATATAGAAACAGTTATATGAGGTTTCAACTAAAACAACTATTAAAAATGGCTTGTGCTCAAACTTCTCATTTTATTGATATTGAAAGAGTCTAAGGTTTGTGCGGTGGAACTAACATGATTTAACAATTGAATGTTGGCAATGCTTTCATTCATGTATGACATAAAATGAGAAGACAGATATATTCATGTTTACAAAGGACATGCCCTTGCGTTTGTATATAAGCTATGTAACCACCAGGGTTTGACTGAGGATTCTAAATATGTCAGGATATAAACAGGTATAATAGATAAGATCAAAGAAATATATTTACTTTATTTCAACCAAGCAGAGATTAATAAAAACAAGATCTTAAAACAGATTTAGTTACCTAATAAAAGCATTTGAAGATTACAATAGTTCCTATACATAATATCTATTATCTACCCTTTCAGCCTCTCTACACAGTCTCTTCTCACACATAAAATGGTTCTAGTGGTTTATCTATAGTAAAAAATAGCATCAGGTTCAATTTCAAAGAAAAAACTAGAAACTTTAAAATATAGAATCAGGGAAAAAAATAATTTCTTCTTATTAAAGTGATTGATAAAATTATCAAAGAAACCCAAAACACATGGAGTGAGAAATATATTTATATGCCAGATAACTTTGATTGTCTCAATATATTATCGTTCTGCTATAAGAACATATACAAACTCCAGGATACAAGTCATTAAAGAATATTTTCTTTTTACAAAAATTTGATTGATTTTAGAAAAAGAAAGAGAGAGAGAGAGAGAGAGAGAAATACTGATTTCTTGTTCCACTTAGTTCTACATTCATTGGTTGCTTCCTGTATGTGCCCTGGCCAGGGATCAAACTCACAACTTTGGTGTATTAGAACAGCGCTGTAACCAACTGAGCTACCTAGCCAGAGCTAAAGAATATTTTTAACCACCATGGTCTTCTTAAATGACAAATTTCAGTTTTGTGAGTGAAAAGATTATTTTTGGTGAGGCTAAAACTAGAATAATATTCCCATGAGAGCAATTTGACAATAAATCTGTTCAAAATGATTATTCTCTACAGCTTGATAATATTTCTATTTGACACTGTAGACCTAGTATCTGTGCCCAAAATTTAAAGAAATGGCAGGTGGAATAGATAATTATGACTCAAAACATATTATTATTATTATAAATGAAATGCTATATATGGTTATTACATATTTGAAGAGAATTAAATAATAAAATTTAAAAGCACATGAGACTATACATATTAATAACAAACTATTTAAATTTTTAAAATTCAATAAGATAGAGCTACAGAAATTATAAAATGAACATAGAAAAAAACATACTGTCTTAGATATGGTTGTGCCTAATCTTCATTCTTCAGTTGAGTGCACATGCCATGAAAATGACTTCTTTCCCATAAAGTTAGTCAAATATCTATTTTAGAAATTATTGCATTAATTCTTATGTTCTTGCTGTATGTGCAGAATTAACACTTAACAAATGATACTAATGACATAAAACTCTCTAAGATTTGCTGAAATATATGGCAAAAACCTGATCTCTCTTGCTAAGCTCCCTTAAATCAAACTGTAAGAGGAAGAGCAGACAGGCAGAAAAGCAACAAGAAAGAAATATCAAGAATCATAATTGTGACAGCCTGTTTCAGAGAGGTTTTCCATAAGGATTCTTTTTATTTCTAATGAATAATTTTTCTAACCCAAATTGTAGGGTCTGGCCTGACCAGGTGGTGGCGCAGTGGATAGAGCATCGGACTGGAGTGCAGAAGGACCCAGGTTCGAGACCCCGAGGTCGCCAGCTTGAGCGCGGGTTCATCTGGTTTAAGCAAAAGCTCACCAGCTTGGACCCAAGGTCACTGGCTCGAGCAAGGGGTTACTCGGTCTGTTGAAGGCCCGCAGTCAAGGCACATATGAGAAAGCAATCAATGAACAACTAAGGTGTCCCAACGAAAAACTGATGATTGATGCTTCTCATTTCTCTCTGTTCCTGTCTCTCTGTCCCTATCTATACCTCTCTCTGTCTTTGTAAAAAAAAAAAAATTTTTTAAATTGTAGGGTCTGAAAAAATATATAATAATGTAGCATTCATTGGTCACACAGTTTTAAAACTATGAATATGTAATTCAATTCTGACTTCTGACAATAAATTTTGGCAGCTCTTTTTTAAAAATTTTTATATATTTATTTATTTTTACAGAGGCCAAGATAGACAGGGACAGACAGACAGGAATGGAGAGAGATGAGAAGCATCAATCATTAGTTTTTCGTTGCGACTTCTTAGTTGTTCATTGATTGCTTTCTCATATGTGCCTTGACCGCGGGCCTTCAGCAGACCGAGTAACCCCTTGATGGAGCCAGCGACCTTGGGTCCAAGCTGGTGAGCTTTTTGCTCAAGCCAGATGAGCCCGCGCTCAAGCTGGCGACCTCGGGGTCTCGAACCTGGGTCCTTCTGCATCCCAGTCCGACGCTCTATCCACTGTGCCACCATCTGGTCAGGCTTGCAGCTCTTTTTTTTTTTTTTAACTACTATAAAAGAAATTGTAGTTTCTGAAAAATACATTGACTCAGATATTTCTTTTTTGAGGACAGTTTACTTTTTTATTTTTCAATAATCTTAGGGGAAGAAACATGAGCTATAATATTACTTTATATAATTACAATATAATGCAAATAATGTGACCAAACAATTACTTTTAAAAAGGTAGCTATCCCTTTGAAGACAAAAAGGACAAACTCTAAAATCAGTAAGGTATGAAATATAAATTGGGTATTGTTAACCTAATTTGTAGTGTGTGTCTATACAACTAGCCAGGGGCTGGTACCTAAGGTCTCAGTGAATAACTATTATAACGGTTATATAACTCACCCAAGTAATTTAACCATTTTGGCCTAATAATAACAGTTACTATAGTGCCTTTCAATTCTAACATTCCAATATTGAATCTGGTTTTTAATAAACCTAATCAATGCCTCAAATTCTGTCCGTTAGTATTAAAATTTAGTAGAGGCCACCATCTAGTGGCCTTGAGTTGAATTGTTCAAATATCTGAAAAGTGATTTTGCCTTTGACAACAGAATCCAACATGAATCTGTTCTCAAAATACTTTGCAAGTATGCTCTTCTTTAGCAAAATGCTTTGAAAGCTATGCTCTTCTAAAAAAAAAAAGAGAGAGAGAGAGAGAATGGTTCAAACAATAAGATGCTGGCAAAAGTTGTTTTGGAGACAATAATGTTTAGGGCACAGAGAACAACTACTTAAGTACTTTCAACAGAGTACTTGATTTTTTATTGAATGTATTGGGATGACATTGATTACTAAAATTATATAGGTTTCAAGTGTATAATGCATCATGTGTATATTGTATTGTGGGTTCATCACCCCAAGACAAGTCTCCTTCCATCACCATCTAACCCCCTTTTACGCTCTGCTACCCCCCCTTCCCTGTGGTAGTTAACCACACTGCTGATTGTGTCTATGAGGTTTTTCTCTTTGTTTAATCCCGTCATCTTCTTTACCCATTCCCTATGACAGTATAATGCTAAGTGAAATAAGCCAGTCAGGGAAAGATAAGTACCATGATTTCACTTATATGTGGACTTTAATGAACCAAGTAAACTAACAAACAAAATCAAAACAGACTCATAGAAACAGAGGACAGCCAACAAAGAAAGTCCTTTTTATGTGTATCGCATTTGCCAGAAAATCCTATTAGGTCTGTTTACACTATACTTCTCTATTCAGAATTCAACTTCTTATTAACTACCGTGCTGCCTCCCTGGTCCAAGCAACCATCAATTCTGACCTGGATTACTGCAAGAGCCTTCTGTCTGGTCCTCCTGCTCCTGTCCTGCCTTAGTCTCTCCAACAATGCTCTAGTCTCAATATAAGTAGCCAGAATGAACCTTTAAAGATGTAAGTCAAAGCACACCACTGCCCTCCATTTTTGAGTAAAAGCAAACTCCTCCTAATGGCCTTCTGCAGGTAGAAGTGCCAGCTAGGTCTGTATCTAGTGACCTGTGCTCCTCCCTTCCTCCCTGCTGTCCTGTCAGCTCCTGAGCTTCACCCCACTGCGCTCCTGGCCATGGTTACGAGGCATGCTCCTGACCTGAGGCCTTGCGCTGGTTGTGACTGACTCCTGAAGTCCTCTCCTCAGTTCTCTGCACCGCTAACTGGTTCTTGCTCATGTGTCATCATCACACTGAAGCCTACTCTTACCACCCTATTTCAGATTTCACCCTGCTCTCCTCTGAAGCCTTACTGGACCTCTGAAATTTCTTTTTTTCCTTTTCAGATTAGTGGACAGTAGGTTGATTCATTTATGCCCTCGTAAAAATGTAATGAGATGCATGATCACGGGCCATAAGTGTCATTATATTTAAAAGATAAAATAACATATCTAGAAAAGCTGTCGTGATTGGTAATAACCTGCTATCATTAACTTATTTTTTTTAGCATTCAGTCAAGTAACCCAGGAAAATAATATTTGTGAAACAACTTTTTATGCAGCTTGAATGTGTTGAGTCTGGGAAATTGATACGATTAAATGCACAAGTTTTGTTTTTCTAAGCCCAGCTTTCTTCACTTGTCTAAATTCAAAGTATGAAGCGCCAGTGGATTTTGGAAGCCATAGACAATGTCTGCACTGCATTTTACAAGATTTTCAAAATCATATATCTATGGAGTCAGTGATCAAAACAGATATCAATTTAGGTAGCAGAAGAAAGAAAAATAAAAAAGATACCCAGTTGTATTTTAGGAAGTGTTTATAGTTTATGTACTACTTTCATTTACAGTTTTGCATTTTGCACTTACTATTTTTGACTTCAGAAAAAAGTAGTGTGACCTTTTATATATATTTCCCCAAAACATAATACTGTTCAATATATTTGCCTTGGTTTTATTAATGCTTATCAATATAGCACCCCCTTCCTGGTTTTCATTGTTTTTATCTATTTTCCATTGTATTCACATACTGAAACAAAGAAACACCAGGAACTACTGGTATCTTTGGAAAAGTAAGTTTGAATTCTTCTCAAGCACAGATTTCTATATTAAAAACAAACAAACAAACAAAAAAAACCCTATTATTTTTAGGATTGGCAAATAGATTGTAATCAAACATTTGCTCTTATAGATCAAGTTTATTTCATGATTATCATCCATGTTTTAGTCAGTGAATAATGATTTCTCGTCCTTAAATGAAACAGAAATTTAACTTTTAATTTTTGGGAAAAAAACACCAGATTTGATCTTTACAGTTAATTTCTGCAGTGAGAATTACTTTACTTTTGAATACATTTATTCAGTTACTTATTATTGTAATGATAAATTTAGTATTAACATACTCTAGCTGTTTTTCAGCACATGTTCAGTACATTCACTTTCTCTGTAAATGAGGACACCAACTAGTATTGTAACAAATGTGTATTATTAACATCTACAAGTCAAAGGCTCATTGCCTGTCAGTGTCCACCTAGAATAAGATTACCAAGCCATTTTTAGATATGTAAATATAATTTATTTTCTTCTTCCAAATTTTGTTATATAATCTTATTAGGCTGTTCTTTATTATCTCTGCTTCCCAAACTTGAAACAAGAATAAATGGTTGATGGTAAAAAAAGAATGAATTCCCTTCATGCAAATTTCTGTGATGATGGACAGCTAGGTGAGGTTGTTAAGGACAGTCAGCCACTGCTGCTCAATTTTCACCTCATTGTTCCCAAAACGCCCTCTTGAATCGCAACAGAAAGTCTGACATAGTTCTCTGAGAGGATTGCAAACTTGTTCTGGACTAATAAATAGAAATATCAGTCTTTCCATAAACTCCCTTTTCTCCTTTAAAGTTGTTTTCTGGATGTAACTCAAATTGCCCCTTTTATTATTAAAATTTCCCAAACCCGAGAGTACATGTCAGCTTTACATTTAGTCCTTCGCTTTGCCTCCAGCCTTGAACAACTGGTCATTCTGACCCTACTGCTGCCAGTATTCGACTAGTAGCTGTGTCAGAACACAAAAAGTCCTTCTGTGCCATGCCTTTCCCCCGTGATAGGCTTCCTTTGTAATGGTATATGTGATGTTGTTCCCACTTCACAATTTCTATTTCAGTTTTTCCTCTAATTTCATAATATGATTCCTTATTTTATCTGTGTTACCACACTTCTTAAGTACAGCTTTATTATTTAGTTTCACTTTGGGAATTAAAAAGTATAACGTTGACAATGCATGTTAAAATAACCTTTACAGAGATTCTTGACTTCAATAAATAAAACACATAATCCATAACCTTCAAATACATAAAACTCATTTTCCAACAAAATCCACATCATTATATCCCAAAGAGCAATTGCTGCTGCCTTTGTTCTCATTTTTACTCTAATATTTTCTAATTATATTTTGTTACACCAGCCAAATCTATACCTGTTGTCCAGAGTCTCCTTAAACGTCTTCATAGCCCACTTTAAAGACAGTTTATATGAAAATATCTATGATAATCAATTGATGCAAACAATCAGTTTACAGTAAATAAAGTGTCTCAGAGATAGCCAATGTTTTAATAAATAGTACATTTCTCTACATCCTAATTTTAAATTAAAAACAGATAAAGAAAATATCTTACCCCAAAAGTTTTCTGGCCATGGACTCCCTAAACTTGTTGTGTTATTAGCCATAATATCCACAAGAAATAAAAGAGAGAGAAGAAAAGGCAGAAAGAAAAGCCAATATGTCCAAAAGAAGCACTTTGATTCTGTGTCTTTGTGGTTCAGAGAGAGAAAAAATAATTTTCACACAACCCCTCATATACTTATGTTTGCATAAAAGGAAACAAATGTATCATGTTTCCTGCTTTTATACTCAAATTAGCAACTGTTTTTCTTATCTTGGAATTCCACATGGTTCTCTAGACACAAAACAATTTCCTTCTCGTCATTTCCTCAGCTAAAGCACCAAATACCGACCTCTTGGCCACCTCCGAACTGCTTTGGGATAAGAGACTTTTTCTCTTGTCCTCTCCCCTTCTCCTACTGACACACATTGGAAGAGTCCAAACTCTCAGCTACAGCACATCAGGTGAAATTTATATACGATAGAGAAATAGATTGCTCTCTGATGTTTAAAAATTTTATTTAAATAGTAAGTTATAGAGAACAAGTTCAGAAATCTATATTCTGTCCAAGTATAATTAAGTTTTTAATACCTTTTAAAAAATAAATGTTACTTATTAAAATTTTTAACATCTCTCATTCTATTTGGTATATTAATTTTGAAGTTTTCTTTAATTTAGTTCATAAATATTTATAAAAAATGTGACATTATTTGTTAATTACAATTGGTATTTAAATATGAAAAAAAAAGTTCTACAGTGAAGAGACCTATTTAAAAACAAGTAAGAGAAACATAAATACATTCAATTACAACAGAACTTTAAATGCTATAGCAAGGAGTACCATGATCACAGCAAGTTTTTCCTCACGGAAAGGTCTAAGAGGAGTGATGTCTTTGGTATTGTGTATAATTGTATACACAATATAGGAAATGTATACACAAATGTAGGAAAATAATTTTACCAAAGTAAGGAGCGGTAATAAGGTAGAAAGGACAACATAAGCAAAGGAGAGGAATTATTAGTCCCCACTGGAGATATTCAGGGTATGACAATCAGGTGTGGAAAGTGTGGCTATTGGAAAGAATTACATGAGACTTTTCCAGGAGATGTAGGTTAGTTAAAATTTCAAGTTTTCTTCTACAAGCTTTACTAGTTTAGACCCTTGGAGCACGGGAAGTCATTGTAGGTAGGAGTCAGTGCCAAAGCATTCTGAACAACTGTGCTAAACCACACTCAGCAATCTGCTTTCCCCCATCTTTGATGAACTCTAACTCTTGCATAACTTGTATTCACCCTATCCGTCATAGATATGACTTTGTGTGAACAGTAATCATCTTTGTGAAGTAATATATTCCTGAGCAGCTGTTAAAATATGTGGGAAAAAAAACTTGAAGTTTATCCCATATTAATTTTTACATTGTTAATTCCCTATAAATTGGATTGTTTTTGCTCATTTTCTTAATTTTTATAGATTTACATGAACTGTAAATGCATTAAAAATCAAAATATAGTTCAAAATTTATATAAATAGAATATTAAAAGACCATTATCTTATTTATAAATACATATATATATAATTTGGATATAATGATCTAGAAATACATCTAAATTCTAGAAATAGTAGGATTCTTTAATTACTACTGCATTTTCAAATCCACATTTGGTTGTATTATAGACTACCGATTTAATAAATAATGATTTCAAAAATGGATACATTTTAAAAATAATCATAAAGAGTGCATCTGTCCTAAAAACACAAGCTAGATAAAGGGAAAGGATGAGTCTACCTTTGTCAGAACTTCCTTCTGGAAGAAACAGGGCTCATCCACCTCAGGCCTGGGATTCATGAGACTTCCTTTTATTGTTTCGTAATTAATCATCTAGATTTTCTCCCAATAAATTTCACTTTTCCAGATGGTCAGAACCCAGTCAAAACTCTGAAGAAAACTTCTTGTTGTTTGTTTGTTTTTTTTATCAAATTATAACCTAGGAACACTATTCCTTTCTGCTAACAGCGTGTTGATAGCAGTGGTTTTTATCTGCCTGTGCGGTTTGCTTGGTAAGGATTTGTACTGATTTTTGGCAGAGAGCCATGTACATGAGTATTTCTGTCGATGGGACTTTTGAGTCCCATGACTTGTAATGCCAAAACAGGAAGTCAATTTTTATCTTTGCAAAAATGTTAGGTCTGCTTTTCTACTTTTCATTATTTTATAAGTTGGGTCTTTAGAGCTGGATTCTTCAGTAGCCATAAAATACATTTGGAAGTTTGTTCTTCCCTCCCAGTCACAGGACTGACTCCATTCCTTCAGGTCTCTGGCTCCTCACCTGGCATTCACTTATCACCTTGTTGGTGTCCCCACATAAACATTCTCTCTCCTCCCACCTTGCATTATCATTTTCTTCAGAGCACTTAGCACACTCTGGGTTTATGCCATGTGTTTTGCTTTTTTAATTTTTTTGTCTTTTCCATGATGAGTCAAGTTATGGGAGGACAGGAACTATTGATCTTGCTCATATCTTTATCTCTGTGGCTAATATAGTTCTCTTCATAACATGTTGCTAATAAATAACACAACAGGGTCTTAATAAATATTTATTCAATAAGGAAATAAAATAATTCCAAGACATCTGAAGACAAAACTATTTTAGACATTCTATGTCAGGTTAATAAAAAATGTCACCACTCCAGGACATGGAAACAACCAAAAAGCCCGTCAATAAATGACTGGATAAAGAAGATGTGGCACATATACACTATGGAATACTACTCAGCCATAAGAAATGATGACATCGGATCATTTACAGCAAAATGGTGGGATCTTGATAACATTATACAAAGTGAAATAAGTAAATCAGAAAAAAACAGGAACTGCATTATTCCATACGTAGGTGGGACATAAAAGTGAGACTAAGAGACATTGATAAGAGTATGGTGGTTATGGAGGGAGAGGGAAGAGGGAGAGGGAAAGGGGGAGGGGGAGGGGCACAAAGAAAACAAGATAGAAGGTGACAGAGGACAATCTGACTTTGGGTGATGGGTATGCAAAATAATTGAACGACAAGATAACCTGGACATGTTATCTTTGAATATATGTATCCTGATTTATTGATGTCACCCCATTAAAAAAAATAAAATTATTTAGAGTCAAAAAAAAAAAGTCACCACTTCAAAACAAAAGTTAAAGATCTCTGTTTAAAGGCATTCTTTTTTTTTTTTTTTTTTTTTTTTTTTTTACAGGGACAGAGAGAGAGAGAGAGGGATAGATAGGGACAGACAGGAACGGAGAGAGATGAGAAGCATCAATTATCAGTTTCTTGTTGCGACACCTTAGTTGTTCATTGATTGCTTTCTCCTATGTGCCTTGACTGTGGGCCTTCAGCAGACCGAATGACACCTTGCTTGAGCCAGCAACCTTGGGTCCAAGCTGGTGAGCTTTTTGCTCAAGCCAGATGAGCCTGCGCTCAAGCTGGCAACCTCGGGGTCTGAACCTGGGTCTTCCGCATCCCAGTCCGACGCTCTATCCACTGCGCCACCGCCTGGTCAGGCAGGCATTCAATATTTTTAAAATGTGAATTATTACTTGATACAAAGTCAAAAAATACAAAGGAACATTGTCAGACTTTAAAGAAGATAAACATTTGACTTTAAACTTTTTTTAGCTTTACCTTCTAAAACTACCATGGGTTTTGTTTCGCATATTAAATTGACACAAAGAAATTTGGTTAAACTGTGAGTACTTTTGGAACATATAAAAATTACCCACACAAAAAAATTAAATTTGAAATCTATTTTTAAAAAATCCAGTTTCGCCTGACCTGTGGTGGCGCAGTGGATAAAGCGTCGACCTGGAAATGCTGAGGTCGCCAGTTCGAAACCCTGGGCTTGCCTGGTCAAGGCACATATGGGAGTTGATGCTTCCAGCTCCTCCCCCCCTTCTCTCTCTCTGTCTCTCCTCTCTCTCTCTCTCTCTCTCTCTCTCTGTCTCTCCCTCTCCTCTCCAAAATGAATAAATAAAAAAAATTTTAAAAAAAAATCCAGTTTCAAAAAGTAATTTGGGAGATAAATTAAAATGTAAATATATTTGAATGCATTTATGCCTTTTTTCTTTGTATTTACATGGTTTGAAAGTTGGTCTTTTAACTTTCTCTTTAAACTAATTTCCTTTGGTAAAAAATGACAAAACTATGAAAGACCCAAATTAGAAGTCAGGGTGTGTGTGTGAAAAGCTTACTGCTGGGTTTTAAGATTTTATAAATTGCAGTGCAGATAAAGGTAATTTCCTGGGAGTGAGGTAGTACTTTTTTCTTAAGTAAATATGTCTAGGAATGTCTGAGTGAGGCTATGGTAAGTGATGGTCACAGTAGAGGGAGATCACTGTGAAATGAACAGTGAGAACAGGTAGAGGCACCGGGTCAGAGCCCTGAACTTGATGTGGTGGAAGAAAGGCCAGAGAGAAGCAGCCACGAGGAAGTCAGGGAGACTCCCAACCTAAGAAGGATGTAACGTGCCTGTGCTGGTTCTGAGATGTAGGGGCCGTGCGCAAGACAGCAAGGAAGTGAGGAGCTCAGTCCCACAGCCACCAGGAACGGCAACCTGCATGAGCTTAGAAGCAGATCCTCCCCCACCCTCAGAACCTCCCGTATGGAATGCAGGTCTACTGACATCTTGATTTCAATCCTAGGAAACCTGGAGTGAAGAAATTAGTAGAATCACACACCTGTATTAAGAAAATTGTAAAATCTTGGAATAGAAAGAGCATATAATATAAAGATATTAGTTTCTTCTAATATGTTCTATGCATGCCAAAGATTAATTTACAATACAATATCTATTTAAAATAAATCTTAGTATTGAGATTTATTTATTAGATTTGATCATCTGATTCTAGAATTCTCATGGAATGTGCAAGAAATGTATAAAAGAATATATGCTTAGGCATATAAGATTCTCTTTAAAGATCCATTTCATAGAAATATAGCTACTGTTCACTGAAGTATAGGTTGTGATTAGAAAATGCAAGAAGAGGAAAGAAAAAAGGAGGAATGGCAGAACCCAGGGAAAGGGCCCGGGTGCCCAGCACTTACCCCACCGTAGAGCCCGGATTGCATGCCAGCATTGTTACATGAGCAACACATTGAAACCCATTTATGTCTGTCCCGTTGACAACCAACCCCAGTGGGTCAGTGGGGCCTGAAGAATTCCATACTGCTGAAAACTCAGAGATGTTTCACTAATTTTATCTCACTGATCAGAATAGTCCAGTTTGCTTGATATGATCATAGTTTATAACAAAGGTCCTACAGCTGGATATATTTTAGTGAGGAAGTTAATTTAGCATGGCATGACTCGCTATTACTGCAATAATATAGGCTCCTAAAATGATTAGTGTTCATTCTCAAGAACATCCCCAAGTCATTCATACAAAAACTCATTCTAAACTCTATTAAGATTCATGGCAAATATTTATCTTAAATTTTAAGAACCAATTTTGTTTTTTTTAAACAATAAAACTTTTCTATTCTCCATGATTCTGCTATAAATCTACATTTAATAAATTGATATTTGAATTCCCATTCTGCTAGAATCCAAATTGCCCAGACGAGAAGATATTACTCATTTAGAAAACTACATATTAATTAACAATCTGTGTAGTCACCAAAAGCTTTAATTCTTTCTTTTCAACAGTGATGCCACTGTTAAATTTAAAGATCTTCATTCTTAACTAGAAAGAAAAAAAGAATGAAGGCTGTAAAGCCAGTAGCCACAGCCACCATCACAGCCGCCTGGCCCATGCAGGTTTGCATTGGATTTGGACAGATGGTAATGAAACAATGGAGCCAAGAACTGGTGGGCCATCATCTGTAATCCTAGCTTGCACCCAGCAGGCAAGTAAAAACACACACTGGGCTTCAAAACCCACTCATTCAGTGCTCACAAAGCTACTGACTTATCCGAGTTTCCTAGAATCAAAAGTTTCTAGCTCACCAGACTTATTCACCTCTGTAAAGCCAGCAGCCTGGCCAGTGCAGGTTCGCATTGGATTCGGACAGTAGGCAAAGAAACAATGGAGCCAAAAACTGGTGGGCCATAGTCTTTAATTCTAGCTTGCACCCGGCGGGCAAGTAAAAATACACACTGGGCTCCAAAACCCACTCACATTCAGTGCTCACAAAGCCACTGACTTATCCGAGTTTCCTAGAATCAAAGGTTTCTAGCTCACCAGCCTTATTCTCCTCAGTTCCCCATCTCCTTCCTTCTCCAGCGTCAAACTGCACAAACTGGCCTCCCTTCCTTCTCCAGATACAAACTCTGTACAAACTGGCATCTCACTCAGCACTCCGCCATCTTGGCTGCTTCTCCTGGCCTACTCCACGTGGCCTCCTTCTGCTCTCTGCTCTGCTTTCTCCTCTAATGATAATCTAAGGAACCAAGAGCGCAAGCTCCCGCTCCGTCCCCATTTTATAGTGTAGAAATCCAAACTCTTAATCCAATATACAAAATAGGGAAGTCTCTAATACAAAGTCACTTCTCTGAGGCATGATTGGATTGTACCACCCCACATCAAAAAGGGTGGGAAAGGCTTAGTCCCAAAACCAAGCCCCAGGCTACAAGGATTCTGCCTGCCCCCAACACACATTAATATCACCTGGGCAATGGCCTCCACGTGGGCAGCGCCACTTTAACAAAGTGAGCATAATACATTTTATCTGCCCAACAACCTCTGTTCCCCATCTCCTTCCTTCTCCCTGCACAAACTGGCTTCTCACTCAGCAGTGCACTATCTTGGCTGCTTCTCCTGGTCTCCTCCACGTGGTCTCTCTCTGCTCTCCTCTCTGCTCTCTCTTCTAATGCTAATAATCTCAGGAACCGAGAGAGCAAACTCCCGGTCTGCCCCACTTTATAGTGCAGAAATCAAAACCTTTAATCCAATATACAAAATAGGGAAGTCTCTAATACAAAGTCACTTATATGAGGCATGATGGGTTCCTCATGAGAGTGCACCACCCTACATCAAAAAGAGTGGGGAAGGCTTAGTCCTAAAACCAAGTGCCAGGCTACAAGGATCCTGCCTGCCCCCAACACACATTAATATCACCTGGGCAATGGCCTCCACGTGGACAGCACCATCTTTAACAAAGTGAGCAATAATATATTTTATCTGCCCAACAAAGGCAGAGTCAAAAGTTCTATTTTTTCACTATGTCATTGTCCTTTATTTCATTTCATCTCTGACTCAAATAATAATAACCATTTATGTGGTGGATGGTAACAAATTTTTAATATTTTTTAAAATATGTTTTAACAAATCTAAGGAGTGTCAATGTAAGAAAAATCTAAATCTTTGAAGAATTTTTTTATTAAATTTTTTAATTTATTAGTTAACATGAATTTAAGTGTCCCACTCAATATAACACCTTCAGCCCCTAACAACGTGCCCCCACTATACCCCCTTTATCCCCCTCCCCTAACTCCCTCCCCTCCTTCCCTCTGACAGGATTTGCTGTCCTGTTATCTGTATCTCTGTGTTATGTTTATATAACTTCACTAATCCCTTCACCTTCTCTGATCCCATCCCCTCATCCCCTTTCCCTCTGACAGCTGTCCCTCTGGTCCCTGCGACCCTGCCTCTGTCTCTATTCTGTTCCTCAGTTCACTTTGTTCACTGGATTCCACCTATAAATGAGATCATATGATATTTGTCTTTCTCTGCCTGATTTATTTCACTTAGCGTAATCATCTCCAGGTCCATTCATGCCATCACAAAAAGTAATATTTCCTTCTTTTTGTGAAGAGTTTTTATAGTGTTTTTTAAAATAAAAACTGAAGACAATTGCCAGAAAACATGATCTCAACATCTCCAAAAAAAGACAGTTTTGCAACTTCTTTCATACATTTGGAATGAAGGAGGGAATTTAAGGGAGATTATTGTATAAAGGTGAAAAATAACATGGTGGGGATTGGATTACAGAATAGTTAAGATTATGTGCTGTTTTGAGGTGGTCTCACATTGCTAGGGTATTACTCCTAACATTTTAAAGATGTGTTAACCTGGATGCACAGAACAATGGACAGGGCTTGATTAAAGCAAAGATAAATCTGTTATACATTGACTGGGAGGCTTAGCTCGTTAGAGAGCATCTTCCTGATATTTCAGGGTTGCAGGTTTGATCCTGGTGAGGGCACATCCAATAATCAAACAGTGAATGCATAAATAAGAAAAAATTTAAAAATAATAATAATAAATATAAAAATGTTATATGCCTGGGCTGTGACTTCCTACCATGACCTGCCCACTTAGGAATTGATGATCAGATCACCTTGTGAGGTTACTTTTTGTAAGACCCCCTTTTTTCTTCACGAGAAGAAAGAGTAAAATGGAGAGGAAAGCTAAGGATTGTAGGTGGGGATGAGGGGAGGGTAGAGGGGGTTCCCTTGCTGTATGCCCTGGGCTTTTCTCCCAGGGCAGCCCGTCATGCTCTGCCCCTTCAACCCTGGGTCAGGTTTCACGTGGACAGAAAGCACTCCCTGGGCTCACCTCCTACTAGAACTCACAGGTAAAAGAACATCTGTCCAAATTCCTCTGTTCTTATCTGCTACGACATCAAGGAAGTTGTTAAAATTATGATCAGGGCCCTGGCCGGTTGGCTCAGTGGTAGAGCATCGGTCTGGCGTGCAGAGGTCCCGGGTTCGATTCCCGGCCAGGGCACACAGGAGAGGCATCCATCTGCTTCTCCACCCCTCCCCCTCTCCTTCCTCTCTGTCTCTCTCTTCCCCTCCCGCAGCCGAGGCTCCATTGGAGCAAAGATGGCCCGGGCGCTGGGGATGGCTCCTTGGCCACTGCCCCAGGCGCTAGAGTGGCTCTGGTCGCGGCAGAGCGACGCCCCGGAGGGGCAGAGCATCACCCCCTGGTGGGCAGAGCGTGGCCCCCTGGTGGGCGTGCCGGGTGGATCCCGGTCGGGCACATGCGGGAGTCTGTCTGACTGTCTCTCCCCGTTTCCAGCTTCAGAAAAATACAAAAACAAACAAACAAACAAAAAACCCCCAAAATTACGATCAGGAAGCTCGTTCCATCTCTCAAGTATACTGCTCACAAAAATTAGAGGATATTTCAAAATGAACATGAAGCTATAAAATATCCCTTAATTTTTGTGAGCAGTATATTTAAAACATTGGAAATTACTCTACACAGCAAGGGAATAAGAGTTCTCATTGCTTCACCTTTTCCATAATTTCTCTCTCCCAGGCCCAGGCAGTGGTCTAGACTTTCATTTTAGCATTCTGACAGGTAAAGAGTCAGTTTGTGACCTTGGCCAAGTAATTTTTTTTTTTTTCTTAAGCTAGAAACGGGGAGAGACAGTCAGACAGACTCCCGCATGGGCCCGACCGGGATCCACCCGGCACGCCCACCAGGGGGCGACGCTCTGCCCACCAGGGGGCGATGCTCTGTCCCTCCGTGGCGTCGCTTTGTTGCGACCAGAGCCACTCTAGCGCCTGGGGTAGAGGCCAAGGAGCCATCCCCAGCACCCGGGCCATCTTTGCTCCAATGGGACCTCGGCTGTGGGAGGGGAAGAGTGAGACAGAGAGGAAGGAGAGGGGGAGGGGTGGAGAAGCAGATGGGCGCTTCTCCTGTGTGCCCTGGTCGGGAATTGAACCCAGGACTTCTGCACGCCAGGCCGACGCTCTACCACTGAGCCAACTGGCCAGGGCCCGGCCAAGTCATTTTAACTGCAAGGAGCTTATTTCCTAAGCTGTAAAATTAGAGCCAACAATTTAACCTAACGCCAATATACCTAACCTCTGAGTTCTAGGCTTAATTCCATGTCAATCAATTGTCCAGTGCCAAAAGGATTGTATGGTGTAACATTCCTATGAGAAAGCCTGAAAGCGTCATTGTTTTTAAAATTAAATTTAATGGGGTGACTTTGATCAATAAGATACATAGGTTTCAGATGAACATCTCTGTCACCTTTGAACTGTTGATTGTGTTGTGTGCCCATCACCCAAAGTCAAATCATTTTCTGTCACTGTATATTTGTTCCTCTTTACTCTCCTCCCCTCAATTCCCCTACCTAGGTAACCACTTCACTTTAATCTATGCCCATGAGTCTCAGTTTTATATCCCACCTATGTGTGAAATCATAATTCTTAGATTTTTCTGATTTACTTACTTCACTTAGTTCTATGCTCTCAAGGTCCATCCATATGTCATCATTTCTTATGGCTGCATAGTATTCCATTGTATATATATACCACATCATCTTTAATCAACCTTTTATCAAGGGTCACTTTGATTGTTTTTATGTCTTGGCCACTGTGAATAATGCTGCAATGAACATGGGGGTGCATGTGTCTTTGCGTCCCAATGTTTTTGAGCTTTTTGGGGTAGATATCCAGTAGAGGGATTGCTGGGTCATATGATAGTTCTATTCTTAGTTTTTTGAGGTACCATCATACTGTCTTCCATAATGGCTATTCTAGTTTACGTTCCCACTTGCAGTGAATGAGGATTCCTTTTTCTCCACAGCCTTGCCAACACTTGTTATTACTTGTCTTGTTGATACAGCCAAACTAACAGGTGTGAGGTGACATCTCACTGTAGCTTTGATTTGCATTTCTCTAATAGCTAGTGAATATGAACATCTTTTCATATTATCTATTGGCCATTTGTATGTCTTCTTGGGAGAAGTGTCTGTTCAGGTCCTCTCCTCATTCCGCCCCGCCCCCTCATTTTTAAATTGGATTGTTAGCTTGTTGTTGAGCTTTGTGAGTTCTTTATATATTTTGGATATTAACCCCTTATGGGAGCCATTGTTTGTGAATATCAACTCCTTTTTAGTTGGCTGCCTATTTGTTTTATTGTCAGTTTCTTTTGCTGTGCATAACCTTTTTAGTTTGGTATAGTGCCTTTCATTTATTATTGTCTTTACTTCTCTTGCCTTTGGGGTCCAATTCATAAAATGTTCTCTATGACCAAGGTCTATAAGCTTAGTACCTATGTTTTTTTCTATGTAATTTATTCTTTCAGATTTTATATTTAGGTCTTTGATCCATTTTGAATTAATTTTTGTGCATGGGACAAACTGTAGTCAAGTTTCATTCTTTTGCATGTGGCTTTCCAATTTTCCCAGCACCATTTATTGAAGAGGCTTTCTTCTCTCCATTGTGTGTTTTTGGAGAGCTTCATTTTTAACTTTCAGACCATTTCTAATATGATAGATTAGTGCATTTCCTCTTGCCTGTCATATGTTACAGGCATTTTACTCCTGTATTTGCCTATTGATTTCCTTCTATCATTTCTACCACACTTTCCTCTGTCTTTGCCTCACTGAGCTCTAATATCTTCATGTGTTAATTGAGGTGATAATAATACTATCCCATGGAACTGAGAAGTGATTTAATGAAAAGACTCATGTAAAGCACTTAGATCCTGAGGTCAGTAGATGGTAACTGTAAATAGTGCCCAAATTATATAAACCCTATTATTAATGTCTAATAAATGACTTAAATTAGAAAATCTGTCAGAGCTATTCTAGGTATTGTTTCAGCTAATTTTATGGTAATTATTTCCTAATTACAGTGAGTTCCTCTGAGTTCCCTTTTTTTTTTTAAATGTCAGACTATTAATCTGATCAGATAATAAAGTTAAAATGAAAGAGTGGTAGTAAATTTCAACAAGGACAAAAATAGGGTTTAAGTATTTAAAAATATCTAAATTCATATTTTAGTAGAAATTATATTTAAATAAAATAACTAAAAATTAAATGACTACTAGAAACAAAAAATGAAAACAGTAGGACAATGGTAGAAATATTTTTTAGTGAATATACATCTTGAACGTAATTTCTTGTTTCTTACATTTAAACAGTGGCATAATTTCATAATTTTGAAAATTTTAAATTAATTTTGCCTTGCAGAAGTATACTTCAACAATAAATGAGAGAGATAGCTTGGTGGGTTGTTTTTTTTTTTTCGATAGGTGGAAAAAATATCACTTTCACATCTCTTGCCTCATGAGAACTCATGACACATGGAAGCTTGTGGCTAACCAGATCAAATAAATTGTTCGAACATAAAATATTCTCAGCAATGTTCTCTACAAAAGGTACTTACTGGTTATAAACAAAATGCTACGCTTTAAACTAGTATTATCATATTAAGAGAAATACAGTGTTCTAAATAACTGTGTTTTTTTATTTTAACCTTTTTTTTTTGCCATTAGCTTCTTTCCCTGTCTTCTACAGGTCATTAAAATTTTGAAAATACACAGCAAGCTAGCACTGGAGTAGTTGTTTTTAAATTTTATTAGAGACTCATTTCCTCTTTCTTGGTTCACACCCTAAGAGAAGAATTCCAGGGGAGGAGACAGTAGAGAAATGTCCTTGAAAATCTATGTATAATCAGTGGAATTGTATTCCACTGAGAGTGATTATTTTTTTTATCATGCAGTTTACATTAGTGAATAACAAATGTCCATCAATCCAAAGTTCTCAGTGCCCAAGCGTTTTCATTTTGTAACTGGGCTTGTGTTATATACTCTTAAGTACAAACTTTTGCTTAAAACAACTCTAGTCTGCTTATTATTGTAACCTTAATTGACTCTTATCAAAGTCATTTTAGATGTATCATACACAGGCAATATGTATAGTTCTCAAAAGATAATAATAATCTCTTTATAATGAAAAAATGGGAGTTTATTATTATTATTTTTTAGGTGAGATGAGGAGAGATAGTGAGGCAGACACCCGCATGTACCCCAACTAGGATTTACCCAGCAACGCCAGCTGGGGCAGATGATCAAGTACCAAGCTATTTTTAGCACCTGAAGCTGACGTACTCCAACAGAGCTATCCTTAGCACCCAGGGCCATGCTCGAACCAATTAAGCCACTTGCTGTAGAAGGGAGAAAGGGAGAGGGGAGAAGCAGATGGTCTCTTCTCCTGTGTGCCTGACTGGGAATGGAACCTGGGACATCCATATACTGGGTCAATGCTCTATCCACTCAGCCACAGGCCAGGGCTGGAACTTCATTATTAAAGAAGCATTTAGAGCAGCAATTTTCAACCTTTTTTTATCTCATGGCACACATAAACTAATTGCTAAAATTTTGCACACACACACACACACACATATATATATAGGTGTGCAAAAAATAATAACAATAAAATAAAATTATATTTTACTGATTTGACAAATATAGGTTTAATGTTGATTCATTCACACCAGACAGCTATTGTTGTATTGGCTGTTTGTCAATATTTTTCCATTTGACAGTCTAACAGAAAACAGGTCAGTGCCCCTGACTAAATAGTAAGATATTGCATGTTTTAAAAATTCTGTGGCACATCAGTTGAAAATCACTGCTTTAGAGGATGACTTTTGGTAAAATGGTAATTTGTTTTACAATATTTTTAAAAATCAAATAAATGATATTTTAAAAACAAGGTAGATATGTATTATCTAGGTCCATATTATATATTTACATAATTTTGACTTTATTTATTTCAGACAGACTTTACTCTGTTTTAGTTTATTAAACAAATATATTTTGTGAAGAATGCCTTTTCAAAAATGTATATGAATAATAGTTCACCTGCTATACATTACATGTTTAGATACATTAATTATATAACATAGGAATAAATACTCTGTGGTGTGGAAAATATCACGTTAGCCTCTTTGCACCTTATTTACTAAATGCATTCATACAAAGCATACAGAGAGCAGGAAATGATGCTAAGGAGTAAAAAAATAAAGTAAACTGTGAATTAACAGTGTTAAAGAAAACCTTTACATTACACATTGAAGCTAATTAAGTCCCAATTAAAGAAAAAGTGTTATTAGCATTCTTTGGAAAGAAGCTAACTCAGCAGGAGCAAAGATATGTTGAGATGCCATTATATTTTCCTTAGAAAATAATATTTAAAAGTAATCGCCACTAACACTCATTGCCATGTTTACAATCAAAGATGCCAATAATTTCTTTCGCCCTTTTTGCAGGGACGTGAAAGTGGCCAGATAGAACAGAAGACCTAAATGTAGGCAAGTGATGACATCAAGCTGGGCCAGTAGGAAACAACTACAAAATAACTAGTACATTGCATAACCACACTATCCCATACGGTAGCCACATTTAGCTATTTAAAATTAAATATGTATGGCCCTGGTTTTTTGGCTCAGTGGCAGAGCACCAACCTGGTGTGTGGAAGTCCTGGGTTCAGTTCCCAGTCAGGGCATACAGGAGAAGAGACCATCTTCTCCCCCGCCCCCTTCTGTCTCTCTCTCTTCCCCTCCCACAGACATGGCTAGATTGGTTCGAGCACATTGGCCCTGGGCGCCTAGGATGGCTCTGTGGAGCCTCCGCCTCAGGTGCTAAAAAAAATTGGTTGCAACCATGGCCCCAGATGAGCAGAGCATCAGTCTCAGACAGGGTTGCCCAGTGGATTCTGATTGGGGTGGATGTGGGAGTCTGTTTCTCTATCACCCCTTCTCTCACTGGGAAGAAGAAGAAAAAATAATAACAATAAAATAAAATTAAATTTATATTTATTAAGAGAAAATTAAATTAGAAATTCAGTTTATCAGCCACACTAGCTATATTTTCTTTATTGCTCAAGCTAAATGTAGCTGGGGCTGGCCACACTGGGCACCATGTTTACAATCAAAGATGTAAACTTTGACTTCCATTATCACAGGAAGCTTTATTGAATAGTCCTGTCTTGTAATCACCTGAGTTGGAAAAGGCATCTGAGAAGATGTAAATTATTTTCAAATGTCTTTTGGGTTATTTAAATTTTACAAAGAAGTGATGAAATAGAAGAGAGATATGCTTCCATAGTATAAGGTCTACCAGAAAGTTCTGTCCGTTTCTATGACAACAAGTTTTGACACATAAGCACATGTTTATTTGGCGCATGTGTGCCTCTCTATTTTTATCACTTAATGTATACATACTGATGTAGCAAATTAACTAAAACAAAGTTGATTCACGTTAGTCTTATATGTGAAGCGATAGTGTACCCATGGCTACTGATAAAGTTAATTTACACCACTGTATTTTTACGAATTTCAACAAGGAAGAAATGCTACAGAAGCATGTAGAAATTTATTGAAAGTGTTTGGTGAAGGTACAGTTTCTGATAGGACATGCAGAAGATGGTTCGAAAAATTTGAAACAGGTGATTTCGACCTTTCTGATAAGCCACATTCTGGGCGACCATCTTTGATCGATGACGATGTTGTTAAGACCATGTTGGAGCAAGATCCTTTTCTGACAGCATCGGAGATTGCAGAAAGGCTTAATTCAGCTCAGCAAACCATTTTGGACCATATTCGGAAGATAGGATTAAGTGTGGAAATATTCAAGATGGGTGCCACATGAATTAAGTCAGAAGAATTTGGATGATCGAGTCGTCATATGCACATCTCTGCTTGCTCGGAACAAAATCGACCCCTTCTTGAACCGGATGATAACTGGGGATGAAAAGTGGATTACCTATGAAAACATTGTAAAGAAAAGGGCATATTGTGAACCCGGAAAACCTAGCCCTTCCACCTCTAAACCAAATTTGACTCTGAATAAGAGAATGTTGTGTATATGGTGGGACATTCAAGGACCAATACATTATGAGCTTTTAAAACCAAACGAAAAGCTCAATTGGGAGAAGTATTGTCAGCAACTGGATAATTTAAAGACAGCAGTCCAAGAAAAGAGGCCGGCGATGTTCAATAGGAAGAACATCATACTGCATCATGATAATGCCAGGCCACATGCTGCTTTGGGGACTCGTCAAAAAACTGCAGAACTAGGCTGGGAAATTCTGTCGCATCCACCATATTCCCAGACTTAGCACCCTTCGACTATCACTTGTTTTTGTCCTTACAAAATTTTTTGAAGGGCAAAAAATTCAAAAATGAAGAAGACATCAAACAAGCACTGGTTCAATTTTTCACATCAAAAGATAAAACATTTTTCAAAAATGGGATATACAAATCGCCCTCACGCTGGCAAGAAATCATTAATAGTAATGCCAATTATATTAAATAAAGTTTATTGATGGTAAGAAAAATTTGTATTTTGTTTTATTCCAAAAATGGACAGAACTTTCCGGTAGACCTTTTATTAAAAGGCTATATATAATCTCATGAAAAACACACAAAGTTTGCTTCAGATAATTCTGGGTGACTCTGGACATATTACTTTTAAGTTCCCTTATTTACAAAACAGTATAACATAATGCTTACCTCATAGACTTATAACTATTAGAAATAATGTTTGGAAAGTGCTCCTTACAGGGCCTGACATGTAGCAGGTGTTTAAGGGTGGTAGTTATTGTAAGAAACAATTGAGCCTGACCAGGCGGTGGCACAGTGGATAGAGCGTCGGACTGGGACATGGAAGACCCAGGTTCGATACCCCAAGGTTGCCAGTTTGGGTGCCGGCTCATCTGGTTTGAGCAAAAAGCTTACCAGCTTGATTTGAGCCCAAGGTCACTGGCTCGAGCAAGGGGTTATTCGGTCTGCTGAAGGCCTACGGTCAAGGCACATATGAGAAAGCAATCAATGAACAACTGTGTTGCAACGCACAACGAATAACTAATGATTGGTGCTTCTCATCTCTTCATTCCTGTCTGTCTGTCCCTGTCTATCCCTCTTTCTGACTCTTTCTCTGTCTCTGAAAAAAAAAAGAAAAGAAAAGAAACAATTGAGAAGAGGGTAAAAGCCTTTAATGGTCATACGTAAAAATCTTACTTTTGAATAAACTGTGAATCTTTATTTGCTAGGTAAAGTATCTTATAAGGCCTCAGTTCATTTCAGAAGCTACATACCCCAAATGTTTGTGATCATAGTAATCACTGAATTGGAAGGAAATGACCAAGTCAGGACAGGAAAACGTATACCCACAAAGGAATCAAGGAGTCAGGAAGAGGATAATGAGTAAAACTGGTATGAAGGGGAAAGGGAAAGATGATAAAAGACAGGAACAGATACATGAGGATAGAAAAGGAAAAACTAGTCTCAGATGAAGTTTCTCCTGGAAACATACCAGAAAGAAATGTGAAGCAAAATGACATAATCACATTGGGAAGGAAAAATCATTTCTCACTACAAGACTGTGAGGGAACAGCTTTTCCATTAAACTAATTTTCCTGTACAAGGGAGGCAAATATGTCCAAAAGATTCCAGAAAAAGACATAGCAGCCTGACCTGTGGTGGCGCAGTGGATAAAGCGTCGACTTGGAAATGGAAATGCTGAGGTCACCGGTTCAAAACCCTGGGCTTGCCTGGTCAAGGCACATATGGGAGTTGATGCTTCCAACTCCTCCCCCCTGTCTCTCTCTTCTCTCTCTCTCTCTCTCTCTCTCTCTCTCTCTCTCTCTCCCCCTCTCTCTCTCCTCTCTAAAATGAATAAATAAAAATTAAAAAAAAAAAAAAAAAAAAAAGACATAGCAGAACTGCCAACAACCATCTATTCTTGGCGCGCTTTACAACTTCAGCAAGTACGGAGCTCCGGTGGCGCCATCGGTTAGCGCGCGGTACTTACACAACTTCAGCAAGTCCCTCTAAAGTGAAGGGACACTCCTCTGTGCCCACAAAGAGCACAGGGTGGCTGGATGATGTTTAATTCCTCCAGATTCAGTGTGTAATGTTGCTGGTTACATGTTGGGCTCTGACAACCAAAAATTGAATTCTCTGAGATTATTCATCAAAAAGAGGCAACCCAGAAAAGATACATGGCTCAGTTCCCAGGAGAGCATATGTAAAAGATCACACATCCCATGTCACTATATCCAAACCTCCCATAACAGAGAATTAAGGAGTCAAACATTTCAGAATTCGAGAGGGGTCTCAGGCATTGTCCAGGGGGGGAACACCAGTGGCCTGAAATGAACCTGGACACTGCAAGAGATAAGATGCCGGTGTGAAACAAATCACCCCTTTCGTAGAAGACTGGAGGTTTTCAACACCCAGATGTAGCAGGAATATGCTGGGTAAAACAAGAAATAAGGTGAAGAAAGAACTTAGAAATTGTAACATAGCTCAGAGGTCTCAGATTCAAGAATTAATTTCCATTTGATCTTGAAAAGTAAAGCCAAGACTGTAAAAAGATAATAGCAAAACATACTATTATTGCTCAACCCTGAATACTCATATTACACCAAAAATGATGTTAGGTTCTTGGGATGCAGTGATGAACAGAACAATCACGACTCTCGTCCTTTGAACCTTAAAAATCATCTATGTCTAAAATTAGGTAATTTCATGTGTCATGATTTAGATTGTTAATTTAATACACACATATATCTGTACTGATAAAGGCATTCATTTGGAAGAGTCAGCCATATTAAGAATCTATTGTAAAACCTTATCCACCACCTGATTAAGGATTGCAAGGAGCTGATGAAACTCACCAGAAGGTGGCAATACACAACTCCATGTCTTTGCCATAAATCAACTGAAATTTTAGAGACTGCTTATATTTAGCCTAGAATACCTCTATTACGATTGCAACAGCACTTTTCACTGTAGTCATTTGCATTAGGCATGCTAGGTATATTCTGATTACCATGCAGTACAGACACTATCAGGCTCATAGGTTTTATTGGTAATCGGGTAGCTTAAAAGTGCAGTTACAAAAACCTCAGCTCTGAAATCCCAGAAGACATTCCTTTCATGCCCTTGTTCTCTCTATAACTGTTTTCTATTTCCAACAAGGTACATAGTCAGATTCATGAACATTAAGTTACACTATCAAAATTAGTTCTTTTACATTTGAATCCTTAGCCTTAAGATATATTTATTGCATTATAAATTTTTTTAAGTAAGTTTTATTTTTCCTAAGAGGAAATTAATGTTTTTACTTTCATTAGTGTGAAAAAATAGACTTTTCTGTCTAAATTCAAGATAAAAATATTTCAGTTACTTGTTCTATTTTTTTTTTAATGGAACCAGCTAAACATGAAAACACCCACTTTTAATTCAGTAAGTTCTATTTAATGTGGGCATAGCACTAATTCTTTAAAATTATAAATGAGTCAGCCACATGTATAAAAAGGTGGGAGAAACTTGCCATCTATTCAAGCAGAATAATCAACCTAGAAACCTAAAACTGGGAGAGGCAAGGCAAGCGTCCCAGACAGGTCCAGAACAGACTTGAGAGAACAGTGATAGGACATAGGCCTGGAGTGTTTATTGTGGTCACAAGGTGAGTGGGGCCAAGGTGAGTGTTTCCATGTGGGCCGGGGCTTGCAAGATTTAAACTTTCCATTGGAACCAAAGGCTTTCTATAAGCTTGCCAGGTTAAGTAGAGGAAGAGAAGATAATCATCAAAATATATGGAGTGAGGTTCTTTATTACTGTATCACAGAACCCAATGGCCAAATAGAACAGCGAGGAATTATAGAGATGGCGACGTTGGCAAGCAGCTACCACCCCTGGAGCTAGAGAACCGAAGGGAAAAGTCTGGAATTAAACTTGGATGCTTCAAAGTGGAACTCCACAGAGCTGAAACTCAGACTTTCAGGAGAGCGGTGCTAGTGTCTCCAAATTTAGTGGAGGAGGCCCATGAGGATAATATCAAAGCCTCTGAAAATTAAGTAAGAATGTACTAGGTCTCAGTACCCTTGAATTTGTGACTTCTGATGATGCAGTCTAAAGGGGTACAGGACTTACTATTGTGATAAGAAGAGAAAGTTTCAGAGGTTCTCACTTCATCTTTCCTCCCAAAATGGCCCTTCCGCCATAGGTCAGCGAGCCGGAGTGGGGTTCTGTCAGGTGCTGTATACGTCTTCTCCAATTACGCATTCCAGAAACAGAGAGCTGAGCACAGATGGATCAGTGAACCACTGGGATTCAAACCTGGGTCAAAACCATATTTGTCATCTGACCACCATAAACCCTCACTTTGATTGGTGGAACACAATTGCATTTTGAACCTGCAGAAATACATCAATATAGAGCTAATGTTCACTAACCCCCAAAGGGCAGAATATTTTCCCCCCTTTTTTTTTTACAGTACAATCTCTCTAGCAAATGACTTGGGAGAAGATTTGCAGTATAATCGTATGCCAGGTGTGCAATGTTATAAAGGCCCCAACCTTCTCAAGAAGCTCTGAGTATGATAATTAGCTTCTAGGAAACCGGACTTGGAGGTATTTTTTTCTGTTATTTGGATATAGGCTGTCAATCTGTTCCAATCTTAAGGTCACTGTGATCAAGAAGCCCTCGTCAAAGATCCTTTCAAAATATGCTAGTATTTTGAACCTGTTATCCATTAGGGGAAGCATGCCCACCTTGTCTTTGGTGATTAAGAGCAGCCACAGTCTCTGCTGCTCCACTGTCTGCAGTGAAATCAACAAGCTCATCTGTCACCATCACATCCAGTAGCCAGAGGACAGCCATCACAGCTCTTCAAGGATGCTGCTACTCCCCTTGTAAATGTTATCTCTCAGTACATTAGGGATGGGTCCTCTTATGTTATGTTAGGGACATCCAGGAATCTTCAACCTCATTAAACAGAAGCCATCACTGAATCCAAATTTTCATCAACCAATCAACTAAATTATTAGAGAAATTGGATTGCAGCATTTATATATGTTAACCAGTTCAAATAATGTTTAAAAACTTTTTAAAAAAACAATAAAATACCACATTCAAAACCTCACTAGAGAGTTAATTAGATCACTCCCAGTCTCAAAAAAATACTTTGAAGATCTTGTTTTCCCCTTTTTCTTTTAGTATGTTGAATTCATACAATAAACATTGAGCTTTCCTCACACAGAATCACTTTCAAATCCATAAGCAACAACAATAAAATTGCAGGCACTCTCAGGGATACAATACCTCTCTGTTGCCTAAGAGATCCTAGATCACAAATCTGAGAATGACATAGTGGGTCTGAAATGTCTGTATTAGCTGGCAAGCCTATCTCCATTCACGATAGGTCAAGTGAAAAAAAATTAGTAAGGTAGATAAGTTCCCTAAGACTGCAGTAACAAATTACCACTTACTAGGTGGCCTAATACCACAGAACGAATCATTCCTCTCACAGTTCTAGGGGCCGGAAGTCTAAAATCAAAGGGTCAACAGGATCAGCTCCTTCTGAAATCTCTGAGGGAGAATCCATTCCATGCCTTTCTACTAGCTTCTGATAGCTGCCAACAGTTTTTGGTATTCCTTGGTGTATAGATACGTTCCTCCAATCCCCGCCTCCATCTTCAGTTGCTTTCTCTGTGTTTCTGTCTTCTCCCTTAAGGACACTTGTCATTGTATTTAGGACCCACCTGGGTAATCCAGGATGATCTCATTTCCAGATCCGAAATTTTTACATCTGCATAAACCAGTGGTTCTCAACCTGTGGGTCGCGTCCCTGGCGGGGTCGCCTAAAGCCATCTGAAAATACATAATGCATATCAGGTATTTACATTCCGAATCATAACTGTAGCAAAATTACAGTTATGAAGTAGCCACCAAAATTATTTTTTGGTTTGGGGTCACCACAACATGAGGAACTAACTGTATTGCGGGGTCACGGCATTAGAAAGGTTGAGAACCACTGGCATAAACCCTTTATTCCAAACAAGGTATAGCATTCACTGGTACAAGTGACATATTTATTTATTTTTGGTAGGTGGAGTTAATACTACACTACTACACAAGGATAGTAGAGTTCTGTATTAGGTAGCGTTAGTAACTTGGTAAATTAAAATAAGTAGTAAAGCTACCCTGGCTGGTTGGCTCAGTGGTAGAGCATCGGCCCAGTGTGTGGATCTCTTGGGTTAGATTCCCGGTCAGGACACACAGGAGAAGCCATCATCTGCTTCTCCACCCCTCCCCCTTTTCTCTTTCTCTCGCTTCCCCTTCCACAGCCATGGTTGGAGGAAAGTTGGCCCCAGCAACCAAGGATGACTCCGTGGCCTCTCCTCAAACGCTAAAAATAGCTGGGTTACCGAGCAACGGAGCAATGGCCCCAGATAGGCAAGCATCGCTGGATAGGGGCTTGCTGGGTGGATGCCGGTAGGGACACAAGCAGGAATCTGTCTCTCTGCCTCTCTGCCTCTCTGCCTCTCACTTAAATAATAAATAAATAAGTAAGTAGGTAACCTAGAATTGTTCTATTCTTAAAATGTAATTATGCTTGTTCCAGTGCTGAAATGGGAATGTAGTAAGTTCAATGCACTCCATCCCTCCTGATAATTACAACTAAAAATTCTAGTAATATACCCCTCACCTAAGGAGCAACCATCTGAGAACTATGAAAAACACTGAACAGAAATATAAGTAATAGAGAGGAACAGATAGAAAACAAACAACAAGATGGCAGACTTAAACCAACTACATAAATAATTACAGTAAATGTTAATGCTATAACCTAACACTGCCAATAGAAATATGCTGTAAGCTACGTTTGTTATTTGAAAATTTTTAGCAGCTACATTATAACATAAAAAGAACTCCTTATATCCAAAATATTCTTGTTTCAACATGCAACCAATATAAAAATAATTAATAAAATATATCACATTCTTCTGGAGAACTGTCTTTAAAAGCCAGTATGGCCCTGGCTGGTTGGCTCAGCGGTAGAGCGTTGGCCTAGCGTGCGGAGGACCCGGGTTCGATTCCCGGCCAGGGCACATAGGAGAAGCGCCCATTTGCTTCTCCACCCCTCCGCCGCGCCTTCCTCTCTGTCTCTCTCTTCCCCTCCCGCAGCCAAGGCTCCATTGGAGCAAAGATGGCCTGGGCGCTGGGGATGGCCCTGTGGCCTCTGCCCCAAGGCGCTAGAGTGGCTCTGGTCGCAACATGGCGACACCCAGGAGGGTCGCAACATGGCGACGCCCAGGATGGGCAGAGCATCGCCCCCTGGTGGGCAGAGCATCGCCCCCTGGTGGGCGTGCCGGGTGGATCCCGGTCGGTCGCATGCGGGAGTCTGTCTGACTGTCTCTCCCTGTTTCCAGCTTCAGAAAAATGAAAAAAAAAAAACAAAAACCCAGTATGGATTTTTCACTTGAAGCACATATTCAGACAAGGCCCATTTCAAATGTTCGATAGCTCTTTGCAGCTAGTAGCTCCTGTAATTGAACAGCAAAATTCTAAACATGTCAATTAGAATTGAGATCCACAGAGTGGATAAAAAAATAAAATCTTGCTGGTTGATAGTTTCTTTAAAAAGTTAAAAAATAAACTTACAATATAACAATAACACATCACTCCTAGCTTTTTATCCAAGAATAAAGGAAACATATATCCACAGAAAGACTTGCAGTTAAGTAAAAAAAAAAAGTCTTTTTTTTTTCTTTAGAGATGTTTACTCAAGTATGTAAAGTTGAAATAACTTAGGACATCTAAGATTTCACTTTAGGGTTTGCAGCCCAGATGCAGAAGAAAATATTGGATCCCTTTTAAAAAGAGAGAGACAGGGAAAATAAAAACACATGTTAACCATAGTTTTAAATAAATAAAAAATATTGTATCAATAAAAAAAAAAAGATTTCAGCCTGACCTGTGGTGGCACAGTGGATAAAGCATCAACCTGGAATGCTGAGGTTGCTGGTTCAAAACCCTGGGATTACCTGGTCAAGGCACATAGGGGAGTTGATGCTTCCTGCTCCTCCTCTCTTCTCTCTCTTTCTCTCTCCCTCTCCTCCTTCTCTCCTCTCTAAAATGAATAATAAAGTCTTAAAAAAAAGATTTCACTTTATGAAAAGAAAAAATGTTTAAAATGTTGGATAAAGCAAATATTGCAAAATATTACATATTGTTAAAATTTAGTGATGGGTATATGGGAATTCTATTCACTTCCCTACTTTTTAAAAAAATTTTTGCAGCCTGACCTGCGGTGGTGTAGTGCGTAAAAGCGTTGACATGGAACGCTGAGGTTGCCGGTTCAAAACCCTGGGCTTGCCTGACCAGGTGGTGGCGCAGTGGCTAGAGCATCGGACTGGGATGCGGAAGGACCCAGGTTCGAGACCCCGAGTTGCCAGCTTGAGCGCGGGCTCATCTGGCTTGAGCAAAGAGCTCACCAGCTTGGACCCAAGGTCACTGGCTCCAGCAGGGGGTTACTCAGTCTGCTGAAGGCCCACGGTCAAGGCACATGTGAGAAAGCAATCAATGACTAAGAAATCGCAACGCGCAACGAGAAACTAATGATTGATGCTTCTCATCTCTCTCTGTTCCTGTCTGTTCCTGTCTATCTCTGCCTCTGTAAAAATAAATAAATAATAAAAAAAAACATTAAAAAAAAACAAACAAAAAAAAACCCTGGGCTTGCCTGGGTTGATGTATGGGAGTATGGGAGTTGATGCTTTCTGCTCTTCCCCACCTTTTCTTTCTCATCCCCTCTCTCTAAAATGAATAAATAAAATCTTTAAAAAAAAAAGGTAAAAAAAATTTTACAGTAAAGTAAAATGTATAAAGTGACAAAGAGTATCTTATTAATATAACAGGAAAGAAGCATCTGATTTAAGGTAGCAAACAGTACATGCACTTGACTCCCAGCCATACTGATACATCAATGAAATAAAAGACTAGAAGCTCAAAAAACGAATAAGCACAAAAATGGGACAGCTAGGAGAAAGTATCTTTAGCATAGGAAAGGCTTCTGGAAGAAGATTTCTGGAAGACTGAAAGGTGTATGTTGACAAATGAAGCCAACAAGAAAAGCCATCTCAAGAATACACTTTGTGGTTTCTATAGAGCAAACCAGGTAGCTCACCGGGGTCCTGCCTCAGAGTCAGACAGGTCAAGAGAGCAGGGCTGGAGAGGCTGGAAGGGGAAGTAAACTGAAGGTCCGTATGTGTACGGCGCAAAGACACCAGGTGGCACTCCTAGTTCTCTTTTCCACCTCACTGTGCCCTCTAGCAGCCTGACTGGGGTGCTATCTGTCAGTTCGCCTAAGACTGTAAGGAGGTGGGGCAAGGAAGGAAAAGCAAACCATAGGACTCTTCCTAAGGAGTTTGAATAAACTTTCTGGCGGAAGCTATGACTTCTAGTGTCAAGGTTGCTGCCCAAGAGCAAAGTTCCCTGCAATCTAGGAAGACTTAGACTAACACTCAGGATGAATCAGATTTCTCTTTCAGGACACCAAAACCTTTAAGACAATCTATTTTTTTTTTAACAGCTGCCCACAAGTTAATCTCAGCCATTAAAAAAAAATCTTATCTGGTGTCCCTTAATTCTGAGTTTATTTAAATAGCCTATTCGTATTTTAGCTGGTACCACTTTGGGGAACTGAGATCGAAAAGCGCATCAGATAGTTTGTAAACAAGCACTCCTTTGTTTGTATTATGTTGGCCTCCTTCAAAATAAGTAGGATTTAAAATGATCTATGGACTGCATTAAGCAATAACTTGGACATAATAATTCTTCAGGACAATAACCTAGACCCAATAAGAAACAACAACAGAAATGGGAGGGAAGAAGGCTGGCCAAGAATAGCAGATGAGCTAGAAGAACAATAAAAAAAAAAAAAAAAAAAAAAAAACCCCAAAATCAGTGCCTGAAAATGTAAGGAATAGGACAGAAAGAGACAAAGTGGAGGCGGCATGGAAGATGTTTCCTGGAATTGTCTTATGGCATAGTGACCTGGTGAAGAAAGTCAGAGTTTCCGCTGCAGTAGGAAGAAATTGGATAAGATGGGAAATAGAGAAATGGGGGTGGAGGTGGTATCCAGAGAAATTAAATGAAGGAGAAAGCAAAAGAGGCAAATATTTTTGGTTAAAGGACAACATCATTCTTCTTGTCGTTCAAGTGCAATACTTGTGATTTATGATTGATTCTTCTCAGCCTCTGTGTTCAGTCTCAGTCATTGTAGCTTTCACCTATGACATATCAGAGGTAAAAACTTCGGAGCTTAACATATACTACTTTCAAGTAATTCTTCCTGTATTTAATCTAAATATCTCATTAATAGTATGCATTTTTCTCTTATTTGATGCTCAAGAAAGGTAAGGAATAGGAGGTCTCTATCATCCACATGATAATCTTTTATATACAAAATATTTTTGGGTGGGGGGTCTGGGAAGTTTTCTGGAAGTTAAGCAGTATGTCGAATCAATTTGCTGATGTTTTTTCTGTAGCAGTTGATATAGATAATGACAATAAATATAGTTAATTTAAGATAAATAGTTGGTTCATAATTCTAATCATTGTGTTAGGTGAATTCTCATATACAAATATGTGATATTGTAAGTACTTTAAAGAAGCTTGGCTGCTTTTTGGAATATATGGTATTACTCTAAGTATCTTAAGAATTCTTAGTAAGATTAGTAAACCTTCCCCTCCCGCAGCCGAGGCTCCATTGGAGCAAAGATGGCCCGGGCGCTGGGGATGGCTCCTTGGCCTCTGCCCCAGGCGCTAGAGTGGCTCTGGTTGTGGCAGAGCGACGCCCCGGAGGGGCAGAGCATCGCCCCCTGGTGGGCAGAGCATTGCCCCTGGTGGGCGTGCCGGGTGGATCCAGGTCGGGGGCATGCGGGAGTCTGTCTGACTGTCTCTCCCCGTTTCCAGCTTCAGAAAAATACAAAAAAAAAAAAAAAAAAGATTAGTAAACCTGCTACTTCCAGTCCGGAGGAAACACTGGCTGGCTCTCTCCCCAGGGTTTCTTATTCCCTACCGCCTTCTTCTTATGGTACCCAAATTTTGATTCCAATTCTGAATCTATTTTTCCTCCAACTCTATTCTCTGCCCTTTTCCACTCTGCCCTGGAAGGCTGACCAGTATGGTGACATTAGCAGGGCTCCTGCATGCTCAGGTTGGGTTTGGTCAATGAGGAGCCCCAATAGGAACAGGAAAAAACAAGACTAGAATATTATTGATCTCCTTAGTTCCCTCCCAATCACCTCTGAGGTTACTCATGTTCCTAATGGGTCACCGCTCCTTTCCACAAGAATACTATACAGAACTAACTCCCCTGTGCCTTCCAACCAAGTCCTCTTCCAGGTCCCAGGGGCCTCTCCTCCCCCCTTTCCAAGTTCCTGTGCTATCTAAGCCTTTGGGTTCCAAGGCACCCATCCACACCTTTGGAATTTGACTCTTTGAATAAAACAAAACAAATACATGTCACCTCAAATTACCCTAATCTAACATGTGCAACCTCTATTTCTTTTGGGGACTTGGACAAATAGAGATATCAACATTTTGCTCACATTGACCATTTGCTGTGGGAAAATATTATTTCGACTTTAGTACCTAAGATAGATCCTGATTGGCTAAAACAATGAGAATATTTTATTCCTTTGGCCACAGTTACTGGTTTGGGAGAAGGCGTTGGCATATAACCTAAGTCCAATTTGGATAAACTTTAGGACTTTTGCCTGAAACTTTTAGATGCAAGTTGTTGTTGTTTTTCCTTAATGAGTGAACCAAGAAACGTGTGGCTCAATTTTTGCTGATAACTATTTAACAACCACACGGGAATCAGCCGTAGAACTAACGAAGCCAACATGTGAGCAGCAGAATAGAGAGAAAAAAAACCCAAAAAACACACAATAAATCCTCAGCGGAAACTCTGGGTTAATCTCGAAACCCGGCCTTTCAGACGTCCATGAGCTGATACATCTTCTTTGTTGTTTTGCTGTTTCAGCGGGCTTTTCTGCTGCTCGCATCATAATGAGTCTACATGAGCACGTGTTCACACAGAAACTTAATTCTGATGATGACTTCTCACAAATGTTCCAGCTGGATGGGCAATGAAATAAACCAGGAAGAAGAAACGCACAAATAAGAACCCCTTTTCCATTTGGAGAGGCTCCTTGAAGTATTTCCAAGTGGCCAATAAAACTGTGTGTGCCAGTGAGCTCATTCAGCCATTCTGGAATGCTCTTTGTAGGACTCCAATTAAGAAGTTCTTCAGCGCACATGATCTCTTCCCCTTGCGAACGCATCTACAACTTGATGTCATTCTTGGCACAGTTATCTTGTAAACAAAAGCTCAGTTCAAAACAGAATTTAGAAGAGGCATTAGACACAAGCAAGGCAGAATGGTGGCAGCTTATGCAATTAATTTTTAAAGTATCTGGATGATCCTTTGAAAAATAGAGAGATAAGGATAGAAAAAGGGAATGTGACATTAATATATGATGAAGGACAGAGAAAAGACTCCAATATGTCTAGACTATGACATAAACCCTAGGAAAATATGAGAAGAGCACACAACCTCAGGAGTAATTTTATTGGGAGGTTTCAGAAATGTCTACTTATCAGGAGCCAGTTCAGACATAAAACTATATATATATACAAACCAGAGCCCAAAGCACATGGACAGAAGGGCTTTGGAATAGTTACAAAATTGTGGACCAAGAAGAAAAGATAGCAGTACCCACTGAAGAGAAAGAAAAATATCTTATTCTGCTACTTGACATCATGGAACATGAGATTATCCTGTGTTTATGGTCCATTGGGGATTTAGAAGTCCTGGAGATTTGGATAACAGCATGACAGTATAATTGATGATCTGTAGAATTCCACAAGTTATAGTAAGAGTGCTACATTAGTCATTCATTTATTCAACAAATATTTATTGAGTACTTTTAATGAGGCTATTTTAAATGCTGAGGATGTAAGAGTTAACGGACAGAACTATCTGCCCTCATGGAGCTTACATTCCAGGGTAGACAGAAAACAGACTGGATAAGTAAAGAAAATATATACAATGTTGGTGTTAAGTGCTGGAGGAAAAATAAAACAGCCTGACCAGGTGGTGGCGCAGTGGATAGAGCGTCAGACTGGGATGCGGAAGGACCCAGGTTCTAGACCCTGAGGTCGCCAGCTTGAGCGCAGGCTCATCTGGCTTGAGCAAAAAGCTCACCAGCTTAGACCCAAGGTCGCTGGCTCCAGCAAGGGGTTACTCGGTCTGCTGTAGGCCCACAGTCAAGGCACATATGAGAAAGCAATCAATGAACAACTAAGAAGTCGCAATGGGCCCTGGCCGGTTGGCTCAGTGATAGAGCATCGGCCTAGCGTGCAGGAGTCCTGGGTTCGATTCCCGGCCAGGGCACACAGGAGAGGCGCCCATCTGCTTCTCCACCCCTCCCCCTCTCCTTCCTCTCTGTCTCTCTCTTCCCCTCCCACAGCCAAGGCTCCATTGGAGCAAAGTTGGCCCGGCACTGAGGATGGCTCTATGGCCTCTGCCTCAGGCGCTAGAATGGCTCTGGTTGCAACAGAGCAACGCCCCAGATGGCAGAGCATCACCCCCTGGTGGGCATGCCAGGTGGACCCCGGTTGGGCGCATGCGGGAGTCTGTCTGACTGCCTCCGTTTCCAACTTCAGGAAAAAAAAAATTAAAAAAAAAATCGCAAACTAATGATTGATGCTTTTCATCTCCGTTCCTGTCTGTCTGTCCCTGTCTATCTCTGTCTCTGTAAAAACAAACAAACAAACAAACAAAAAACAAAGAAACAAAGTGGAGAAAATAAAAAGTTCAAGGTGGAGTAAAGGGTATTTTAGTTCTATACAGGGCATGTAAGAGACTTCACTGAGAAGGTGATAGATGATAAAAGACCTGGGGAAAAGTGAAGATGTAAGTCCTGTGAATAATTTTCAGAATTAAATTTCTTGGAAGAAGTATTATAGGAGAAGACTCCGAAGCAGGAGCTTGCCTAGTAACCAGTAGGGACATCGAGGAGCGCTTGTGGCTGCCATGCAGTGAGGAAGGGAAGAACTGTAGTTTATACTAGAGAGATCATGGGGAGGTGGGGTCAACTCATGCAGGACTTCGAGATCACAGACAACTCCAGTCTCTAAGGAGGGTGGAGTGCTGCTGATAGTATTGAGCAATGGAGTGACAACATCTGATTTATGCTGGAACACGATTTATCTGGTTCTACCATAAAGAATAGCCGGAAGTTAAGACATGATGGTCCAGCTGGTAGCAGTGGAGCCAATGAATAATAGAATTTTTTTTTAAAAAGACTATTTATTGATTTTAAAGAGAGAAGAAAGAGAGAGAGAAAGGTTAGAGGTTGGGGGAAGAAGAAAAAAGCATCAGCTCATAGTTGCTTCTCTTATGTGCCTTGACTGGGCAAGCCCTGGGTTGAACCAGTGACTTCAGCATTCCAGGTCAATGCCTTATCCACTGTGCCATCATAGGTCAGGCTAGATTTATTTATATATATATATACACACACACACACACACACACATACATATATATACATATATATACACACACACACACAAACATATAAAATATATATATTTTAACCCAGAGATAAGTTTCAAGATTAGAACTCCCACATACCTTTCAACCAGATTCACTGACTATTTACGTTTTTCAGATAGCCTTGATAGTGGTGTGGAAGCTAATGGCAACTCATTTGATGGCTTAAAACATTCAAGGGAAATAAGAGAAAAGGTTAGCAGTTAAAAATTTCAATGTGGGGAAAGATGTTGAGCATTTGATGAAACAAGATAAAGTATGAAATTTGTTTAGGAAAGTAAGACAGGGTATTGATTTGAGAAACAGAATATTCAGGGGCATTTGTTTTAGTGATTGGGAATGCAAAGACCAATGAGCATGTCTGAGTTTTTCTCCAGCCCAGTTAGGCCGTGTGAGTGCAGGCACAAAGTAGGTGGGGTTGAATTTAACAAAGTATGTGATTTAGCCAAGTGTATATAACAAAATGAGAGGGAAGGAAGGTGGGGATAAATGCAAGGAGGTGACTATAATGATGAAACATGAATTTTAAACCAGTTTCAGAGGAACAACTATAAAAGCGATGGCAGACAACAATTGTAACAAAAAGGGTCGGATCAGTAGTCACCGAGCTGCCCCTAGTGGTTAATGCAAATAACGTACCACATACACCTAAGGGTACCCCTTCTAAGTGGACACCATTCATATTTAAAATGTATGATTTATATATTTTTATAATAACTTTTGGCAGATGGCACTTAAGTGTCTTGTTTTATCAAAAGAAATGGTTTGTTATAATAACAGTTTACAAAAGATGAAATTGACGTGTCTTGAAGAACAGCTCCATCACTTATGAAAAGTGGCCCAGCCAATGGAGATACTGCTCTGTTCTTGTGAAGGATTATTGCAATTGGAGCACTAGAAGGAAGGGGATACACATCACAGAGAGGGTGATCCGAGAGTGGGGTGTTAACAACTGAGATCATCATTACCAAAGAATTGTCAAATTGTCGTTATGGAAGTGACAAGGTCAAGACGATGATCCTGGGAGTAGATGGCTCACGTAGGGGACAGACAGTCTAAAAAGAACAATTTCTAAAGGAACCCTGTGGAGACAATGACAAGAAAATTACATTGGGAAATCAATATTATCTTAAAATTTATCAGTAATGCTGAATGTTTGTGTTCTTTTTAAAAATAGACTTAAAATTCTATCTTTTAAAATTCTAAAACAATATTAGTATGCAAGCTAAAATAGATTTTAAAAAGACTCAATATTTAAAACTAGAATTTCTGTGAGTTTTAATCAAGATACTAAAATGTTAACACTATTCCGTTCACCCCCAGTCTGTTTCTGTGTTGAATACTGTTTGTTGGCTAACAACCTTTATTCACAACCCCTTCGAAGCTCTCCTGTATCGCAGGGGCTGGGATTCCGGGGATTCCATCTCCCAGGACCCGTTTCCTGGGAGATGTGGGTGAATTTGCATTTTGCCGATGCTTTCACGTGAGATTTGGAAGGCAAGGGGGAGTTTTATAGTGACTGGCTGAAGGTAAAGGGCCATCACCAGGACTCCAGAGCAGGGGCACTGTGACACCGCCGGCCACTTGCTGCAGTGTGTTGACCTCTGGGTGGCAGCAGCAAGTTGGTAAGTCCCAGCTTTTAGTGATAACACTTGAAAGCTAGAGGCAGCCACACTAATGGTCACTTTTCTAGCTCAACAACAACTTCTGAGCATCTACTTCTTATATCAAATCCTTCAGTTGTTTTGATTTTTCTTTAGTGAATCCTGGCTGTCAGGACATTGCATGCCAACACTAGTTTCAGACCTTCAAAAATGGGATTCTCATATGGATTAGTTGACTTGGTTGGGTTTGCATACAGTGATGACCTTGATTTAACTTAAAATACATTTCTGTTTTTTCTTTTTTGTGACAGAGACACAGAGAGACAGAGGGACATTCAGGAAGGGATTGAGATGAGAAGCATCAATTCTTCATTGCGGCACCTTAGTTGTTCATTGATTGCGTTCTCATATGTGCCTTGACTGGGGAGCTACAGCAGAGCGAGTGACCCCTTGCCAAGGTCAAGCCAGTGACCTTGGGCTCAAGCTGGTGAGCCCATGCTCAAACTACATGAGGCTGCACTCAAGCTGGCAACCTCAGGGTTTCGAACCTGGGCCCTCCATGTTCTATCCACTGTGTGACCGCCACGTCAGGCTAAAATACAATTCTAAGGAGACACATAGTGGCTAATAGTTGATTAAATTAACACCCATGGCTGCCTAAAGTTAAGGGTCTATTAAAGACGAGAATTTAGGAGGGCATCTTGGCTACTGTTGCAGAACAGGAAAGAGAACTAGGAAGACTGTGGGGTGTGTCATCTACTTCTTATCACAATGGAGGCCATAAAGAAAGAACGTCACAAGCACAGTCTTAGCTCAAGCCATGCTCAGAGACCAGAGAGCTTCTAGGATCCTCACGTTTGCAGCCACATTGTTGATACAGCCAAAAGTCAGGGCTAAGGACCTCTGTTGCAGGTTGCAAGTTTCTAATACAAGATGATTTCAAAGCCTTGCTAGGCCTCTCATGTGAAAGTTAAGGACTCTATTGGCAAGAGTGGGCCCTGAGAATTGGAAAAGGGCCATTTTAGAAGATTTGGGTGAATCTTAATCTGAACCCCAAATTCTCCTGAGACTTCCTTGCCAAGAGAAGTACGCCCCTCCTCCCATCTGTCTTTCCTGCCAGTTAGCAGATTATAATGACTCCACCAGCAGCAATTTCATAGTACAAGACTGTCAATCACTTCAAACCCGAACAGACCATTACTAACCACAGTGTTACATGGACTGGAACAAAGCCCCTTTATCTTTACAAGTAAGAGAAGTCTTTTGTTTAGAGGTTCCCTATACTGTGCACAGAAGTTCCCTGTGAAGAGACTAAGGGAGGAAGGTGGAAGGAGAGACCCCCTTGCGGGGCTGCCCGTGTGCTCACTCCATAAAGAAGCACCTCTGATGAGACCCTGGGGCAGAGCCTGTTGATAAACCAACAACATGGCAATTGTTTGCCGATTTCACATAGGCGCTATGACTCTTATTTTACAAATATAATAAAGCACGATGATGCAGGCATGGGGAGAAAGGTGGACTGAAACGACTGCAATGTTTTGCTGTGCTTTGTCACTTCTTGTTAATGCGGAGAATAGCCATGATGTATGAGAAGAGGATTCTATATAAACCAAGAGCGTATGACGAGAAGGCAGGAGAAGGGCCGCCCTTGGGCTTGGGGGACAAATTGACTAGGTTGCGGCCCCGGCTGCTGTCTCTCAGCTGGTGATGGCCCCATGACGACATTTTGCTGCCATCGGGAGCTGGTGTCCTAGCCCCATCAGCCTGTGGCAAAGCGCAGAAGAGACAGCTTGTTTCCCTTTATTTGCCAACTTCAGAAACATCAAAATAATATATTTTTTAAAAGTAACTATAAAAAGGATGCTAATTAGATTGAATGTACTGACCAAGTGCCAGGCACTGGCAGGGGTGAAGTGTTCCTCCTGTGTTAGCTCAGTTATTCCCACAGCAGCCCTATGAGCGAGAGGTATGGTTACAATCCTGACTTATAAGTTTGCAAAATATGAACTTGTGAGAAGTTAACTTCCTAGCTTGACATCACCCAAGTGGCTAATGATGGGGTTGGGACTCAAACCAGGGTTTTCTTGGCTTTAAAACCAAGGTCTTGTCCACTGCACACCTGACTTCCTCTACCACTCATGGCCCATGGCCAGTATGTTCTGTTGATTATGTCTCTCAAAGCCAACCACTTTCCCCATCACCAGCACTCCGATAATGAATGCTGTAATCTTTCTAAACTTACTGCAGCAGCCTCCTAATTGGTCTACTTTTACCCATTTTGGCCCCACTTCTAATCTGTTATCCACGTTATAGTGAAAGGGAACATTTCAAAACAGAAGTCTTGTGATGTTGCACCACCACTGAAAGCGGTTTGATGATTTCACGCGGAGACCCATGTCTCCAGGCCCGTATTTAAGGCCTGCATGGTCTGCCCTGGACTCCATGTTGGGCCCCACGGGGTCCACCGTCCCCGGGAGCTCCCATGCCCTCCCGTGCTTTCTCTCCCTCAGTCTTCCTCAGTTCTCCGGTGCACCACGCACCATCCTTCCACAGAACCTGGGCCATGTTGTTCCAGCCCCCAGCCCCACCCCTCTATTACCTAGTCAATGCCATGCTTTCTGAAGATCACAGGTCACTTCCTTAGCAAAGTCTTTTTCATCTCTGAATTAACTCCCTTTGTTGAAAGGTCTCATGACAACCTTTGCCTTTTCTTGGAGGCTGGGTTTTTTTTAATTATTTGTGTGATTCTTTAGATAATGTCTATTTTCCTGACCATACGGTAAGCTCTATGAAGGCAGGAAACAGGTCAGGGTTTTGCTTACCACTGTTGTCCCATGGTTTAGGATGGTATTTGGCATGTAGTAGGTTTTCAAAAAATAGTTGTTCAGTAAAGGAAGGTATAACACACTTCCCTGGGGTGTATGAAAAAGACAACCTTTTTTTAAAAGTCCATAATGTGCTTAGTCCTTCTGTGGAGGATAAAGTTTGCTGCTGGTGGAAGTCTAGTTCATCGGGCCCCCAATGCCAGCCTGGCCGCCCCAGGCCCCTCCCTACCTGAGCCTGGTGGAACAGCTTGGTTTCATATGTGCAATTTTAACGTTAATAGTACATAATATTTTTTTATTTATTTTAAAATATAGTTAACTTGTATTTTTATTTTCCCTGTCTCTCTCTCTCTTTTTTTAAAGGGCCCAATATTTTCTTCTGTGCTCGGGGCCTCAAACCGACCGTAATCCGCCTCTGCCAGTGACCCACTTCTTAGGCAGGTCAACTGAAAGAAGCAATTTCTTAACACATAAATTATGAGTTGGTTATCTGCAGGTAAGGACTCAGTGGGAGAACTGAGTCTAATACTCTTCTCCTGAGTGGTAGGCACAGAGGTTTGGGCACTGGTCTAGTGGCTCCCCAGGCAGAGGCTGCCATCGGGAAGACCACGTTCTGGCAGGCTGGCCCCACGGGGAGCTCTGGGTATCTATCCTGAGGATCGCCTCAGACACGGGCAGAGCTAAACTATGCACTGAGACCGAGATTCCAGCACTGCCCTCTCCCAGTCTGATTTCCAGGTCTAACAAGTTTTGCAATTAGACTTTCATTCTTTGGCCTCTATAAGGGAAGACAGCACATGAGACTGGTTTAGCAGATTCATTTCAGGTACTGTCATGATGCTCAACTATGAAGCTCTGGTCTGAGAAATATGTTAAACAATGTTGTTGGTGTGTAAACTACACAGAGAAAACTTACACAGATCTAGCTGGTATAGCCTACTGCACACCTAGGCTGAATGGCATATTGCTTCTAGGCTACATACATGTATTGCATTATACTGTACACAACAAGGTAAGAGTAAATCAAGGATAGGAGAAAATTATGCAGTCAACAAAAGTAGTAAACACGAGATGTGTGAGGCTGCTGCCGGCATAACGCAGCATGCTGTTTTACAGCAAACATTTTCTTTTCTTTTCTTTTCTTTTCTTTTCTTTTCTTTTCTTTTCTTTTCTTTTGTGACAGAGAGAGAGACAGACAGAGAGAGAGAGAGACAGAGAGAGACATATAGGGACAGACAGACAGGAAGGGAGAGAAATGAGAAGCATCAGTTATTTGTTATGACACCTTAGTTGTTCATCGTTGGCTTTCTCATATGTGCCTTGACCCGGGGGGGGGGGGGGGGGACTATAGCAGAGCTAATGACCTCTTGCTCAATCCAGCAATCTCAGGTTTTGAATCTGGCTGGGTCCTCCGCATCCCAGTCCGATGCTCTATCCACAGACCACCAACATTTATTTTATAAGAAGAAAAAGTACACTAAAATACTAATAGAAAGTATTGTATAGTAAAGACATAAATCAGTAACATAGTCATTTATTATTGTTATCAAGTATTATATACTATACATAATTGTGTGTGTTAGTTTTGGACTGGTGAGGCAGTGGGTTTGCTTATAACAGCATCACCATAACACCTAACCCAACAGGTTACATTTTTACAGCTGCCGGGGCAGTAGTGGTAGGAATTTTTCAGCTTCCTTATAATCCATGGGACCACAGGATATATGCAGTCGGTTGTTAACCAAAACCTCATTACGTAACACGTGACGATTATTATTTTGAGGCAATCCAGAAGAAAAGAGATGTTTAAAAGAAAGTGCAAAGTTAAATAGTGGAGTGTTGGCAGTGAGTGAGGGAAAGAGAAACTTTTGCTTTGTAAGCCAATCCTTCCATTCAGCAAATTTAGAGACTAGCAAACTGTTTTGTTCAGAGAGAAAATTCGAGGGGGTCATTATTATGCGTAAGATTCTTGCAACATAGCTTCAATTATTTTAGCTGTCATAATCCTGTTGGACTTGGACTTCGTTGGTGGTGAAGAGAGACTATGTTTGACTTTGCTTGGAAACCGTAAAACCACAACAAAACAATTCTCCCAAGTGCTACCAGGCAACACCAGGGTCCCTTCTACACCTTGAGGACTGTGATAAAAGACTCAAACGGACTCCAATGGTGCATCTGAAGACACTGAAGGTAATTCTTCAGCGTCATCTCCATGAATAATCAGGAATAAGCATGATTAAGATGTCAAGTACCTTCTCAAGAGAGCTAAGCTTTATAAACAACAGTAACAAAACCCTATAAAGCCTGATCAGTCTCCCTAAAATTATTTGCTGATTTGACGGCCAAAAGGTCAGCTGTTACTATCTTTTTGAAAGTCCATTTAAAAGGAGCCGGTGGAATGTTCTCATTGAACTGCATCACTTCCTTCCTGGGACCATCAGGGCACTTCCCCAGCCTTTCAAGATAGGTTCTGCTCCGAAAGGTCACCGGGGCAGTGGGAACCCCACGCAAAAGTTCGGGGCGGTGCAGCGCATCTTCCTGCTGGGGCCCTTGGCCGTCTCATTCCTCCTTGTCCCGGGGAGGTGAACCCCGTGGGAAGGCTCGCCAAGAGGGTGGGTCACGGCGCTGGTTCTGCGGCTGCAGAGACACGCCTGAGCTGGTGCATCTGCTGGAGGTAAGGGGGGCCTGCCAGGCAGCCTCCAGGCCTCCGCCCCCGGCTCGCCTGTGCGGGGACCTGCGCGACCCGGAGCCCGAACCGGCGTGGGGTGTGGGGCGCGGGGCGGGGGCGGGGGAGGGGGAGGGGTGTGGCGACTCCGGGTCGTGCTGGGACCCTGCCCCGGTTCTGAGCCCGCCACCCACATTCCTCTCGGAATGGAGCATCAGCGCGGGGGACGCGGGTGGGCGGAGGGGGAGGTCTGAACCCCAGGGCGCAGGGGGAGGAGGACCCGACTGCGGAGGGAGGGAAGAGCCGCGGAGCCGCCGAGGGAGCGAGCGCGCGAGCGAGCGAGCGAGCCCGGGGAGCGCGGCGGCCGAGCCGGAGCCGGAGCCGGAGCCGGAGCCGGAGCTGGAGCCCGCCCCGCGGCTTGTGCTCGGTACCCGGGCGGCGCGGCCCCCCGCAGTCCTGCAGCCGCGCCCGGGCTACGAGGACCGCGGCCAGCCGGCCGATCGCTCGCTGCGCTGCCGGGAACCCCAGCAGCCTGGGAGAGACAGGTACAGGGAGGGAGCGAGCGAGGCGGGCAGCGAGAGGAGGAGAGGGAGTGGGAAGACGGGTGCCAGCCGAGCGCACTGCAGACACATTGTAAGCAAGTTTGTACTTGCACGCTCGGGGGTGCGCGCGCGCCGGGAAGGACGCGGTCATGGTGGTGGCGGTGTGCGTACGTGTGCTACTCTGCGATGAGGAGCTAGGAGGTGCTGCTGGCAGCGTGCCCCTGGCATCTTGTACGTAGCTGTCCCTATGAATCCCCCCTCTCTGACTTGCCGTTTCCGCTTGCAGCACGTCTCTTGGGCTCCAACGATGCCGAAGCAAAAGGCAGCCACCCTCTCATTGTGATGGTCGGCACTGTTGCTACTATCAGCTGGGAGATGTAGGGCGTTGAACACATTCGAGGAGCCTCCCTTCCTCCACCCACTACTATTTTAAGAAGGGCTGGGGGAGAGGGAAAGGGTGGTACAGCTCAGGGCTGGAAACCCTAGCGGAGGCCCAGGCTTCAGACTCGACTCTGCTGTCACCCAGCAAATGCTTCCAGGGAGAGTCTACGCTAGAGGGCAAGATAACTTTCATGTCCTCTCCGGAGTGACACGCTTCAGGCTGAGACTGTGCATTGCTACCCAGGAGTTCTGTGAAATGGTGCTTCCCAGGGCGGCAGGTGCAAGACAGGGGGCGGGAAAACTGCAAAATAAAGCAGCCATGAGCTGCCAAGAAAGCCCTTTGGAAATCTGGTTCGGTGAGCTGCCCGGATAGCAGCACGGATGCTGTAAGTTCAGGCCCTCATCCATGAATAGAGTCAGGTCCAGCCCAGCTAGCAGCAACATCAGCTGTTAAAATCCACCTTCCCATCCTGGAAGGTTCCTTTTTGAGCTTCTCAGTTTGGGGCGGAAAGCATGGATGTGACTGCTGTCTTTCTGTGAAGGTTAAGAAAGTTCAAAATGAATTATTTTTTTCTTCTCTTTAGTTCCTATATTTGTCTTCATCCTTGAGCCACATTCCTAAAGAAAATATCTGTAGGCAGAAGCCAGACCTATCCAACAGAAAGTGTAATCATTCTCAATTAGGCAAAGGTGATTAAATGTGACCGACATCTGCATAAAATGCTGATTTGATCATGACTCATGAGGATGGTTCTTAGGAGGCTCCCTGCTCCCCATGATGAAAAAGATCGATAGTGTGGATAAAAAGTCCCTGACATCACCAGAACCGTCCTCATAGAACATAATCTGTTTTCTCTTGTGTTTTTTGAATCTGTTCATTACTTTGTGGCAATTTTAGAATAAAATGTGCCAGATCGGGGCTAATTGAATGTTTCATGCAGACGATCAAGGCCCACCCGTCTTGACTGACACTGATAATCGTGGCTAGCCTCTGAAGATATTTGCTCAGCTTTCACATTAGAGTCTCATTATTGTCTTTTTGAACTAATAATTTTTCACACTGGCATATTTCTGCCAGCATCGTCCCTGTATAAAGAGTTCTTTTCACTGCATTCTTTCCTACAAAGGAGTAAGAATTGAGAAAAGGTAGTTTACTTAGTATTTAATATTTTTCAAGAATGTCTTGTGTGAAATGTGTAGGGTGCTACCCTAGGACCTGCTCTCTGATAATTATGCAACAACAGCTTCTTGGAAATGAAGGGAGGTGTAATTGAAACCGGATGTAAGCAGCCTGGGCAAGATCAGTAGCATTTTCTTCTGTGGCTCCAGCTTTAGATGCCACAGCCACACCCTGTGGCCTGAAGGTGACAGTATAGGACCCAGGACTCCCCTGTGAGGAAATCTGCATTTTTCTTCCTGTTCAGTGTTTAAATGTGTCCTTCCTTGTGGACTAATTCAATGAAAGTGAATGTCTGGCAAGAAGTGCCATATATACTTGCCATATATACTCCAGCAAGTTATGGCAGAAAGGTGGCTGATATCTTTGGGTATAATTAATATTCCAAGCTTATAAAAAACTTTGAATTATAACATTTAATGTCTTTCATGCTGATCAACTCTGAACTTTGTCTTTTGATTACTTGTTTGTATTTTACTCTTCTAGGGAGAGGACCAAGTTGTATTTGTTACCCTGTGTATTTCATAACCGTGAATAATTACCAGTACTATTCACTGACCCCATGGACATACATTAGTAATATTTTTATGATAACTCCAAGATGTTTCTCTGCTTCCCTTTAGCCATCTTCCATCTTTATACTGTTTAGCCATCTTAGTTATTGATTTTTTTATTAATTAGTACCATTCCTAAAGGATGAATAGAAAACAATAATTATATTTAAAATTAGACACTTATGTGATTCATTCTAACAAAAAGCTTCTATAGAAGGGGTCAAATTGTATCCATTTGCTTTTCTGTTTTTGTTTAATAGTGTATTTTAATAGTAGTGCTATTCTTGAATATATAGTGGGGCAAAAGTAGGTTTACAGTTTTCATGTGGCAAATAATGCAGTAATGAATAATAATACAAGATTAAACTGTTTTGTATATTCACAACTGTGAACCTACTTTCGTCCCAGCCTGTGTTAAGCCAGCTGGTTAAGTAATATTCATATCTCATCCATAGTTTAGCAAAGTGCTGTGAGTCAGTGTATGTTTTATGGTGTCAGTTCATCCTCTGCAGTTAGAAATGAGCCACATCGTCTCTGATTGTTGCAGGGTTTGGAATTTTCTGCTGTCGTTTCTTCATACATAGAAATATACATAGTTGCATTGCTTTAAGTTGTATTTGTGTGGCCTTGTAGTGTTTCTTCTAATGTTTTTCCTAGTGTGTTCTTTTCAGGAGCACAGATAAGAAAGCCCATTAGCAGCCAGTTGTCCACTCTGCTTGGAGACTAGAAAGTCGTGTTATGATGATCTGCTACCATGGGTTTCACAGGTGTTGCTGTTAAGAAGAGTATGTTGTTTAGGTAGGGGAATCACAGAGAGCAGATGGTTTAAAATCCCTCTGCGTCTTGCAGAGTAAATACAGAGGGTGGGTATTGATTGGGCACTCAGCTTGTTTCCACAGAACCCAGGGTTTCTCCATCCTAACGCTCACTCTGCTTTGTTGTGATGTTGCGTTATCATCTCCTCCTGTGGTACATAAACTCTAAGAGGGGCTTATCGGTCTTGTTCACTGCTGTTTCCCTGTGCCATTGTTAAACAGTTTCTCAGTACGTGTTTGCTGTGTGAAATCAGAAATACGGGAATCTTACCTCTCTGCGGGGTATGGCACATACTGAGTGACATCATCATCTCAGCTCCTCCCACTGGAAGGATTTGGAGATGGTGCATGCACTGCTCATTGGTGCACAACCCAGCAGTGTCTACCTAATTCTCCCTTTCCATTCCACTGCTGGTGGCTCCTCTCTCCCTTCCCTCCTCCTCACAATATACCGGGCCTACTTCAACTCTCAGTTACCCTGGGAACAGTGAGCTCATGGTAGTGTGCGACCGTCCCCTGACGTTCTAGTTCTGTAAGTCACACCCCAAACCACTGCAGGTCATCAGTCAGTGCAAAGAGTGAACTTTAAGATTTCGCTTTGTACCAGTAGTTGTTGGAACTGGAGAGCACCTTTGAGAGCACCTCTTCCTTCTAAGCTGCTCTCTCCAATTGCTGGTAGAGAAACCGAGGCCAGAAGAAGGAGATTGGGAACCAGTCATTGGCTGAAACTCGACTACCTGCCAAACAATCTGCTAGGAATATTATATATTGATCATTTTGAATTTATTTTATGCAGGATTAAAATTAAACTTACTAGCATAAAATTACTTCCTTTTACAAATAAGGAAGCAAACACTCAAAAAAGTTCACTTTCTTGAGGTCACATGGATGATAAGAGGCAGAATTTGGACTCAGCTTCATGTCTTTTTGGTCCACAGTGTATACATTTCACAGTACAACACTCCCCGGGACAGGCAGTTGTTGAGAACTTGTGTGCACAGGACCCACTCCAAATCACCCAGCTAGTTGGAGTAAAGTTAAGCCCAAAACTCATATCTTCTTATTCCCAGCCTCCTTTAATTATCTTTGTTTCATTAATTTGAAATGTGTTTTCATCAAGTCTTCTGTCCTCTTGAGTTAAATTATCAATAAAAAGCAAGAGTATTATAATTTTGCAAAAGAGGAAATATGTGTATACATGCAAAATATTTGACCTTGTGTCTAAATTAGGAAGGATATTGCATCAACCTCTTTTGCAGGGGGGAAGAAGCATTCTCTGGGGGAGGTGTCTCACTGAGGTGAAGTAGTATTAACTTCACTTAATAAAACAAAAATATGTATTGAGGATGAGGATGTGCTCAGGTAGATACTTGGTATCAATGGGTGGGATTTCAAAGCAATAAGACTTATGGTCTCTATACCTGCAAAAAAAAATGTTCATGGTCTAATTTGAGTGACAATAAGACTAACAATGGGACAAACAGAGGGAGATAAGACTAAAAATGGGACAAATATAAGACAAATCATTTGTATAATAGTATAGATTGGTAGCGTTGTAGGAACTGAAAGAAAATGATATTGAATGGGTGGTGGTGTGTAAGAAGGCTTTGCACAGGGCATGGATCCTAGGCTGGGTATTTAGTGGTATTTCCATTTGCTCTGACAGGTGTCCTGTAGAAGGGTGATGTGAAGGGCCAGTAAAGAATTGTTAAACAAGGCTATGAAGGTTTGAATTGAAAAGCATTGAGCCTGACCGGGCACTGGCACAGTGGATAGAGCATCGGTCTGTGATGCAAAGAACCCAGGTTCGAAATCCCGAGGTCGCCGGCTTGAGCACGGGCTCACGAGCTTGAGCGCAGGGTTGTTGGCTTGAGCGTGGGATCATAGACATGACCCCGTAGTCTCTGGCTTCTGCCCAAAGGTCACTGGCTTGAACCCAAGGTCACTGGCTTGAACAAGGGGTCACTCCATCTGTAGTCCCCCGGAAGGCACATATGAGAAAGCAATCAATCAATAAACAAAGAATTAATGCTTCTCATCTCTCTCACTTCCTGTCTGTTCCTATTCTCCTTCTCTATGTCTCTCTCTCTGACTCTATCACCAAAAATAAATAAATAAATAAATATTGGGAAATAAAACCTGCACAGCCCTTCTGCTACTGAGCTCAGCTGATGGCACCGTGGCCCACAGAACCTCGAGTCAGCCTGACCAGGAGGTGGCGCAGTGGATAGAGCATTGGACTGGGATGCGGAAGGACCCAGGTTCAAGACCCCGAGGTCGCCAGCTTGAGCGCGGGCTCATCTGGCTTGAGCAAAAAGCTCACCAGCTTGGACCCAAGGTCGCTGGCTCCAGCAGGGGGTTACTCGGTCTGCTGAAGGCCCACAGTCAAGGCACATATGAGAAAGCAATCAATGAACAACTCAGAAGTCGCAACGCGCAATGAAAAACTAATAATTGAGGCTTCTCATCTCTCTCCGTTCCTGTCTGTCTGTCCCTGCCTATCTCTGCCTCTGTAAAAAAAAAAAAAAAAAGAATCTCGAGTCAGAACCCTGAGAGTCATCTGAGATGTGATCTACGCCCCTCCCACTTCCTACCTCTTCACCTCGACCAATCACCAAGTCCTGCACATTTTGCCTCCTAAAGGCTTTTTGGATTGTACCTTCTACTTAGTGTACTGTTTAAGTCTCTCAGCATCTCCCATCTGGGTTCCTGAGATACCTTTCTCAGTGTTTTTCCTGTATCTTCCAGTCTTGTCTTCCTCAAACATACACTTACAGACTGGCTAAAATAATCTAAATTATACCTGGTCACTTCTAGCTTAGAGTCCACAGTCATTTCCTGTCGCCTCCATGAGCATTAGGACCCAGCCTCTGAGCACAGCACACTGGACCCCAACCACCAGGCTGCCCACTCTTTCTGTGAACTCGGGTCCTGAGTGTCACCTGGTACAGGCCTTCACTATCTAATGTCTGGTGCTTCCACAAAGACTCCTGCTGTTTCTGGTGTCCATGCTTTTGCTCAAACTCCTCATTCTGCCTGCACTGCATGTTTCATATTTGTCACCTTCCTAGCTGGAACTCGCGGTTACCACGACTCAGTTCAGGGGCAGCTCCCTCCCAGGGCATCTTCACAACGTCTGGATTGGCCCAGTGCCCATTCTTTGTTGCCCTCATCTCTGTTTGCACATACCTGTAGTAGTAGTATTGTATTATCTTTTTTATGTTCTATCTCTCATTATGTTCTAAGCTCCTCAAAGAAGTAGATAATACATCCTGTTCATCTTAGTGCCCCAGGCATGGAGCTCTGACATGCAGAACACATTATTTATATTGTAGTAGAAGAGTGGATACAGATGCTGACGTTGGACACAGCAGATAAATTCTGAGTTTTATGTGGTATTGAAACAGGTACTAATCTATTGCGTAACATGATTGTGAACTAGAAGAGGGTGGAAACATGGTGGTCTGTAACACAATGGCTTAAAAAACTCTTCTACTTCCATAATTCTTGATTGATGGTGGTGGGCATGTCTTAATCATCTGTGAACTCCAGTGTGGAGCCTGGCTTGGTGCTTGGTGTGGGGTCGCTGAATTCAAAGGAATTTCTTTCCTCATCCCTGCTTAGTATATATGTAGACAGGCAGACAGATGATAGATAGATAGATAGATAGATAGATAGATAGATAGATTGATTTTAGCACGTTATAATGTGTTTGGAGAATGTAACTTGCTGACAGCTTAGAGGACCCACTTTTAGATCCCTCAGCACTTATCACTGCCTCCTACTTTTCAAATTAAAGTACCTTTTGCATGTGAGCAGGTGGAATATTTTCTTCCAGGAGATGAAGGCTGCTAATGGGCACACAATTACTGCAGGGCTGTAGGCCTTGATGTGTGACAGGCCAGCCATGAGTAATTACGTGTCCTCTGAGAGTCACTAGGACAGCCACCCCTGCAGCCCAGAAGCTGCCAAGTATTGAGTCTACATCTAGTAGATATGCTTCAAGTAACCAAGAGATGTCTGCCTCTCCCTTTTATCATTTAATGCTATTCACGCCACCCACCCTCCTCCCCTAACTCGCTGAGTGACCAGGACACCTTTCTTGCTCCAGCACAGCTTTCTGATGCTTTTTCACATGGGGCAGGAGCAGTGTGCAGTGTTTTGCATCTTTTCTGAAATGGTCATCTAAAAGATATCACAATCAGCTTTGCATTTCTGCATTCTTTTTATTTATTTTTTATTTTTTATTTTTCTGAAGCTGGAAACGGGGAGGCAGTCAGACAGACTCCCGCATGCGCCTGACCGGGATCCACCCGGCACGCCCACCAGGGGGCGATGCTCTGCCCATCCCGGGTGTCACTCTGCTGTGACCAGAGCCAGTCTAGCGCCTGAGGCAGAGGCCACAGAGCCATCCTCAGCACCCGGGCCATCTTTGCTCCAATGGAGCCTTGGCTGCGGGAGGGGAAGAGAGAGACAGAGAGGAAGGAGAGGGGGAGCAGTGGAGAAGCAGATGGGCGCTTCTCCTGTGTGCCCTGGCCGGGAATCGAACCTGGGACTTCCGCACGCCAGGCCAATGCTCTACCACTGAGCCAACTGGCCAGGGCCTATTTCTGCATTCTAACCAGAAACCATTACTTACTATTATTAATCATTTAATAATCTTAAAATCAATTGTAATTATGCTCTACTATTTAACCAATCCTTTATGCATAACACTGTTTGTGCACATTCAGGTTATAATAGATATTTTGATAACGCTCATAGACCCCTCTTATCTTCTGTCTTCCTCCGGGCCGGTGGACCATCCCACGTGCACGTGCTGTGCTTTTCCTGCCCCCGTCTCATTCCTTTTTTTTACCTTCATCGTCGTAACGCAGAGATAATGTGACCTGTCATAATGTGTCACTCTCACATAGGCCCCTTAGTTTAGCCCCTTTGTTAAGTTTCTTTTCCTGGGTACATTTTGTATACTCTCCTTTCTGTCATTAATTATTTGATTTGTGGCAAGACTCTCTCTTCAACTAACCCTAGGGCTAGAAAATCCTTGTTCCAAGTTCCTGTCTCAATGTCAAAATTTCAGCAACTACTCTCTTACCTCTTCTTCCCCTCCCGCTGTGAAGAATTGTGAATGAAATTTGACTGAAGCAGAGAATTCAAGAGGAAGTTAGAAGGGAAATGTCTTGTCTGCTTAACCCACCCCTGGTCCAGCCTTACAACTTACTTTAGAATCCTTCTGTTTGCAGAGAAGTAACACTACACCAAACCTATTTTGACTTCTAAAACCAGAATGTTTCAAACTCAAATTTTTGGAATGGAACGGTTTTGCATTTACATGTTTTAATTCATCAAATTGTTATTAGGAGCTAAGATTTGATCTCATCCTTGGAAACTGTGCAAATGAAACAGCAAAATGTGTTATGCAAAGCAGGCTAGCACAGCCTGTGAGTAATGAGAAATACACTCAGAGCATGAAGTACTTTCACTTTCAGAGATCACTGGAGAATGTTGATAGTTTAAATAGAAACCATGGAATAACAGCGAGCATTTATCCTTTGAGCTGCCAATGTTAATGTATATGTTTTGAGTATGTGTTTTTTTAATCAACTCTCATAAAAATTTATATTTACTTAATACTTTGTAGTTTATAAATATGTTCACCTTAGTTATTTCACATGGTAATGAATCATCTATTCAAACTGAATAGAAGTAGTTCTCATTTTAGCACGATGGTGAACTACATAAGTTTTTTATATATCTATATATTTTATATATCTATATCTATATCTATATAGATAAGGGGTTATTTCAAAATGAATACGAAACGATAAAATATCCCCTTTTTTTGTGAGCAGTATAAAAATAGTGTACCTTTTCTATTTGTTTTTTTCAGGTTCCTGAATTCACGTAAGAGAATAATCTTAAAACAAAAGAAGGAAAAGAAGAGATTTAATCTTTGGAAGTGCTGTCTCCTCACCGACCCCCACCAGTGCTTGGGATCCACGGATCTAATGAAATTCCAGTATGTTTTCTAGAGCGGCGTAGTCTGCCCTGCCTGGAGTAAGGAGTCTGCTGTTGGTCCCGTGCTCCAGCAGGGACCATGGCAGCCTCCAGGACCGCCTCTCGGTCCCCTCGGGACATCGCCAATGTGATGCAGAGGCTGCAAGGTAAGGGACAGAAACGGCCGGGGCTCTTGGGTTTTGTCTCTTCTATGCTTTAGGTACCAGTTTATCACCATGGTTCTAAATGGCAGAAAAGCATTTGTAAATGGGAGGGTAGAAGATCATGGATATTAACTAGAAGGGAATCAATGCAGGAAAATATTGAGGACTGATTTATATTCAGTTGCCAGTTAATAACAGTGTATCACATTCCTGGTTGCCTTTCTTAACCATTGAAACATAAAGTAAATAGCGACCATGTCCTTTCCAACTCTAAATAATCATTCCCCCACTCCTCCAAAAAGTGTCTGTCGCATTCTATCCAAGTGGGCAATGGCCCTAGAAACCTCACCATTACATTCTCACATTGTTCAGTTCTTGTTTCTTTGGGGGGGGGGTTACTTACCAGCTGAAATGTATTCTTTAGCCCTTTCCTATTTGCAAGTGTAACAACAATGCCAAGTCTAACCCCTGGGACTGTGTTAACTGCCTAAAGTGGGTAATGAAGGGCTTGTCTAGACTGAGGCACAGATAAACACCACCACCTCTCCCATTTCTGCTGCAGATTTCAGGTTTGAAAAGAGGCAGAATGTTTATATGTGGAGTGTGTGTTATACTACAGTGCAGGTGATTTAATGAGACATAAGTAAACGGAAAATGGCCTGAGGCTAAAAGGCCAGGCTGCAGGTGAAGTTATAGGTGGCTGCAGCTTAAAGGCCATGGTCTGTCCTCTTTCTCCTAATTAGGCACAAATTCCAAGCTCTTTGTCATGGAAGATGAGGATCCCATGACCCCCCTCTCTGCCTGCTGCTGTCATTTTACCTCCCCCCACTGCCCCCCGCCCCGTGGTCTTTGATTAACACCCTCAAGGCTCTGGGTCATCATGCTGTCATTCTCCCTGACATCTACTTCTTCACAGCTGCCCCCTGACTGGCATCTACTTATTGTTCAAGACTCAGCTGTAGTGCACACCCTGGCACAGATAGCCTTTCTCTCTGCTTCCTCTGCAGCCAGTGTTCATCTCCGTCTGGGCACCTGCTCGCTACCCTGTGATGGTCTCCGGACTCATTTTTCTCCCGGGATAGGAGCTTCTCAGGGGTGGGGACCGAGTCCTTCTGATGTATCTCCAGGACCCAGCATCATACTCCCTCAGTAGAAGTTTGATGCTTGCCTGGCTGGGAAGTTCTTCCTTTTCTGCTAAAGGGCAGGTAGGAGTCACCGGCTCTAAAAGCTGTTGAAACTACCATTGATTTGCCCACTGAGGAAGGGAGGAGCTTGCAAGTCAGAGCTGTGCTAACCAGGGTCATGGAGCTGGCTGTGCCCAAGAGAGAAGACAGAGAGAGAGGATTACCTAACTGCATGGTGCCAATTGTCATCAACTCTCACTCCACATGTCATGGCCACAGAACCCCCAGGGAAACTCCCAGGGGGTCACTTCAGTATACATTATGTGTCCCTGAGTGTGTTTTGTGGTGTACAGAGATATGTTGTAGAATCGGACACCTGAAACCTATATATTTATAGTTATGTTAACGAGTTTGTCATCCCAATAAATTTAATTACAGAAAAAAATATAGATAGATAGATAGATAGATAGAATAATAGACAGATAGACTATGTCCGAGCAGCAGAGAAGTAGAATCAAGTGATATTGACTCAGGAAACTTTATATCCACAGAAATTTGTGTTCGAGGCAGGATTTTGGGGGTAGGGCCATCCTAGAGGAAGTGCAGATGAGACACAAGAAGTCCCTGGAGCCTGGGGCTTCTCCTCATTCTGGAGTGTCCGCCTTTAGCAGCTGTGTGTGAAGACACTTTCCAGCACATTTTGTTCAATCACCCGTTGAAACCCATGGCTGGCATCTCCTTTCTTTTTTATCCCATAAGCCCAATGAGCATATGACACAGGGCCTTGGTTGGTGGTAAGAACAGAAAGTCTCAAACTCACAATTTAGACTTTCAACATTATCTTCAAGTAAGAAGATGCAAATAGCCATGTACTAGCAAAACTGAAGGAAGCAAGAGTTCATCATATAACTGTCATCTTCTGGCCCCTTACCGGATTGTACTTGCTGAAGTGTGCTGTAAACTAGAACTTCTAGTAAATTCTATGACTATTTTGTACATAGCACAGTTATTTTGAATTTGTGTGTGTGTCAAGTTATGTTAATTTGTTAAATTGTAACTGTTTGGTGGGTCATTAGTTTTTAATATATGGGGTGCCACCTCTAGTTCTTCAAGAAATTCTTGCAAGCACAGAATCATTTATAGGTTCAGTAAAGAATGACACTGACTCTATTTATCAAACAGAAAAATGCAATGTACTTACTACTTACCAAAATAAGTTTTACCCAGAACTCGGGCCCTTTCTTCATCTCTCCGAGGCTCTGTGGAATGTACCAAAAGCAAATATTGACATATTCAGGCTGAGGATTAAGAAAAGTTGAAAGTTGCTTTGTTAATTTAAGATTAAACACAATTAAAGTCTTAGTTAGATTCTTTAAGAGTTATCATGCGTGTATTATGTTGTAAACACATCAGAATCAGAGAGGCTAGACATAGTTCTGTCTTACTTCTGTATAATAGCCTATTGGGAAATATTCTCCTTAGTTGGGTGGACTAGAGGGTGCTTCCCTAGGTAAGAGATGTGCACAAGATCAACAATAAACATAACGTTTAGAGCTGACTCAGCCCAGTTCTGACCGTCAGCACCTGATGCACATATTCTCAGAGATGATGCCCTAGTTCATCCCCCTTCAACCCTCATTTTTTTAAAATTTTATTTATTTATTTTAGAGAGAGGGAGAGAGAGAGACAGAGAGAGAGAGAGAGGAGAGAGAGACGGGGGGAGGAGCAGGAAGCATCAACTCCCATATGTGCCTTGACCAGGCAAGCCCAGGGTTTCGAACCGGCGACCTCAGCATTTCCAGGTCGATGCTTTATCCACTGCACCACCACAGGTCAGGCCTCAACCCTCAGTTTTACACTATTTCTAACACCACTATATCTTTCCAATAGTACCCTCTCTATGTAAGGAGCCAAAGTTGTCTTCTGTTACCTGCTACAACTGACAAATGCAAAATCCCTGATTACCATGAGTTGATATCATATGACATATACCGTACTTGGGTTTCACTTAGCCAGTTCTGCTGTGACCCTAACTAATACTGCTTTGGGGGCAGGAGGAGGCATAACCTTGACTTCTGACTCAAAAGTATCAGTATAGAAAAAAAAATACCAGTTTATCTCAGAACCTTTTCAATTTGCTTGCATTTTTATCCAATTTTATGAAACTATAACAAGGAGTAGCAAAACGTCTCGTAGCCCAGTGTTTTCACACTAACCGGTGCTATTTTTAAGATTCTGTCCTTTTTATGAAGGAAGAAGGCAAAGTTCTTATTTTGGTTTTGAGTGTGCGTTAGTGTGGCCTTGATGGTTATTCAGTGTCTGGTGAGAATTCAGAGTTATTGCAGACTGTCCTTCAATAACAGGTGACTATACACCACTATGACAGTGCCCTGATAAGGTTGTCCTGACAATGGTGAACAAATGACTGGATGCTATTGTGAAATAAGTTCACCAATGTGGCTTACTTATCCCAATGCGAATGCCCTTAGAAGTACAGAAAGTCTCTAAACAAATGAGGCCAAGAGGCCCGGAGAGGCGAAATGACGTGGTACGATTAGTGGCCAGTGGCAGCCTGTGGATCAGAACCGTTCCTTCCCTGTGCTTTCTCTAAAAGCAAACCGTGTTCTGCGAGGGAATCAACAGCGAAATGTTATGGCAGCACGGAAATGAATTCCTAATTGTGAATTTTCTTTAAGCATGTACATTCCTTGAACCGTAAAAATAATCATCATCTATAGATGTTTGAAACTACTGCTTCCCTCTCACTATTCCCACGCGACCTCTCCTGGACTTCAAATGTATATTTTTAGAATATAAAAGTATCCAAAGTTAGCAGGGATTTGCTCTAGTCTTTGTCAAGAGAGCTGAAAAATAATGTTATGGTCTGACCTTCAGGTTTTCTAGACTCTCCAGCAAGTGATCAATGTGGCTTTGTGCCCCAGCCATGGTTTTCATCTGTCCTAACCCCACTTCCTTGGCTTGCAATGGACTTGATGTGCATAGCATTTATTTTCTGTTGAGCATGCTTGACTTTCAAATTCAGACCAAACTCTTAAATCTGGATATTAATGGCCTGGAGCATGGCCCCAGCTTTAGAAAATTAGAAGATGAGTGAAACTGAGAGTTTCAGCATCTGACCAGAAACCCGAAACTCCTGCGGTCACGTGACCCCCACTCATTTTTATCTGCCTGGACAGGTTTTTGATGCTTCAGTGCGCATGATGCTTGTTCCACATTTATTGTTTTAAGATCCCACTGGACATACCGGAGGGAGCCTGGCTGAATAAAAGAAGCGATCTCTGTTGACTGTGTGGGTATAGACCTTCTCCATACGGGCTGTGGAGACCTCGGACTGGGTCTGCCCAGTGCCAAGGATTTCCAATTTAAGTTGTATGTCTTTACTTGGCTAGATGGAACACTGAACTTGGGGTTCATTCTTCTGTGTCTGTCTCGGCTGTTTGCCTGGGTGCAAGCGACTGAACGTTTTGTGCATTTTGTGCCTTAGTGACCTGACCTTTGAAATAATAGAAAGGAAACCTGTAAGTCCCTTACAAACTGTGGGGAAGGAATTTCAGTAATAAAGCGGATTTTCCTTTGAGTCTATTTAATGTGGAAATTCTCTGGATGAGACTGGCAATAAAGGGAAATGATAAAGAGTAAATATGAAAACAAAACCTTAATTCAAAATCAGATATGATCCTAGATATTTTATTCTTATTTTGGTTTGTATGCCAATTTTTTTTTAAAGGTAATGGTTAGCAGTGAGGAGAGAGAGGAGTTTTTATTTTATATTTTTTGTGGTGAATATTTAAGTGGTTCTTCTTGAGACGTGTAGAGTGGAAGCAACATTGGAGTCCCTACCCCCATCTCTCAGTTGTGGAAGCACAGGGAGTATTTAACATCTGTGCACTTAGGGACCCCACTTGCAAAGCATGGACGTTCTCCTGACTCCGCTCTGTTCTCCTGATTCCGCTCTCGGGATTGTTATCAAGCTCCGGGAGATAATAAACCAGAGGTACTTCTTTTTTTTTTTTTTAATTCATTTTAGAGAAGAGAGAGAAAGGGAGAGAGAGAGAGACAGAGAGGGAGAGAGAGAGGAGAGAGAGACAGAGAGAGAAGGTGGGGAGGAGCTGGAAGCATCAACTCCCATATGTGCCTTGACCAGGCAAGCCCAGGGTTTTGAACCGGAGATCTCAGCATTTCCAGGTCGATGCTTTATCCACTGCGCCACCACAGGTCAGGCCCAGTTTTCAGTGCTTTGAAAACTATAAATACATACTTGATATGGTGAGCTCTATCAGTAGCCATGGAAGGGAATTGGATTGGAAGGCACAGGCCTGATAATTTGTTACAAGTTTTTCAGCTGTTGGGAAGAATCATAATAGTCATATATTCTGTGCAGTATAAAACTAGTAACTTTACTATGTAGTGAAGTGACTATACTTAGTGTATAAATTATATTTTCTTTTCTAGTCAAAGACAGCATTGCATCATGTCCTAACGTAACCTGTGAATGTATAACAATAAACCTTACAGTTTAGAGGGAGACAGCATTCCTGAGCACTGGATAGTTATTAGCTTTTAGCATCAGTTGCTTCACACATACATTGGTTATTAATGGCTACAAAATATAAGATGTGCACTGCCACCTCTAGCCTAGCCCGCTTCAGTGGAGACAAAATGAGCCCAGAAGTGAAGGGCATCTAGCAGATGTGTCATTAGCATGTTGATCTGCTGAGTGAATTCTGCTGGTAAGGGGCAGGAGGGGAACGTCTCCTCCTGGTCTCTGTTCTAGGTGTGCAGCTTACTGATGCTTAGAGCCCAAGCAAGAGTGAACATCCCCGGACAGAGGAGTCCTGGCTTCTGCCAAGGGTATTTAGTAACCCTGCTTGCCTGTTGGCTTCTCCAAACCAGTGACCAAGGTCCTTAGAGATGAAGGGTTGGCATTTATCGCCCAGATCCCTGTTCGGCAAACTGCGGCTCGCGAGCCACATGCGGCTCTTTGGCCCCTTGAGTGTGGCTCTTCCACAAAATACCATGTGTGGGCACTACCTCGATAAGGAATGTACCTACCTATATATGTAGTTTAAGTTTAAAAAATTTGGCTCTCAAAAGAAATTTCAATCGTTGTCCTGTTGATATTTGGCTCTGTTGACTAATGAGTTTGCTGACTACTGGCTCAGATAATGAAGACACTCAATGAGGGAATTTATTTGAGGAAAAATAATTTTCTATTAACTTAAATAGAACCAGAGTTGCTATTTTTTAAAGTGTAAATTTATGAAAACATTCTTCTAGAATCCCCTTTTCTTTGCCTGGGTGGGTAATCTGACTACAAATGCTTTCCCCTGTCTTGGGTGTTATTGTCATAGCAGATCTACATATCACTAATAAAAAGCATGTAACTTTGCTTGACCAACCGATGGCACAGTAGATAGTGCATGAGCCTGAGATGCAGAGGACCTAGGTTCAAACCCTGAGGTCACTGGCTTGAGCATGGGATCATAGTCATGACCCCATGGTTGCTGGCTTGAGCCCAAAGTTCACCAGCTTGGACCCAAGGTCGCTGGCTCCAGCAAGGGGTTACTCGGTCTGCTGTAGCCCCCAGTCAAGGCACATATGAGAAAGCAATCAATGAACAACTAAGATGCCTCAACGAAGAATTGACGCTTCTCCTCTCTCTCCCTTCTTGCTTGTCTTTGTCCTTATCTCTCTCTCTCTCTCTTTCTTAAAAGAAAAAAAAGCATGTAGCATTGAATAATGGCAACTTGGCTTTACTCTTCTACTTATTTAGCTTATAACAATAATTGTTGGCTTTTTTTTGCTTTTAATTTTTATTTCTAGTGCTAGAAAATTAAAGTGCACACACAGATTGCTATATAATTTAGGGGCTACTGTAGCTGTTCAATATTTCACCTTTGCCAATATTTGTGCTTGTCTGAGCATAATGTTTTAGGCTGGGATTTTGAATTATGGATGAACAAACAGACTGCAATGCAGAACTTCATTTGATCTTAAGAATAATGAATGTCTATGCAACTTTGATCAATTTAAATATAACCTTAAAAGCAAATACAGAGATAATAGTATAATACAAGGGTGTTAAATTTTATTTTATTTTTTAAAGATAGCTCCCAATATTTTATTTTTTTCCCTAGATTTTGTTTATTCATTTTTATTAGAGAGAGAGGAAGAGATAGAGAGAACAGGGGGAGGAGCAGGAAGCATCAACTCCCATATGTGCCTTGACCAGGCAAGCCAGAGGTTTCAAACCTGCCACCTCAGCGTTCCAGGTCGATGCTTTATCCACTGTGCCACCACAGGTCAGGCAGCTCCCAATATTTAAAAAAAAAACTGTTTATTGACTGGTTTTAGAGAGACAGGGGGAGACAGAGAGAATTCATTTGTTGTTCCACTAAGTTGTGCATTCATTGGTCACTTCCCTTATGTGCCCTGACCAGGGATCGAACTGGCAACCTTGGTGTTTTAGGACAATGTTCTAACGGACTGAGCAAACCAGCCAGGGCCATTAAAATTTTAAATGCACGTAATAGTGCTTATGTTTTTTGCTCTTAAAGGCTAAGGGGATGTACTTAAGAGGTGGCTTATGGAGTCATTTAGTTTATAGACACATCTGAAAAAATAAATGTCTAAACTCTTCAGATAACAAATTCCCTTAAGTGACAAGAGTTTAAGGCTCTCTGTAACTTTTCATAGTGCTTGTAACACAATATTTGCTTTAAAAGAATTTGTTGACTTTTATCACATACATTTTTTTCATTTGAAGATAATCTACTGAACTTTAAGGACTTTTAAATGAACGTATCACTATTGGTTCTTACAAGACAGGGGAATCAATGCAGTTTTATGGAACAAGTGGTAGATTCCAGACAGGATTGAAATGGGAAGGCTCAGGTATCAGATAGAGGTCAATTAATAGAAAAGTAGGATTACTGACTGTGACTACAGGACAAACTGAATGTTAAAATGTGTGAATTAATTCAAAGAAAAACAATGAGAATAAAAGATAAACATTGACTCTTAGAGACATACATATGACATTTGCTAACTGTTCAGTAAAAAATAATGATAGGCCTCCTCCTAAACATAGAAAGTTTTTGGTTTAATATTTCCTATAAGTCCATTACACTGAGATGAAAGAAAACCTCAGAGTAGCAAAAAAGGTGACTCAGAAATATCATAAGCAGTGATAAATACATAATGAAAATGCAATTTTCTTTTAATTTAATATTGAATAAGCATAGGGAAAGGAATTGTTTGCGATCTTGTGAAGATTCTAATTTTTTATAGTGTCTTGAGAGATTTAAGTTTTGTAGTTTATTACTCTGTCTTAATGATTCTTCACATTAAACCACAAAACAATGACAAAAATCCATTTATTGTATTTAGGCTGAAATTCTCCATTTGGTTTACTCTCTTTCCACAATGAATGTTGTATAATTGTATCTTGAATTTAAATAGAACACAATTTTCAGCACAAAGCAATGATCGTTTTTTTATATTGTGGAACACTGTACTTAAGTAAATATTTGATGCATAAATGGATCCATCACAATCCCCATTTTAATAAATTGAAGATGAAATTAGTCAAGACATGTAAAAGCAGAGGAAGCAACCAGTTAAATTGGATCCTACTTTGTTTGCCCTCTTTGAATGAGGGGTTTACCTGAATTTTTAAGGTCAGAATTAGTTTTGACCATAAAATTACTTTAAGGACACACACGCAGGCTCAATGGCTGACTATGTTAACCTCTCAGATGTGGGTGTTTTTGTAACTGTAGCCCTTTAAATCCTAAAGGTCTATTCCATGTTCCTATTACTTTTCAATGTGTTAAAGAGTTTGCATGTATCTGATGCCCCGTCCTCCAAGCCCTTCTGTTCACAGAGCCTTTGCACACATCCTGCATTATGGAGAAAGTGCCTGAGGCCTTCAGGACCTTCTGTGGTCTGTAAAAATACTGGCTCTCTCTCAAACAGAAAGAGAAAACTGCTGAATCCAAATGAACAAAGATTTGCAAATGCTAAAATTATGTTAATTGGTCAAATGGCTTCCCTGTTCTAACTCCATCTTAGCTGTCCAGCAATTGTCTTCTCTTGCTCCCCTACCTAACCCTGTATATCCGCCACATGACCAAACTTGCAATGCCCCATGGGAGCCCTGATTCTTCCGTCTCCTCCTGGAGTCCTTTCAGGAAAGAGCTCTGTTGACAGCTTCCAAAACTCAGCTTACCTTCAAGGCCCAACTCAAGACTCCTCTTCAAAGCCTCCTCAGTGACAGCTTTCTTGAAAATAGAATCAGAAATTCTCTCTTCTCTGTAGGAATTCCTTTAGCGCTTTGTAGAACTGTCATGCAATTTAATATTTATTTGCATTATGTAACATCTCTGTGTCTAATCTACCCACTCCAAGAAGAGAGGGGCAGAATTTGAGTCAAATTTACATCAGTGCCTTACACATTGACTCACATAGTACATTTTATAATGTTGATACTTCCTAAGTATTTGTTGAGTGAATATATTTAATATCATCTGAATATGCAATGGCAGAAACAGACCAGGAGAGAGGTAATTTTGATGAGAGAGGTAAGAGTGACTTGAATTACATTTTAAATAGTGGATAGGGGATAGATATAATAAAAATCTAGATATATTTTTAAAGGACCTTCAGAATTTATTAAATATAATTCAGTAGAGCCTAATCAAAAATGTATCCTAAGGCTAAAGAGCCACTCACTCAGGCCCTAGTCAATTTTCTATTCTTGTGGAGTTGGGGCCCCTTGCTTGGACTGACAGATGGTCCTCATAAGAATGGTGCTCCTGGCCCTGGCCGGTTGGCTCAGCGGTAGAGCGTCAGCCTAGCGTGCGGAGGACCCGGGTTCGATTCCCGGCCAGGGCACACAGGAGAAGCGCCCATTTGCTTCTCCACCCCTCCGCCGCGCTTTCCTCTCTGTCTCTCTCTTCCCCTCCCACAGCCAAGGCTCCATTGGAGCAAAGATGGCCCAGGCGCTGGGGATGGCTCTGTGGCCTCTGCCTCAGGCGCTAGAGTGGCTCTGGTCGCAACATGGCGACGCCCAGGATGGGCAGAGCATCGCCCCCTGGTGGACAGAGCGTCGCCCCTGGTGGGCATGCCCGGTGGATCCCGGTTGGGTGCATGCGGGAATTTGTCTGATTGTCTCTCCCCGTTTCCAGCTTCAGAAAAATGAAAATAAATAAATAAATAAAATAAAATAAAATAAAAGAATGGTGCTCCTATTGATGTCATTGTGGGCACGTGTGTGTGACACTTCCTACTCAGTGCCTTCCTTCCTTGTCCATCCCCTCCTCATACATTTTCATAGCACCCCTTGACATTACTTTTCGAGATTCTTTCCGCACCACAAAACTAATAGCACTTCTCTCATATTTGGAGAAAATCTTCGTGGAGTCAGTATCATCTCTTTTCATTGCTTTGGTTTTTGTTCAATTAGCTCCTCTAGACACAGTTTCTAGAAAAAGAGAAAGGGAAATGTGACATTATTGGTGTTTGACTATCTGAAACATTGTGAGGACTCTGAGATTTCCTCTCCATCAAGTTTAGTATTGGACCCTTCCCAAAAGTACTGTAACTGGAAAACCACACTTGCATTTAAGAAGATCTTGAACTGAGTTGGTGTCTAGTTACCCCTGCATGGGTTGGATCAGACCTGGGGCCTTGGGTGAGCCTCTGTAAGAGGGATAAACATCACACAAGTGCCCAGGAACTTCAGGGTGGCATTAATGTGTAATTTAGGGTAATAGATACCTGTAATGGGAAAAGAAAAACACTAGAATTTCTATTTTATATGATAAATCCCTCGTATATCTTAAGAACCCTAAAAACCAATTCACATCCCAAGTTGTTATTTTTCTCTTTTATTTTCTTTTCAATTGGGGCTGATGAGAACATTGACACATCTCTTTTGTGACATTCACACCTAAACACTTAGTTCCTGATTTTTGTATGATATTCTGTAATTTAATTAAGCACTTACCAATCACAGGTATTCAGTTAATCATGCACTGATTTAAACAGTTGAGAAGTTATCATGTTAAGAATATGTGCAGCTTTGCCATAATGCTAAGGATAGGCAAATTATAATTCTCTGTGTGTTTCTACTCAGATAAATAAATGGAAATATCTGGGAGAAAATGAAGTTGACTACTGTCTCAGACAGGGTCAGGGTCAAATGATTTATATAAGATTTTAAATTCCTCAGATATACTGAAGTTTGCTTCAGTATCTTTTAAATGGTTTCTATGACAACTTATGTTCTTTTTTTTTTCCATTGTTCACAATGGCCTCTTGGATTAAAAACAAACAATTCCTTCCTCTCCTGATATTAATCTTCCATGTTTAGTAAACACTGGTCTCCACCCACGCTTAAAAAATATATTTACCCCGAATTATACAATTGTCCTTCATTCTCTGCTTCCTTTCCACTCACATGTCACCAGCATTAGTCACGTGGAACCTTTTTATCTGCTTACTTTTTATAATACTGTTGACTTGTTTACTGACTTGGTAGAATTTTGTGATTTCCAGGATTTTTCTTGTGAAGTTTTTTTGTTGTTGTTGATGGACTTACTATTTTATGAGCCATGAGTTCATTTTGCCAAGAAGTATACTAATTATATCATCAGAGCGTACATTTCCAGCTTCTCTACTTTCCTGAGGGTTCTCACAGATTATCTCATTTCACCTAATTGAGGTTGATGTGTGTATTGCTTCAGTATTGAAGAGAAAAAGTGTGGCATTTGTATCCTCAATACTGTAATCAGAGAGATCTTTCAAAAGACAGCTCCCACTGTCTCTTTTCCTGTTGCAATGACTCATTCTAACCTTCAAGGTAAAGTCATTATGCAAAAGTGATTTTTATCATCTTGCTCCTATTAATCTTCTTATCTTCCTTTCTGATCGCCCTTCATGGAGAATGGTGATCCAGTCACCCTGAAGGCCTTTCAGTACCCTTGAATCTAACTTTGATCTCACTTCCATGTCTTTGCATGTCCTTTCCCCCTAGCCCCACCCTGTCCTTTCTCTGTCTTACTCACTGGGGCTCCTACTCAGGCTCCAAGACTCCACTCAAAAATTGTCTTCCCTGTGAAGCCTTTCCCAGGACCACCAGTCAAAGTGAAAGGATCCTTCCTTTGCACTCTATTTCAATGTGCTTTGTTAAAGTATTGATGCGTCAGTCTGGAATGGTTTGTTTCTTGTTCTGTGTGTCCTGTATTGGAATCATGAGGGTAGAAGGCTTGTCTTAGCCTCGGATATCCAGTAGTGCCTGGGAAACACTTGACATTTCGTAGGCGCTCAGTTCCTTCAGTTGTATGTTCTCGCATTTAACAAACAGTTTTGAGCATCTCTGTCCAAGTCCTCTGACTGCAGATGCAGACATGATTGATATTGAGTTGCTGTCCTCCTGGGGTGATGGTCTACTGGAGTGACGTGATCATTAACAAGGAATTCATAAACCGGGTGTAAAGCCACTAGCCATGGCCACCATCACAGCCACCTGGCCCTTGCAGGTTTGCATTTGATTCAGACAGACAGTAATGAAGCAACGGAGCCAAGAACTGGTGGGCCATTAGCTTTAATCCTAGCTTGCACCCGGTGGACAAGAAATACACAGTGGGAAAACACTTCCCTTTCCATTCAGGGCTCCCAAAGCCACTGACTCATCCAAGTTTTCCTAAGATCAAAGGTTTGTACCTCACCAGCCTTATTCACCTCTATTCCCCATCTCCTTCTGTCTGCACAAACTCTGCATAAACTGGCTTGTCCTTCAGCATTCAGCCATGTTGGCTGCTTTTCCTCTCTTTCATATGGCCTTTCTCTGTTCTCCTCCTGCATGGGCTCCTCTGCCCCATGTTATAGTGTAGAAATCAAAATCTTTAATCCAATATACAAACAAGGAAGTCTCTGATACAAAGTCACTTATTTGAGGCATAATAGGATTCCTCATGAGAGTGTACCACCCCACATCATGCAGTAGTCAAGGATGTGGGAAAAGCTTAGTTTTGAAAAGATCTTAGTATTAAAAGGGTGGGAAAGGCTTAGTCTTAAAACTAAGCATTATGCTATAAGCACCCTGCCTGCTTACAGCCTGTTTCCCACATCCAATGCTAACTATAAGCGAGTAAACATATATATCATAGTTAAAAACTTATTTGACCAACACTGGGTAATAGAAAAGATGATGGGTAAATATGTGTTTGATGAATATAAATGAAATTTTCACAAAAATATGCAGTTGTAATATGTAAATTATTTTCATGTAATCTTTTATTCTACTTGAGTTGAAAACACCTTACTCTTAAAAGCCCAGGTCCCTAGTTTTACACGGGATGGTATGATTATTTAGATTGGAAGGGGACTTGTAATTCATAACTTAATGTTCTTATTTTGCACATGAAATAAAATTCTAGAGCAGTGAAGTGCAAAGCCAAGGTCATAAGGAGATATTTGAGTAACTACAATTTCTGAGAGAATTGAGGAGTAACTCGATATTTGTACATCTTTATTATATGCGGCTTAAGTGTCTGTTTGTCGCCGATAGCTTATTGGTTGCTTGCGTAACTGTACTAGCCAATGGGGTGAAGTTGCCATGGCTGAACGCAAATTGAGCGGGTCAGGGGGAAGGTGAACATTTGTTTGCATTGGCAATCATCTGCTTTTGAAACAATTTAAGGCTGAACACAAATTGAGCATGTCAGGGGGAAGGTGAACATTTGTTTGCATTGGCAATCATCTGTTTTACATAAAAACTACGTCTTAATGTAATTTCTTTTAAAATGCCTCCTAGAAAATACAGCACTGAAGAGGAGAGAAAAGGAGCTAAAGCTGCACAAAAACAGCTTTCTCGACAAAAAGAAACCACTGAGCAGAGAAAGACAAGGCTTGCTTCAGTCGCAGAGCAAATGCGTCTTTCTCGGCAAAATGAGACTGATGAGCATAGAGAAGCAAGGCTTGCCTCAGATGCAAGACAAAAAAGCCTGTCTCGACAAAATGAGTCCCTTGAACAAAGGCAGGAGAGAAAGGCAAAAAAACGACAGAGTAATGCTGACCGAAACGCAAAAAGGATTAAAACAGTTTCAAACGGAAAACTTGCCTTTGCTATGACCATCAATAAGTCTCAGGGCCAAATGCTTAAGCGTGTTGGCATTTTTTTACCTGAGCCTGCATTTGGACACGGTCAACTCTATGTTGCCTGTTCAAGAGTTCGTGAAAGAACGGACGTAAAATTAAAAATAACTGATGGTCCTCTGCAAGGCGAGCTTAAAAATGATGGAAAGATCTACACAAGAAATGTTGTGTACAAAGAGATCTTTGACATGTGAATTAACATTTTATTATTGAAATCACCTTTATTTATTGAGCTAGCGGTGGCTCTTAAGAAATGTACCGCCAGTGGTTTCCTTCATTGCACTCTACTTTAAGCAATTAAGCAAGTAGAAGGGGGAAACCCCGTGGGGCACTAAGCAAAGGGGCGTCCTCACCGCCTGCCCTGGGTAATTCAGTTTGATTTAGCAGACACCTTTGCACAAATCATTTTAATTACAATTTATAATATCTAGAACAGCGGTCATTTTGTATGACCACCAGGCTTTCTAGTTAGTACATATTTCTTCAAGGTTATTCTTTTGTGTATGTGCTAATGATCTGTGGATAATTACTGATAGGAGGCGAGATTGGCCACATAATTTTCAGGGCCAGACATAGAATGACAATATGAGCCATGCAGCAGAGCATAAGCCACGTGTGGGTCCATCTGAGTGCAGAGCCATGTGCAATACTCAAGTCATGCACATATAGTTGTGTTCTGAGTTGAAAAACCAGCACTGTGAGGAGATGAGACTTCAGAGGACTTGGGACCCTGAGGACTTTAGGGCCATCGTAAAAGATAAATGAAGAGGCTAAAAGAGGATAAAGAGGAAAAGAAGCAAAACATCTAAAGAGAGCCCATAAAATTGTACCTGGAATCAATCTTTTTTTTTAATTATTATTTTAAATGTTATATTTACTAAGATTCTGGCAAGAGCTTTATGTAACAAGACAAAGCATACCAGGCCTGCCACTTAACTGACACATGGTAAGTCTCAGCTTCAGTATGATGCTGTTACAAATCAAACTCAAGACCTGCTTTTCACATACTAAATATTTTGACAAGAATGCTGTTTAGTGCAATGAGAATTTAAGATAGAAAGAAGAAGTTAATAAAAGCAAAACATTATAGCTTAAACAAAATCTATACAAAAAAATAGCTATCACTGGTTACATAAAATCTTCCTGACTAGTAAAAACCCAACAGTATAAAAATGCATTTTAGAATCTTTAGCTATCAAGTTCAAAAAGTACCAGTGTCTATTTGAAATGACTCCTTTCCAAAGCCGAAGTGTAGTCAAAATTAATTCAAGTATTATAACACATTCTAATGCTAAAAATCATTCAGTATTATGGGAGTGGAGGTAAATCCCAGAGCTTCTGGGGCTTTCTCAGGCTGCAAAAGGCTGTTTCTCCAGTTCACTCAAAGCAACATCCAATAGAGTCCAAGGCAAACAAGAGGAGGGGTCTCTCTTATCCTCATCTCTGCCCTTCTTTGACCAGAAAGAACACTGAGCTAGACTGAGCACTAAGACGCTTAGTCAACTGCTCCCTGAGTTCAGCACACTGGGGCCTGTGGGTCTTCCCATCTCATATAACCTTATCATTCTGGGTTCAAAATAACTCATCACAAAAATGAATTCATGACCACACAGTAGATTGACGCTTGCCCGTTCATTTCATCAAAAAGAGACAGAACATTTTGAATATTAATTACTTATTAACCAATTTTCTAGCAAAAGCATTTAGGTCATACTGAACAATCATGATGGGAAACTAGCAATTACTTTTCTTATTTCTGGATATATTCATTCTAATTATATCCTTTTAATTTCTTTGTCCGTACAATGGGTAGCACTATAGCCAAATTTGTAAGAAATGTGATGTATAGCATACAAAAAGATTTGATGGAAATATTTTTTTCCTTTTGACTTTATTTTATTCAGTGAAGTGTGAAAAATCCCTAAAGAGTGCATTGCTTTTGTGTTTACAAGTCAAAAGGTGTGAAAACATTTAGTTATGAAAGCATTGCCAGCTTCCTGGGTCTCCTAGAGTAAGGCTCAGATATTTTGAGGTCATTTTTCATTCAAACATTGATAGTTTTCAGTTTACATAATTACAGTGGGTAGACACCTATGTATAACAAAGATATTTAATAAATTAATATAGAGCATGTTAAGTCAGACTGGAAATGTGTATATACAAATAGCCCTCTTTAATGCTTTCTGTTTGGTTTTCTCATATCTGTTTTCTGTGAAATACATGTGCGTCACTTTTGTGATAAAATGGCTCCTTTTCAAAATAATAACTCTTGGCCCTGGCTGGTTGGCTCAGCGGTAGAGCGTCGGCCTGGCGTGTGGGGGACCCGGGTTCGATTCCCAGCCAGGGCACACAGGAGAGGCGCCCATCTGCCTCTCCGCCCCCTCCCTCCTTCCTCTCTGACTCTCTCTTCCCCTCCCGCAGCCAAGGCTCCATTGGAGCAAAGATGGCCCGGGCGCTGGGGATGGCTCCTTGGCCTCTGCCCCAGGCGCTAGAGTGGCTCTGGTCGCGGCAGAGTGACGCCCCAGAGGGGCAGAGCATCGCCCCCTGGTGGGCAGAGCGTCGCCCCTGGTGGGCGTGCCAGGTGGATCCCGGTCAGGCGCATGTGGGAGTCTGTCTGATTGTCTCTCCCTGTTTCCAGCTTCAGAAAAATACAAAAATAATAATAATAATAATAACTCTCACAACTATAATAATAATCAGACAAACAATGAATAAATGTTATTATTATATTTTTTTAATTTTGAGAGTAAGTTTATCAAAGCTGAGGACAGTGAAACAGGGAAGGGCCCCAAATAGAAGAAGCAACAGGAGAGAGACCAGGTGTTGGGCAGATAAAATACATTATGCTCACTTTGTTAAAGATGACACTGTCCACATGGAAACCCATCATCGCCCAGGTGATTGCTTGGGATGGGCATGATTATGTTAATATGTGTTGGGGGAGGGCTTTCACTCCAAAAGGTTTTTAAAAAGGCGAAAGATTTATGCGATCTGAAGAGAAACCAGAGTATCCAAAAGGTTTTTAAAGGAAGAGAGATCACATTGTTCTGGGAGAAGAGTGATTATGTTCTAGGAGGAGCCCATGCTGTAGGAGAGCAGAGAAAGGCCATGTGGAGGAGAGGAGAAGCAGCCAAGATGGCGGAGTGCTGAAGGAGAAGCCAATTTGTGCAGAATTTGTGCAGGGAGAAGGAAGGAGATGGGAACAGAGGTGAATAAGGCTGGTGAGCTAGAAACCTTTGATTCTAGGAAACTCAGATCAGTCAGTGGCTTTGGAAGCCCTGAATAGAAAGGAAAGTGTTTTCCCACTGTGTGTATTTCTTACCTGCCGGGTGCAAGCTAGGATTAAAGATGATGGCCCACCAGTTCTTGGCTCCATTGTTTTATTACTGATTGTCCAAATCCAATGCGAACCTGCATGGGCCAGGCGGCTGTGATGGTGGCCGTGGCTACTGGCTTTACACCAGGCAGCTGCCTGGGCTCTCTAGAAACCTTATGGGAGAGAGTGAGCCTACAATTGGAGGTTAGAGAAAAGGGGGCCCTGGGGACAAGCTCGGGGGTTAGCCCCTGCTGCCCACTGCTCCCCTGGTTGCAGGTTTCCTGGGGATTCTTAGAGGTCAGGGAGTGGTCACTGGTGGCTGGGGGGTGGTTAGGGAGGAGAAGGGAGGATGAGGGAAGGGGAAGAGAAAGGCATGAGTATGCTCCCAGGAGCGAAAGCATGCCTGACTATTATTTCTGATATATTTTAAAGCTGTGTATATTTTCTTCTTTTGATACTTTGTATGGCCGCTATCATGGACATTGCTGTGCAGGTTCCCATTAGATTCGGGCAGATGGTAAAGAAACAGTGGAGCCAAAAAATGGTGGGTCAATTTCTTTATTCAAGACTCGCACCGGCCGACAAGCAAACACAGGGCACCCAAAGCCACTGACACTTTCTCCAGTTCCACAACCAGGAGAATCTTCTCTGGTTTTTCCTAGAATCAAAGGCCCCACTAGTCTCAGCGGAGCTTACAAAAGCCCCTCCATCTCCCCATCTGCACACCTTTTCCCTGCCCTTCCCGAACTGGCTTCTTCTTCAGCTCCCTGCCTTCTCTCTGCTCTCACTCTGCAAACATGGCTTCTCCCTATCCTCCTCCTCCTTCTTCCTTATAAAACTATTTTGGTGTGAAAACCTCTTTTCCAGCAAACATTAGTGTACCAATGGCCCTTCCCCAGCAGGAAGGTAATTTGCATTTTCACAGATCATATATCTGGTGCTGCCCAGCGCCATTTTTAACAATAAAAGTGAGCAAACTCAAAAATCATATTTTACAAACTCATTTGCCCTACAATATTATATTGAGTCTTGGAGATACTTTTTTTGTGTGTGTGTGTGTATTTTTTTTCTGAAGCTGGAAACGGGGAGAGACAGTCAGACAGACTCCTGCATGCGCCCGACCGGGATCCACCCGGCACGCCCACCAGAAGCGATGCTCTGCCCACCAGGGGGCGATGCTCTGCCCCTCCTGGGCGTCCCTCTGCCACGACCAGAGCCACTCTAGCGCCTGGGGCAGAGGCCAAGGAGCCATCCCCAGCGCCCGGGCCATCTTTGCTCCAATGGAGCCTTGGCTGCGGGAGGGGAAGAGAGAGACAGAGAGGAAGGCGGGGGGGGGTGGAGAAGCAAATGGGCGCTTCTCCTATGTGCCCTGGCCGGGAATCGAACCCGGCACGCCAGGCCAACGCTCTACCGCTGAGCCAACCAGCCAGGGCCGGAGATACTTTTATAAGTTTAATATGATGGTCATATACAACTTAACTAATTATCTATAAATATTAGAAAGCTGACTAGTTATAGTAAAAATCAAATTTTGGCTACTTAACATTACCTGTAAAAATCCGCATGTTTCAGATTTCCTGGGTGACATTCATGATTGATTACAAGAGGAAAAGGGAGGTAGGGGAAAGCCAGGGAAAGTAAAGGGGGAGTAAATGACAATGGAAGGAGACTCGATGAGAGAGAAAGTGCTCATCGCTTCACATTTTAGCCGCTTCAATAGCGTTGTTGCAAGATTTTCTCTATGGGTGTTGCTAACTTGCTGTAGTCAGCTGAGCTAGCAAATATCAACTCTTAGGCTATAATTTAAAATATAATGCTGTTCTTGAAGACACTTTTTCTTCTGAAAACTTTGCCCTGCAAATGATGAGTTTATTTGCATTTCTGTGATCTATTTGGGAAGTGCGTTCATGAGTGGCAATTCGGCAGTATTGTATTCCATTTCTACAACAAATACAAATTGAACGCCTCTTATATTGATTGCATTAAAGATAAAGGAGCCGATTCTGAAACTGACCACTGTATCCTGGCCCTTCAGAGACTTCAAAACTAGCGACCAGGTTGGAACCGTGATTGCACAATTTTGCAATGAGTCACCCCGGACAGGGGCAGAAGGTGCTTTGCAAGTTGGTTGAGACTCCTCCTGGGCGAAGGACAGGGAGCCCAACAGACTTCCTGGCCACCGCTGTGCTTGCGCGTTGGCTTGGGCACTGGCCCTTCCTCACATGAATGGTCATGCCAGGTTTTAGGAACTAGGCCACATTCTGACAGAACTGCCAATGAGCTGCTCCTCCCGCCACCCTCCAGATGGGCCCTTGGGTTGCAGAGAACAAAGCCTGGCTCCTCCTAAGCACTGCCAGGCTGCAGACTGTGAGGATGGAGGCTTGAGGGATGCTGACTTCCTTCCCCGCAGTGCAACCAGGGTGTGTATTCATGCTACAGACTTCTAACGTTAGCCCATTTCTCATTATCCTAGGGAATACTATTGGCTTTTCTTCCATGTCTGAGACACCTAGGGATGGTAATTGTTAATTATTACTTTTCTTCATGTTTTCACTTTAGTTTGGGAAGATATGGGCTAGTTGAAGAGCATACTCTGCTCATTTTATTTAAAATTAAACATTAATCTCATGAATGTGTATCACTCCAAGAATAACTTATATATATATATATATTATTTATTCATTTTTAGAGAGAGAGCAGAGAGAGACAAAGGGAGAGAGAGAAGGGTGGGAGGAGCAGGAAGCATCAATGCCCATATTTGCCTCAACCAGGCAAGCCCAGGGTTTCGAACTGGCAACCTCACCATTCCAGGTCGACGCTTTATCCACTGTGCCACCACAGGTCAGGCCAAGAATAATTTTTTTAAAAAAAAGAATTTTAAATTAGAAAAAGCCCTAGGTCTTAATCGCAACTATAAAACTTTCTTTAAACATCTACATTTAGACAGGTAAAATTATTTATGTGTTCCAAACTCTAAAAAAGAGATGTTCTACCCAGAAAACTATGTGTAGTTTCAGCCTATTATTGGTTTTAGTTGACTCAGTTGTTGATGCCTCAAAACTAGTTTTCAAAGGGCGATGTTGAACTAGCCTTCAATGCAGACCACCAGATGGAAGCACTATATGCATTTCTCCTTGGTATAGTTGCTTCGTCAGTGTGAGCTTTTATACGTTTGATAAAGAAAACTCTTTCCTGTTATTCAAAATAGCTTCTCACGGGGGGGGGGGGGGGGGGGGGAGGTGTCAGATCAATTGATGCAGAACATTAGACTCTCCATTTGCGTTTCAAGGGCAATCGGTGCTTTGAAGTCCTAAGTAGCTTTTGTTTCTGGTTTAAGAGAGGAAACATGTGTCCATTTCTTTATTTCCTCATTGCTAGTTATCTATTTAATAATTTAACATAGCAAATGTGATACCTAGAAAACGTGAAGATTGAATTGTTGCTTTTTTAGCCACATGGGCTAAAAAAGGTAAGTCCAAATGGAAAACAAGTAAGCTTTCTGTACTTTAAGAAAAAATATTCTGTAGAACTATAGTGATTATTTTTAACACTCTATCAATGTGATGAAAGAAAAACATATATAGGTTTTTAAATTTCTCCCCAAATTTAAATAGCTTAATTTTCCCAGATTATCCAAATAATGTTGCTTAAAATTTAAGCACCATAGAAAAGTAAACAAGTGATCATCATTAACTACATAATAGATGACATAGATAGATGATAGATAGATAGATAGATAGATAGATAATAGATAGATAGATGATAGATAGATAGATAGATAGATAATAGATAGATAGATAGATGATAGATAGATAGATAGATAGATAGATAGATAATAGATAGATAGATAGATGATAGATAGATAGATAGATAATAGATAGATAGATAGATGATAGATAGATAGATAGATAGATAGATAGATAGATAGATAGATAATAGATAGATAGATAGATGATAGATAGATAGATAGATATTATTATTTTGGTGGGCTATCCTTTCAAGTTAATATGAATTTTCCATTGCTATGAAATATTTTCAAAGGAAGTCACTAAACCTTTCTTCACATTATGATTAAACTAGCTAACCCAGGAAGAGAGTAGGTCTCCTGGAGCCCACGTCTGACTTAAAAGGGAACTTGGGAAAGAGATTGATGTGAGGAGTCGATGTCTCCTTTCCTTTGATCACACTGATTCCTGTGAAGCTAAAGGCAGAGCTGTCAGCAGCATTTCATTTAAAATGGTGCAGTTTTGCAAAATAACACCCACCACCTGTGTTATAATAAAGCTGAATCTAGTCCTTGAATTGCAAAATACAACACTGAGATCAAGGAGGCAAGCCAAAATATATCTCCAACTACAATAATAGAGTCAATTGAGTTTTGTTTTCCTTTTCTTTGAATCACGGAGACAGCCGTCTCAGCTCTCATTTTTATGCCGTGAGTAGGAGTGAGACGTTGTGAGAAGTCATGACAATAATAAGGCCAGGATGCCGGAGCCTTGCCTCCTGTCCCGGGCAAGAATCATTTCACCTGCAGTAGTTACTGTGCCCTGACATGCGCAGATCCTCTTCACTGGCTGGCTGGCTGCGGCATCTTTATACTGACCTGTCTCTTATTTACTCCTACTTTGCTCCTCGGCTCATGGTTAGTGGCCACAAAGAGGTCCCCTCTCCTGCTGAGTTAGCTCTTAGAGCAGAACTCAGTCTCTCCTTCTCTCTTTGGTGTCTTCTTAGATTTGGAAAGCAATCTTCCCAAATTATCCTATTTTAGGCTTGAACTGTAAGACAATATAAATGCATGAGAAAAATCATAACATAGTTTCTATCAAGAAGAGAGGAAAACTATTTGTTCATACCCTCCCTCACTAGGCATTGAGGTCCTTATTGAAATACCATTTTTATCATGGCTATATATATGTGAGAGTGTTTTAACTTCACAGTGCATAAATTCATGTTCAGAATTTCTGAGAACCAGCCAGATCACAAGCTTTTTTTCACCAAACAAAGAGCAGGGGTCAGGAACTTACGTCTCGCAAGCCAGATGTGGCTCTTTTGATGGCTGCATCTGGCTCGCAGACAAATCTTTAATAAAAAAATAATACCGTTAAAAATATAAAACATTCTCATGTATTACAATCCGTTCATTTCCTACCGCTCATGTTCATGGTTGCGGGTGGCTGGAGCCAATCTCAGCTGTCCTCTGGGACAACACCAAATTTTTATTGGATAATGCGTAACGTACACGGGTCATTGTATGGCTCTCATGGAATTACATTTTAAAATATGGGGTGTTCATGGCTCTCTCAGCCAAAAAGGTTCCCAACCCCTGATCTAGAAAAAAATAATGATTGCAACTCCTTCCCTTCTCTCAATTTCTATGAACATCCAGAGTTCAGATTGCCAGAGGGCAAAGCCAAGAAGAGGGAAGAGATCATAGGAGATAGAGCTAAAAAATTGTCATTGCTTGAAAGGAAAATACAAAGGCAGGTTTTCAGCAGATCCATTTGTTTCTTTTTTGAATTATCCACTAGCAGCTGAACACTGTGCTATTGGGGAGAAAAGCTGCCGTAGTTTCTAGTTGGTCATAACTCATCCTACATTTCTATATCCAATTCTCTGTATAAGGTAAAGGAGACACAAAAGACATTTTTGTTTGTTATTCTCAATTAAGAAACTTTCTCTTACCATAATTATCACCATTTACTAACTATTTAAATAAAATTATTGCATAGATGGTGCATTTTATACTCCTGTGTCTAAAAGAAAGCCAGACAAGGTGAGATTTGTTTGGCTCTCAGTTTCTTCTTACCTAGGTAGTGACAGCTGTTCCCTGTAGCCTCACCATCTGTTGTCATGTTTTGTCACCTCTTCTAAGGTTTGTTTTTTTTGCCAAACCAAATCTATTCTCTTATTGTTAAAAACTGTTCATCTTTGTTACTATATGTAAAGTTTCAGGGCTTATCGACTGTTACTGTGTTTCCAAGTGCCACATTATTTGGGAGTTCGACCCAACTAGCACTCTTCATCATCCAAGTAGTTCTTGTATCTCCATTCCACTTACCTTGTCTTCCACTCTTTACCTCGCAGATATCATTCCATGTATTTAATACTCATTGATTCTAAGGTGACCAGTTGTCCTCCTTTAGGGAGGACCGTCCTTCTTTTGTAAGTTCCGTCCTCACTTGAAAAGTGTCCTCCTTTTTGATATTGGAAGACTAATCTGTAAATGTCTGTTTTCGATTGATGCAGAGTAGATCCATTGCGTGTGATGTGACGTATTTGTATCTAGATGAGTACTTTTTTTTTACAATTATTATTAAAAATGAATAGGCATGTAAGCATAATTACAGTATAAAATAATAAAAATGTTTTTATTATGCATTTATCATATTATAGTCTATTATTGTTGCAAGGAATAAAATGTTTCTTTTATTTATGATGTTGTTTTTTTCAATTTATTTTTGTCCTCCTTTTCATTGTAAAAAGTTGGTTACCTTACTAGTATCACCTTATTAGAGTGCTCATGTGTGATCTTCTATGCTGTAGAACAAATATACCATTAAATACTTGCCATTGATTTTTTTTTAAAGATAAGCACACAGCAAAGCACACGTAGTGGTATAAACAAAATAATATCTCTGAATACACTTGACTATATGTGAACCTGACCAATGGATTCTAGTTTTTTCCATAGACAAGCAGTAGAAATTTAGTTATATAAATTATCACATTTATAATCACTAGTTTGGGATCTTTGCCAAAGAAACTGACCAAGCCTCATGCAACTTTTTGCTGTTCATTCATCTTTATCTGCACTTTAAGAGAAAAACACTGATGCATTTGGTCATGGTAGATAATATCCAAAGCACTAATTTCACGATGCATTTCAATCTGATGTTCAAAAATTAGTTTACCTCCATATGCTTAATGGGAAGACGTGGCTAAAAACTCAAATGTCTGTTGGTTTATTAGAATATCTAGAGCCTTCCAGAGTAGTGCATTTAAATAAAATCTATCATTTTATATTCAATTTAATAAAAATCCTCCATGACTGTATGGCCAGGGGCGCCATCATGGCCATTCACGTGCAGGTTCTCATTGAATTTGGGCAGACTGTAAAGAAATGGCGGTGTTGGGCAGATAAAATGTATTATGCTCACTTTGTTAAAGATAACAGGAGGAGGCCCTCGCCCAGGTGATATTAATGTGTGTTGGGGTGGGCTAAAGGCAGGCAGAATCCTTTAGCCTGGGGCTTGGTTTTGGGATTAAGCCTTTCCTACCCTTTTTGATGTAGGGTGGTACAATCCTATCATGCCTCAGAGGGTGACTTTGTATTAGAGACTTCCCTGTTTTGTATATTGGATTAAGGGTTTGGATTTCTACACTATAAAATGGGGACGGAATGAGAGTTTGGCCTCTTGGTTCCTGGGATGATTAGATGAGAGAGTAGAGCCAGCAGCGGAAGGAGGCCACGTGGAGGAGGCCAGGAGAAGCAGCTAAAATGTCGGAGTGCTGAGTGAGATGCCAGTTTGTGTAGAGTTTGTATCTGGGATAAGGAAGGAGATGGGGAACAGAGGTGAATAAGTTTGGTGAGCTAGAAACCTTTGATTCTAGGAAACTCGGATAAGTCAGTGGCTTTGTGAGCACTGAGTGTGACTGGGTTTTGGAGCCCAGTGTGTATTTTTACTTGCCCACCGGGTGCAAGCTAGGATTAAAGGCTATGGCCCACCAGTTTTTGGCTCCATGGTTTCTTTACCGACTGTCCGAATCCAATGCGAACCTGCATTGGCCGGGCTGCTGTGATGGTGGCTCCGGCCTTGGCTCCTGGCTTTACAGGCGGAGTCGGAGGATGGTGGGTGTTGGGCAGATAAAATGTATTATGCTCACTTTGTTAAAGAGGCCGTTGCCCAGGTGATATTAATGTGTGTTGAGAATTGTTGTAGCCTGAGGCTTGGTTTTGGGATTAAGCCTGTCCCACCCTTTTTGGTGTGAGGTGGTACAATCCTGTCATGCCTCAGAGACTTCCCTATTATGTATATTGGATTAAGGGTTTGGATTTCTACACTATAAAATGGGAACGGAGCGGGAGTTTGGGGCTCTTGGTTCCTGGGATGATTAGAGGAGAGAGTAGAGCCAGCAGCAGAAGGAGGCCACGTGGAGTAGGCCAGGAGAAGCAGCCAAGATGGCGGAGTGCTGAGTGAGATGCCAGTTTGTGTAGAGTTTGTATCTGGGATAAGGAAAGGAGATGGGGAACAGAGGTGAATAAGTCTGGTGAGCTAGAAACCTTTGATTCTAGGAAACTCGGATAAGTCAGTAGCTTTGTGAGCACTGAATGTGACTGGGTTTTGGAGCCCAGTGTGTATTTTTACTTGCCCGCCGGGTGCAAAGCTAGAATTAAAGACTATGGCCCACCAGTTTTTGGCTCCGCTGTTTCTTTGCCGACTGTCCGAATCCAATGTGAACCTGCACTGGCCGGGCTGCTGTGATAGTGGCCCTGGCCGTGGCTGCTGGCTTTACAGTGGGCCATTCTGTTTATTGGTGTCTCACCAAGACAGGCAAGCCACAAGAAAAGCCAAGGGAAAAGCAGAAAACCTGCTTCTCCCATAGAGGGCAAGGTATCAGGGAGGCCTCTGCAATGCTGATGGCAGAAACTGAGAGCGAGAGCCCCCCCCACCCTCATCTGCTTAATTTTCTAGTGTAGAAAAGTAAAGCCTTTAAGCCAATATACAAATAAGGAAGTCTCTAATACAAAGCCACTTATCTGTGGCATAAATGGGATTCCTCATAAGAGTGCACCACCCCCTATCAAGCAACAGTCAAGGGTGTAGGAAAAAGCTTAGTTTTGAGATCTTAGTATTAGAAGGGAGGGAAAGACTTAGTCTTAAAACTAAGCCTTAGGCTATAATGACTTTGCCAGTTTATAGCCTGTCTCCCACACCCAAAGTGAGCAAACATAAACATCATATTTACAAACTTATTTGACCAACAATGACTTACTCCTTTAGGAACCAAAGTTTTTTTTTATTTTTTAAATTCCTTAATCTGATCGCGTCACCTATGTTGGATTGCTCAGAATGTCAAGAGGGGGAAGTGGGAGGAGTTCTGGAAAGCCTGTGGTTGTGTGATAACCCAGTGCCATCAGATAAGAAGATCCAGATAGGATTAAATCTCCCTCTGTATTCCAAGCACTTATTAGAGCAACCCACAGCGCTGTTTTCCTTGGCAAGCTTGTGGAGCTTTTATTAGCCAGTGGGTTCTCCAGTCTAAAATGTATGGGAGTTTGAGAGACTAAAGGGCTGAGACATACTCCTTGAAGTAAATCCAGAATGATTTTTCTTTCACGTGAATTTTTACTATTGAAAGTATTAAGGAAATGGTAAACTTTCCTGGACTGTTGTAAAGCCAGTATCCATGGCCACCATCACAGCCGCCTGGCCCATGCAAGTTCGCATTGAATTCGGACAGATGGTAATGAAACAAAAGAGCCACTAACTGGTGGGCCATTATCTTTAATCCTAGCTTGCACCTGGCAGGCAAGTAAAAACACAAACTGGGCTCCAAAACCCACTCATTCAGCGCCCACAAAGCTACTGACTTATCCAAGTTTCCTAGAATCACCAGCCTCATTCTCCTCTGTTCCCCATCTCCTTCTCTCTGCACAAACTCTGCACTAACTGGCTTCTCTTTCAGCCTTCTGCCATCTTGGCTGCTTCTCCTGGTCTCCACGTGGCCTTTCTCTGCTCTCCTCTCTAATGCTAATCTCAGGAACCGAGAGAGCAAGCTCCCGGTCTGCCCCACTTTATAGTGCAGAAATCAAAACCTTTAATCCAATATACAAAATAGGAAGTCTCTAATACAAAGTCGCTTATCTGGGGCATGATGGGATTGCACCACCCCACATCAAAAAAGGTGGGAAAGGCTTAGTCCTAAAACCAAGCCCCAGGCTACAAGGATCCTGCCTGCCCACAGCCCACCCCCAACACACATTAATATCACCTGGGTGACGGGCTTCCACATGGGCAGCACCATCTTTAACAAAGTGAGCATAATATATTTTATCTGCCCAACAACTGTGTTGCTTGTTTATGTATCCCATATGAAGGTTGAAAATCCCATCTCTGTGTGTGCTCATCTTATTTTTTGAGTAGTGTGGAAGACTCAGAGGAGCCTTCTGATCTCTTACAAAAGAGAATGACATCACTTGAAATGAATAATTATTCTGTTCCTCTCTGTGACACAGATGAACAGCAGCAAACCATCTGGGTTCACAGAGAGCAGCTAAATGAAAAATAACACTATTCACTATGTCATAAAGTGCTCCTGTCAGTCAGTGCATCATCTGTCCTAAATAGACACGTATCAGATGCGTCCGTACATATCACCGATGCTCAGTCTACCAGATTCTCTTTCTGGGTAATTAGAACAAATTTATTCAGACTCTCAGAAGCCATTCTTAGCTATCAACTGTGATGAGTAATTGCCACGTCACCTTTTCCTGTTGTGCTCTACAAATGGCAGGCTTTCTTTTAACCTTGATAACTGAAAGTACCCCATGTCCCAGTTAAGACTATACCCTATTATCCTGAGAATCCTGAGGCTGAAGCCATGTCTATTTTAAGGAGATATTGCTAATTCTTCTCTAAGGAAGTTCCAAAGAACACAGATTAGAGGGGAACTGTGGGTTTTTTTTTTTTAATTACCCCCTGTTGCAGTTACACCCTTTTGGGAGAGAAGCGCCAGGGGTGGTGAAGAAGCCTGTTGTGTCAGTCTCAGCTCTCCACCTGCGATGATCTTGATTAAAGCATCTCAGCCCCTCATCTCATTCCTGTATACAAGTCCTCAACTCTTAGTCAAGATATATAGGATATTTGAAGCATAAAAACATACAATTTTAGAACAGTCTATAGAGGTCATAGACCCACCAGCGGCATTTTATAGGTGGGCACCTGTGGCCCTGAAGTTTCATGCTTTATAAAGCTTGGACTGTGGGTTGGCTGCCTCTATCACAACCCCTTTATCATGTTTCCAGAGTTCCCACTAGGGGCAGATGTAGAGCCAAATACGTTTTCCCACAACAGCTCAGTTAACAGATTTCTCTTCCAGTGTTAACAAATTTGGGAAGGAATATATAGTTTCTGGCAAGGGCATTTGGAATAGCTTGTGGCAGTGTTTTTAAGTATTATGATAAAAAGCGATCAGCAATTGCTCATTTATTCATTCCCTAACATTTAATAAACTTTTACAGTTCTAAAGCCAGTAGGCGCAGCCACCATCCCAGCCGCCTGGCCCATGCAGGTTCGCATTTGATTCGGATAGACGGTAATGAAACAATGGAGCCAAGAACTGGTGGGCCATTACCTTTAATCCTAGCTTGCACCCGGTGGGCAAAAAATACACACAATGGGAAAACACTTCCCTTTCCATTCAGGACTCCCAAAGCCACTGACTCATCCGAGTTTCCTAGAATCAAAGTTTCTACCTCACCAGCCTTATTCACCTCTGTTCCCCATCTCCTTCTCTCTGCACCAACTCTGCACAAACTGTCTTCTCCTTCAGTGTTTCGCCATCTTGGCTGCTTCTCCTCTCCTCCATGTGGCCTTTCTCTGCTCTCCTTTCTCTGCTGTCCTCCTGCATGGGCTCCTCTGCCCCATTTTATAGTGTAGAAATCAAAACCTTTAATCCAATATACAAACAAGGAAGTCTCTGATACAAAGTCACTTATCTGAGGCATAAATGGGATTCCTCATAAGAGTGCACCACCCCCTATCATGCAACAGTCAAGGGTGGGGGGAAAAGCTTAGTCTTAAAGCTAAGCCTTAGGCCTGACCTGTGGTGACACAGTGGATAAAGCGTCGACCTGGAATGCTGAGGTTGCCGGTTCAAAACCCTGGCCTTGCCCAGTCAAGGCACATATAGGAGTTGAAGCTTCCTGCTCCTTCCCCCCCCTCCGCTCTAAAATGACCCTGCCTGCTTACAGCCTGTCCCTCACACCCAATGCAAACTATAAGCGAGCAAACATATATATTTACAAACTTATTTGATCAACAACAGTGCTTCTTGAGATAGGGTTGTGAACAAAAACATGTGAAGAGTTCACATTGATCAGAGTCCTGAGCAAGAAGAACGGACCTTTGAAATGAGGAGGGCATTCCAGGCCATATAAACAACAAGTATGTCGCTCTGTGGAGCAGATTTGGACAGTATGTCTGGGCTTACAGGATAAAGTGTGGAATCAAGGGACGTGCTTTGGAAATGTTCATATTGAGATGTTATGAGACATTCAGTTAGGAATTGTTGAGAAAGCAGTTTTATTAACTAGGCCAGAGCTCAAGGGAGAATCCAACACTGGGAATCCATGTTTGCGACTCAGGAACAAACAGAGGACATTTATCAAGATGAGCGCACCTGAAGGAAGATTGTCAATAGAGAAGGAAGTGATCTTGGCTCACTTGATATTCCCCAATATTTGTATTCTAGAAAAAGGGGAGGAGACACCAATGGAGATTGAAAAGGAGGGTGAAAGAAAAACAAAAAGCATACGATAAGAAGATGATTTGGAATCTAAATGAGTCGAGTTTTGAGAATGAGAAAAGTAACTGGCAATGCCAATGTGCTCAGGGGTCACTTAATATGAGACCTGAGAATTAAGTTTGGGATTTGGTAAGGTAGAGGTGTGCCATTGACAAGAGAGTTTCCAATGAAACAGTGAGGGTAAAAGTCTAAAAAAAATAAATAAATGGAAGTAGGCTCAAGAGACACTAAGGAGGAAGGAGTGGAGACTGATATATTAGAGATTCCTTACAAGAGTTTTTCAGTCCAAGAAAGTAGGGAAAATGAAGGGAGTTGGAGGGAGACCTGACATCAAAGGAGGTATATAATTTAATGACTGCTTTTAGATATTTTATAATAAATTTACCATAAAATTAGTTCATGGAAAATAACTTACCTTTTTTGCTATAAATTGTGTCTTGTGTAGCACCAAACGCAAAGACATTTCCTGGAGTTTCCACAGGTTTATCGGATATCAAGTTTAGAGTAAGTCCTAAAGGTGGTAGAGTCTGACCTCTTTTCAGACCAACATCCTTTTCAGTGGGGCCGCTTGCTCCATCTTTGGACGGACCAAACAGTCAAAAACAGCTTCTTCATGCGTACCAAACAATAATCCATCTTCTTGGAACTTCATTCGGGCGTCCTAGTTTTATTTCAGTGGGCCACACAAACCTCGTCCGTCTCCTACTGCGCATGAGGTGACCCTGGTGAAGCCTGCAGCACTTCTCTTTTACAGGTGAACACTCTCATTCCCTGTCCCCTCTTTGTACGGTGTAATTTCAGAACCCTTCTCTGGCCCGACAACTGTTCCTTTCCAATGGCCCACATCCCACAAAATGGCATCGCCAGCCCATTTCCTGGTGTAGCTTCATCTTTTCCCTTGACAATGATCCCCCTATCAGCCACATAAACCTCTCCAGAATCCACGTGAATAGGAATTGAGAAGAGTGGAAAAAACTATGAATCTTTTCCTGATCTAAAATATTGGTAGGAAGAAGTTCATGAGAAGGTGGGTTGGTGCTTCTCACTGGAGAGGTTGCTGTAATGGAGCAGCCGCATTGTCTTCTGACCTTGGTGGTTAGAGAACCCTTGTTTGTGGAGTCCCATGTTACAAGCAGACCTCTCTGTCCCTGTTCACTCTAGGAGAAAATTAAGTCTCAGAAACTCTGTCTAGTCACATGGTTTCAGGCGGTAGCACTGACATGGAAACCAGTCTCTCTGGCCTCAGAGTCTCTCTTAGACTTGGCCTGAGTACTTTTCAGCATACTCAGATCCCAGGCCAGGAGCACTTCGGATGTTTTCTTTTCTCTGTGGTTCTTTACGATGGGTCACTTCATAACACATTTCATTGCATTGTACTTTTCATTATAGATTGAGCATTATATAGAATATATAATATAATATATAAATTGAGCATTATATATAATAAGAGCACTATACAATGCTCTTCTTTGTATTATACTCTTCAAACATTTTCTTTTGTAATGTAGTTCATTATTTTCTGTTTCTCTATTGAGGACCTTCCCTGGGTCTGATGTTTTTCAAGGCACTGTAGAAGATGCTCTGGCGGGAAAGATGCAATTCCTGCCCCTATGAGGTCGATGATTCTGTGGAAAAGATAACATAAATATGCAAACAGCTACATCAGGAAAAGATGGTGGATGATCCTGAAGAGAGAAACTAATGAATTCTCTGGCCTCTAGATCCATGTGTGGAGACAGGAAAGACATTACCAAATGGAGAATCTTGACATTCTCCATAAGAAAGTTATGATGTCAGATGAGTTTCAGAGGGGAGTGAGTGAGATTGTCCACAGGAGGCATATTCCACATTCAGAGCACAGCATATCAATGGGGTGGAGGTGGCAAACCTTACGATAAGTCAGAGGCATCTTGTAATTTAGTTAAGTTGTAGCAAAGAATGCATGTTGGAGATTAATGACAGACAAGGTAGGAAAACCAGGACCGGACTGTATGATAAAAGTGTGATTAGTATTTTACACCTAACAGGTGTCATACAAGATTTTTTTTTCAAGAATAATTTTAGAACATATAAGACATATAGTTTGGGGGGGGGTTGGTTTGTGGTTAAAATAAAATACATTTGTAATTATTATAAGAATAATTGTTTTTTTCTTTTTAACACTGTGCAAAACCCATTTAACATATACATAAGAATAAGTAATATAGTATGACCTATTTGGAATATTATCAGAAAAAAATGGATATTGTCCCCATCAATTTCTTAACCTTACGATTTTCTATTAGCTGAGATTTTATATATATATATATATATATATATATATATATATATATATATTCAGCTTTCACCAATTGAACACAATTTACAAAGTTATTGGTACTAAGAAATAAATAAAAATTTTAGGGGCAAATGTGTTCTGATTTCCTGTTAAGTGAAGTATGCTATTCTATCAATATATTAATGCTGCAGTTTCCAAAAAGCAAATAAACAAATTGGGGAAATATGAAAGAGTGTATGTAAGAAAAAAAATGAACTCAAGAGAGATTTTCTAAATCTTTTTTTTTCATTTTCAGTGCATGTTTCAAGCGAGTAACGGTAATTCACGTTTAGTTAAGACAGCCACATGGATTGTCATACCTGCTGTTCCCTTCACCTCCCTCAGGATTGCGCATGTGATTCTTGCTTGATGCAAAGGTGTCAAACGTTAATGGTGATGTGAATGAATGGATATGATGTTGACTGCAGTCCTCTCAGGCAAAAAGCCCCAATTAATTTCTATTCCTATACCTTTCAAACTGTAATTTATGTCCTGTACCTCTATCTGTTTAGACCCATTTATTACCAAAACTCATTTTGGTGATTGATTTTCTGTTAAGAGGATGAGATATTTTCACATTACTGGGCTTTTATTTAAAGCCTGAAAAAGATAAGAATTTAAAATAAAAGAGAGTTACATTGAATTTTCTGGTAGAAAATGGTTTTCTGAGATCACTAGTAGCCTTTCTCAGAAAACCAAAACTATTAGCAGAATATTTCTATATTACGTATTTCTTCAGTAATCCCATACAATGGCTAACAAGTACCCATGACCTCTATTAAAAGAAAGAACTGAAAAAGAAAGCAGGGTGGAACAGCACCTGCCTTTCTGTGGGATACTGTAACGCTGATCATTTCAGTCTCAGAATAGTTTACACATTGCATATTACCTATTTAATCCACTTCCGAGTAAAACGCTTCCAGGCTCAGATTATATCATATAATATGTATATAAACTTCTTTGTTCTAACTGCCTAGAGCACAGAACCTCAGCATTGCAGTTATTTTACAGTTTCTGTGGTTTTGGTTGTTGCCACTGATGTTTTATTCTCTACTGTCATCCTTAGCCCTCATTCTGCTCTGAGACCTCTTTTTCCGAGGAAGTAGATAGTAGGAGTTGAAGTGTCTGGAAGGCCAGCTAAACTGTTTCAATCTATAGGTTCTTCTGACAGGCAAAGGACAAAGACGAAACATTTTTTAAAATGTGAGGCATTGACACCTAAAAGATATGTGACCAATAACATGTTACTGTCATTATTTTTAAAAATTATTTATTTATTTATTTATTTACAGAGACAGAGAGTGAGTCAGAGAGGGGAGATAGACAGGGACAGACAGACAGGAATGGAGAGAGATGAGAAGCATCAATCATTAGTTTTTTTTCATTGCGCATTGCAACACCTTAGTTGTTCATTGATTGCTTTCTTATATGTGTCTTGACCGCGGGCCTTCAGCGGACTGAGTAACCGCTTGCTGGAGCCAGCGACCTTGGGTTCAAGCTGGTGGGCTTTTGCTCAAACCAGATGAGCTCATGCTCAAGCCGGCGACCTCAGGATCTCGAACCTGGGTCCTCTGCGTCCCAGTCTGATGCTCTATCCACTGGGCCACCGCCTGGTCAGGCACTGTCATTATTTTTAAACAAACCGTATACAAACCCAAAGCAGGCATCAAGCTCTTTTATTCTGGGTGACCATCCGCCTGGTTCTAAACCGATGTATTATCCCTGTAATCCTAATTGAGAGTAGTTGAGTTCTCTGTGGCATAAAAGGAATTTCTACCAGACAATAAGTCTGACCTAAACATATTCCCGTGATTATGAACGGCAACCCTGGATTTTCAACTAAGTGAGAGCTACGGAGAAGGAAAACATAGAAGACTGCCTGCTACCAAGTTCAGCATCTCACACATCCAGGGGGAGAGGTGTTCTAATCTCTCATAACCTCTCACAGCAACATTGTCACAACAGATCTTGTGTGAGAGAGGATGTGGGATAGAAAAAGAGAAGAAGATATTAAATAAGAGGAACTTGCTAAAGAGATGAAGTTCCCTTTACCTCCATTCTATCTGAGGAGTAGTCCACCCTGTAAAAGTAGTGTCAGTCCGTACCTTGTTCATTAGTCTACAGGCACCCTCTGCTTTTCTGCTACTCAGTCTTTAGTGTGATTGAATTGAATTTCTCCAGTACTGAGGTTCTTAAGTGTTTCTTATTTTCAGTGATATTTATCACAGTGAAGATTTCTAATAATCTAACTATCTAAAAGTAGGAGATTGATTAGATATTTAAGTATATCTATTCAATGGAACAGTGGACAGCCTTTAGAATGATGGTGTAAGTGTTCTGGTAAAAGATTATAAAGAAGGATAAAAAGGATATCGTTTTATATCTCCCCTTGAGCTTTATCAAAAAACAATGAAAAAGAATGGAAAAATAATAGAAAAATATTTTTAGTAAACTTTTTTTTTTCATTTTTATTTACAGAGACAGGGAGAGAGTCAGAGAGAGGGACAGATAGGGACAGTCAGGAATGAAGAGAGATGAGAAGCATCAATCATCACTTTTTCATTGCGACACTTAGTTGTTCATTGATTGCTTTCTTTTTTTTTTAAATTTATTCATTTTAGTTAGAGAGGAGAGAGAGAGAGAGAGAGAGAGAGAAGGGAGGAGAAGCAGGAAGCATCAACTTATTTTTTTTTACAGAGACAGAGAGAGATTCAGAGAGAGGGATAGACAGGGACAGACAGACAGACAGGAAAGGAGAGAGATGAGAAGCATCAATCATTAGTCTTTCCTTGCGACACCTTAGTTGTTCATTGATTGCTTTCTCATATGTGCCTTGACCGTGGGGCTACAGCAAAGTGAGTAACCCCTTTCTCGAGCCAGTGACCTTGGGTCCAAGCTGGTGAGCTTTGCTCAAACTCGATGAGCCCGCACTCAAGCTGGAGACCTCGGAGTCTCGAACCTGGGTCCTCCGCATTCCAGTCCGAGGCTCTGTCCCCTGCGCCACCGCTTGGTCAGGCTGATTGCTTTCTCATATGTGCCTTGACCGTGTGCCTTCAGCAGACCGAGTAACCCCTTGCTTGAACCAGCAACCTTGGGTCCAAGCTGGTGAGCTTTGCTTAAACCAGATGAGCCTGTGCTCAAGCTGGTGACCTTGGGGGTCTCAAACCTGGGTCCTCCGCATCCCAGTCCGATGCTATCCACTGCGTCACTGCCTGGTCAGGCTTTAGTAAACTTGAAAATAGTCATAACCCAATACTCCTCAAAATATCTGCCAAATCATAGTGACATTTGGATCAGCTCAAGTGAATGACATTAAGAAGTTCTTCGTCCCTCATGCAGAAGACATGGGCCACTCTAAGAGTAAGCATCAATCCTGAAGTAACCCTTCACAAAGATTTTGTGACTGAGTATGACAAGCCATTTAGGTAAGGGGAACCTTCCTATACAGACCCGTTTCATTACTGAAGCACATTAGAGAATCAGGGTTAAAGGAAGAAACATAGAGATGACATTTATTCTCTGTAACCTAGAATAAGTGGAATTAAGCAGTTTATTAAGAGAATAATATACCATCAATAAGTTTTCTTTTAGTAATGTTGGGATGATTCATGATTCAATATTATGAATGTTATTACTATAACATATTAATGATAACTCAGAGAAGAAAACCCACATACTTATCCAAATGCAAAATAAGTTATATGGAAATTTGTACTTAGTTCTGATTTCTAATTTTTTAAATTTTTTTAAATTTTTTAATTTATTTATTCATTTTTAGAGAGAGAGAGAGAGAGAGGAGAGAGAGACAGAGAGAGAGAAGGGGGGAAGAGCTGGAAGCATCAATGTGCCTTGACCAGGCAAGCCCAAGGTTTCGAACCGGCAACCTCAGCATTTCCAGGTCGACACTTTATCCACTGCGCCACCACAGGTCAGGCAGTTCTGATTTCTAAAATATCATTATAGTGTGTATCTAGTCAACATCAGGCTTCATAAATTTTAGAAAAATTTCCACTAAATCAGCAATCACATACTAGGCAACATAATGAGACAAGAATAAAACATAGTGCCTGACCAGGCAGTGGCACAGTGGATAGAGCGTCAGACTGGGATGTGGAGGACCTAGGTTCAAGACCCCGAGGTCTCCAGCTTGAGCGTGGGCTCATCTGGTTTGAGCAAAAGCTCACCAGCTTGGACTCAAGGTCACTGGCAAGGGGTTACTCAGTCTGCTGAAGGCCCGTGGTCAAGGCACATATGAGAAAGCAATCAATGAACAACTAAGGTGTCGCAATGAAAATCTGATGATTGATGCTTCTCATCTCTCTCCATTCCTGTCTGTCTGTCCCTATCTATCCCTCTCTCTGTCACTGTAAAAAAATAAATAAATAAAAATAAAACATAGCCCTGGCCGGTTGGCTTAGTGGTAGAGCGTTGGCCTGGCGTGCAGGAGTCCCAAGTTTGATTCCCGGCCACGGCACACAGGAGAAGCACCCATCTGCTTCTCCACCCCTCCCCCTCTCCTTCCTCTCTGTCTCTCTCTTCCCCTCCTGCAGCCGAGGCTCCATTGGAGCAGAGTTGGCCCAGGCGCTGAAGATGGCTCCATGGCCTCTGCCTCAGGCACTAGAATGGCTCTGGTCGCAACAGAGTGATGCCCCAGATGGGCAGAGCATTGCCCCCTGGTGGGCATGCTGGGTGGATCCCAGTTGGGCACATGGGGGAGTCTGTTTGCCTCCCCATTTCCAACTTCAGAAAAATACAAACAAACAAACAAACAAACAAAAACATAACCGTTGAAGTGGTATGATAAACGTTCTTAGTTACATTAATATGAATGCATAAATGGAAAACAAAAAATCCATTGAAACGTTATTAAAAATAGCAAGAAAATTCTGTAAAGTGTCAGATTTCAAATGTGGAAAAAATTATATGAAGAAAAATTTGAACATTCTTTTGGGGACTATATGAAAATGAAAGACATATCTTCTTGGACAATCACTCTCACTGCAAAGATGCCAGATCTCCTTAAATTAAGCCAAACCTGCACTCTCAAGCAAGATGCTAGCGAGCACTTTTGAAATCTGAATTAATCAAAATGATTCTGTTCATTTGGGAAAATAATATCCAGAAAAAAAATGGCAGAGGAAGAATTGTGAGAAAAAAGCTAATTCTGTCAGTTATTGAAATATATGTAGTACTACAACAATTTAAGCAGATATATCCTTGGAGCAGAGTGTATCATTCACAATAAGCCCAGAGATGTAAGATGTTCATTAAATAACTTGGAGACAACTGGATGACCACGGGGCACAGGGAGGGAACTGGGTGAGAAAAACATCCTACGCTTTTCTGTAGAGAACTTTTCACATATAGTAACATACATTCATTCAATGAAATATTAGGCATCAAAGATATATAGGTATATATAATATACACTTTCATACTGGAAGTAGTCTCTGCCTATGTAAGAATATGTGAGCATATATAAACATTAGCTTGTTATATTAAAAATTATATTAAAAATTGAAGGATAACCAAGAAACTTTTAACATTTATTGACATCTAAATAAATTAGGTAGAAAAGTTAAAGTATAATATGATTTTATTTATGGTCTCATCTTCTCTCTCTCTCTCTCCTCCCTCCCACGCCAGGCATTACTTGAAGAGCTTTACCTGAATTACCTTATTTAAACCTCACAACAGTCCAAAAGAAAGCTTTTATAATGTCCCCAGTTTAGCCAATGAGGATATTGAGGCATAAAGTTTAATAATTTGCCAAAGATCACAGAACTGGTGAATGCAAGAGGCAGGATTTGGAACCAGACCGTCTGCCTTCAGAGCTTATATTCATAAGCCCTCGGTAATAATGCTGTCCTGCACACATGTGCATAGAAATGCATCCCACAGATTCACACAGAAGTGTTTGGAGGAATAGAGCTTTATGATCTCTGGATAGGGTGGTATAAGTAATTGTGTTTCCTTATAACGTTTTTCTCTATGTATCATTCTACCACATGTGTGCATTTTTTAACATGACATTTTTAATAGGGTATTTTTATTTAAATTTTAAACAATTGTATATGTTATATATTCTGTGGCCATCATGCAATTTTATCATTTAAAAAAAAAATCCGGCAAAGTAAAAAATTTAAAGCCCATGGGCCTGCCTTGTCCTCTAGCGGCGAAATCTAGTATAGTATTGGCAGCTACGTACTTGTGGGGTATTTTAGATTTATGCTTTCCACTGAGAAAGTGATCAGGAGGACATTTTCTGCTGTTGGTGTTCCCATGGACCTCTCATCAGTGTCTGCTTTCTCCGGGAAAAGCTGCGAAGAAAAAGGCAGCAGTCTTTCTATGAAGAGCCTCCGGGAGTGTTTTTGCTTCTTCGTTTCAGGCTTTTATCCTCACTGAACATTTAAAACATGGGTGTTTCATTTTCTCAATTTAGTTTTCCTCCTGTCATTCGGTTTCTTTTTCAATGCTATCTCGGAGCTTTCTAAAAGTTCTGATTTTAACATTGAATTCAACACAATACGAATATCTTGTCTTTGTTTTATGCTCAGACTGCATTTCCAGGCTCGGGGACTTCCTCCCGCCCCCTCTGTCTCCCCTGAATTAGGGGATGGCACAGGGTCATGGTTCAGAGCGCAGGCTCTGTGGCCACCTTGCTGGAGGGTGACTCTTTCCTCTGCTACTTAGTTGTAACTCTCTCGCTACCTTTGTTTGGCTACAGATGACATGGGTATTATAAAAGGATAGACTTTGATTTGTTGTGAACCTTAAGTGTTGTTGATCCATGTCGAGTGCTCAGAACACGTATTCGGTATGTTTAGTAAATGTTAGCTATTGCATTACACTTAAATAAATTCAGCTGTATTCTTTGGACTGAACAAGTTGGGGAAAAGAGAATAGAAATGTATCCAGATGGTACTGGTGGCCCCACCAGTCTCCCCTCTGGCTTTGGACTAAGTTTGAGAAAAAAAAGAAAAGTCCAGACCTTGCTCTTCTCTCAGCCAATCTCGGCATCCACTTCTCTCTGGGCGCGTGCACCCTGCCCCCACCCCCATCATTCTGCCTGAATGATATGTGATTTTCATAGGAGATGGCTAACACAGGCTAACTGTGTCACCTATGAATTTGCTTTCATTTGACTGTTTTTGACCTGCGAAACTGGCAGTTTCATGTGGTTCAACCTAGTAAGTTATCAGTGACGCAGCTGGAAAAGTCTTGGGTTTTGCCTCACATTAGGATCTAATCACTAAGAAAGATAAGACATTATGCATAACTTTTTCATCACTGCTTTTTTTTTTCCAGGGAGTATATTTTCTGTTTTTCTCCTTCACTGTTTGAGTATGTCTATTGTAGATGAGTGGAAATACATCTTTAATGACTCCCCACCTCCATCCCGTCCATGGGTCCTTCCTCACTGCCCTGGGGCTCATATATTGTCCAGTCCACTCACATCTGCTCTCAGGAGAGGGCCTCATAAATTCAATCATGCAGAAGAACAAATGACAAGTAAGGCTAGTGCTCTCCTTCAGGAGTCGTGCCGATTTCCATAACCATCACCCCTTTCAGAATGACATTAATGACACATTATGGGCAGAGAGGCTCTCCTGAGTCACTGAAGGCTCTTACGGGCCCGGGGGCTGCCTGTGAGGATTCAAGGCAAGAGAATTTCTGAACCTGTAAACACAGTTCTGGCCTGTTTCCCAGACTCTGGAGGTAGGGAGTTTCCTGTTGCTCCAATTATTCTGATAAAGATTTTACACATGGGAATGATAAGAAAATAGGTAACATTTATAGATTTCTTTTTTTTTTTTTTTTCATTTTTCCGAAGCTGGAAATGGGGAGGCAGTCAGACAGACTCCCGCATGCGCCTGACCGGGATCCACCCAGCATGCCCACCAGGGGGCGATGCTCTGCCCATCTGGGGCATCGCTCTTTGTAACCAGAGCCATTCTAGCACCTGAGGCAGAGGCCAAAGAGCCATCCCCAGTGCCCGGGCCATCTTTGCTCCAATGGAGCCTTGGCTGCGGGAGGGGAAGAGAGAGACAGAGAGGAAGGAGAGGGGGAGGGGTGGAGAAGCAAATGGTCGCCTCTCCTGTGTGCCCTGGCCGGGAATAGATTTCTTATTATGCTACACAATCCTCCCAATAACCTTAAGGAGCTAGTGGACATTCTTGTTAACCCTATTTTAGAAGTGAGAAAATGGAGACTTATAGCAGTGAGATAACTTGTTTAAGAGCACTCAGCTAGTAATGGTAGAGATGTCACTGCATCATCGATGGTTACGGGGTGGTGGTCTGAGAAAGAGAATGTTGATCATGATGGTCCTACAGATCCCTGCCTTCTGAGCTTCCTTGCTTTTACAGTGTGACCCATGAGACCAGGGTGTAGTAGAAGTCCTCTCATGAGCCCTTTAATGGTTCTTTTAGAATCTATTTAGAATCTTTACTCTTTTTCTTCTTTTTCCAAGTGAGAGGAGGAGAGATATAGAGACAGACTCCTGCATGTGCCTTGGCTGGGATCCATCCGGCACCCCCTGTCTGAGCCGATGCTTTGCTCATCTGGGGCCATGCTCACAACTGAGCTACTTTTAGTACCTGAAGTAGAGGCTCCATGAAGCCATCCTCAGTGCCCAGGGCCGATGTCCTCAAACCAATCGAGCCATGGCTGCCAGAAAGGAAAAGAGAGAGAGAAGGGAGAGGGGGAGCGATGGAGAAGCAGATGGTCTCTTCTCTTGTGTGCCTTGACCGGGAATTAAACCTAGGACATCCACATGCCAGGCTGATGATCTACCACTGAACCAACTGGCCAGGGCCTATTTAGAATCTGAGTAAAAGTAATTCATAATACATTTTAATGTATTCCTTTTGAGTGCAAAATAACATTTATTTATTTATTTTTAGTTGGCTAGATGGTAACTTATTTATTGTTCTTTTTTTTTTTTTATTTTTTTATTTTTTGTATTTTTCTGAAGTTGGAAACGGGGAGGCAGTCAGACAGGCTCCTGCATGCACCCAACCGGGATCCACCCGGCACGCCCACCAGGGGGCGATGCTCTGCCGATCTGGGGCATCACTCTGTTGCAACCAGAGCCATTCTAGCGCCTGAGGCAGAGGCCACAGAGCCATCCTCAGCGCCCAGGCAAATGCTGCTCCAATGGAGCCTTGGCTGCGGGAGGAGAAGAGAGAGACAGAGAGGAAGGAGAGGGGGAAGAGTAGAGAAACAGATGGGTGCTTTTCCTGTGTGCCCTGGCCGGGAATCGAACCTGGGACTCCTGCACGCCAGGCCGATGCTCTACCACTGAGCCAACCGGCCAGGGCCCTATTTATTGTTCTTTATAAATAAAATAATTATAAAATATGAGATTTGTACCACTTTAAAAGCCTTCTATTCTAATAAAAGTACTGATTTAATTTTAAAAGCACTTAATGACTTTAATTTATAAATTTATTTAAGCCATATTAATAGCTTAATACTAGATATAATAATCCAATTTAAACAACTTAAATGATAGCAACCATCCACAAGGTATTTAGGAAATGTGATATAAATTTGCATTGAAGAATTATGAACACAACTGAGCTAAAAAGAAAGTATAATCTTTGTGTTTGGGCCTATTAGTAATTATATAATAGTGAGTCATGACTTATTTTTGCCAAAAAAAGCAGTATAATTTTCTAGATTAAATAAATAAAAACCAGTTTCTTATTAGAGTGATTGCAACTTTAAATTATGGCTTGTGGTGTATTATTTGTGAATCAAGATACCATTTACATTTCAAAAGCCTTTTGAAACTAGATGTTAATAGAATAAATTTTCACAAGGTGATATAACATGATTTTCTAGCCCAGATAACTTCATATTTGCAAGATTGCCATAAATTACAAATCTGATCTTTCTTTTTAAATTTTATTCTACGTGTATGTGCATGCACAGACACACATCTTTAAGCACTTTTATGGGGTGAGCTTAATACCTGTGTGGAAGAATCGGTAAATGTTGATATTATTCGAATGAGAAAAAAATGTGTGAACCACGATGGAAGTGTTTCAGACCAGGTGCTATAGATTTTGAGAGAAGGTTGTCCCAGGAGAGCTTGCTTTTGAACCAGCTTTGGAGGAGGATAATTTTTTACCAGATGTAACCGAGGAGCTGAAGGTCTCCATAGTGGCAGAGCCAATTGAACAAAGGTAGGGAGTAGCAGCGAGCCCAGGTTGTGTTCAGGAAGGGAGGAAGGGCCCGGTTTGGCAGAAGCCAGCTGCAGCGCCGTTCACCTGGACCGATGTGGGTTATGGGTGACAGGACTAGAAAGTAGGTTGAGGCCAGACTGGAAACAGTTTTGAGTGCTGGGATCTGACATAAGAGCTCTGCTAGGTGGTGGTAACCCACTTTAAGGTGGCAAGGGAATGATGTTATCAGAATAATGCTCTAAAAAATTAGTCTAGCATTAGTGAGTGGTGTGAATCAGAGAGAGGGCAGACTAGAACAGGTGCTTGAAATTCAGCTGGGAATATTTGCATAAACGCCAAGCTTGGCTCCAGCCAGCAGTGACTCTGACGCAGGGAATCTGGAGGAGCCCAGGGGACCGCAATGTCACACGCTTGCCCCAGGTGGTTCTTAGGCTGGTGGAGCACAATGTACCCTCATAGAAACACTGGGAAGAGAGTTAAGAGGTACTGAACGAGCGCTGCAGCGGGAGAGGCTTGAGGCTGGGAGTAAGAGCCATCAAAGGCGACCGAGGTTTAGTACTCGCCACTCAGTAACTAGGTTTTCATATCCTGTGGGCACTGAGTAAATATTTGTGGAATGACACCATTCTTAACAAGATCAGAGGCGCCTGCGTAGATCTGGCCTCTTGTCCTTGGAAGCCAGGAGGTCGCTCTGTTTGAGGCTTTGGTTGCACTTTATGGAGCTCTTCCCTGCCCTCCCCTCCCCCCACCAGCAGGCATCACCTCACACCTGCGCGCGTGGAAGCAGCGCCCACCCAGGCCGTGCACGGTTTACCTGCTCCCCTTGACCAGGAATTCGTTTTGTTGCCAGCGTTAGGTCGGGGGATGTGCTCGGGGAAGCAGTCCCTTTGCACACGTCCCTTCACACATCAGTGGTTCCTTAGACCCCCTTATGAAAACTTTTTTAATACTTTCGCTGTGCCTCGCTCTGCAAGGACAGATCTTAATAAAATTTACCGAGTGGAAAAAAACCCTAGTATATTGTTTAAAGAGCCAAAAGAAAAACATCACCAGTGCTAGAATGCCTCGCAGCGAGCGCCGACGGCCATGGCGCACACGCTGAAGTCTCAGCACACGTTGTTCTCGTCCTCCGAGCCCTTTAGCAGCCTCTGAAAATGTCCCAGCAGAAAACAATCACTTAGATCAGGGGTCCCCAAACTATGGCCCGCGGGCCGCATGTGGCCCCCTGAGGCCATTTATCCGGCCCCCACCGCACTTCCAGAAGGGGCACCTCTTTCATTGGTGGTCAGTGAGAGGAGCATAGTTCCCATTGAAATACTGGTCAGTTTGTTGATTTAAATTTACTTGTTCTTTATTTTAACTATTGTATTTGTTCCCGTTTTGTTTTTTTACTTTAAAATAAGATATGTGCAGTGTGCATAGGGATTTGTTCATAGTTTTTTTTATAGTCTGGCCCTCCAACGGTCTGAGGGACAGTGAACTGGCCCCCTGTGTAAAAAGTTTGGGGACCCCTGACTTAGATTCTGCTCGCACGTTTTGTGAGTTAGGAATTTGGACTGGACTCAGGAAGGACTGCTTCTCTCTGTTCCACAATGTCTGGGTCGTCAGCTGGCAGACTTGGGTGCTGTTCTCTGACCACACCGGGCAGCCGATTCTGCCTCTCCGCTGGGAGGTTAGCGGGAACACCTGCCGTGGCTTCTCCGTGGGGCTTGGTCATCCTCTAAGAGTGGTGGCTGTGTTCCAACGTCAAGTGCCCCAGGAGAGTGAGCCAGGCAGGAGCCTTTTTGCCTTGAAGACCCAGCCTCAAAAGTCACACAGCATCCCTTCTGTGACATCCCATGGTCACAGCGGTCCCAAAGGCTGCCCGATTTGAAGGGCAGAGGAAATAATCTGTACCTGCTGTGGAGTAGCGAGAAGATTCCGTAAGAGCGTGTAGGGCCAGAGCAAGTATTGTTTTCTTTTTCAGTCGTGCAACCCTCCACAACATTTTTAAAAAAATAAAACATTCCCTGTGTTACCAAATTTAAACCTAGGAGGCTATTCAGTAAGAAGCAGCAGTATTATTATATTTTTAGATTTATATTTTTTGATTGTAAATATATGAAACCAAATGCCTTCTTTTTTTTTTTTTTTGTATTTTTTTTTTTCTGAAGTTGGAAACAGGGAGAGACAGTCAGACAGACTCCCGCATGCGCCCGACTGGGATCAACCTGGCACGCCCACCAGGGGCAACGCTCTGCCCACCAGGGGGCGATGCTCTGCCCCTCCGGGGCGTCGCTTTGCCGCAACCAGAGCCACTCTAGCGCCTGGGGCAGAGGCCAAGGAGCCATCCCCAGCGCCCGGGCCATCTTTGCTCCAATGGAGCCTTGGCTGTGGGAGGGGAAGAGAGAGACAGAGAGGAAGGAGGGAGGGGGTGGAGAGGCAAATGGGTGCTTCTCCTATGTGCCCTGGCCGGGAATCGAACCCAGGTTCCCCGCACTCCAGGCCGACGCTCTACCGCTGAGCCAACCGGCCAGGGCCGAAACCAAATGCCTTCTGAAATAAATTAGAATATTAAATGAATATGTTTTCAAAGATTTAATAGATTGTTAAGTGGATAAGCTAGAAATAAAGTGTGACTTCTATTGTTAAAAATATTAATGAAGTAAACGAGGGACAGTGATATAAACTATTATTTAGATGAATTCATAGACATGTTCGGTGTAGCAGCCAGAATTCTTAATTATGAAACTTGCAGGAAAGCAAGTCGTTTTTACAGCGTTAACCAGCCTTCAACTCTCAAAATAGGAGACCTTGAAATCAAACAGAGAATATTGTAATTGAAGAATATAAAATTTACAGCTCATGAAATTAACAAAAGAGAAATAGTTTTCTATTGTTCTGTGGCCAATGATACCTAGATTTGTATATTTAATAGAAAGAACAGCACTTTATAACTGTACAGACACACATATGTATACCCACAGCCACACATTGTGTCTCATTGCAGTATGGGCAGGGAAGGAAAATGCAGGAAGTAAAGAAGACATAGGGTTTGTCCCAGGAACTTTTTGTTTTTTTAGATTTTATTTATTCACTTTGAGAGAGAGAGAGAGAGAGAGAGAGAGAGAGAGGGAAAGTAGAGGGAAGAGCAGGGAGCATCGATTCTCATACGGGCCTTGACCAGGTAAGCCTGGGGTTTCGAAAAGGCGACCTCATCAGCATTCTAGGTCAGGCTGTTCCAGGAACTGTTTGCTTTTGGTGTTTGCTAAGTGTGGCCTACTAGGTGCTATATGTCTTCTTGTAAGTGGATGAGAGAGTGTGATAAATAATTAAATTATTTTGTTGCTATATTTATGCAAAACAAAAACAGAAAGACACACAAGTCTGTAATTATGAGGAGATGCGATACCAGTGAATAGAAATCTTTACTTTAAATAAATCCTCAATTTACTTATTTATTTATTTCATTAAATTGCTTGGGGTGATATTGGTTAATAAAGTTGTATAGGTTTCAAATGGAATTCATTTTTAGAAAGCCTTTCTTTGTATAAAATTGATTGGCATAAAGCATATATGCTTTGGTGCGCAATCTGATTTCTGTGTCTCTTTGTTAATGCCCAGTCACAAAGTCAAATTGTATGTCCATTTCAGAATTCTGCTTGCTTTGAGGGTTCTCTACTCTTCCTTAATCTAATGGACTGAAGGGAATTAGATTTGAGGAAGCTCAAAGACAAAGCTGGATTTTTCCACCGATTTTTGACAACCAGATTTGCGACAGTGTAAGATCATTTTCCCACTTCCTCTAGCTAATTTTAATAGGAAGGTCAAGTGTCTGGCTGCCTATTTTTATACCTGCTGTGACCCAAGTATCTTGCCAAGATTTTGAAAGACCTTTGATCTGAGTGTCATTATCTCACTTGAAAATACCTGTGCCTTTTTGGGTGAGAGTCAGAGAGTCACGATTTTATAGTAATGATTCTTTAGTTACTTCCCTCGGACAGATTTAGGGATGTAAACCTTACAAGTTATTTTGATGGAAGAACAACAGGGTTTAGCGAAGTGAACATTCCAAGTTGCGAAGAATTAATCATCAAGAACCTTGAATATACCATACTCTTTGAAACCAATTTATTGAAACAAACAAACAAAACAAAACAAAAAAATCACTGTGCATAGCAGGACTCAAAATTAACACTGTAGCGTGTGCTGCTATTTCTACCACAAATACTTTCTCATCATTTATTCCCAATCAGTTTTGCGAGCTGCGGCATTGTAACAATATGCCTACTCCGGAGCTCTTGAGCATCAGTGTATACAGAATAAGTTTTGTTTATTTTGGATATATCCTAAAGCTATAGAATGTGAATACATACCAGTCACGGCATGAAGCAAACAGCTCATGTGGATTTAATTTAACATTAGTAAAGAAAGATGGGTTGGTACATATTTTTAAAAAAAGAAAGATAGAAAGAAAATAAACCAGAGCAGGGACAATTTCCTGGCTGAGTGAACGGCTACGGGAAAGACGTGCATGGATATGTTTGTTGGTTACTCCAGGTCCACTTTGTTCTCTTAGGCACATTATGCAGTAGTTGTTTCCTAAAACATTACTGATAATGCTGCAAGAATTACAAGAGAAACTTTGTTTAAACTGAATATTTTTCAATAGGCTACAGCCACATCATGCTGCTAAGGTGGAAGGTAATAATAATAATAATAAGTTGTAATAGAGTAAGTGCCTATTATGTCCCAGGCATTGTGCTATGTGTGTTACACACTTATGATCCAATTAACTCACCTGCAACCCTGTGAGGTAGCTGTTATTAGTTTCCCCATTTTAGACCTAAGGAAACTGATGCTCAGATAGGTTAAGAAACTTGCTCAAGATCACACAGATATTAAGTGGTGATGAACTTAGGTCATTTTGAATCCAAAGACCATGTTTATCCTTATGTCAACACTCTCTAAAAATGGTAAGACATTTCAGATGATTGCTGGAATGTAATGAAATGCAATATCACCACTCTCTCCAATGTTATCAGCAATCAACATAGTTACATTATCATACAAATATTTTAAGGATTTAAAGCACTGGTTTTTAACCTTCAGTTTGAGTAAGAATTGCATGAGAAGTGTATCCAAAGCAGACCTCTAAGCCTTAGACAACTTTCTAAATGTCATCTGCAAATATATAGATATATATCAACATAGTTTATCTTCTACAGTCTTCTCATATTGAGCTTCAAATTGTAATTACAAACTGGTATTCGTGTCCACTTTCACATGTTAGAATCAAGAGATTCTTACATGCCTGGGTCTTTGCAACTAGTTGGTAAAGAGATGACTTGGATCTTGAACAAACATCCCTAATGTTTTTTTTTTTTCTTTTTTTGTGTGTTTGTTAAGTTAAAATATTTTCTATGGTATCAGCAGGTGAAACAGAGATTTAGTGATAGTCTACTATATTTGAAAATGGACCTGTTCTGTTTCTCAATCATAGACTTTTGCCTTCTGGGATAAATGTTACTTTAGGATAGGTACGCGTCATTATCTCAACTTGTTTGATAATCAGATTTTTAAAAATGGCTGACCTGATTCTTGAACCTGTGTATTAGAGTCCCAGGGTGATAGACTTTTATAGAGGAATCTCAGCAAATCCCATACTGAGAAGTTACAATTTATGCATGTCTCAAGGTTACATGTTGAGAATTTTTTGAAGGTAAGTGTTTTTGAAAGCTTCTTGAACATTTATTCCCAAAAGTAAGATCAGAGAAGGATGATTTGGGGGCCATTAAGAGAAGGAGCATGTAAGAGGTGGGGTCCAACTCACGTCCCATCCTTTTCCTCTAGCTTCTCTCCATAGAGACCTAAACCGCATCTGAGTACCACATCCTTAAAAAAGTCTTTCTTTCTTTCCCCAGCCCTTCCTTTTCATTGCTGGAAGCTGTTCAGCAAGGTGTTGTCTAATTAAAGCAATTGAGAATGAGGGGTGAATGATAAAGACCTGCCCCTCCCGGGAGGTGTTTACATTCCTGAAATGTTTATTAGACTTATATCAAAGGCAACTCCCTGCTCCAGAATTTGTGTTTTATGCTGGTATGCTTTATGAGGAAAAGAAACACCCAACACAACATCACCCATTTAACACAAAACACCAATGAGCAAAATTCATGGGATCAATTTTATTTTATAGTTTTTGGCATGCATAATTCTCTTTACCTCTGTTCCTTCCCCTCTCAAATGACTCTTCGTACCTTAGCAGAAAGTGAGTGGCCTTTGGGGAAAGATCTTTTCTGTAGCTAATCTTTCCAGATGTAGAAGAAAGAGATGTAGAAGATCTAACAGTGAGTCATGGGCATTATTTCTGACTTTCTGTGGCTAACTGCTTTTGTGACATAGGGCAGGTCACAGACTCGCGAAGTCCTTCCTAGCTCATACAAAGTGACCTAATTCTGGAATTCTGTTATTCAGAGCCCCTTTATTTGGTTTGTTGCCTTGAAGGCCCTCCAATGTGAATAATATCTCCAATAAGGCAGATGAAATAAGCAGTTTTACAAGAAGCAAGACAACTACCACTGAAGTGAATAGTTTTAATAGCTCAGTATATTTTGTGCATTTTAAATACATATAACTAATGGACCGCACCTTTAACCAAGGTAGTGAGAGAATTGAACGAACATTAATTGACATTTGGTAAAAATATAAACATACATTAGTTTGTAGAAATTTCAGTCTATGTAAATTATAGTAAAAATTATCTTGGTTGTCATAGTTGTTACAGTGAAATGCTAAGTATTATGTTATGACAATATTACCGAGACACCTTAAGCCAGGGGTCCCCAAACTACAGCCCACGGGCCGCATGTGGCCCCCTGAGGCCATTTATCCGGCCCCTGACACACTTCTGGAAGGGGCACCTCTTTCATTGGTGGTCAGTGAGAGGAGCCTAGTTCCCATTGAAATACTGGTCAGTTTGTTGATTTAAATTTACTTGTTCTTTATTTTAAATATTGTATTTGTTCCTGTTTTGTTTTTTTACTTTAAAATAAGATATGTGCAGTGTGCATAGGGATTTGTTCATAGGTTTTTAAAGTTTTTTTTTTGTTGTTGTTGTTGTTGTTTTTCTTTACGGGGATAGAGAGAGAGAGAGAGAGAGAGAGAAAGGGATAGATAGGGACACAGAGACAGGAACGGAGAGAGATGAGAAGCATCAATTCTTCGTTGCAGCACCTTAGTTGTTCATTGATTGCTTTCTTATATATGCCTGACTGCAGGCCTTCAGCAGACCAAGTAACCCCTTGCTTGAGCCGGCGACCTTGGGTCTAAGCTGGTGAGCATTTTTTATTTTTGCTCAAGCTAAATGAGCCTGCGCTCAACCTGGCGACCTCAGGGTCTTGAACCTGGATCCTCTTGGCATCCCAGTCCAATGGTCTACCCACTGCACCACCACCTGGTCAGGCTCATAGGTTTTTTTATAGTCCGGCCCTCCAATGGTCCGAGGGACAGTGAACTGGCCCCCTGTGTAAAAAGTTTGGGGCCCCCTGCCTTAAGCAATGTTATTGAAAATGTAGACGTCTTATTTTTAGAGATATTGATTTCCGCTGACCTTCTCAAGTCCTCAGGCCAGTCCAAGATTGTGGTTTTGAAGATTTCCCCACCCCTACCTTATCAGGAAGTGACTGGAAAGAGTTTTGTCATTCTCCCTACAAATAGGATGATCTCTCTGCAAGGGCATTGTGAAAGTCTGTGATGATACACAAGCGAGCATCACGTTTTTTGAAAAGTCCATTGAAAATAGCAAGTTAGTTTGTACACTGCAAGTAAGCAGGAGGCAATTCAAAGCAAGCTGAGTCATGTTACTCTTTCCTTTTTTAAAATAAAATGCTGATATTCTCTTTACCGGAGAGAAATCTTTCCTTTGTTGCCTAAGTCACTGGAAAGAAAGGAAACTAAATTCTGATCCACAGCAGTATGGAGATTGTCTGCAAGGTGAGCATGGGCCCAGGACACCATGCTCTTACTAGCCTGACAGAGGGATTCCTCCAAAAGCCAAGTCTCAGGAAGGGATGGACATCGAGACTCATCGCTCTGGTTGGAAAGCTAGAAGAAACGAAAGGACTGTTATTAGACTAAAGGGGTCCATTTGCCTGAGCTCATCAAAGCCCAGAAAGATAGGAACGGGAGTTTGCAGCAAAGAAAGTGTTTAGTTGTTTGTTTGGTTTTTTTAAAAGATTTTATTTATTCATTTTAGAGAGGGGGTGAGACATAGAAACAGAATGAGAAAGAGAAGAGGGGAGGAGCAGGAAGCATCAACTCCCATATGTGCCTTGACCAAGCAAGCCACGTTTGGAACCAGCGACCTCAGCATTCTAGGTCAACAGTTTATCCACTGCGCCACTACAGGTCAGGCAGAAAGTGTTTAGTTTTAAGAAGTAACCCCTACTTGGAGTCACAAGTGAGCTAATGCTCAGAGATATGGCTCCATGATGACATTTTAGGGGGATGGGTTATAGAGGGGGAAACATTATTAATCATGGTGACAAGGGAGTTAGGGTTGTGGTCAAGTCATGGTCTCCACTGATTGGTCGACGCTAAGGCAGGGGGTAGCTGATTGGTGCGTCTGGTCCTGTGTCAGCCATGGCGTCCCTTTGTCTGGTTTCCCACTTCTCTGGGTCTGGAGCTGAAACACAACTGAGACCTAGATGTTCTCTTTAGTTTGACTGAAACTCTGTGGTCAACAGACCCAGGGCTTTATTTCTAAGATAATTTGATGCTGATCAGAATCTCATTGTCTTGGGGGCTTAATGATTAAGAGAGTGGCCGTGCAAGGGTGTAGGAGGTGGGTGAGTCAGGGCGCTGGATGGGGCCAGTTTGAATCAGAAGGAAAGAAAGGAGAAAAGGTCGTAATAAAGAAATGAAGTTTCTGCACGGTTGCAGGACTCAGCCCAGAAATCCAATTGCTTCTTCACTCTGATTTTTATCTAGTTTTTATTTTTATTTCACAACGGCACTTAAACTATATTCTAAGCACTGTTTTGTGTGCTTTTCAGGTATTAACTCACGTTTTCTTCCCAAAAACATTGTCATCATTATCCCCATTTTACAGACGAGGAACAGAAAGGGACTTGTCCAGGAGGTGGGGCTAGAACTTAAACACGGGCATTTGGATAACATGCTGTTCACCACCATATCACCGAGCTTTATACAGCTTGTGATGCCAACGATGATTCCCATGCCAAACTGCATGAAAATCACCACGAAGTCTTGTTAAAACAGGTTGCTGATCTGATTCAGAGGGTACTGGGTGAAAACAAAAGAATGCACAATTGTATATTATTGTGAGAAAAGAAAATGTTTCTTCTTTTTTTTCTTAAGTGAAAAGCAGGGAGGCAGAGAGACAGACTCCTGCTTGCACCCCACCCGGGATTCACCCGGCAAGTCCCCAATAGAGCTATGCTCTACCTATCTGGGGCTGCTGCTCTGTTGCTCAACAACTGAGCTATTTTAGTGCCTGAAGTGAGGCCATGGAGCCATCCTCAGTGCCAGGGTCAACTTGCTCCAACCAAGCCATGGCTGCAGGAGGAGAAGAAAGAGATAGAGAGAGAGAGAGAGTGAAAAGAGAGAGAGGGGGAGGGGTGGAGAAACAGATGGTCGCTTCTTCTGTGTGCCCTGACCAGGAATTGAACCTGGGATGTCCATATGCCGGGCTGATGCTCTATCTACTTAGCCAACTGGCCAGCGCCAAGAAAATATTTCGTTATTGAAATGAACCATGATTTGGTTGAGGTTTAAAATAATATGTAGAAACCAAAGACACTTTACAGTGCCACAGAAAATTTAAGAGTCAGTGGATTGTTTTTCTACCTCTGAGGTTATATATGCCCTTAAATGAGAGTCACTCTTATAGCTGTGGGGGTTTGTGAAATTAATATTTGAGTCAGGCCAAGCTCCGTGGGGATAATCCTGTAAGGACACCTCGCTGAAAGCGAGCCTGCGGCTTCTCTTCCCGCCTGATGTCCATTTGGCGTCTACATTCTTGATAATTCCACTAAGCCTTATCCTAGAGTACCATGGATTTGAAAGCCGCTGCCAGAATGCTCTGTTAATCATGCTTTCAGTGTAATCTGAACGGCGTGGGTGGGACTGAGACTGGCCACCCGCATATTTTACTGCTCTTGCACCCACCTTCCTGTGTTGCCCTTGCACCTCCTTCCCATGACAGTTCTTTGTTTTTGCTATTTTTAACTGGAATTATTTTTTTTCTCTGTGTTGGTATCGTTTCTTCCTGAAAAGAAACAATATTGCCCTTGACAGTGCAAACTGAAAGTTAGAGGGAAGGTCATGCTGGCTGCTTGCTCTAGCTCAAGAGGCGAGGATGTGTTATTTGGGAACAAGTGAGCATCCTATCTCAGCCAAGCCTTCCTCTTGGCCTTTCTCTTCTTATCTCCATGGGCTGAGATGCCCACAGGCCCCACGGGTTCAGCCTCTCAGAGTAATACAATAAAACAAGCTGCTGTATTCTCCTGATGCTTCTTACACACACACACACACACAAACACACACACCACAACTATATTGTTAGAGGGGAGAGAAAACACTTTTGAGATGTGAACGGACTAAATTTATAAAGAGATTACATTTAGGCCCTGGCCGGTTGGCTCAGTGGTAGAGCGTCGGCCTGGCCTGCAAGGGGTCCCGGGTTCGATTCCCGGCCAGGGCACACAGGAGAAGCGCCCATCTGCTTCTCTACCCCTCCCCCTCTCCTTCCTCTCTGTCTCTCTCTTCCCCTCCTGCAGTGAGGCTCCATTGGAGCAAAGATGGCCCAGGCGCTGGGGATGGCTCCTTGGCCTCTGCCCCAGGTGCTAGAGTGGCTCTAGTCGTGACAGAGCGATGCCCCAGAGGGGCAGAGCATCGCCCCCTGGTGGGCAGAGCGTCGCCTCCTGGTGGGCATGCCAGGTGGATCCCGGTCGGGTGCATGCGGGAGTCTGTCTGACTGTCTCTGTTTCCAGCTTCGGAAAAAAAAAAAAAAAAGAGAGAGATTACATTTAGGGTTCTTTCTTTCTCTTTCCTCTTGCTAACCTTGCCCTTTCACCCCTCAAAATCATCAATACACCTAGTCAGTGCCTTGCACATAATTTGTGTGCAATAAGTCTTTCTTAAGGCCAATTAAGAAACAGCCTCCTTGAGGACTACAAACCCTCTTTAGTCTAACTTTCCTTCTCCACATTTCCTGGCCCTTAGCACTGAATAGCTGCTTACCAAGTGGAATTAAGGCTTAAATGAAACATTTGGAAAAAAAAAATAAGACATCCTACCTCTTTATAAACCCATTGCAAATCATCTCTTACTTCTTTTCTTCTGTTTCTTAGAAGTATGTCGTTCCTTTTCAAAATCTCTTCCAGCAAGGGAAGTGCCAAGTTGGACATTTTAAGTGATAAAGTGATAGGAAGTTTAGCAATCTTTGACCCAGTTTATTTGTGAGTCCTGAATGAATACAGGCGAGAATTGCAACAATAATGAGGTGGAAGATTCAGTGTTGAATGTGTTGTATTGGTGGAGAGGAGCATATGAATAACAGAGGATTAAAAATACCTTAAAACTGTGCTGATAGCCTGACCTGTGGTGGTGCAGTGGATAAAGCGTCAACCTGGAAACGCTGAGGTTGCCGGTTCAAAACCCTGGGCTTGCCTGGTCAAGGCACATACGGGAGTTGATGCTTCCTGCTCCTCCCTCCCCCTCCCCTTTCTATAATGAATAAATAAAATCTTAAAAAAAACTGTGCTGATAAACGCCAAACGGTGCTATTAAGTTCACACTTATCACTGACTTTTTATGGCTACCTGTGCCCGGGTGAAGGCTGAGCCGTCAGGGTGAGAGTAAGCAGGGGGCCTGCTCTCAGAGGTTGCAGGATTACTTCATTCCCAATAATTAAGTGACTTGCTAGCCCTTAATGTGTCAAGATAAATGAAACATAACGGCTCCGATTTGCTTAGTAGATATTCACTGGAATGAGTTAAATTTCAGATGTAGCCCCGATTCCTAGTGTTCAGAAGCAGGGGGAGAAAAAAGGAACCTTGTAAATCAGTATCAGGTTTCTCCTGGCTCCAGAAACCTTTTAGCTTAACTGCTTTTGTTGACTGCATATTCTAGGAGTAAAATAAAAGATAGCAATGGCGTGTTCTTTTCACCTAACACAAAGTATGTGTGGCTTACCATGTATAACAGTAATTAACATTTATCAATAAATCAATGCCATGGGATAAGCTTTGGGCAAACAATTATGTAAAATACCAATTTATTCTTTTTTGTTTGTTTGTTTGTTTGCTTTTGTTTTTTTGTATTTTTCTGAAGTGAGAAGCAGGGAGGCAGAGAAACAGACTCCCGCATGCACCTGACCAGGATCCACCTGGCATGCCCACTAGGGGGCGATGCTTTACCCAGCTGGGGCATTGCTCCATTGCAACCGGATCCATTCTAGTGCCTGAGGTGGAGGCCACAGAGCAGTCCTCAGTGCCCAGGTCAACTTTGCTCCAATGGAGCCTTGGCTGCGGGAGGGCAAGAGAGAGATGGAGAGGAAGGAGAGGAGGAAGGGTGGAGAAGCAGATGGGCACTTCTCCTGTGTGCCCTGGCTGGGAATCGAACCTGGGACTTCCACATGCCAGGCCGATGCTCTACCACTGAGCCAACCGGCCAGGGCCCCTAACTTATTCTTGACACTCATTCTTTGGGGCTTGTGTTAATTGCATCTCCCTTTTACAAATGAGTCAACAGAGGTCTAAATGGCTTGGTCACCTTTTAAAGCCTCCCAGTTACTCTTGATGCTGGCATTCCAAGTCAGTTCTGTTGCATTCCCAGAGCCCCAAATTTACTTCTAAGGACATTCATTATTCCATTTCTGCCCCTGCTGAATAGGAGGTTTGTTTGTTTTTTCTACAAGTCATGGTCATAGTTAACATTCTTTAGAAACAATTTTGTGAGGGTTAACAAATACTGTATTGCAACAAACATTCAATTCCTTTACTAATTTTGTTGTGGGGTCATGTTAACAGGAATGTGTATGGCTACAACTTCTTCCTATTTTGTCTTGAAATCTCAGGTCATGGAATTATTTTATTTGACCTTGGAGAGATCCACACCTCTATAAACGTTTCTTGCTTGAGGATCTAGTCTTAAGTTTCTTTCTTTCTTTTTTTTTTTGTATCTTTCCAAAGTTAGAAACGGGGAGGCAGTCAGACTCCTGCATGTGCCCAACCGTGATCCACCCGGCATGCCCACCAGAGGGCAATGCTCTGCCCATCTGGGGTGTCGCTCTGTTGCAACCAGAGTCATTCTAGCACCTAAGGCAGAGGCCACAGAGCCATCCTCAGTGCCTGGGCCAACTTTGCTCCAATGGAGCCTCAGCTGAGGGAGGGGAAGAGAGAGACGGAGAGAAAGGAGAGGGGGAAGGGTGGAGAAGCAGATGGGCGCTTCTCCTGTGTGCCCTGGCTGGGAATCGAACCTGGAACTCCTGCACACCAGACCGATGCTTTACCACTGAGCCAACCGGCCAGGGCAAGTTTCTTAGGAAGCATAACATAGAACTTTTTAAATACTGTGTGGATTCTTGCACCTATATCTGTTTGTCTTTTGCATGGCTTTAACTGATATTTTATGTACTTAAATAATGTAAACATTCTCCACTATTGTTGCATGTATTTTTTAAAGCCATGTGATTCCCTTTGCAACTTGCTATAATATGTATTACATATTATGATTATAATTTTTATCATGTACGCCACAATATTAGATATTTGCAAAAAATTTCAGCAAGTTCAAAGAACAAGTTAGAAATAAACAATATTATATCTTATATAGATATATATATGGGAAATTTAAGTGTCTGTGTAATATTGGTCTGCAAAAGATTCATTCCATCGCTTTCTCCCAAATTCCAAAATTACAACTTTATTTGTGTATATAACTAAGGTTATCATTTGGGACTTGTAGCAATTTGAGTGATTTTTGAACCAAAAGAAAACAAACCCTAAAAAGTTATTAAGATTTTTAACATAAGAATCTTTGAATTCCTAAATATTGATTGAAAAAGGTATTATTGTTTCCCCCTGAAAGTGCAGCCGAAGCACTTTTCTTAAATCGATGTGAAAACTGTCCTTGTGGAATTGCTGGCATTGAGGAGCCGTGCATTTGGTCGGTAAGCAGGAGGTGAGGCTGAAGAATGGAGGAAGAGTAATGTGCTTTTGTACAGGTGCTGCGATGGGAGTCTTTCGGGGGAACGCTGCTAGGAGAGTCGCGAGTTCCCTTGGTGAAAGCAGTGTTTAGTTTAGATGCTGATTGAATTAGGACAGCTTCCAAAAATTTACTATCAGAGGTGGGATATGAGAAAAACAAACATCAAGACTCCTGGTGTGATAAAAGGTAATGTTATTGTCTCTCTCTATGTGTATATATGTGTGTGTACTTTTTCTTCTAATAAATTCTGGTCTGAATCTCTGGTATAACATAAAGGAGATTATGTAGAGTAGATTTTAAAATAACTGAGTTTTAAAATTTTATTCCTATTTTATCTGAGCCTAGGAGTAACAGAAGTGAAATAAATAGTACTGATTTATGCTCATGATTTCGGAAAACCTAAAATAGACATTTATAGTGAAGCTTCAATAGTGAAATTTTACTAGAAATGCTAAGGTAAGACAAAAGCCATATTTTTAAGAAAGAAACTTAAATGATTGATATTTAGGTATTTTAAAGAAATAAATGTCTATCGTTTATAACAGAGTTGAATGTCTTCCTCAAATTAACACACACACACACAAAAATACTCTTGAAGCCTGAGTCACGGGTCAAATATTTGTCATAGTTTGTGAATGATTTCATTTTCATTTCACTTTCAGTATTATTTTTAAACTCAAAAAAATTTAAAGTGCATTGACCTATTTCGTATATTAACATGACTATAATGCAATTAATTAATCTTATCTTTAATTTTATTGTTTTCAGAAGTCTTATAAAATGTGAAGATGACTTCAAATTGTAGCTCTTTACCACTATGGTTAAGTGGAGGACGGTAACCAGATACACTCTAGTTTGCTTCTGGGAACAAAATAACTATTGATTTATTTATTTTTTAGTGATGACCCCCAAATACATCATTAGGTAACTGAGTCATTTTCTCTTGTAATAATATATTAATGAAAAGCCTGCTCTTTTTTTTTTGAAAAGCCTGCTCTTGATATAAACTATTGACTTTCAAAGTTTTATATTAGTACCATGCTTTTTTTTTTAGTATGTGTGCTGCTGAAATAAGCACTATGTATTCTTTTTTTAAAAAGGATTTTATTTATTTACTTTTAGATTTTATTAATTTTAGAGAGAGGAGACAGAGAGAGAGAGAGAGAGAAAGAGAGAGAGAGAGAGAAGGGAGGGAGAAGCAGAAAGCATCAACTCCCATATGTGCCTTGACTAAAGAAAGTCCAGGGTTTCGAACTGGCGACCTCAGTGTTCCAGGTCGATGCTTTTATCCACTGTGCCACCGCAGGTCAGGCAGCACTATGTATTCTTATAGCTGATTGAAATTTGGTATTTGGTTATATATAAAACACCAAAATCTTATGCATTTGCATACCCTTAGCAAGCCATATGCAGTTCTTTTATTTATACCTTTACATCAGTATAAGAAACTTTTATTTAGTTCTGACTGTTCTGAATTTCTTTGAGATAATTCAGTTGAAATATTGTACTTAAATCTATACTAATTTCAAATACTTAGATGGGTGGTTGGAAAAAGAGAACAGAAAACCTCTTCTACGTTCCTCAAGGATATAATGAAAACAATCATATAACAACCAACATCAGTGTCCTATAGTATCTTATTTTTAAATTGGGAGGGTCTTCTCTCTGCTCCTTACCTCTTCCTAGTACTTCTCATCACATCGCCTCCTAGCTCGCTTCCCCTCTGTGCGAATGGGGAAGTCCAGTCTTCCTTTTTTCTACATGTTTAAAACTCAGTTACCTGCAGGTGACTTGAAAAATGGCTGGTTTAAGAAAACAGAGTAATGGGTCTGTGGAAAACTAGGGAGGTTGTGTCACACCCCCAGAACATTCACATTAAAATGTTTTCTGAGAATGTTGTTGATGAAAAAAATAAAAACCCTTCAGGGCCTGAGGTCCAGCCCACGTGCCTGTTTCGGCAACTCCCGTTTCTCATTCATGTAGGCTCCTGGTTGATGGTCTGCACCAGCCGGCAGAACAGCATCAGTGCGGGGAGAGAGTCAGACAGGGTGACGGGGACATGGAGGCCGGACAGGGCAGGACTGCAGAGTGGCACCCAGGGTCATCTGGTCGGAGCAGCTGAGAGGTCCCTGAGGTCCGCAGGCTCAGAGGGCAGAAAGGTAGAACTGAGCTCGGCTGGTTGGATCGAGAAAGCAAATGAGTTGGTGAGAAACCATTCAAATTGGTAGAAAGAATTAAGACGTCAGAGATGGTCCGGAGACTCCGACTCCTAGTGATTGGCTGTCTCACCAAAGGTGAGGCCTTTCCTTCCCCTTTCTTGCACTTTCGTCTTTGCTGCCACACCTCTGATCCAGTCCTCAGAAAGTAGCAACCGTGGGCCTTGGAAGCGTGTTCGTGTTTAAGTGAATGGAGAAGGCAGCAGCATCTCACGGAGCGTGGAGGGTTGGTTTCGGTGTCAAACAGATGTCTAAACCAATGTTGATTCCCTCTGTGTGACAGGAAAGAGATGGAGCTGCTGCTCTCCTGCTTACCTGAAAGGAGCCAGTTGGACCAGTGGTTAGCGTTGTGACTGATGTAGCACGTGCTGTGGGGAGCAGCCCGGGCCCTGCCCTTCAACTCTGGGGCTCTCATTCCCCAGCCACCCAGCGTTGCTGCTGAAGGTGTGCAGCTGGGACCCTCCAGGCTGGGCTGCACCCTCCGCCCAGGGATCTGCGCATCCTAGTCATGCCCCCTCCCAGGGCAGCCGGGATCCAGGAGGTGTTGCATGCCTGGGTATGGAGTTCTGGCCTTTGTCTCAATTCACAGCATCTCCGAAAGACCATCTCACCTTGAGAGCCATGATTGCATCTCAGCTCGGCATCTCTCTCCTCTTGACCCTGCTTTCCTTACACCTGAGAAGTGTTGTTTCTAAGAGATCATCCCCCTAAGCCTCCTGCTGGCAAAATTCCTTCTACAGTTGGTCCTTCTTAGCTTGAACTGTGATGATACATGATCATATCAGGGCGGATGCAAATATAGAGATGTGGAAAGGAACATGATTTTGTGCAGTTGTGTGTGAGCCAACTTTCCTGCACCTCCGGTTCGATTCTGCTTCTTGCTGAGTGGAGGGTGAGGTGGGCTGAGAATGAGGAATGGAAGAGGTTGGAGAACTGAAGACAGGGGTCCACGTGTCACCGGGAGAAGTTTTCAGAGCTTGCAGCTCAGGATGACAGTGGTACATGCAGTCTAAGTTGGTGGTACTCTACCTGTTGGCTGGATTCTAGCCAAATTGTTGCTAGCATGGTAGATGCCGGGGTCAGAAGGACTTCATTTGACTTTGGCACTTACTTGCTGAGACACTGGGTTGTTTTATCGGTGATTGGGGATAGCATCAATGTTGATATCAGGTGATATCAGATGATAGATATCGGATGATCTCTCTAAAAGCATTCTGGAAACCCCAATGGGCAATTTGGATGGGAGGGGAGAGTGAAGTGAATGAGGTCATGGGCTTTGGAGAGACCCAGAGCCACAGGCAGCCACTGTGTCCCCTTAGGCAGGTTGACTGACCTTGAAAGCCCCAGTTTCCTCAAAATGTAACATTGAGGTAGGGGTGGAGAGCGACATTTCCTCATAGGGTCCTTGCACAGTTTAAATTAGATAACGTGTGCAATAATGCATGCAACGTTATAACTGGGACATGATAAGTTCTAACAGATTACAGTTTTTATGATTAAAAATAAACTTAAAAGTGATATTACCATACAAAGAAGGTTGAACATGTGGTTTTGGGCTGATAGCCAGGAAATGCACAAGTGACACTCACCAGCTGCTGTCTCATGTGGAAATCCCTGCAACTGGCGCTGTGGTCGGGTTCTGTGATGGGTGTATCTTTCTTTGCAAGGAAGGTCACGGATGGCACGCCCCCTCGTGCCAGGCCTGAAGCAAGCAGGAGCTGCAGCACCCTCTGGTGCTGTGTGCACGATTGAACAGACGTGGTTTTCTCAGTGGCTCATTGTACACTGTGCTGCTGTCACACAAATTCCGTTTGTTGCTCCTCAGACTCTGATTTGACCTTATTTTTCAGATTTACTCTCTTAATTTTTTTATCATTTCATCTCCATTTCAAATTTAAGAATTTCATTGTTAAAATTGTAGCTCTGTTTTCACCTTCTTTTGAAGTTATAAGATAGAAAAGTGATATTGAGTCATTATTTGATTTGTGCTTACATATTGAGAAAAATAGTAAAGAGAAAAAAAATTTTGATCAGAGGGTGAGAATAAGAAATAAAATATAAAATCTCCAAGTATGGGATTGCAATCTTTAACCTGCTTAAAACAAAGGGTGATCATTTACTAGGGAAAAAATATATATATACATATAAAAAAATAAACTTTTGGAAGGCACTAGCTGGGGAAAAGTCATATTGATTTGGGAGAACTGTATGTTTTTTAGAAGCCTAAACTAAATATTGGATATAGAACATATTAACACAGTGATCAACTACTCTTTCCTCTTCCCCCTATCCAACATAAAATACTCTATTTTGATTGATGGAAAGCCTAGTATTGAAGTACAATTGCAGGTTTACGAAGTATAAAGATGGTGTTTCAGGACGTTTTTCAATACCCACTTTTCTTCTGCTGTGCTGGTACACTCAGCGCTCACAACAGGAAAAGATTGCACAGTTGTGGGAGCTTTCTTGCAAAACCAAGAGAAGTGACGCTTTTTACAATAGGGAGCTGCATGTGGCAAGTTCATGCAGCGCTAGCTTGAAGCTCTTCCAAAGGCTTCTGTGTTCTCTGATCAGAAATATTGCTTTAGCAAGGGGACTAGTTCTCCTTGTTGCTTTTAAAAAGATCACTTGTCTTTCTATGTAATTTATTAGGAGAAATCTTCCATGGAGAAGCACCTTTTTCTCCGAGCTGCCATCCTCGCAAACAGTAGGAGTTCGTTCTTATTTTCTGCATGTTCATGTTGCCTTTTAGTTTGTAACTGTCTTTAAAAAATTTTTTTTATTTAATTAATTGTGTTTACATAGATTCTAGGGTCTCCCTGAATGCATCCCCCCCGTATTCCCCTCAACATCTCCCTTGCTCCCCTCCCCATAGCGCCCTCCTCCCTTCCCTTCAGGTATATCCCATCCTATCATCCCCTTTCCTTCTGTCCTCTTTCCCTCTGGCCCCTTTGATCCCTCCTCTGTCTCAATTCCGTTCCTCAGTTCTCATTATTCCTTGGATTCCTCAAATGAGTGAGGTCATATGATATTTTTTTTTCTCTGCCTGGCTTATTTCACTCAACATAATAGTTTCCAGGTCCCTCCATATTGTTACAAAAGGTAATATTTCCGTCTTTTTCATGGCCCCATAGTATTTCATTTTATATATGTACCAAAGCTTTTTAATTTACTCGTCCACTGATGGACACTTGGGCTGTTTCCAGATCTTTGCTATTGTGAACAATGCTGCCATAAACATGGGGGTGCACTTCTTTTTTCAGTTCATGATATAGTGTCCTTGGGATATATTCCTATAAGTGGGATGGCTGGGTCAAAGGGCAGTTCCATTTCTAATTTTTTGAGGAATCTCCATACTGTTTTCCACAGTGGCTGTACCAGTCTGCATTCCCACCAGCAGTGCAGGAGGGTTCCCCTTTCTCTACATCCTCGCCAGCACCTATCATGTGTTGTTTTGTCAACGAGCGCCATTCTGACTGGTGTGAGGTGGTATCTCATTGTGGTTTTAATTTGCATTTCTCTAATGATTAGTGATGTTGAACATTTTTTCATTTGTCTATTGACCATCTGTATGTCCTCTTTGGAGAAGTGTCTATTCATTTCTTGTGCCCATTTTTTGATTGGATTGTTTGTCTTCCTGGTGTTGAGTTTTACAAGTTCTTTATAAATTTTGGTTATTAATCCCTTATCAGATGTATTGTCGAATATGTTCTCCCGTTGTGTGGTTTGTCTTTTTATTCTGTTCATATTGTCTTTAGCTGTGCAAAGCTTTTTAGTTTGATATAGTCCCATTTGTTTATCCTGTCTTTTATTTCATTTGCCTATGGAGATAAATCAGCAAAGATATTGCTGCGATAGATGTCGGTGAACTTACTGCCTAAGTTTTCTTCTAGGATGCTTATGGCTTCACGATTTACATTTAAGTCCTTTATCCATTTTGAGTTTATTTTTGTGCATGGTGTAAGTTGGTGGTCTAGTTTCATTTATTTGCAGGTAGCTGTCCAGTTTTCCCAACAGCATTTGTTAAAGAGACTGTCTTTACTCCACTCTATGCTCTTACCTTCTTTGTCAAATATCAATTGTCCATAAAGATGTGGGTTTATTTCTGGGTTCTCAGTTCTGTTCCATTGATCTATATACCTGTTCTTATGCCAGTACCAAGCTCTTCAGGTCCCATAACTGTCTTGTTTCTTCATCCACTCATTTATTTGAGGTTAGTATCTGTTCTTTCTTTGCATCTGCACATACAGAACCTGGACTGTGGTCTACTTCCTTTTTGATTCCTGGCCTCCCTACGAGACTTGGGGGAGCCCCGGCTATCCTCTTAGTTAGCACCCACAGCTGGTCAGACAGGGGTGCTGCCACACAGGAGGGGCACCAAGGCACTTAGTAAATAAGTGAAACAAGTAATGAGCAAATGAATCGGGTGGAGATTAGATCAGAGTAGGAGTCAGACTTCCTGTATTCAGGCCATGGTCCTGTAAGTCTCTGGCCTTTATTCCAGTTTCTAGATTTCTGGCATATTTCCTAACGCCCACCATGCTTCATTTCCTTATGGACAACTGGGCTAATGGTACCTCCTCTGTCTACTCAGCCAGGCTACCTGTGTAACCTGAATCCAATGAGACGCATACAGGAGACATGAATTCAAATGTAATAATGACATAAGTTATTTTCATTAATTCACTATGTGATGATTTTGTTTTACAATGTTTATATCCACAAATAGAGGAAGGGAAAAGAGACAGAAACTAAGTTGTTCTGTCAAAGCTATTCAAATGGATTATCTTTATTTAGAACTAGAAGATATGGAAGACTCCACTGATGTGGATGACTGTAGTGAACTCTGCTGTTTCCGCCTGACCTGTGGTGGCGCAGTGGATAAAGCGTCGACCTGGAAATGCTGAGGTCGCCCGTTCGAAACCCTGGGCTTGCCTGGTCAAGGCACATATGGGAGTTGATGCTTCCAGCTCCTCCCCCCTTCTCTCTCTCTCTGTCTCTCCTCTCTGTCTCTCTCCCTCTCCTCTCTAAAATGAATTAAAAAAAAAGACATACACGAACTCTGCTGTTTCCGCTCTCTCATACTTGTTGCTTCTTTTCTCTTTATTATCGTTATGACTCCTCTGCAGGGCACATCTTTGTCATTGTGCTTTTATATTTTACACAGTTCTTCATGCAAAAGTCTAAGGGCTCAGCTTGTTTTCAAATTCAGAATCTTTTGAATTTTAGGAATATATGGTAAGCATAGCACATAATGTCTTCTATCAGCAGTTTGTAATCACAGACATTAATATTAAGGCAGAGAAAAATATGAGGCCAGCACATCTATTCCCTCCTCTCTCCAGTGCCTTCATACACACCTGATTAAAATTACCCATTTAAAGAAAGCATTTTCCCTGCCATTGTATTTATAGAGAGTAACCTACTGCCTGGCTCACTGCCTAGCACATTGATCTATGTATCCTTAGAACCAGCCATATTTAATTACCTTCCAACCAGATACGTTAAAATTATTTAAATATTTAAAATTATTTGTTTTACATTTGAATGACTGGCATGTGCTATGTGTTTTTTTATCTGACTGATAAAAATAAAATATTATAAGGAATGGCTCAGACTATATTTTTAACTAACAATAATCAACTGAAGCTGATCAGCTATTTCTTATTTTGTTTTTTTTAAATTCTGAAAAATTTTTTTAAGGTTCAGAATAGTAAAATAAACCAAGCACAATATCAGGATATCCACACCCTCTCCCCTCCCACACACTCACCCACATAAGATTGAACTTTTCATATTTGAATAACAGAGTATGTCAGACATCATATGGTATTTCATATCAGAAAAATCACATAAATTCTTTTTTTTTTTTTTAGGTGAGAGGAGGGGAGATAGTGAGGCACATTCCTGCATGCACCTCAACCAGGATCCACCCGACAACCTTGTCTGGGGCCAATGCTCAAGTACTGAGCTGTTTTTAGTGCCTGAGGCTGATGTGCTTGAACCAACCGAGCTATCCTCAGTGCCTGGGGCCAGGCTTGAATAGTTAAGGCACTGGCTACAAGAGAGGGAAAAGGAGAGAAAGGGGAGAGGAAGGGCGAGAGAAGCAGATGGTCTCTTCTCCTATGTGCCCTGACCTGGGACATCCATATGCCAGGCTGATGCTCTATCGACTGAGCCACTGGACAGGGCCATGTATTCTATGTAATCTTTCAGCAAAGATTGTAGACTTACTGCATTTTAGCACTTCTTAAATAGGTACATCTCCGGGTAAAGATTTTTTGCCTAAATAACTATGTATGTAAACTGTGGGAATAACCCAATATAATGACTTTTAGGAATCGTTAATTGGACAATAATAATTCAATTGAAACATATATATGTTTTTCAAATATTCATACCAGTTTATTTCCATTATCAAAAATAGATGCCAGGGGCATAGGTTAAGCCAGAGGTTCTAAATTGGGGTAATTTTTCCCCAGCAGAAATTTGGCAATGTCTGGGGACATTTTTGATGTCACAACTTGGGGTGGTGGGTAAAGTAGGGTGCTACTGGCATATAATGGCAATAATGCTGCTAAATATCCTATACAACACAGGACAACCTCTCACAACAAAGAATTATTATGCCCAAAATATCAATTAGTGTGAGGTTGAAAAACTTTAACTTAGGAACTGAGATAATTATATTCTCATTTCTTATGTCTTAGATTTTAAGGGAGATGGTACTAAATTTTGCAAATGAAACAGCTGTTGTAATTTGGTCATTGATTTTATGTACAAAAGAGATTCATCTCCAGTTCCAAAAATCTTAAGAACAACATGTCTTCGGTGACATTTGCTTGGGAAAAACAATCAAAGCAGTAATTAGAGCACTCAACATGAGAAGTACTCCCAGAACGTTCTGTGTAGTCATTTTATTCCTCAAACCCACTCCCCCAGTAGTAGCTCTTCATCATTTTCCCCCTCTCTTCTCCGTTATCTCCCATTTCATTACACTGAGATGTGTGTGAATAACTTTGGTTGTTTCTTGCCCCTTGTTTCTCCATTATTCATCTGATCAGAATGTCGTAGATCCAGGAGGAGACAGGTACTGGATTGGAGACCCAACAAGCAAGCCTAGAATCCTTCTGTTGTATAAAACAGAATGAAGGGAGAGGAAAAGAAGGATCAAGACATAAAAAGTGTGTGTGTGTGTGTGTGTGTGTGTGTGTGTCACAAGTAAATGCCTTTGTTGGGTTTGCCTTTACTGTGTAACCACTCCAAAACCTTGCAGCTTAAAACAATCACAATCTATTATTTCTCATGATCTTTTAGTTGGGTGGTTTGTTCACAGTAAGATATGGATGATTTTCTAAGGACGTAGGTGTGCCAGGTGGTGGGTTAATCTCTAGGGATATCTGGATGGGTAAAATGTTTCTTCCCACAAAGACTTCGTAAGTGAGTCCCCCAGGTGAGTATGGGGATGTGGGGTAAGAGGAGTATAGGATGCATCAACCTTGAAGCCTAAAACAGGTCTCGGTTGACTGGCTTCACCTGGGTTGAGTCTGTTAGCAGATTAGCTGAACTAGAAGGTCCAAGGTAACCTCCCTGTAAGGCCAGGAGCCGCCATCGTGGCCATTCACATGCAGGTTCCCATTGGATTCGGGCAGACGATAAAGAAGTGGCGGAGTCAGAGGATGGGGGGCCATCCTATTTATTGGTGTCTCACCAAGACAGGCAAACCACAAAAGAAGACAAGGGAAAAGCAGAAAACCAGCTCTTCCCATGAAGGGCAAGGGATCAGGGAAGCCCCTGCAATTGTGATAGCAGGAACTGTGTGTCCAAGCTCCTGGTCTGTCCCACTTTATAGTGTAGAAAACCAAAATCCCTTAATCCAATATACAAACAAGGAAGTCTCTGATACAAAGTCACTTATCCAAGGCATAATTGGATTCCTCATGAGAGTGCACCACCCAGATCATACAATCAGTCAAGGGTGTGGGGAAAAGCTTAGTCCCAAAACCAAACCTTAGGCTACAACGACCTGGCCTGCTTATAGCCTGTCCCCCACACCCAATATAAGTCACAAGCGAGCAAACATATATATCATATTTACAAACTTATTTGACCAACACTCCCTCAGTTGGTTCTGGCTACTGGATAGAACATCTCAGTTCTTCTTCATGTGGACTTTTGTTCTCCTGCTTTCCGTGCATGGTGGTTTTAAGACAGTTATTTAGGACATCTGAAAAAAGAAAATGCAAGATTTCTAAGGGCCTGGAATCAGACGATGATATAAAGTTGTTGCTGTTCTATTATTGATCAAAGCAAGTATACAAGGTTAGACTCAAGGAGAGGGAAAAATCAGTTTTACTGTTTGATGGGAGGAAGGGCAAAGCCCCATTGCAAAGCAAGATGCACACTGGGACTGAAGAATTTTGTGGCCATAATTTAAAATGTGTCCTCTGGTCACCATTATTTATATTCTTTCTACATCAAAACACATGCATCCCCTCTCAAGATATCAAAAGCCTCATCTAATTGTGCTTTCAAGTATCATGTGGTCTGCATCTGCTTCAGGGACAGATAAAAGCTCCTCGGGTACTATTTCTCTCAATTTCCAGATTTATAACTTAAAACAGAGGTTCCTGTTCTGAAGAGACAGTAGGTGCTTCTGTCCAAAGTTGGGAACAATGGAAAAGAGACAGCCGCCCCGGTCCAAAGTAATTCTGAAATCCACCCTAACATGTGCAGCCAGTTCCTTTAATCCAGGGCCTAGGGGCACTCCCTGCCTTTCTGATAAGGAGTAGCTCATGTCTGTGGCTAATAGTTTTCTTAGCCTTCTTTCTAGCCACAAAAATTTCTGGCTCCCAAGACCTCTCTTCACTTTGAACTAGGCTGTCCCTTAGTGCAAGCTGGTGAAGGTTTTGCTTAACAAATTTGTTGGCTTCCTAAAAGTTCACTTGGAGTCATTCTGTGCCCCCCAAACCTCAGGTCTGAAACAAACTTTGGACCACATGTGAAGGCACTGTGGGCAGTGCTCTGAAGACTCTTAGATGCTGGTTTGTCTAGTTGAGAAGGTCAGCCAGGCACTACCTTAAATCTTCCTGAGCCCTTAACAATAGGTCTTACAGTTACATCTTGATTTATTGTTCCCTTGAACTACTTTTTACTTTGAAGATCTTTCTCCAGGAATGCCGGAAATGACAAGCCATCATATATTTCCCTTCCGCCACATCAAGGGTCTCTTGTGTTTCCCCTTAATTCTTCTCACAAATTAATGAGTTCCTTCTCTGGTTTATCTCTCACTCTTCCAGTACCTTCTAAGAAGCCAGTTGACACGTTCAGCTTTCTGTAGGGAAATCTCTCTACTGGGATGCACAAGTTCCAGTTACTGCAGCTGATAGACTATACGACACAGAACACATGTGTGGCTCTTTCCCCAGCCTCTGCAGCTGTTCTGCCGCTGTCCTTTCAGCCTGCACTCACCGTCTCTCGGTGTCTTCCAGCCCTTCTTCCCCAGGTCCCCAGGCCAACACCAAGGCCAAAATTCTAACGAGTCTTAGAGTTGTGTTAAAGTGGCCCGACACTCTCAGCGGCGATTTCTGTTTTACTTAGCCTCCGCTACACCATCACCAGAGCTCAGTAGCTGAACGCAGTAGCATGTTCTGGATTCTCCTGTTTCTGTGGGCAGGTTGGGTGTTTGCTAGGCTGGCTGAGCCTGGGCCCTCTCACGCGGCTGCATTCGGTGGGATGGTCAGCAGGGCTGGCAGCTGGGGCTGGCTGAGCCTGGGAGGTGACTGCCTTCCTCTAGATCAGATTCCTTGTGCCGTGTTCTCAGGGCAGAGCTCCGACAGAGCTAAAAACGGAACCTCAGCACCTCTTACAGGCCAGTCTCCTTAGTTCACATATAATCAATCTCTGTAGCCACATTACTGGTCAAAGCAAGTCTCAAGCTTTCTCCCCCCCCCCCCCCCCCACCCCCAGTTGACTATTCCGGCAGGAGAAGCAGCAAAGTGACATTGCAAAAGGTGTACTGGCCAGGACGGGAGGAATTTGGGGACACATTTTGCAATGTGTAAATTTGTTTTTATTTAGAGATTTAATTTAAAAATCTGAACATTGGGTAATTAGAAACTGTTTATTTTCTTTTAATTTTTAAATTATTTTTATTTTTCTGAAGTTGGAAACGGGGAGGCAGTCAGACAGACTCCCGCATGCGCCCGACCGGGATCCACCTGGCACGCCCACCAGGAGGCGATGCTCTGCCCATCTGGGGCATTGCTCTGTTGCAACCAGAGCCATTCTAGTGCCTGAGGCAGAGGCCACAGAGCCAATCTCAGCGCCCAGGCCAACTTTGCTCCAATGGAGCCTTGGCTGCGGGAGGGGAAGAGAGAGACAGAGAGGAAGGAGAGGGGGAGGGGTGGAGAAGCAGATGGGCGCTTCTCCTGTGTGCCCTGGCCGGGAATCGTACCTGGGACTCTTGCACGCCAGGCCGACGCTCTACCACTGAGCTAACCAGCCAGGGCCAATTAGAAACTGTTTATTATGTTGAACTAATTATTTCATTACATTGAAATATTCAATATAGCTTAGACCCTACTCATGTGTAACAAAATTAGTGATAGAATTTTGTAATTGTTGATCTATAATTGGGATCGTATAATTCTACTCCCAATTAAATTAATAATAATTACACTGTTATCTTATGTTTTTGTTGTGTTTCCTTTTTCTTTGTAGTCACATCATTTTGTTGTGTCACAAAATTCATCTTTATATTTCTATTTTTAAATTCATTTCAACTTTTTTATTTTATTTTTTCAACATTTTTATCGAGATGAATTCATCTGCATTAAAAGTGACAAAAAATCTTACCTTATTAAATATAGTTAGGAACAATATGATTGTATATATATATATGATTTGTTTAATTTAACATTTATATTTTCTGGTAATTGAAATCCATAAGACACTATTTTAAGCCATCATTGTCCTTAAAGCACATAAACTGTATAATAATAATCTGCAAAAAACCACAAGAAACTCAGAATCTATTGCAAATTTAATGTGCTAATCAAAAATTAAAGTTCCAATACATAATACCCTAATGTTTTTGTCAGACAGGCAATTTCAGACTTAACAACTGTAACTATCTATTTAAATAGTTATTTTTCTTGGTATTACTATATTCAAATGACATTGAAATCAGTATTTTGTTCTTCATGATTGATTCTGATTCTGATAAAAGTATACTATCTTTATGTTCATGATCATATATGAAATGCTATATCCCTCAGGAATAAATTCTTACAAAAAATTTATTAAATATAGTAAAGTATGTTAATTTTAATTACTGTTAGCATTTTAAAAAATACCATCTGTTGAAAGGGTACTTATTGGCATGTACTGAATTTTTTTAAGTTTAGTAATGATATTTAAAAGCTGGTGACTATAAGGTTCTTTTTTAGTTTTACATAATATATTATATATGGTAAAACGAAAAGACCATAACATGGTTCTAGGCAGCAAATTTTTTATGATTGATTGTGAAATCTCTGAACAACCCTTTTACAGGACACCTTTTACTGTAGCTGTGTGCTTCCAGGTGCATGAGTAAGTCACCCGGGAGGGGATGGGGGGGTGAGAGGAGGACCATTGTGTGAAATTGGCAAGTCACTGTCCATTATGACTCATCAGGAGGAAACCGTTGGCTATAACTAGGTGTGACAGTTTCTAAATGGTCAAATGTAACCACCCTTCATTTCTGCATGTGTCATAATCTTGTCCCGAAATGTCAAAATACTGAGAAAATAGCTAAACACGACAAAGAAATACAGAAATTAAATCTCAGAGTCAGCTCCCTTTACCTTTCACTCATTTCTAGCGAGGGACGTTGCCTTAGAATTTGCGATGATCTCTTATAGCAACATTAACCCAGGCTATGTGTATGTGATAGTCTTGCTAGAGATAGACATCTGTCAAGGCCTGGCAGCCTCCAAGTCCTGAGGTCTGTAGGACAAACTGCTTTTGAAGCAGAACCACTGATGAACCACCTAGAGCTCATCCACCCCTCCTCCTGCACGTACATACAGGCTGACCTTTCGGAAGGAATCAAAATTCAAGTTAATAGGAGAGGGAGGCAGTGTGAGCTGCATCAACTCAGATCGGCACCTGTCCTCCGATCGGAGCCTATTACAGTTTCCTCTCTGAGACCACCCAGCGTGTAACCTGGCTTCTCAAACCCCTCCTCCTCTCTAGGCTGGGGCTGTCATCTCATCCGGACAGTTCTTGATGCCTTTTGCAATGAACTTGAATTCTCAGAATCTTCCCCCTTGAGCCTGCTACTTCTATTTTTCCTTTCTCGGTTAGTGGCATCATTATTCAGTTACTCGAGATAGAAATATAGCAAGCTCCCATAACCCCTGTCTCTCTACTTCCTTCTGGTTCTACTTTGGATAGGTTCCCTTGCAGCCATTTATGCCTCTCATCTCTGTTGGTGCTGCCTTAGGACAGAATTCCTCCCCTTTACCGTGTGCTCTGGTAGCATCTCTCAAATATTCTCCCAGCCCCCATCCTCTTCTCCCTGCAATTAGACCTCTACACTGCCATCGAGCATGTGTTTGCGTGTCTCGGGTGTAATATGATCGTGTCTTTGTCTTGTCTAAAACCATTGATGCTTCCCCATTGATTATAAGATAGAGACCTAACTTGTTGGCATGTTTGTCAAAGGTTTTAATAACCTGCTTCTGTTTCTTGCCTATTTCCTAGGCTCACCTTCAGTTCCTTCTTAAACCTTCTTCACTTATGATCCAACTAAAACATGCCATGCTTTTAAAAAAATGTATCTTTTCCCTACAAAGTTCTCTACCAACAAATTTCCACTTCTCTGCAGAATGGCACCTCCTTTATCAGCTTCTCCAGGACTTCTCCCCTGTTTCTCACCTTATGGGAGGATTACTTGTTCCTGTGTTTATGTCCCCTCAGCTCTGGTGGTATTCCTCCATCACACTGGCTGGCAGATTGCTTTGAGCTATGGTTTATGTAACTGTCTCTTCCATTGTATTCCCAGTTCCTTAGGACAGGGCCTGTTTCCCAGTCCCCAGCACTTCCTAACAGATTCCTCCATTCACTTCTCTAGTAAGCCTCTACTACACAGTGGTGAGTAAGACAGTGATGGATACATCAGACGTGGTCCCTGCCGTCTAATCTGGAATTTAGAGTCTAATGGTGGAAATGAATAGGCACCCAGGAGATCATGGTGTCTTGGTGGAGAGGAGACATTCAGGAAGTGAAATGGGCAGTATTTCCTATTGATTAGTGTAGGGATGAGAAAGTCTGAAGAGCCAAGGATGACCTTCAGGTGACTGGCTTAAGAACCAGGTGAAAACTTCGCTGCCTGACCAGACGGTGGTGCAGTGGATAGAGCGTCAGACTGGGATGCAGAGGACCCAGGTTCAAGACCCCGAGGTCACCAGCTTGAGTGCAGGTTCATCTGGTTTGAGCAAAAGCTCACCAGCTTGGACTCAAGGTCACTGGCTCGAGCAAGGCCCATGGTCAAGGCACATATGAGAAAGCAATCAATGAACAACTAAGGTGTTGCAACATGCAACAAATAACTAATGATTGATGCTTCTCATCTCTTCGTTCCTGTCTGTCTGTCCCTCCCCTCTGTCTGACTCTCTCTCTGTCTCTGTAAAAAAAAAAAAAAAAAAAAAAGAACCAGGTGAAACTTGAGTTCCATTAGTAAAATTAGAGAATATGACCTAAAAACAAGATCAACTTCTCTGTGATTCCTAAATTTAGTGATCTGAATTTACTTGTGGGATATAATCAAATTTACTGTACTTAAAACTAACATACATGTTCAGAAAAATGTCTAAATACAATTTTTACAATTTTAATAGTAATATTAAGCATGCACATATATGAACGCTTGGTAAGACTTCATCGCACTGTTGTTCTGACAAGTTGAAATAAAAAAAAGTCTTAAGATTATTAAATACATTTAAATGGTGTTTCTTTAAATACAAACGCACAAAGAGGTCAATGCTTTAGCCACTAAGCCACCACAGGTCAGGCTCAAACGCACAAAGAGAACTTTGTAAACCTACGTCATAATTGTTAGGTCAGTTCCTCCTCGACAGCATTATAAAGTAGTGTTATTATTCATAATAGATTTTTTAAGGAACTGTTGTAGACATTTATTGACTGTTTCTTATTCTTTCCACAAGTTAAGCATTTTATGCTGTATCAGATTTCATTACCAAATTCTGGACTAAATTATTCAGATTTTTTTTATACCAAAAGTAAAGATTTACTGACTGACAGGATAAGTTTAAGGAATTTTTCTTTGGGGAAAAGCGTAAATAAAATAAGAATATATTTTCTTGCAATCCAGCTGACTGTGTCTGATGACATAAAATGTAGATATGTTGAGAAGTCGGATGTTATCCTTATGGGGGCTCCTTTGCAGAGAAAGAAAAATATCATATGACCTCACTCATTTGAAGAATCCAAGGAGCAATGTGAACCGAGGAACAGAATTGAGACAGAGGAGAGATCAAAGGGAACAGAGGAAAAGAAGACTGAGGGAAAGGGGATGATAGGATGGGATAAACCTGAAGGGAGGGGGGGAGGGTGCTGTTGGGAGGGGAGCAAGGGAGATATTGGGAAGGGGGCAAGGGAGGTGTTGAGGGGAATACGAGGGAGGGGGGTGAATTTGAGGTGACACTAGAATCTATGTAAACACAATTAAATAAATTAAAAATAAGACAGTTAAAAAGTAGACACGGTCAGGGGTGTGGCGTCCCATCACCTTTGCCTCATTCTAGTGATAAAAAAGTCAGGGGCTCTGTCTTCAGTCTGCCCACATGAGGGTGTGGCCTCCACAAGGTAGAAACTTTGGAGGCCACCCAGGAGAGAATTCGCCATTCTCCCTGCTGGGGAGGAGTCTCTGAGTGCCTTCTGTGTACAGCTCCCGTTTGCTGCATTGCTGTGTGACCCTCTGCTATGCCAATGCCCTTGCCTCTCGGGCTCCGCCTCCAGGTGTTTCCTGGCGGAGGTGCTGTGCTGTTCATCCTTCTGTCTCCCTGTGCATCTAGCATCAAACTTGGCACCTAGTTGGTCTCTGAACTTTTTCCAAACAGCTTTTTGGTTCAGCAGACTTTCAATAAGTGAGTGAAAGTAAACATAGGGCTAACATTGTAGTTTTAAAAACATTTGCTGATAATTCTCATAGTCTAATACAGTGGTCCCCAACCTTTTTTGGGCCACAGACCGGTTTCATGTCAGAAAATATTTTCACGAACCGGCCTTTGAGGTGGGACGAATAAATGCACAAAATAAAATTATGCGACCGGCGTAAAAACTACAAGACAAGCGTCAAGAGTGAGTCTTAGACGAATGTAACCCCATTAAAATTAATAAAAATTTATAAAAAAAATAAAACATCGTTCAGACTTAAATGTAAATAAAACAGAAATAATGTCAGTTATTTATTCTTTCTCTGTGGACCGGTAACAAAAGGCCCACGGACCGGTACTGGTCCGCTACCCGGGGGTTGGGGACCACTGGTTTAATAGATTCATATACTAGACACTGTACTGGCTCTTTTTTAAGCAATCATTGATAAAAATCAATTAGAAGATAAGATAATCTATGATTACTTCTATAGTTGTGTAACTATGAATTTTTTTTTTGTAACCTAACTTTATGACATACTGTCGGATCTAATTAGATTTTTTTTCCTTCTAGATGAGCAAGAGATAGTGCAGAAACGCACTTTCACAAAATGGATCAACTCGCATCTTGCCCAGGTAAAAGAAGTTACCCAGTGCTCTGTTTACCGAGTCTGAGAAAATAAATCATAATATAGTATAAAGCAGGGGTCTCAAACTCGCGGCCTGCCGAACAATTTTGTGCGGCCCGCAGACTAATCCACGAAGTTCAAAATATTTTGGATAAAATTAAGTAAGCCTAGGGGCCTACCTGTATTTTTCATTTCTCTAGCATCCTAGCTAGATATTAGCTTAGTTAACAGCAGTTGTGATGCGAACTACAGTTTCTGGTCGTTTTGTGACACTGAGTAAACTGCATGTACGATTGTGCTTGTTGTACTGATTTTTTTTTGTTTTCAACTGCAGTGAGAAAAGTGTTGCCTAACAGTTGCCTTTTGTAGACCTAGTGCGGCCCGCCGAACGGCTGTGATCTTGCTCTGCGGCCCACATGCTGAGTTGAGTTTGAGACCCCTGGTATAAAGGAATGTTGCTTCCGCTGTGGTAGCAATTACTAATCAACGACACTGTTAATCTTATCAGTTGAACTGTCACCTACGGATAGCATGTGCTCACATTGCCTCTGGGGAGAAATGGAAAGATAGCTGGTGTCCAGATCAGTTACTTCCTGTCGGTTCCAGGAATCCTGATGAAATATTCATCCAGTGACTTCGGTACTAATGTGTAGCTCTATGAAAAGGAGGGTTGGAGCTGGGTTTTCATATCACTGTTTTTATCCTTGTTTCAGGTTCCTTTACATAGTCGAGTGAAAACTGGCTTTGGAATAGGCCTTATAAATCTGCATTTTTTTTTCTGGGCTCTTCCAGACTGCTTTGTGACCTCACCCCTGCTAGTTCCCATAGAAATATCTAAGTCCTCCTCCCTTTACTGCGTAGTCACGCCTCTCTCATTCGTGAAGTCGTGTCAGACCACGTGTGAGACAGTGCACTGCACCTGCCCCCTAGCAAAGGCGCCAAGAATGCTAGCAGTTCCCCTGCACCCCTGCCGCAGGGCCCTCCCCCTGCACCCTTGCAGCAGGGCCCTCCCCCTGTACCCCTCCTGCAGGGCCCTCCCCCTGCACCCCTGCCGCAGGGCCCTCCCCCTGCACCCTTCCCCCAGGGCCCTCCCCCTGCACCCCTGCCACAGGGCCCTCCCCCTGCACCCTACCCCCAGGGCCCTCCCCCTGCACCCCTCCCGCAGGACCCTCCCCCTGCACCCCTGCCACAGGGCCCGCCCCCTGTACCCCTTCCGCAGGGCCCTCCCCCTGCACCCCTCCCCCAGGGCCCTCCCCCTGCCCCCTGCAGCAGGGCCCTCCCCCTGCACCCCTCCCCCAGGGCCCTCCCCCTGCCCCCTGCAGCAGGGCCCTCCCCCTGCACCCCTCCCCCAGGGCCCTCCCCCTGCTCCGCTCCCCAGGGCCCTCCCCCTGCACCCCTGCCGCAGGGCCCGCCCCCTGTACCCCTCCCGCAGGGCCCTCCCCCTGCACCCCTCCCCCAGGGCCCTCCACCTACTTTCCCTGGTTTCTTGCCTCTGGTGCAGTGACATCTGAAATCTCAGCATTGGTCCAGAACCTGCGGCACAGGGGAAGCTCAACGTGTCCTAAATTATTTTGTACCGTTTCCTATCTCAGTTTCCCAACAAGCTTGTGAAGTTTTTAGGCATGTGTTAATTCTTGGAATTTCTTTATAAATCCTAATAGCTCTAAGCACAGTGCTGAGTACCATACAGAAGTGTTTGATAAAAATAACAACAAAGATTCTGTATCCTTCCTGATTTTGTTGTAACAGTAAAGACATCACTGGGGGATAAACAAGGAATGCTGAGTTTTTGGCACTGTGCTAAGTGCTGGACGTGGGTTATTTTATAGCATTCACCTTTATAAATTGGTGCTGCTGAGATTTTAAACCAGACATAGATCTAAAGTCCACGTGTTTTCTCTACTTTGTACGTTTTTGCAACTATAGTATTATTTTGAAAGACCCAGAAAATTATGACCTCCACCACTGCTCCATTATCACCTTAATATTATAGAACATTTTTGTTCTTTTTTTTTTTTCTCCTCTGTACGTGGGACTTTTTCTTTCCCTGGATCATCTTGAAAACTGAAAATGGAAGCAGAACAATGACACTGACACTTGTTATCCTGGACTTATTTATACTGACATCGTAGTGTCCTGCCCATCACAGCCCGAACCCATAGATCCATTGGAGAACATTTTCCTTTTCTGACTTACTAGTATTTCAGAAACATTTGAAAAATCAAATCTGAACCCATACCCTTCCTTGGCTGTTAATAGTTTTAGAATAGCCATAGAGTCTACGTTAATACCTTTATCTGTCTCAGCAGCTGAACATGATCCCCTACCCATCTCTCTCTTCCACAGCCTTTGCCCACTGTCCTCCCTTTGGGAGTTTCTATTTCTTTTTACTTTTACTGTTCACTTTATTGATTTTAGAGAGAGGCAGAGAAAGAGCAAGAAAGAAACAAGAACATTTATCTGTTTCTATATGTGCCCTAACCAGGGATTGAACCGCAATGACACTCTTACCAACTGAGCTGTCTGGCCAGGGCAGTTTCTGTTTCCAGCCCTATTTCGTTCTCATTCTTCTGCCTCTCTCCCATGCCTGTACTGTCTTTAACTCTCTCATCCTATCTCCTCCACTGTTACAAGACTACCCAACATTTCCATCTCCATCTCCCCACTTCCATTTTTATCCTCATCTTTATCTCCTTTTCTGTCTGTATTCTGTCCTTAAAAAAGCACATGCACATCCTAGGCTTCAGAGTCTCATTGAGGTCTCATTTGCATATGCACCCAAATTAAAATGGAAGCACTGCAGACTGCTCACTTAATGCTGAGAATAACATCTCACTTGCAACAGAAACAAAGTCTACTTCATATTTTTTTGTATTTTTCTGAAGTTGGAAACGGGGGAGGCAGTCAGACAGACTCCCGCATGCTCCTGACCGGGATCCACCCAGCATGCCCACCAGGGGGCGATACTCTGCCCATCTGGGGCGTCGCTCTGTTGCAACCAGAGCCATTCTAGCGCCTGAGGCAGAAGCCACAGAGCCATCCTCAGCGCCTGGGCCATCTTTGCTCCAATGGAGCCTTGGTTGCAGGAGGGGAAGAAAGAGACAGAGAGAAAGGAGAGGGGGAAGGGTAGAGAAGCAGATGGGCGCTTCTCCTGTGTGCCCTGGCCAGGGATCGAACCTGGGACTCCCGCACGCCAGGCCAAAGCTCTACCACTGAGCCAACTGGCCAGGGCCTCAACTTCATATTTTTGACTCAGCTTCTGGACCAGGACATGTGTCACTTTCCCTCTGTCTCTGTGAGAAGGCTTGCTCCCAAAGCCATTCTGAAATGCTACAATACTCTTGGTCTCATCACTCTAGCACCCTGTAGACATGACAACAAGCACATGCATGCACACAAGTGTGCACATGCACACACACTCAGTCAGCTAGGCTCCGCAGAAGCATATGTTATGCGGCATCTCCCATTAAAACAGCATCTAAAGCTTTGTTCCTTGGCTTCTGATAACTTGTCAACAACAAACAGATATCTCCCCTGACAACAGGTCTTCACTCACAGTGAAGAACAAAGACATGCTTAGAATAAAAATATTTCCCACGAGAAAAATAATTCACAAAGAAACAGCTTGATTTGTTTCATGATTTTTTCTTATCCTCCAGAGGTTCTTGAAGTCAACTTTTCCTCTTTATTTTTGCTTATTAAATAACCAAGGCCAATGGCTTGTCCTATGGCTGAGAACCAACCTGCCCAAGGGTGAGGTTGTAATTGCTGTCCGCTTTGAAAGCATCTGCTGTCCTGTAAATTGTTGGGTCAAATTGAATCTGGTTTATTTATTGCACCCAGTAAATACTTAAGCAATTTAGCCCCAGCATTTGTCAGCTTGGGCCACTGAAACAAGAGATCATGGTCTGGGGCACTTCAACTGCAGACATTTATTTCTCACAGTTTTGGAGTCTTCAAGTTCAAAATCAAGGCATGATATGAGCATTTCCTCACTTTTTAGAAGAACTAAAGAAGAAAAAGCTTCACAAAACATTAAAGTTTGTACAGTCTGCTAAGGCTGCCATAACAAAGCGCCACACACTAGGTGTTACATTTACTGTGTCACATTCTCGAGGCTAACCAGCCACACTTTCTCTGAGACTGGAGACTCCCACTTGTCCCTGCCTGGCTTCTGGTGGTGTCTTGCGTTACGTGACATGCCTTGGTTGACTGCATTAGTTCAGTCCCTGCCTCTGCATCTTTCTGTATTTCTGTCCAAATTTCCCCTTTATATAAGGACACTAGACCTATTGGATTAAGACCCATCCTGATGACCTCATTTTAACTTCTTCTCTAAAAATTCTATATTCCAATAAGAGTATATTCTGAGGTACTGGGAATTAAAATTTTCACGTCTGGGGGGGGCACAATTCAACCAATATTAGGTTCTACTAAGAGCACATTTTGTTTTAATATCAAGTTAGATGCATACAGTTCTTTAAAAGGAACACTTCTGATTTTCCATGTGTTTTTTTTTTAATAACCCAAGCTAATAATTACTTTTATTGACACTTTCATAGTCTTATAATATCACTTTGGGGGCTGCGTTCTTCTGCACTGTCTTTCCACTAACAGTGCTAAAAGATAACATGGAAACACTTTCAGACTGAATTTCCTCCCATCTGTTTCCTGTATACCCTTTGGTAGGATCATGAATGAACTAAGATGAGGAGAAAAAGAAGCAAAGAAGGAAAGGGAAATGTAATAATTCACCCCAAAAACCCTTCTTTCTTTGTTTTTCTTTTCTTTTTTTTCAGAGTCACAGAGAGGGATAGATAGGGACAGATAGGAACGGAGAGAGATGAGAAGCATCATTCTTTGTTGTGGCACTTTAGTTGTTCATTGATTGCTTTCTCATATGTGCCTTGACCGTGGGCCTTCAGCAGACTGAGTAACCCTTTGCTCAAGCCAGAGACCTTGGGTCCAAGATGGTGAGCTTTGCTCAAACCAGATGAGCCCATGCTCAGGCTGGCGACCTCGGGGTCTCGAACCTGGGTCCTCCGCATCCCAGTCCGACGCTCTGTCCATTGCGCCACCGCCTGGTCAGGCTCTTTGTTTTTCTAAAGCTATATTAGCATGATAATACTCAGCATACTGATAAATTAGTTATTTCCAAATATATAAGTAAAAGATTACAAAGGAAAATTATTACTTCAAAATAAATAGCAATCATTCATTTATTAAAAGAATATATTAATTTACTTATAACATAGATACAGTTCTAGCAAAGTTTATGCAGATTAATACACATTTTGGTAATATCTGTCAAAGTTTCTTCTTTTGGAAATATATTTTACTTATTTGTACACTCAATAAATATTTTAACATGCTGTTTATATGCTCATTAGTATCCTAGGTACTGAGTAGATAGCAGTGAACAACACAGAAAAAGTAACTGTAAAGCCAGTAGCCACGGCCACCATCACAGCCACCTGGCCCATGCAGGTTTGCATTTGATTCGGACAGACGGTAATGAAACAACGGAGCCATGAACTGGTGGGCCATTAGCTTTAATCCTAGCTTGCACCTGGTGGGCAAGAAATAAACACAGTGGGAAACCATTTCCCTTTCCATTCAGGGCTCCCAAAGTCACTGACTATTCCAAGTTTCCTAGAATCAAAGGTGTCTACCTCACCAACCTTATTTACCTCTATTCCCCATCTCCTTCTCTCTGCACAAACTCTGCACAAACTGGCTTCTTTCTCCTTCAGCACTCTGCCATCTTGGCTGCTTCTCTCCTCCACGTAGCCTTTCTCTGCTCTCCCCCAGCATGGGCTCCTCTGCCCCATTTTATAGTGTAGAAATTAAAACCTTTAATCCAATATACAAACAAGGAAGTCTCTGATACAAAGTCACTTATCTGAGGCATAATGGGATTCCTCAAGAGAGTGCACCACCCCCTATCATGCAACAGTCAAGGGTGTGGGGAAAAGCTTAGTCTTAAAACTAAGCCTTAGGCCAGGGGTCCCCAAACTTTTTACACAGGGGGCCAGTTCACTGTCTCTCAGACTGTTGGAGGGCTGGACTATAAAAAAAACTATGAACAAATCCCTATGCACACTGCACATATCTTATTTTAAAGTAAAAAAACAAAATGGGAACAAATACAATATTTAAAATAAAAAACAAGTAAATTTAAATCAAGAAACTGACCAGTATTTCAATGAGAACTATGGGCCTGCTTTTGGCTAATGAGATGGTCAATGTGCTCCTTTCATTGACCACCAATGAAAGAGGTGCCCCTTCCGGAAGTGCAGTGGGGGCCGGATAAATGGCCTCAGGGGGCCGCATGTGGCCCGCGGGCCGTAGTTTGGGGACCCCTGCCTTAGGCTATAATGGCCCTGCCTGCTTACAGCCTGTTCCTCATACCCAATGCAAATTATAAGCGAGCAAACATATATATCATATTTACAAACTTATTTGACCAACAGTAACCCTGCCATATGATGCTTATATCCTAATCAGAGGGAGATGCACAGTAGAGAGGCAAGTAAGCTGTTCTGCTGAGGGTAGACTGAAAGTGTCCAGGGATGGAGAGTGTTCTTGTTGAAATCATCCAGGCAAGAGACCAGTGTCTGGAACCAAAGCAAGCAGTGGATCTGGTGTGAAGTGGTTGCATTCTGGATGAGTTTTGAAAATAAAGCCAACAAGCTTTGTTGATGGACCAGCTATGGGATTTGGAAAAAAAAAAAAAAAAGAGGTAAAGGATAACCCCAATTTTGTACTGAATCAAATAACTTGAGGAATATGCTTCTTTTACACATACGATATGGTGAAAATTGTATTACATGTGAAAGTGGTTAAGAGCAGAGTGTTCCAAACCTATTTAAAGTTGGGCTGGAGGGCAGTTACTGCCTTTGGGATATTTGGAATTGAATTAAGTAATTGAGGAAGTGGAAATGATTATGCTATCTGTCATAGGAAACAAGAAAGAACAGGAACTACCTTCTCACTTTGGCCAAGTGGAGGTGGAAAATAATCACAATAGTGCTTTTATAAAGGGAGAGAAAGAAAAACAGGTTACACATAAAAGTTTTAAATTACTTCGCCTTGTTTCTGGAGTTATTGGGAAAATCTAATTTGATTTTCTAAATAACACGAGAAAAAAAAACCCTTTTAGATATTGAATTAGTTTTATTTGGCTACTGTTAGCGGTTAGAATCGTGATTTTACCTGTCTGGGCTGAGGCTGCTCTGGTGTTTTTCCAAAGCTCAGCGCCGTGGGCTCTTCGCCAGCCTCTGGGGAGGTGAATGGCGCCACATCTGCCTGTCCACCCCTCTTCTCTTCCCACTCTCTCTGTTCCTGTTGTTTATAGCTTTGCTCCCACTCATCAGATAACCATCAGGGCAGGCAAACGTTCTAGACTGGTCCCGGGATGGGATTTTTTCCCATGTACTGTCTCTTAGCCTGTGAAATTAAAACTTATATAAACCAGGGGCAGTGGTTTGTCCTGCTCTAGAAGTGATGGGTCCTTGGGTGTACACAGGTTTCAAGGTGCACAGAATGCGCCTCGAGGAGCAGTCCTTGCCTTGGGACTGCTTTCCTCACCTTTGGGACTATCTCAGGCCGTGGCTGTGTCATTTCCAGCAGTCCTGCCCGTGCTCAACAGGGTGTGTGTGTGTGTGTGTGTGTGTGTGTGTGTGTGTGTGTCTCAACTGGAGGAAGAGTTATCTGCGCCCTCTGCTGTCCCAAACTGGCCTTTTCTAGCTCAGTTTTACTGATATCACTAGTTGTCTAACAATTACACATTTTAAATCCTCAGATATGTATTCAACATTTTAAAGTAAAATGCTATAGCAATTTGTGTGTGTGTGTGTGTGTGTCAGACAATTTTTTTTTTTTATTTAATAGAGACAGAGAGAGAGTCAGAGAGAGGGATAGATAGGGACAGACAGACAGGAACGGAAAGAGATGAGAAGCATCAATCATCAGTTTTTCATTGCGACACCTTAGTTGTTCATTGATTGCTTTCTCGTATGTGCCTTGACCATGGGCCTTTAGCAGACCGAGTAACCCCTTGCTAGAGCCAGCGACCTTGGGTCCAAGCTGGTGAGCTTTTGCTCAAACCAGATGAGCCCGAGCTCAAACTGGCAACCTCGGGGTCTCGAACCTGGGTCCTCGGCATCCCAGTCCGACGCTCTATCCACTGCACCACTGCCTGGTCAGGCCAGACAATGTTTTGAGAGCTCCTTCTTTAAGGAGACAAAGCATTTAGACTGCCCAAATGTTCTGAGACTAAAAGTATTCATGGTCAATGACGCACCTGGCATGGGAAAGGTAATTGTGTCCTTTCCTTTGCTAAAGCCTAAATCTTTCAAGCTGTACATCTCCTTGATGCCTACGTGGTATTTGTCACTAGGAACTCACAGATTCTAGCAGATGTGTGGATATCTGATGGTAAGTGATGATTGCCACTAATGTTTCAAGGTAGGCTGGTGCTGCTCGTCTACACTACTGGTGGCAGTCTAACAGCCGAAGCTGCTCTTGCCTTGTTGATGTGCATACAATTGCCATATTAATACAAAGTTAAACGTAATACAAATATCTTAGTCTACTTACATTTTTATAATTTTGGATATATAAGCATACACTTGTCAGTGCAAAACGGCTCTCGTCTATTTATTTTAAAAGTTTTGTGTGTGTGTGTTTAATTATTTCTTTATAATACTAAGCTCTTTTCACCTTCATTTCCCAATATCCAGTGCTCAATACATCTTCTCAAATCAAATGCAATCAGGTTTCCCTAAAAATGAACATTCGCATAAAAAAATGAATTTAGTTTTGGTCACTTGTATGAATCTTATGGAATGGGAGTAGGTAGGCACTGAAATATAAATTATTACACCCAGCAGAGTACTTACTACATAATCACAAAAGTGACACACACATACATCATTTGTGCTTTATTTTGTTGCAAGTGAATGAAATTGTTTTTCGATGCCAAGAAGTGAGATGTATTAAAAATATTCTGGGTTCCTCAGGGCATGGAGGAAAATGCTGACTGGGCAGAAAGGGGTTAACTCAGCCACCCTCGGTTGCTCAAACCCTGCACATTTCAAATAAAGACATGCCTTAGAGACTGGCCGCTGATTTGCTCCTGGGAAATAACCTCTGAGCACTTGGAATATTATACCTGGTAAGAGTGTTTTGTATGCCTGAAGTCTTGGGCCACGTTGTACCACTTTGATAGGTTTACCTTAATGACATGTTTTCTGGTGAACCCGTTTTTGCTGGGAGAGCAGAGGTGAGGAAGGGCTGGAGTTTAGTCACTGAAGTCAGTTACAGAAGAGCTGTGTGTGCCTACCGACAAACTCCAAATAAAAACACGACCCTGAGGCTCGGCTGTGCTTCCCTGGTAGGTGACACTTGATGTGCACCATTGCACACCCCTGCTGGGAGAATTAAGCATGTCCCTATGTGGTTCCGCGGGGAAGGGTCAGGTCACTTGCCTCTGGAAGCTCACACCTGGTTTCTCCGGGACTTCGCTCTGTGCCTCTTTTATGTTTGCTGATGTTAACCCACGTCCTTACACTGTGGTAATGCAGTCATGAGTGTAGCAGGTTTTCTGGGTCCTGTGAGTCCTTCTTGTGAGTCATAGAACTGAGGGCAGTCTTGGGAACCCTGCCACACTGACCAACTCAGTCTTGAGAAAGACAAAGGCAGAAAGGCTCTTGGGGACCTCAGTGGCGGGACTTGACCCCTGTCCTTAGGTTATTGCTGTGTGACAACTTGACTTCAGGCATCTTCTGGATCCAAGCAGAGAATGTGAGGGGCTTAGCTCAGGTCGCTCATGTAACAAAGGATCAGGGTGTAGTAAATATGACTAATGGGGGACATGGCCTGCGTTGGGCTGACTGTGCTGTGCCAATATATATTTAGACACACGATGCTTCTATTATTTGTTAATAATTGTTCTTGTTTCTAGTAGAATGGCAGCACTTCAGCTGGTTAGTCAATACTTTTTTACCTTGATATTAAATTTAAAAATCACATGTATAGGTTTGTATAATATTCAGGGGAAAAAATATAATGTTAATTTTTTTACCGAGCTTCCTATTTAACAAGGTAGCTGAAAGTATGATAAACCTGGGCTCAAATCTAGTCATTTACATGGGGTGTGATTCTAGACCAGGGGTTTCACCTTGCTGAAATTTAAATGCCTTGCTTTTACAGAGTGGATGGTATTTCTATACATGGTGGTTAAATAGTAAATAAGGTAACATGTCCAAGCCCTCAGCCTAGTGCTTGGCACATTCAGATGTTCAGTGATATATTATTCATTCTTTTCTACCCTTCTTATTCTCCTTCTTTCCTTCTATCATCCCTATCAAAATATCTAAATTAGAATGTATGGAATGCTGAGGTTGCTGGTTCAAAACCCCGGGCTTGCCTGGTCGAGGCACAAACGGGAGTTGATGCTTCCTGCTCCTCCCCCTTTCCCCTCTCTCTCTTTTTCTCTACTGTCTCTCTCTCTAAAAATGAATAAATAAAATCTAAAAAAAAATAGAATGTATAAATATCTAAACCACAGAAACATCTAGCAAATATTAGAATTTATATATGTAGTCTATAATAGTGACTACTTTGTTACATTTAGTTTATGTATCAACATTTTTTATTTCTTTTGTAATTTTTAAGTATGAGAATTCCTTAAATATTTGTCTTATGCCTGGTAGCTATGTCTGATATTTTTTCATTAGCATTATTTCCTTAATCCTTTTCCCCTAATTAATGTAATTATTTCTAGAGATATAAAATCAACACGTGGCATAGCAAACAGGGCCATCCTTAGATAAATAAAAATATAAAAATAGATGAGGAAAACGAGTTAAATATGTACTGGTGTTTATAGATAGTAAAATGACATGTTATTTACATGTGAATGTTAGAGAATAAACTATTTTCATGAAAATCCCCTGCTTTGTTTAATTTTCTTCATATATTTTCAGGTTAACACAATACATGCAAAACTTTATTTGTATTTGTTCACTGAATGTACTAAATATGCATGAAGGTTTTTTCTTATTTTTTCACTGTTTTTAAATTATAAGCTACAAATGGGCATTTGCAATAAGTTGATCATATTTCTAAAGATTGTGTATAGCTCATAAAATAATTTTTTAAACAGAGATAGAGAGAGAGTCAGAGAGAGGGATAGACAGGGACAGACAGACAGGAACGGAGAGATGAGAAGCATCAATCATTAGTTTTTCGTTGTGCTTTGCGACACCTTAGTTGTTCATTGATTGCTTTCTCATATGTGCCTTGACCGTGGGCCTTCAGCAGACCGAATAACCCCTTGCTCGAGCCAGCGACCTTGGGTCCAAGCTGGTGAGCTTTTGCTCAAACCAGATGAGCCCGCGCTCAAGCTGGCGACCTCGGGGTCTTGAACCTGGGTCCTCCGCATCCCAGTCCGATGCTCTATCCACTGCACCACTGCCTGGTCAGATCATAAAATAATTTTGATTCCCAATGTACTGAACAGTTTTCATTGTAATGGCTCATGTTATTCTGAATAAGTTTATTTATATGCTTAAAATATAAAGTTATTATGTGTTTGCTATAAATAATAAGCAGTGTCAATAATAGAATTTAAAAGAGAATGATTACAAATAAAAACTGTTATTTTTGAACATGTGATTCAGAGTGTGAGAACAAAATGTATTCAACTGATCAATTTATAAAGAAAAACTGTGTTTAAAATTAGATTTGTACTATTCAGAGACTGTAATTTATGTAGTCATAAGAGAAATATAAATGCTTCATATTAGTGAGTAGAGAAAAAGTCACATTTCAATAAATGTTTGGTGATTAACTGTCTCTGCATAGAAATTTATTTTTACTATTTTAAAATATTTATTTATTGCTTTTAGAGAGAGAAAAAAAACTTCAATCTGTTCCTGTATGTGCCCTAACCAGGGATCGAACTCACAATCTCTGTGTATTGGGATGATACTTTAATCTACCCAGTTACCAGGCCAGGGAAAAATATTTTATTTAAAGAAAGATAATTGAAAGTCAGTAGTTGAGCCTGACTGGTGGTGGTGCAGTGGCTAGGAACATAGACCCAGGATGTTGAAATAGAGGTCCCTGAAAAAAAAAAAAAGAAATAGAGGTCCCTGGTTTGAAACCCCAAGGTCACTGGCTTGAGCGTGGGCTTGTTGGTTTGAGCACAGGCTTACCAGCTTCAGCATGAGGTCACTGGTTTGTGCATGATATCAAAATGGCCCCAAGCTTGCTGGCTTGAGCAAGGGGTTACTGGCTCAGCTAGAGCCCCATGGTAAAGGCACATTTCAGAAGCAATCAGTGAACAACTACAGTGAAGCAACTATAAGTTGATGATTCTCATCTCTCTCCTCCCTGTCTCCGTCTCCCTTTCTGTCCGTCTCTCTGAAATAATACATATATAAATAAATAACAAATAAATAAATAAAAAGAAAGTCAGTAATCCAGCATCAAACTTTTTTTTTTTTTTTTTTTTTTTACAGAGACAGAGAGAGAGTCAGAGAGAGGGATAGATAAGGACAGACAGACAGGAACGGAGAGATGAGAAGCATCAATCATTAGTTTTCGCTGCACGTAGCAACACCTTAGTTGTTCATTGATTGCTTTCTCATATGGGCCTTGACTGCGGGCCTTCAGCAGACTGAGTAACCCCTTGCTCGAGCCAGCGACCTTGGGCTCAAGCCGGTGAACTTTTGCTCAAACCAGATGAACCTGTGCTCAAGCTGGTGACCTCAGGGTCTGGAACCTGGGTCCTTCTGCATCCCAGTCCGATGCTCTATCCACTGCGCCACTGCGTGGTCAGGCCAGCATCAGACTTTTAACATGACTCAGAATTAGAAAGTCATAAAGATCGAACCAATGATAATAAAAAAAATATTGTTATTCTATGAGAATTCTGAGGACCCTTAACTTCCATTGACCATTGACGTGAGCATCATCACTTCTTTACTTTCTTCTGAGCCAAGAGAGACCTGAATTCAAGGTTAATGAACCCCAGTGTTTTAAGTATTTTTATGACCTTCAAAAACAAGAAAAGACCGCCCATGAATTGGAAGTGGGCCCTGACTTATTTTTCAGCAGTGGTGATGGTGTCGCACTGATCAGTCTGTCCTCTTGCACGTGTCATCCTCTGGGTTCAGAGCCACACTGAGAGAGGCTTGCCAGCCTGTGTGACAGCACAGAGCCAGCTCACCCACAGGAGATGAAAGCTGTGCCCATGGCCACGCTGACCGTGTCCCCACAGCAGGTCCCTGAGCCGGCAGGTCACCTGGCAGAGAATGTGCTGTGCCAGAGCAGCACCTGGTGTGAGGCCCAGAAATAGGCTCTCTCGGTGAGCTGAAGTCTAGTCCAGTTTACCGGGGGCACTTCCTGCTCCCCTTTGAGGTCCTGCTTTAATGTCTCCCACCTTTTACGCGGATAGTGCCCCTTTCCCTTCCCTTCTTCCACACCATCCCACCCTTGTCAAAACAAAAGTCCCTTTCTTTTTTTTAAAAAAAAATTTTTATTTTATTTTATTTATTCATTTTAGAGAGGAGACAGAGAGGGACAGAGAGAGACAGAGAGAGAGGAGCTGGAAGCATCAACTCCCATATGTGCCTTGACCAGGCAAGCCCAGGGTTTCAAACCAGCGACCTCAGCATTTCCAGGTTGATGCTTTATCCACTGTGCTACCACAGGTCAGGCCCAAAAATCCCTTTCTAGAAAGATGCTGGCATGCGTACGAAAGCCCCAGCGTAGTCTCCTAGAGCTTTTGAGTGGTCAGTGTATCGCGAAAGGTTGTTTTCCTCCTGACAGTTATCAAAAGGTAATTGCTAGTCATGTCCACAATAAATCACCTGAGTATTTTAGAAATTTTACCTACAAATTTCACCACAGTGAGTAGCAAAGCTATGACGGAGAAAGAGACAAGCAGTTTCTGCATTTCTTCTTCTTTTTTTTTTTTTTTTTCTTAGCGGAAACCCCCAATGGTGATAGAAGATCTTTTTGAAGACATGAAAGATGGTGTGAAGCTGCTTGCTCTCCTGGAGGTCCTGTCAGGACAGAAACTGGTAAGGGTTTTTTCTGTGACCAGGCTCGTCAAATTGTTCCCGTGGAATTGGAGTCTGTGAAATTGGGAGTGTCAGGGATTCGGGCCACATAAGATAGTTTTTGTCTTTTGTAGCTTGTAATATACAGGAAACACTAGTCAGTCATTCATGTTTGGGAGCAAGGAATATGTTCCCTTTCTTGTTGTTGCACAGCTGTACTAGATAAAACATTATATTGTATATAGTTGTGCCAACCTCAGAAGAAAGAGAAGAGAACTTCGCTAGTCAGTCAGTTGTGGGTAAGGAGAGCATCTGTGTGGTACCCAAGAAGCTTAGATGGAAACATCTACCTCACTTTGTTTGCTTTCCATTGGGAAAGGATTGTTGTGCTCTACCGGTGGATTTATGTAGTTGTTTGTTGAAAAGCTACATTCAACACGGTGTTTTTTTCATAAGCTTGTGGACATCCTCCAACATAAGGCACTTGTCACAAGAACAGCACGCTCAGAATCATTTGCTTTATGCACAGAGAAACCAGCAAAGTAAAATCAACATTGACAACAGTGAGTTATAAAAGATTCTTTTCTACACTACTCAAATAATTAAATTTTTTTTCTGACTTCTATTTTTGGTTTCAGAGTGGTAGAGAAGTAAGTAGTTTGTAAACATAAACTATTTATAAATGCTGTTCATGATAATTATCAAAGGAGCTCAGGAAATAGCCTTCATAATGTTGTATAGCACACTAGACACAGGGCCCCAAATTGGCAGAACTTATTTCTTTCTTTATTGCATCTTGACAAGAGCTACACTATCATTACTACTTGAATAGATTAACTTTTTTTAATTGCTTTTGCCTGAACATAAATTTCTAGGTAATTTTATGAAAGGAGTCTTCATAATAGCTTTTGGAAGAAGGTATTTTTTGAAAAATACGACTGATAATAATTTTGTGTAAATCATTTATCTAACTTAATTCTTACTGTAATAGATGCTTTCTGTACCCAGGATGCCATCTCTGCTCATGTCTCATTTCAGCCGCATAGTGGTGGACATTACTAATACCTTCTAACCAACATTTGATCTGAAGGCCTGGTAGCATGTCTATGCGATTCTGCCATTAAGGCTTATCGAAGCTACACATTGCACCAGACAGCCCTCAGGTATAGAAGAGTTAATATCCCAAAGGACCCACAACCAATGGCATTGGGAATCCATGAATGAATGCTCCAGCCTGGCATTTGGAGGAGGAATGGTTCTGAGGCACATTTATAGGTCTTGTAGAGTGCCCAATGAGATCCCTAGAAGGACAGAGCCCAGTTTCCAATAGTGAACTCCTCAAGAGGACACCTTTGTTGGCTTTTCTCCATCCCTATTTCACTTTTCACGAATCCTCACTCCTGTGACATGGGATCATCTCCCTAATAAACTACACGCAGGCAAGACCTTATCTCAGGCTCTGCTTTGGGGAAGATTGAACGAGACACGTAAACAGTAGAGTTGGAAGATACAGACATATCTTATCTTTAAATGGACCAGATATATGCATGAATTAAATAAGTTGGGTTAGCATTAGTATGTAAGAGTCATTTTAATTGCAGTATATACTCCCTTGATGGCCAAATATAACTGATCATCTTTATATATCCTCCTGAATTAAACTATTTCCTAGAAGGTTGAAGGAAATGTCATTACAATTCAAATGAGTGTATTTAAGAAGTATATTATTCTAAGTGTCAATATAATTCTACTGTTGTACTTGGGCACCGGTATCTAGAAACATTCATGGGCATTTACTTGCCAAGCTAAATGATTCTAGAAGAAATGTGTATTTTTGACATAAGAATCCTACTCCTGTATAAGTGTCCCACTCATTCAGACATAGTTAAAATTATAGACTCTTGAAGCTAGGATCCATTTCAAAACGAATTTCAGCTTTCTCATTTAACAAGTAGGAAAGCTGAGACGTGGAAGGACAGTTTCTGATTTAACCTTTATTATTATTTATATTGAATCCTTCAAGAATCTGATTTTCACAAGTGAGTTACTCAGAAATGATAAATATGGTTATTTAAATTTTGAACATGTATACATTAAGGTTCAAAGGACCACATCAAAATGGAAAGCATCATTGAGGAATGAGTATCCTAGGCATTCTTTTAGAGCTCTCAAAGGGAGAATGTGGGAAAGAGCATTGCCCAGAGGAGTATTAAACTGCTCAAGAGAGCTGTAATCATCTCACAGGTAAAGCTCTATTAAAAACATTACACTTAACCCAGGAATCTGCCTCTTACCATGATCATCTGGGCAATGTGTCCAAATGGCTTAATATGTGGTTTGTTGCCAGCAGCTCAAGGGAAGGATTAAATCTCAATATCCTACTCTGCTTTAATAACCTATTGTCATGCTCATGTATATGATATTATTTAAAGTACTGGGGAATTTTTAAATTCTTCTTCTTCAATTTTTCTATATCTTCTGATATAGACTAATGTTGTAGAACACTTATTCTTTACATTTAAATTCTTTAGACCAGTGATTATGTCTTTAAGTACACATAAACGTAAGAACACTAAATTTCATTTTACTCTTAAATTTTTTTAAATGTGAAGAATTGTTATTAATAAATAGAAATAATAGAAGCAGATAAACTTATTTCTTATCCATTTTGTTAATGTTATATTTAGTATTTTTAAAAACTTTTATAATACTTTGTATTCAAAAGAAGTCTAAAATCCACTTAAAAGTGCATAATGTACCCTCTTACATCTAGAGTATCAAAGACCACTGCATATTCACCAGGCAAATTTATTAGCCACCAATCATATATTTAAGGTAGAACTCAAGTCTGCAACTGGGTTTGGCATTTTTTAAGTGACTATTCACTTAGCTAATAATTCTAGAATTTTATTAAAAAGAAGCCACTTACCACCTTATGCCATCTAAGGAAAACAAAGCTGAATGAGATATGCTCAGAACCCTCAAAGAGTATGTAGCCTAGTAGGTAGGATTCTTGTATTAGGTTAGGAAGGTTAACTTGTATAAACATGGATGCAAATATGAGATGGGAAAATACGATTAATGTTTATATCTTGCTCACTTAGCCAGAATGTATCCAAAGAAGAAAGACAGAGAGAAACTATTTGTCTACGAGATTGTAGGACTTACAATGATATAGTGTCACCAAAGACAGTGTGGTACTGGCACAGGGATGCACATATTGGCAAATGCACTAGAGTCCAGAAACTGACCAAGGAATGATTGGAACTTTAGTGTATGTCAGAGGTAGATGTCAGCTCTAGCATGGAGAGGGAGAGACTGTTCGATAAGTGGAACCACAAAAAATTTTATCCCCACAGAAAAATATGAAGTCAGATCCTTATTGCATGGCCTATACAAAATTTAAAACAAATGGTTAAGGACCTAATGGCAAAAACACTTTAAACTCCTAGAGAAAAATATAGGTGAATATCTCTGAGACAACAGGATAGAGAAAAATAGTAAGATGCAAAATATTGCCTGTAAAAGATTGCTGTACTTGACTAATATTGAAATTAGAAATGGTTTTGAATCAAAAACCTTTAAAGAAAATGACAAAGAAATGAAAAATTGGTCAAAGATATTCACAGTCTCTGTAGTGACAGCATTAAGGAAAGATTATATTAAGAATATATTAAGTACATCTTCAATAAATAAAAGGAAAATGACCCAAAGGGAAACCTGGGCAAAAGAAGATGTGACATTTAACAAAAGGAGCAGATGTTATTAAAGAATGGAGAAAGGGATGTTCACATTATTGTTGATCACGGAAATGCAAATGAAGACCACAATGAAAGACCATGTTCCGTATATTCAACTGAAAAACAATGTGTTTAAGTATCTGTTACGATCAAGTGTTGAGCAGCATATGCATCCATGAGGTCATTCTTTTTTTTTGTTTTTTACAGAGACAGAGAGAGAGAGTCAGAGAGAGGGATAGACAGACAGGAACAGAGAGATGAGAAGCATCAATCATTAGTTTTTTGTTGCACATTGCGACACCTTAGTTGTTCATTGATTGCTTTCTCATATGTGCCTTGACCGCGGGCCTTTAGCAGACTGAGTAACCCCTTTGTTCGAGCCAGCAACCTTGGGTCCAAACTGGTGATCTTTTGCTCAAACCAGATGAGCCCGTGCTCAAGCTGACGACCTCAGGGTCTCGAACCTGGATCCTCGGCATCCCAGTCCGACGCTCTATCCACTGCACCACCGCCTGGTCAGGCCATGAGGTCGTTCTTATATTATTATACTAACAAGTGGGAAAAGTCATGTGAACACTTTGAAGTTCAAAAGCCAGCAGCCAGCAATTCCACTCTTAGATATGCATCCAAGAGAAACTCTTTGTACTTGTACCAAAGGGGAGGCGTGCAAGAATGATCTGTCAGCGTGGGTCAAACAGACATAACCCCAAAATAACCTACATTCACTTAGAAAGGAGAGAGGATACATGGCACATAATATAGCTGTCAAAACAGATGACATACAGCGACAGGCGACAACATAGATGACTCTTAGGAATGAAATATTATGTGGAAAAATAAGTCTCAAAAATTAATGCAGTGATGATACCCATTATACAACGTTAAAAACTAAAATAAATATTCTTTCTAAGAATGCATATAAGTGAAATGAATTTATATTAAAGGAAAGCCTTGAACTAGATTTAGTGTGATGGTTACCACGGATGTAGGAAGGCAGACAGATGAATGGACGATGGTGGTATTCAGGGGTATGGCCCTTGGACTTCATTTCTGGATCCTGGCAGGTTCATAGTTGCTTTTTACATTATAGAAAATAATTAAATAAATAAATAGGCCGAGTATGGATCAATGATAGGACTATGTGGTGTATAACAGAGGTTCCCAAGTAAAGAACAAATAAAGGCAAAAAAGTTTTGAAGAACATGTCCTATTTAAATATTTTAAATCATATCATAAAAATTTACCCCCTGGTACACTATAATTGGAAAGTAAAAGATACTCAGTTTGGAGCTTTCATGGGATATTATTTAGGGTCTGGGTGTCACAGAGAAATCAGTTTCCAGCTCAGCAGTCATGGAGAAATTTCTTCACCACAGTTATCCACTTAGATCCTGCCGGTGTAGAGGAGGCTAATGCTACCTACCTCATTGAAATTATTTTGAATTTTAACATCAACTTCGTGGTACATAGAAAGCACGTGATGAATTCTAGTAACTCGAACGCAGGTAACCAGAACATTCTGTTGTGTAAATAATATTTTCGTTCTCATATTCCTACTTTTTAACTTTGGCTCGTATGCTCCATGTATTCTGGTCATCCAAACTGAGAAATGTTATAACATTGTCAATAGCCTTTCCTATTAGTATAACTGAAAAACAACGATGAATGAGCCAGAGTTCTTTTTTTAAAAGACGTTATATTTTTACAGCAGTTTTAGGTTTACAAAAAAATTAAGAGAAAAGTACAGAGATTTCCTGTATACCCTGTGCCCTCACACATGAAGCAGGAGTCTTTTTCACATACATATTTTTCTTAACTTATAGGAGTGACTCTCTCCGTAGACAACACCGGGCTTTTGTGAATTTCTGCTCTAAGACATAAAGATACGTGAAAGGCAAATGCATTAACAGATGGACTGAGAATGAATGCCTTTATTGAGTAAACTGGTCTATTTTCAAGGTGCTGTGTGGATAATGCCCTTTGTGTATCTGCTAACCTTTACAGAAATTGAGTAATGCTGGTTGTTCTCGAATATTCTTCTTCAAGTATATTTAAATCCACTGAAATAGGTTCTTTAACTATCTTTTTAATGTGTGCACTTTGGTCTGTTCCTCTTCTCTCCTAGCCCTGTGAACAAGGACGCCGTATGAAGCGAATCCACGCCGTGGCTAACATCGGCACTGCACTCAAGTTCCTTGAAGGAAGGAAGGTAAGAGAAACAAAACCCACACAACTGAAGAAGGAGGTGTGGGATCGGGATCAGATGTATTCAGCACTGGCTGTGGAGCGAAAGCACTTCATGTACTCTTTACACATATGCAATATGACTATGAAAATAATCTTGGATTTACAGAGAAGTGGCAGAAATGGGTACGAAGATTTCCTGGGTACACTTCGTTCAGCTTCCTCTAAGGTTAAGATCGCATGTATAATACATGGATGTATCCAGAGTATAACTATCAAAATGTGGAAATTCAAGTTTATCTGATACTATTAACTAAAGCATAGACATCAGCCTAATTTCATTTGATTTTCCTCCAATGTCTTATTTCTGTTCAGGAGACAGTCAAGAACACACCTTGCATTTGATCTTTTGTCTCTTTTACTTCACAACTGTTTCTCATTCTTTCCTTGTCTTTCATAACTTTTGATAACTTCTGGTCAGTTATTTTGAAGACCATGTCTCAATTTCATGATTATATTAAAAATTTATATATATTTTTCAAAAATACCAAGGAAGTGATGTTGTTTTCTTTTCTGTGCATCCTACTAGTGGGTACAGGATACTGATAAGTGTCCTATTGCTGGTCATGTTCATCTTGATCAATGGGAAAGTCATTTCTTGTGTTTCTTTTACAGCAAAATTATTATTTTCTCTTTATATTATAATTGTGAAACAATTTAGGGGAAATATTAAAATAATGCTAATCTGTTTATTCTTAATTTTTGCTCACTAATTTTAGCATTGCTAGCCTTCAGTAATTATTACTGTTTGTCTAATGTTAATATTATTTTTCCCTCGTTCCTTCTACATGTATTAATGGAAATTGTACCATAAGAAAAGATTTCCTCTTTCCCTCCATTTATTTATTCAATTATTTATTTCAGCATAAATTCATAAATTCATGAATTTCTATTTTATTCTATGGTTTTAATAATATTTCATACTATTTAATACAATACCATTATTATTATTTTGTTTAAATTGTTGGCCATTAGAAGTTTCTTCAAACTAACTCTTATCCTGTATTTTCCCATCCCCAGCCCTAGAATCAGCCACTTCTCTGTGGGAGCTCTGATCCTTTTATTAGCAGACGGCATTTAGAAGCCAAACTTAGGGTGCTAGGTCTGCTCCTTGCTACTGAGGTTTCATTGCTCCTAGGCCCTCTCAACAGACAGATCTAGAAAATATGCTTACTAAACTCTCTCTCTCACACACTCTCTCCTATATTTGTATGTATAAGCCATTAGTTCAAACTGACACTTCTGATTTCAATTCAATGCCACAAGGTTTATTCCAGCGTTCCATGCTTGTTTGTTTCTGCTCTCTCTTACAAGGAGAATCTGACTCTCATCGACAATATACTTATTTTTCAGGCCTCGTGTGCACAGAAAATAGTTGCAGGATTGCTAACCCATACCCCGTGGGAAACAGACTTGCTAAGCAGAGGACCGCATTTGTGTGCTGTTCTTTTGGTCGTTAGCATTGCAATCTCCAGTCAAAAGACTGCCGGATTGACTGAGGTTACTTCCTTCTTCCCTTTCCTTTTAGTGTGATTATGTCATTCATTTGAAATAGTTATTATTTCATTTTGGATAACCCTCCCCCCATCACACATACACACACTAGGTAACTAATTTTTTTGGGGGGGAGGGGGATGAGATCGTTATGATTCTAAGAGTAAAAGTAATATTTAGAGAAGTACCACTCCTTTATCTTTACAACTCCTCTGTCATTTCCATCCTTCTCACTCCCTCTCACACTGCTAGGTAGCTAGTCTCTCCAGTTGCTCATTTACCGTGCCTGTATTTCCTTTGCACAGATGAGCAGATGCAGCCTCATAGACTACCTTCTTTTTTTATGTGATGCGGTGTACTGTAGATGCAGCCCTGCATCTGTCTTTTAAAATTTAACAGCATGTCCTGGAAATCATCCAGATCAGTTCATGGAGGCCTTCCTCATTCATCTTCACAGCTGCATAGTATTCTATGGTCTGGATGTGCCAGAGTTTATTTAACTGTTCTCCTATGAATGAACCTTTAGGTTGTTTCAAATACTATTCACACAGAAACAATGATACAGTTAATAACTGTACACTTTCATATTATTGGAAGCACATTTTCTGGGTAAATTCTCAGAAGTGTGATTGCTGGGTCAAAAGGTAAGTGTGTACATAGTTTTGTTAGGTATTGCTTTATTTCCTTCCAAAATGGTTGTATCAATCCTCTTAGATGTAGCATTTTGTGATTTGGGGACCCTACCTGTACAACCTCATGTAACCTTAATTGCCTCTTTGAAAGGCCCTACCTCCAAATACAGTCATATTGTGAGTTAGGGCTTCAACATATAAATTCAGGGAATACATAACTCAATCCATACTGGTCTGTGGCTTGCAAAATCAAAATTTCCCAGATTATGTGAGCCAAGTACAATGAGCTATTCCAGAGTTCTAAAACACTGATGTGCATCAGAGTCACCTGGAGATCTTTTTAAACTAGGTTCTTGGGCTGCACGCCCTTGGTTTCTGGTTCAGCGGGTCCGAAGTGAGGTCCCAGTGTCTGCATTCTTAACAAGTCCCGGTGACATGTCTGCTGCTGCTCGGAGGAGCTCACTTTGAGAACCACTGGTCCAGGATCCTTCTCTGAATGTGATCCTCCCTCTTTCTATCTTCTAGACCTTTTTCAGTCTCTTTTGATGTCTCTCTGTGGCCCATCCCACTGCTAGGCAATTAAGAATTTATTGTAAGTTTAATAGGATTTTGCAAAGGGAATGAGTAACAAACAAACAAAACCTGTGCTATGTAAACCCATTGGGAAACACAGTTTTTAGGAGAGGAAATGATTAAAAAACATTTTTTTTCCACATGTTGAGCGAAAGATCATTAGGTTTTATAGGAAGTTGAATATGTTAACTTCATAGTACAGTTAGAGCTGGGCTGAGGTAGGAAATTCAACTTATATTCAACCACATTTTTAAATATATACAAGGAGAGGGAAGTGATCTGTTTCCTATGAAATGCATTACAGTCTCTCTTCGTGTCTGTGAGGAATTGGTTTCAAGGCTCCACATGTCCCAGAACCAAGGATGTCCCAAAACCAAAACTCAAGTGCTTTATATGAAATGGCATAGTATTTGAACGTAACTACACACATCCTCCCATATAATTTAAATAATCTTTAGATTGCTTACAATACCTAGAGAATGTAAAGAATATGTAAGTAGTTGCTGAACTATATTATTTAAGGAATGAGATAAGAAAAAGGCGTCTGTACATGCTCACTGCAAGCACAACCATCATAGACCTGATTCTATAGTATACGTCCCCACCAACATAACTTTTTTTTTTTTTTTCTGAAGCTGGAAACGGAGAGGCAGTCAGACAGACTTCCGCATGTGCCCAACAGGGATCCACCCAGCACGTCCACCAGGGGGCGATGCTCTGCCCATCTGGGGCGTTGCTCTGTCGCAACCAGAGCCATTCTAGCGCCTGAGGAGGCAGAGGCCATGAAGCCATCCCCAGCGCCCGGGCCATCTTTGCTCCAATGAAGCCTTGGCTGCGGGAGGGGAAGAGAGAGACAGAGAGGAAGGAGAGGGGAAGGGGTGGAGAAGCAGATTGGCGCTTCTCCTGTGTGCCCTGGCCAGGAATCGAACCCGGGACTTCACACGCCAGGCCGATGCTCTACCACTGAGCCAACCGGCCAGGGCCCATAACTTATTTTTTTTAGAATATTTTTGGTCGGTGGTTGAAACCCAAGGATGCAAATGGTAGACTGTAATTTTATGGTTACTGGGTTATATTATAAATTTGTGGTTCATGGATACTAAAATGAGTGTGGAAAAATTCTGGGGAAGCTGTAAAACAGAGTCATCAAAATGATTGTAAATACTGCAATAGGTTCTGTCATAAAAGGTTAAAGAAACTTGAAGTCCCTTATTTTCCACAAACATATTATATGTTTTACACTGTGCTAGGTGCAAAAACAAGTGGACGCATAAGCTGGTAAGCGATGGCAGTTCTCAAATTCTTCCAGTCTCTGAACATGATGAATGAAAATTACCAGTGAGAAAAAGTCCCATGAAAGTGAATCAGATTATTTCAATGATTTCTGTTCTGGTTTTTGCACTATCCCTCTGGATATATAACTAGTAAATTTAAACTAATTACTCAAGAGTAAAGTGATTATGAAATAATTTTGTATCTGTATTTTATTTTATTTTTGTATTTTTCTGAAGTTAGAAGCAGGGAGGCAGTCAGACAGACTCCCACATGTGCCCAACCGGGATCCACCCGGCATGCCCACCAGGAGGCGATGTTCTGCCCATCTGGAGTGTTTCTCTGCCTCGGTAGGAGCCATTCTAATGCCTGAGGCGGAGACCATGGAAGCATCCTCAGCACCCGGGCCAACTTTGCTCCAGTGGAGCCCTGGCTGCAAGAGGGGAAGAGAGAGACATAGAGGAAGGAGAGGGGGAAGGGTGGAGAAGCAGATGGGGGCTTTTCCTGTGTGCCCTGGCTGGGAATCAAACCCAGGACTTTCACACACCGGGCTGACACTCTATGGCTGAGCCAACCTGCCAGAGTGTATGTGATGAATTTTTATTAAAGCCAACCATTTCCAAACTTCTGAACTTTATCATTTTTATTAAAGCAGCTCATGAAATTGTGCATGAGAATTTTTGATCTGTAAGTTTAAGTACTTTATTATTACTTTTTGTATTTGTTTAGGTTTATGAAAAGGATGATGAGCAGTTCTAATTACATTCTATAGAGATTACTAAGATAAAATCCATTCTGCTAAGACTTATGAAATAACTTTTTTGAAAGCTGGGAAGGCATTGAAATGAATACTTGTAAACAATTGTAGACAGATTAACATGTGTCTTGAATAACTTGTAGTTATCAGTGCCCAAAAGTATGGAATTCAACCCTGACAGTCTCTTCCCACTTTACTATTTCTTGGCTTTCCTTTCTCATTAAGCTGTGTTCTCCAAATAATGCTCTAAATTCACTACCTACATTTTTATTCCCGTTGAACAAAGAACACTGATTTTCAAAGATTATTTATGTGTGTATATCACCTTCTCCCTTTGTTTTTCATGTCAGTCCATGTTCAGAGGATCGCCGGTTAGTACAAATTTTAGAATTTTTAACTCCTGAATTTTATAGGTAAAAGAAAACATAAGTTTCATGCTATTTGGTAACAAACTTTGAAGTAAGTGCATCTTTTTAAGCTATTGATCACAGTTTCTTTTAAGTTCCAGTCAAGTTCTCAATGTAAAGAATAACTTTTTATTTTCCTGTCTGACATTTTGTCGGTAATTCTTTGCATGGTGTCATATATTTTTTTCAACTTAAAGTTTTTAATTTCATTTTGCAGTTAATTTTATTGTGTGCACCTAATGAATGCTCTGAAATGTCCACTGACACCGTGTGCTTGCTTTTGTTTTGGCTTACCCTCCTCACTCATGTGTATCACTATGTGGGTGTGACCACGTCTTAGTGGTGTCTACTAAGGTGCTTAATTATTGCATAATTAAATGGGTTATTATCTTCTAGTACATCACCAGTACAGTTTTTTCTTTTTAAACAGATCAAATTAGTCAACATTAACTCCACTGATATCGCTGACGGTCGACCCTCAATAGTCCTTGGACTGGTGTGGACCATTATTCTCTATTTCCAGGTATTGTGCCATAGCCCCCTCATCAGTTGATATAATGTCATGGAGGGAAGTAGTGGTGGACATTTTAATAATGCTGACATTTGTCATAGCTTTGGGGGTTGATTCTCAGCTGGCAGAAATCTGACCTTCACACACACATTGGTGTTTGGTAACAGAATTTCCCCTTCTTCCCAGTAAAGGTGTTATACATGGAATTCTTTAAAGAACTCTGGCATAGGTACCCAAGGTGAAAAGTGGGCAGGACACTGTGAAGATGAAATATTGGAATAGGAAGTTCAGAAAATTGTCCTTTGTGCTCTGGAAGGGAACAATTCTATGCTCCTGTTAGTCATGAAGAGAAGTTAACCTGCCATTCCATCCAGAAGAACAGTTCTAGCCTTCATATTTTTAGAGCAGTTTTAAGTTTATAGCAAAATTGAGCCTAAGGTATAGAGATTTCCCCTCTAACCCCCTACCCACACATGCATAGCCTCCCCAGAATGATAATCCCTGATCAGAGTGGTTCATTTGTTACATCTGGTGAACTTATAATGACATCATCATCATTCACTCGAAGTCCGTAGTTTATACGAGGCTTCACTTTTGGTTAGGATAACCACTAAGCTTTATTTATGAAGTCACAGGGATGTAACAAGTGTTTGTTGCTACATATTAGTTACCTCCATACAGTTTTAGAGGCAGGGGGAAGTACAAAGAGCAGTAAGACCTGCCATTTAAGAACTCACGTTTTGTCAGCAGTGTTAAAGGTGTTCAGATAAAACCATTTTTAGTTGGAAAAGTGAAACATGTGAGGAAAGAGGAGCAAAGGTAATTCTTACGTTTTCCCGACTGTTAACGCACACGCAGATTGAGGAGCTGACCAGCAACCTGCCGCAGCTGCAGTCCTTGTCCGGTAGCACGTCCTCTCTGGACAGCGTGGTCAGCTCAGAGACGGCCAGTCCCCCCAGCAAACGGAAGGTGGCCACCAAGATCCAAGGAAACGCCAAGAAGGCTTTGTTAAAGTGGGTTCAGTACACAGCAGCCAAGTAAGTACCAAGAGTTTGGTTCCATTTGAAACCCTTGAATAATTTGAGTTATCAGTTTCTCACTAAGTTCACTTCCCAGTGATTGCAAATATCCAGAGCTAACTAGTAAACACCTGACAAGTTGTCAGAGTATAGTCACTATTTTAAAATATCAACTTTGAAATATTTGAGAAGTAAATCCAAAACGCTTTCAGAAACACAAGATAGTTAAACCCCCCATCTCCTATCCGTTGGTACTCTCAGAAATAAAAGCATTAAGTTATATAGCATATCTGACATTTGCATACCTTCTTTTCAACTGCCTAAGAAGAACAATTGTATTTTAGGACAAAATTAATAATAGAACCAAACGAATGAAGACATGTATAGCAGATATATTTTAAAGAACTAAAGCAATAGGTGTTAGAGGTCAGAAATGCCTATAAACTGTACATACTTCATCCCTTCCTTAAGTGATGTATCTAAGTTTTGTTTAATTTTGCATCTAAGATTCTTAACTGAGAGATTTGGACTAAAACAGGACCTTTTTAGGGATATCATCTACTACTCTGATCTAATAAGAAAAAATATAGGAGTGTGTGTGTACATAGGCATTCAGCAAATATAGAAGATAACGTACTGAAATGTTTGAAATTATCTCAACATAGTAAATATTTAGGAAAACATATATTTTTTTTTTTTATTTTTTTTTTACAGAGACAAAGAGTCAGAGAGAGGGATAGACAGGGACAGACAGACAGGAACGGAGAGAGATGAGAAGCATCAATCATTAATTTTTCATTGTGCGTTGCAACACCTTAGTTGTTCATTGATTGCTCTCTCATATGTGCCTTGACCACGGGCCTTCAGCAGACTGAGTAGCCCCTTGTTGGAGCCAGCGACCTTGGGTCCAAGCTGGTGGGCTTTTGCTCAAACCAGATGAGCCCGCGCTCAAGCTGGCAACCTCGGGGTCTCAAACCTCGGTCCTCTGCATCCCAGTCCGATGCTCTTTCCACTGCGCCACCGCCTGGTCAGGCTATATATTTATTTTTGAAAACATCTAAAACAATAAACAAGTTTAAGAGAATCTGAAAATATGTGATTACATGATCAATATTTATTATTTCTTTACACCTCACCTTATTTTGTTAAAAGCACTTTGAGGTAACTTGAAAAACTGTGAGGACAAAGGGAAAATACAGGTAGAAAAGTAAGATGAAGCCAGAGGCAAAGGTACGAATGAATAGGTAACAGAACATTCTGCTCGATCTGGGTGGATATTGGCCAGTATGTTGGATGAAAACAGTGATATATGCAGTGGTGGGATTCAAATAATTAAATAACCAGTTCTCTGCCCTAATGACTGTTGTAAGTACAAAAAAAACTATATACTGAAAGGTAGTCTAATATTTCATGCATTTAATAAATAAGAACAATAAAAGAGATACACAAATCTAGGTTATAAGGAGTTTAAAAATATTAATGAAAAAATATTAAATAATAACCGACAAAAACAATAAGACTGTTATTTAAGGTATTTCCATATTGCTTCTTGATTGTCATCCTCACTTGCAATATTTTCACCTGGATGGAATGAACATTACTACAGGCGCTTAGACTACGCTGTTGTGCAGATGAACGTTAAAAAAGAGTAAGGAATGTAAATTTGTGATTTCCACATTGGGCAGCTGCCCAGGCACCCACCTTAGAGAGAACACTGATTACAAGTGCCATTATCCATTATAACAACTAGTTTACTGAACTCAATAAAAAATTAGGTATCGGTTCAGCTGAACTGGTGAGAACCAGGTGAATCCCACCACTGAACATAAGTACCACCAAAGACAGAAACCCTGAAAGAACTAGAAGATTCAAGATTACTTTACAAACACTGGAGTCTTACAAAATTGTTTTTAAATATTTAGTTAGGAAGCCAGTGATTAGACCTAATAATGCTATATTTAGGCTAATATATTTTATGCAAAGTGAATGTATGTTGATAAAACACAATTTAAAATGAATCTTTAAGTTTACCAAAATAAAATTAAGGGCAGTTACTACTTTGGCACTAATTTATCAGCCATATATGTTTTATCTTATAGTTCACAGAAATTTTGAGAATATAGGGTAAAAAAAGAGAATTGAGTGATGTGATTTCATTTAATATCTATTATATTATGTCTGTCATAACCTGTGCATGTAGATAGAACACAGTTTTCTTATCATTATTATAAAAAACGTTACTTATAAAAATATATAGTTTTTTTGTTTTGTTTTTATTTTTATTTATTTATTTATTTTTATTAATTTTACTAGGGTGACAGCAATAAAATAATTTTACCAGATGTTTTAATCTAAATTAGTTTCCTTTAAATATGTTTTAAATTGAGTATCTTGGTTACTAAAAAATCTAATATAGAAATCTCTAATTAGGGAGCCAGAATTTCTACATCTTATTTACTTATTCTCTAAAAATATTGTTTTGCTCAATTTTTCTAAAACCCAGTTAACTGATATAGTTAACCACGTGTCATTTATTGCTAAAGAGCATTAGATTCTGTATGAGGTCTTGAGAAACATGCATGTTACCTATACAAAATGTGACATTATTTTTTATCTCACAAAGGCAGACGGGAGTGGAAGTGAAGGACTTCGGGCGGAGCTGGAGAAGTGGGGTTGCCTTTCATTCCGTCATCCATGCTATCCGGCCGGAACTGGTGGACCTGCAGAGGGTGCATGTCAGATCAAACCGCGAGAACCTGGAGGAAGCTTTCAGTATCGCGGAAACGGAACTGGGGATCCCCCGACTGCTCGATCCCGAAGGTACGTTCCCGAATGGTTGTCTCATCTCGGTAGGTTTGTGTATTGTACACCCAGAAATTACAGATGACTTTCAAGACTATGTGAGGCCATAAAATTTGAGAAAAGCACAAATAAATAGTATCTTCTTGTATTAATTTTTTTTTTTGAAAAATATTTACTGCTATATTTGGGAGCAAAATATAGCTCTGTTATTCCAAATAACACGTGACACTGGTGACTCAGCAAAGTGAACTGTACTTACTCACTGTACTTCAGGGTCGGATGAAAGTTCTCTAAGTGTGTGTTTGAGGGGGCACGGAGTCACAGGATAAAGGGACTACTCTAACTTGTATAACAAGAATCTGGAAGAAATACAAGCTTATTAGTAATCTAAAATTATATCTTGAAAATGTCAATTATTAACTTATTACTTGGAAATGTTGATAACCATCCAGTGTCTTGGTTGTCAATCACGAAAATGACACAGATGATTGACTAATATTTTTCACTGCAATTGTTTGTCAACTTTTTGGTAAGACTGAATGTTAAGACATTTTAGAAATGCAGTTAACTTTTCCAAGCTTCCAAAGATAATTATGATGACTTGAATGAACTTGAACAAATTGAATTATTTGTTATAGTGAAATGCAAGTGTCAAAATGAATTTCTCAAATGTCACAGATAATTTCTTATTTGGGTAGGCTATTACAGAAATGCTGTTAATGAATGCAGAAATGTAAATAGAGTGTAAGCAAGTTATTTTTAAAGGTGAATTTCAGAGTGAACATATCTGGCACTAAAATAGTGTCTGAGTGGAGACACTTGTATATCCAAGAGTAAACTATCGAGACTTACAGGTAGGTCCCAGGTTAGTCTCCTTTGAGTGGGGCAGCCTGATGATTCCTAGCACATTAGGAACCTGCTTTGGGTCCCTAAACTCACATAACCAAAGCTTCCCACCTTGTTTCTGCACAGAAAAACCCAATGGGAATGCCACACATATATCTCAGCCCTCAACTTCAGAGGACACACCAGAGCTAAAATTATTCTGAAATGAGATAAGAGGAGAATATAAATAGCTTTTTATACCCACTAGACTAAAAGACGTAATATTTTCTTTGATGATCAGAAAATGAAATTTCCCAAATCCAAGGCTGTCCCAGATATGAGGGGACCCTTTATTTTCTTAATGAGAACTTCCTATCAAAAAGTTATTTAGTCAATTTGAGTGTGTAAACTTTCAGGGATACAGATTAAATAGACCAATATCTATTATAGTAATTATTTTGTGATTTAGTTACATACATAAAGGCATGTAGTCATGTATTAAATGTTATTTTTTCCACTTTCATATTTCATAAAAGTTTTACTCATTCTTTGCATGCATCTTCTACATCTATCAGTGATCTTGTCATTTTTAAAGTCACCTTTGAGTCATCTAACAGATTCCAAAATATGTTATCTTTGTTTCTTTTTAAGTCATTTGAGTTACAACACTTTTTATATCCTATCCTGATAGTCCTTAGAAATTATTTCTCAAAGCACAAGGAACATTATAAAATATTAGGGCAGTTTTATATTTTGAGTTTTGATGTTTTCTGTTGTTTTTTTTTCTTTTTAGCTCTAAAAGTACATATTTTACATTTGTAATCACAATAGTATCACTTTTTTGTTGCCTTTAAAAAGCATATTTAAAAGCCTTTATTTATTTATTTATTTATTTTTATTTAACAATTTTAATGTGGTGACATTGATTCATTAGAGTACATAGATTCAGAGAAAACATCGCCAGGTCCTTTGACATTTGATTATGTTGTATACCCATCACCCAAAGTCAACATCTTTTATTTACATAGTCTTACCCTCATGTATAATTATTAAATTTATATAAACATATTTGCCTGATTTTTATTAATTTTATTAGGTAAACATTAATAAACTGAAAATGACAATGATTGAAATCTTTTCAGGTTCTGTGTCTCCCTCAAAACAGAATTCAAAGTTCAAAGTACGGTTATTTAGAGAGAATGCTTCACGATGTAAAGGCTTAAAAAGGAATTAAACTTAAGGCATCTTGCTCTTTTCTAAAGCCAAACTGATGGGGTTCAGAGGGGTCTATATTTGGCCATACGTAGTTATACAGGCTATATAGTCACTTGTTACTCAGTGCCACACCTTGTTTTAAATCCCACCCACTCACTGCAATTCTGAAATTTAGATATTGTTTGTATTTTATTAACAAGACAAAATGCCTGAATAGCAGGATAGTATCTCAGGTTTTTGATCAGTTAATGTTGAGATTTAAATAAAATAGGTACTACTTTCCTAAAAGTTCTTAGTTAAAATGTCATTTTTATAAATTATGAAATTTCTACCATGTATTGTTCAGACTACATTTGTCCCTCCTACACACACACACAAATCTCAAACATCAATTCTGTTTTTCTTCTGCATTTAGGACTGTGTCTTTGGTATGTTGGCTAAATTTCAAAGCTTGTATTATTATAATCTAATTGTTGTGAATGAATTTATTTACACTTGTTATTGGTGTCTCCAGATGTTGATGTGGATAAGCCGGATGAGAAGTCTATTATGACCTATGTAGCCCAGTTCCTGAAATATTATCCTGACATCCACAATGCAGGCCCTGATGGGCTAGAGAATGATGTAAGTATTCGTTTTACTCCAAGTATTGCTGTGCGCCCGATTGCTGTGACACAGGTTTTTAAGCATGCTGTTTCCAAAATATTAAATTGTAATGCATTCTAATATGAGAGCTACAGAATATCGGTGATATGAAGAATAGATATCACCGATCTAGGAAGTGATTAGAGGGAATGAGTTCTCTGATTTGTACTTTGCCTATGGTAGAGAAAGCATTATTAATAGAAAGTGCTGCATAAGTTGGGAAAGATATCAGTGTTGGGATACTCCATTTTAGTAATTTAAGGATAAAAGCAATTTCATATTCGTCCCATCATTTGTTCGTCTAGATCTTGAGTCCCCTTGTTCTTCTCAATTTGATGAAAACTAATTTTGACTTTTAGGTTTTATTAAATAAATTGCTGCTTACATCGCACAGGCAAATTTGTAAAAGTTCTAATTATTCACTGTGGTTAGATATTTTTAGCCTTTTAATAGATTAAATAACATTTGTATTTTTCATACTGCTCAAATGACATATGCTCATTGTAATAAATAACAAAAATTGTAAGAAAGAAAGAAAGAAAGGATCTCTATTTGATCTTCTAGAGAGAATGTATTCTAGAAAAAAAAATAATGTCTTAGTGTGAGTTCCAAACATTTTTCTATGTGTATATAGAAAAACATTATATTTTAACAAAAATAGAATCATAATATACATACAATTTAAAACTTTCTTTTCATTGTACAAAATTGTTCCTGTCATTCTCCCCAGGTGATCCTATATATGCTCAGTAATTTATTTGTTCAATCTTAATCTTTAGAATTGTTTTAGTTTTTTGCTGATATAAGCAATGCTTCTATAAACAATTTTGCAGTAAAACAGTGTTTTTACAGTTTTTTTTTTAATTTTTCCAAAGTTAGAAGCAGGGAGGCAGTCAGATAGACTCCCATATGTGCCTGACTGGGATCAACCTGGCATGCCCACCAGGGGGTGATGCTTGGCCCATCTAGGGCATTGCTCTGTTGCAGTAGGAGCCATTTTAGCACCTGAGGTGAAGGCCGTGGAGCCGTCCTCAGCGCTCAGGGCCAGCTTTGCTCCAATGGAGCCTTGGTTGCGGGGCGGGGGGGTGGGGGGCAAGAGAGAGATAGAAAGGAAGGAGAGGAGGAAGGGTAGAGAAGCAAATGGACGCTTCTCCTGTGTGCCCTGGCCAGGAATCGAACCCAGAACTCCACACACCGGGCCGATGCTCTACTCTGAGCCAATTGGCTAGGGCCTACAGTTATTTCTTAGAAATGTACTTCCTAGCCTAAAGAATCTACAGACTTTTGATGATTTTTTTAAAATGTTTTTTCAAATCTCTTGCAGGAGAGTTTGTCCCATTTTACTCTCTAGCCAGCACACCAGAAAGCCTGATTTCCTGGTCCCACCCCCCACTCGCTCCTCACATCTTTAATAACAGTGGATATTAGCATATTCCTAATTTAAAAGTAGTATTTTTTTATTATACAGAGATGGATTTACTGCTATATTTATAATTAGTTATAAGGCAAAAATGGCACTAGAGAAAGTAATGAATGGAATTTTCAAAATGTGTTCAATGCTATCTCTCCGTCTTAACTGCTTACTCTCATCTAGAGTTTTCAGGGCAGTTTGAGATTATAATGATGAGCAACAGGGAAAACAAAAAATAATAATAAAAACAGGTTTTCTAAAAAACACAATCTCAGGTTTAAGGAAGAAAAAGGCCAGGGTAACATAGCCCAAAGTTTTTAGATAGGAAAAGACATTGCAATAGAAATCAGTAACTTCATAGAAGAATTAAGCAAAACTATAATTAGTGGTGTTTCCTAGGTTGCTTGGATGAAGCTAATGCAGCATTTGATAGAGCTAAAGAAGTTTCTTAAAATCTATAGTTTCAGGAAAACTTTTTTGTTCCTGGCTAGGGTTCAGGAAGGAAACATTGACCACCTTAAAATTAATTATTATCAATTAATTTATAGACAGATACTTTTCCATTGCTTTTTTTCTTGTTTTCTATATAATTTTTGTCCCTGATTTATATTATGTTTCTATACATTATCTTTTCATATTGTTAGGAAATATTTCCAGGTTTCCCATGTTTTGCAAATTATATCCAAAATCTTAAGGTAAGATTTAAGTAATCTTGAATCAATGACCTCTTTCAAACACCCTACATTCCATAGTTCATTAGCCATTCCTTTGCATGTATTTGTCTTTATTTACACATTTCCTTTAATACCTTAATTCTGTTATTTCCTTTTCCTTCCCATTAGAGCAAATAACATCAATTGTAGTTACAGTCTAAGCCACTCCCATGAACTTTCTTACTAATCTTTAATTATATGATGACATCAATTAATCCTCTTTAATAACAATAGCACTAATACAAGGGATAATTTGCAGTGACAATGTTTGTTTTTATTATGTTTGAAATGGAAAATAAAAATAAAGTTTAAGTTTTATATTTTAAATAATTAAGTAGGAGTCATTAATTGAAATAGGAAATATTCAGTTAGTTTATAATCCTGAGTTAATCACATCTCTTCTGCGCAATATTGGGTCACATGGTTTATTTATTTATTTATTTATTTATTTTTGTATTTTTCTGAAGCTGGAAACGGGGAGAGACAGTCAGACAGACTCCCACATGCGCCCGACCGGGATCCACCCGGCACGCCCACCAGGGGCGACGCTCTGCCCACCAGGGGGTGATGCTCTGCCCCTCCGGGGTGTTGCTCTGCCCACGACCAGAGCCACTCTAGCGCCTGGGGCAGAGGCCAAGGAGCCATCCCCAGCACATCTTTGTTCCAATGGAGCCTTGGCTGCGGGAGGGGAAGAGAGAGACAGAGAGGAAGGGGGGTGTGGAAAAGCAAATGGGCGCTTCTCCTATGTGCCCTGGCCGGGAATCGAACCCGGGTTCCCCACACGCCAGGCCGACGCTCTACCACTGAGCCAACCGGCCAGGGCCAGGGTCACATGGTTTAGTCAAAGTTTGTGACATATAAGTACTCAAAAATATTTGTGGAGTTAATGATTATGACGTGTTTCCCATATCCAAGCTACCCTGTACTATAGTTTTCTCATCATTTTTTATATGTCACCTAAACTTGAGCTGAAGGACCTGCCAAGACAATTGACTTTATGGCAACATTACAATAGAATATCAGAAGTAATTTATTTCAGACCTGATGTTAAATTAATTTTTATTTCTGGTAGACCAAGAGCATTTTGTTCCTCTAGGCTCATAAGAATGTATAATTAGCGCTTTTATAAACATGAAAGTCAACCAATAATAAAGCCTGTGTCTTGATCACATTCACTGTTCATTCAGAAGAGCCACCATCAGGGAGCTGAAGCTTTGGAGTCTTGGCCTCCCATTCCATTTGTTTCTCTAATTCACTGTGTTATCAGTCCCTCATTTATTTCAGTTACATATTGAGTAATACTGGGTGCCAGACACTGTGTTAGGCTGGAGTAGAAAAGATACACGAGTTAATATAGAGAGGAAAAAGAGACAGTTTAGTGGATGATAAAATATAGTGCATTTGGAGTGACTATTGAAGCTCAGGTTGTTATGGGATCATAGAGAAGTGTTCTCAAAATATGGCACCTGGACCAGCAACATCAAATTCATCTGGAAACTTGTTAGAGATACGAATTCTCAGCCTCCGCCTTAGACTTACTGAGCCCGAAAGTTGGAGGGCGGTGCCCAGCCATCTGTTTTCACAAGCTCTCCGGTGATTCTAGTGCACAGGAAGGTTTGAGGGCCACTGCCAGAGACTTCTGGGTTAGAAGGTAGCTTCTGGCTCCGAGCAGGCTGAGCTGAGCTGAGCTCTGAGGGAGGCATTATCCAGGGGAAATGTTCCATGCAGAGGACGGTTGCCTTTGCAAGACTGGAAAGCGAGAGAGGGCATGAAGCTCGATAGTGTTGTGTAGCAATCTCCGTAGTGGGTGTGTTACAGAGATTATCTCTGTTGTTCCCAAACCATGGAAAGGGCGTGTGATGACTCCTCAGATGAAGGTACAACAGTGCGGAGGTTAAGAATAAGGCAAGCAAGCAAACAAACAAACAAAAAGATGTGCCCAGATCCCAGAGTGAAACCATGTCAGAACCAGAATTTCTAACCACCTTTGCCTGCCTCTGTAGCCACGCCCTCTACTCCATCCCTTCTCCTGTCAACAGAGACACTTGTTATTTCTGGCACAGGGCTGGGATCATCCAGTGAGATGCTGTAATTGAAAGCTATCTGTAGGTGCCAAAAAAAATCATGTTAAATCTGTTTACGATTACTTTGGCATTCATACCAGATAAGAAATCTTGATGAAAAATTAGAATAGTTTTACTTATTCGATGTTAGAACGGCTCTTGTTGTTATTTGTGGAAACAACATGTAAATCTCCAATTCTTTTGTTGTTTTCATTTTTGAGATGAGAGTGGTGTCCTAGATGAATTTATTCAGCATATAAATTCATTTAGTAAAATCTTATTGGTGCCATGTTGCCAGGGTCTAGAAATACCACACAGATACGTGTGTTTTCTGTTCATATGGAGCTTATAACACTGAATAATATTTTCCAATAATATACACAAGTATTCTGGTGTTATTGTGACTGTACCTTCTTGAATTTGGTCAAGATTAATCTCGCCCAGAATAGTCCTCTGGGTTGCCAATGGCCTGGGATTGAGAAGCGAAAGCAGGTCTGTTTCTACTTCCATTCCAGCCGTGACTCTGAGTGATTTTTAACTTAGGACATTCCTTTCTTGCAGGTATTTTCTTAATTAAATGAGGGTGAGGGATTTCTTTTTGAGGCAGAAAAACATAATTTCAGTATTCAAAGATTATTAAGATGGTATTTTTACAGAATTAACTTTTGTGTTTTTACTTTCCCTAAGGGGTGAGGGTAGGAGAATACTTTTCAGAGAGAATTGAAACTTATTAAATGTTAAGTCTATTCTAGGATCAGTCAGGTGTTAATCAGCAATTACACAAAGGCACAGTAGTTACTAATAAAATTGTAATGCCTGCTGGTTTCTAGAGAGAAGACAGGCTGATTCTGAAGGAAGTGAAAGTTTGGATAGAACAATTTGAAAAAGATTTGACAAGGGCACAGGTGACAGAGTCAAATCTGCAGGATAAATATCAGGTAATGTATGAAACAAATTTCAATTTTTAAAAGCTTTTCATGAGTCATATCTGTGTGTATCATTTAATCTATGTTTAATCTTTCAAATGACATTAATGACAATAGTCTGTAAAAAATAATGTTCATTATCTTGTTTGCATGTACTTTAATAATTGTATTTCCGTGTAAATATGTAGTTTTAAATTTTATGGGCTTATACTGTATATGCAAGGCTGAGACTTCATGAATTTTTCAGAACTCAGAGTCTTATAAATGACCCAGAACACAAACATCTAGTTATTTTTTTATACAACTTATGATTTTACAGATGTCACATAACAACAACAAATCCACCAAAAAAAAAAAAAAAAAAAAGACACTGATGCCAAACTGAAAATTACTTTAAAATAAGCTGAACTGAATAAAGGATTGCACCATGAACATTTGGAGTGGGCCCATTAATGGAATCCATTTCTACCATGACCTGCCTTGTTCAAACAATTGCATTTGGCTTGAGTCCAGAGTGATTATTGTTTCCCCGGTCTCATTACACCGTTATTCATTGGATTTTGACTTCCAGTTTCCAATTCTAAGACACAAAATCATATACTAGGCTTTCCAATTAAGTTGTGGTTTATTCCATGTAGCATTGACATTTCGCCTTATTTAACATAGCATTGCATTTTAATAGCAAAGCTATAATGTATTTTAGTCTATAGTGCATTTCAACCATATTTGCTACAGAAAGGTAGCATAATGTGAGAGAGTCAATATGGCAAATAAGAATAGATTTAGCTATTGCATTATATGTGATTTTATATAATTATATCTATACAGGATGCCTGAATTTAGATAGATGATGCCATCAACATTATATTTGATGAACATGGCAAAGTGGACAATATGTTCTTATATGTAGTATATACTTTTTTAGCTGAATTTTGAAATTCAGTGTAATCTTTTTTCCCAAAACTAATTTTCTGGGATGAGAACCATTTAAAAAAGTTATTAAACCAGTAAATTGAGACTAGAAATGCAAAGACAAAGTGAATATACTTATTTAGTCCATGAATGAGTTTTAGTTTTAGCATAAATGATCAAAAACTAAGTTGTAAGCTATAAAGTCACCTGTTGCACAGAGTCATTTTGTAAAAGAGAAGCAAAGGACTGGAAAAGCACGGAACAGAAACGCTCCTTTCAGGCCAAATAGTATAACCAGTTTCGTGAAGTAGGGTTAGCAATCACCCGAAATCTGAACATAGGGAACGTCTCCCTGTGTTTGTGGGTTTGTTGTGTCATCGGCATTTTTTCTATAAGCTTTTTAATCGACAGTGTATTTTTTCAGGTTTTGCATGGGTAGAATTTTGTGGAATAAAATTAAAGATTGATTTTATATTTTGGTATTTTTAATTACATTAAGTTAGAAGAATGGGAGGTAATTGTGGTAAAATATTTATTCACCACCCCGCCCCAGTGTTCTTCCTGTGGATTTGCATGTTTGTTTACTCTAAGACTTAAAATTCTTCTAGATATGTTATCTGTTAGATTCTGTAGGACCATTCTCATATTCTTTAACATAACTGTGTACTTACTGGTCATTTCAATTCATTTTGTACATGAAGTTCTATTTAGGATGTGTTCATTAAAAATCAAATGGAGGGAAGAGACGTGCAGAGAGCCCCTAGCGTGAGACCCAGCTCATAGTCAGGGCACGATGAATGGTAGCTGCTGTTAGTATCATATCTGTTATTATCATTATCAACAGCATATACTGAGTGTTATCCAAATATAAGGATTGTTATTTAGGAAATGTAGTTTCCTGTGCTTTTGGGTTTTTTTTGACTCATTGCCATGTTGTTGCTGTTTTTCCTCTTTCAGTCATTTAAGCACTTCAGAGCTCAATATGAAACAAAAAGGAAACAGATTGAACATTTACTCCAACCATTACATAGAGACGGTAAACTGTCACTTGACCAAGCACTGGTCAAACAGTCCTGGGATAGAGTGTCCTCCAGGGTAAGTTCCCCTGCAGTTCATTTCATTAGGGCTTACGTAATTTAGTCAAAAATATTTTCCGTCATCCTTTTCTACACAGCGATGTTGCACCAGGTCCCCCTGCCTCTGTCTCAGGTAGGAAAGGCTTTAACTGTGGGAGAATCTTTGTCCTTTGAGTGAATGGAAGTGCTTAAATAACAACTGTTTCCTGCCTTGCCTGCCCTATGCGTGATGTCACCATTGACCAGATGACAGACTGACGTCATGGAAGACCATCTGGGTTACTTCTCACTTTGCACAAATAAACTCTGGGTTGTTTAGAATTGCAGCTTTCACAAATTCTCCATTTTCATAATCCTGTTTCATCAATAGTTAGTAACCTTCCTATATTCACATTCATTTTTATATTCTCTAATTTCACATACCTTCTTATCTGGTCTTTTGTGAACCTGCAAGGAAATTGCTCCGTAACTTTAATATTAATACTTTGCAAACTTAAAGACCGCGACTTCAAAACCTCTGACATTTCTACTACTATAGGACTGTTTGCCTTGAACGTACCCTATTTTCTTCATTTTTTAGTCTACTTTCCCATAAACATTACCAAAGAATAGCTTAGTTTCCAAGCACCTTAACCCCCATGCTACTGGCAGTTCATCGAGTGTGGAAATGGTGCTTGAGGACTGAATAAAGTGGAAGACATGCAAAGATGGTCGAAAGTTATATGTTGTAGAAAGAAGCCTGAATACTTGTCTTCTATGACCGTGATTGTTCTGGACCTGTTCTCACCTGCAGGACGATACGCATGAGCAGGGGCACAAGCCCCTGCAGCCTTGAGGAGGCCACTGTACCCAATCTTGTCCCTCTCAGCGAGAGCCACACTGACAGTCAGGGGGTGCTTTGTGCTTTTCCTGTAAGAAGATGGCTAAGCTCCCTACAACAGCTTTCCATGTCTAAGATGTATTTTGTTTCTTCCAACTTGTTTATAACTGTGATTTCCTCCCCATTCTCAAAGCATCACAATCAGAACACAGATAATTTCTTACTTGATATTTATGAAATTAACCTGATATAGGCTTTAAAATCATCTGAGGGAATTTCAGAAATTGCCTTCTGTCTTAAGAGATAATTCTGTTCTTCTACTTTTGTATTTCAGCTCTTTGATTGGCACATACAGCTTGATAAATCTCTTCCTGCCCCTCTGGGCACCATAGGCGCCTGGCTCTACAGAGCAGAGGTGGCCCTGAGGGAGGAAATAGCCATTCAGCAGGTCCACGAGGAAACGGCCAACACCATACAACGGAAACTTGAGCAGCACAAGGTAAGATTCTGATCAGGCCACCTTCCAGCATGCCGCTCTTTGCCGACCTGGACTGGTTCACCCCTCCTTAGGCAACCTGGTGGTCCCCCTCTCCCGGGAGGTCACCATCTTGATGCAGAACTTAGTGCTAACACCCGATTGGCATAGCGCACTACAGCCCAGAGCTCCTGGGCTCAAGCGATTCTCCCGAGTAGGGAGGATCTTAGCCTCCCGAGTAGCTGGGACTACAGGCGTGTGCCACCATGCCCGGCACAGCATGCCACTCTTGATGTGGTCGGGAGATGCAGTCTGTCGAGAACTTGCACTGCCACGGGTTTCCCAGGTGTCCACGCATACTGACTCAGTGATATCGCGCTTCTCAGAAGTTCTCCGAGCCGGGTGGCTCTCCTATACCTGTTCATCAGAGTTCCCGAAGATTGTTCCCTGAGGCACTTTCCAGTCGTTCTGTGGCTCTGTTTCGTCTGCAGTTATCTTTGCTATTTTATTTCTGTTGCTATGTCTTATTTTGTGAAAGATGAGCCCACAGACTACGTGCACTTGCATAATAATGTAATTGGCCTTTGGCTTCAGACCTCATTCCTGCTTCTGTTTTCAGAGAAAGGCGGGTCACATCCTCAAGGTGCCGAGGCGGGGGTGGGGGGGGTGCAGGTGGTGGTGTCCGGAATTTGTGTCCTATGGCTTCTTAGTCATCTGTGATGGTTTTTAAGCTCACTGCGCATTCGGTTGTGCTTAGTGTAATTTCTAATATACTTCCACTTTGTGTTTTGCGATAGGTTTTAACTAAAAGTGCTGTTTTTCATTAGCACAGTGCTTCATTTTGTGCAGTTGAACTTATGTACCTCATTCATTGTCTCATGGTGAGGATTACTGTAAATGTGAATAACAACTGGCAAGCAGAGATTTCTACTCCTGACCACGTGTACAATTTTGTGGCTCATGTGTATTTTCTGCTGTATTATTGATATAATATTTTGTAAACTACTCCGAGGAAATAGAGTATTGTATATTCTAGTGTAAATTATAAAGCAAAGCCGTACAAGTCTTGTTTCGTGCTCCTCTAGAACATTACCGTTTGGAACTAGAGACATAGAGATCTCATGGGATTTCAGCTCCGGGCCCTTTCAGCTCAACTTACTCAACCCCGGCTAGCTCATCCCACAAGACTGACAAGAGTCTGTGATCCTAGACAATCGGTCAGGGTCCTGCAGCCATTGATTCTTAACTCCTCTTCATTTATAATCAGTACCTTCAGACACTTTCAGTTGTACTGGTTATTGGCTATTTCTTAGCCTTCTTTACTCACCACCAGAACAGCACCAACACACACATACACACACCCTAGGAACCACCTCTCGGAGGAGAGCATGACTTCAGGGTCTACTCCTACGTTAGAGGGACACACAGAAAATCTGGACCTGTTCTGAAGATGAGGAGTAAGAGACCAAGTCACGAGAATGAATGTTCCTGGGTCTGGGCCAGGTTAGAGTTTCTCAGAAGCATAGCAAAGCCTGGGCCATGTCAATGTTGAGATTCCCAGGATATTAAAGATAAGAGAAAAATGCTAAACCAGTGTTACACAAATGATACCACATTAACAAATTAAGAATTCACCTTAAGTACAATTTTAAAAAATTTTCTTCATGCAAATAGTGTAACTATCAAAACAGTGCTTAACTGATGTGAATGTTTCGTACAAGAGAAGCCACCTTTGGGTTTTAATCAATATTAAAGCTATATTGATTACAAGTTAGATGTGTCAGTTTAGCCAATGTGCACTGAAGGCCTACTATGTGCCAGGTTTTGGCACCAGGGAGACTTGTAAAGGTCTAAAGTTTTGAGGAAAAGCATGTGTTTGTTGTTTATCTAATAGACTGCCATCTGATTGAAATGCTCCACCAGAGTGAAAATGTCCTAGAATATTAACAGTGCTGTTTACTAGGTTGTGAGGTTTAGCAGAAATATTAACTCACGGTAGGCTGTAAGCAGCATCAGCCCCTGGTGGGAGATGCATTTCAATTGGAAGGCGTGCTGTTAGCATGTCTCAGTGACTATGTAATGCAAGGCTCTTCCTGACTCTTTTGGCTCCATGGAGGAAGACCCTGTGCCAGCCACCAAGTGTGTAGCCAGAAGCATCTCTCTGCCAGCATGCAGTACACAACCATAATCCAGAAGTGAAGAGGAGCAGGGAGAAGGGAGCAGTGGGAATCAGAGACAATGGCTATCTGGGACTGAAAACCAGAAAGGGCTGGGCTGAAAGACCGGGAATGGGATGAGGCAGCCATAGAAAGTAAGCAGAGGCAGGTAGGGGCCAAGATGAGGTTCAAGGCAATGCCTCAGAATGATCTTTTCTACCAAGTCAGGAACTTGTACTAGGTCTGGGGACAGGTACTTGAAGTCGTAAAGGCATAAAACAGTGTAATTGTCGATTATAAGACCAGTTCTCACTCATTCAAAATATCTTTATTTGGCGCCTACAATAAGCTAAGCTTTAGTGATGTGAGAAGTGAGAATCATGGTTAAGATAACCAAATTTATACATTTTCTCAATCACAGAAAAATCAGCCATCCGTTTAGTGTCACTATTCTGCTCTAATATGTTGGGCTCACTTGGAAATGCAATAAACCAATAAAAGCACAAAAATGAGACTCATCAATACATGAGCAAGAATGTTTTTTGAGTCCTGGCCGGTTGGCTTAGCGGTAGAGCGTCGGCCTAGCGTGCGGAGGACCCGGGTTCGATTCCCGGCCAGGGCACACAGGAGAAGCGCCCATTTGCTTCTCCACCCCTCCACCACGCTTTCCTCTCTGTCTCTCTCTTCCCCTCCCGCAGCCAAGGCTCCATTGGAGCAAAGATGGCCCGGGCGCTGGGGATGGCTCTGTGGCCTCTACCTCAGGCACTAGAGTGGCTCTGGTCGCAACATGGCGACGCCCAGGATGGGCAGAGCATCGCCCCCTGGTGGGCAGAGCGTCGCCCCTGGTGGGCGTGCCGGGTGGATCCCGGTCGGGCGCATGCGGGAGTCTGTCTGACTGTCTCTCCCCGTTTCCAGCTTCAGAAAAATGAAAAAAAAAAAAAAGAATGTTTTTTGAGAATGTTATCTTTGCCTCCGAGTCTTAAAGTAATTATGGCTCATGTCATCAAAACTTAAATATGCGATCAACATCTAGAATTCTTTTTGTTTGTTTGTGGCAAAAACAGAGAGAGACAGAGAGAAGGATAGATAGGGACAGACAGACAGGAAGGGAGAGAGATGAGAAACATCAATTCTTCATTGCAGCTCCTTAGTTGTTCATTGATTGCTTTCTCGTATGTGCCTTGACTGGGGGGCTACAGCAGACTGAGTGACCCTTTGCTCAAGCCAGCGACCTTGGTCTCAAGTTGGTGAGCCAAGCTTGCTCAAACTAGATGAGCCCGCACTCAAGCTGGCGACCTCGGGGTCTCAAACCTGGGTCCTCCGCGTCCCAGTCCGACGCTCTATCCACTGCACCACCGCCTGGTCAGGGAAGATCTAGAATTCTTTATTTATACATATACATTCTTCACATTTTTTTCTCTTCCTCTCACCTTCTCTCTCTCTCTTTCTCTCTCTCTCTCACACACACACACTCTTTCTCTCTCTCTCTCTCTCTCTCTCTCACACACATACACACACACACACACACACTCAACACCCACATTTCTTTCCCCTCAGACCCCAATTAGACTCTTATCAAAATTCTTCATAGTTCCGTATTTATTGTTGACATTATAATTCTATAAACGCTGTTTTCAGTTGAACAGAGACTATGCACAGCAATTGGTTTTCCTCGAAATCAGCAACAGGTTTGTTGTTTATTTAGTTTTCTTCATATTTGCTCAGACTCTCCTTGAATTCTCTAACTCTCCTCCCAATACTTTGGGATGTGTCAGGAGTGACGTCAACTCAATCCCCTCCTAGATCTTCACTCAGAGCCCACTGAGCTGCTTGCCCCTGCTCCCCTCCCATGGTGGTCACCTAGGCACTCCCTTCCTCACACTAACCATTCATTATACTTAATATATAGGCAGTTTTTGAAAACTGAATTCAGATAAGCTTTTAAGCACGATTTTTTAAAGGGTCAACTTTTTGTTTCTACCAATTTTTTTGTTACTTTTTAAAAAAAAATTAACTTGCATGTACGTAGAAACATACTTATTCTGGAAAACAAGGTACACCTCTACTATCTTTTCTATTTTTTAGATACTCTACTGTTCAGTTACCTAGAAAGATAACAACAATAATAAGAGCTAATTATACTTGAGAATTTAGCTATGTCTCAGTGCTAAGTACTTAATTCCACTGAACACTTGACATTTGGGATATGAAATAGGAATTATTATTCTCATTTTATATATATATATTTATTATTATTATTATTATTGTTTGTATTTTTCTGAAGCTGGAAACTGGCAGGCAGTCAGACAGACTCCCGCATGTGCCCGACCGGGATCCACCCGGCACGCCCACCAGGGGGCGATGCTCTGCCCATCCGGGGCGTCACTCTGTTGTGACCAGAGCCACTCTAGTGCCTGAGGCAGAGGCCATGGAGCCATCCCCAGCGCCCGGGCCATCTTTGCTCCAATGGAGCCTCGGCTGTGGGAGGGGAAGAGACAGACAGAGAGGAAGGAGAGGGGGAGGGGTGGAGAAGCAGATGGGCGCTTCTCCTGTGTGTCCTGGCCGGGACTCGAACCCGGGACTTCCACACGCCAGACCGATGCTCTACCACTGAGCCAACCAGCCAGGGCCTATTATTCTCATTTTTAAGATCAGTGAACTTTAGGCAGAAAGAGGTTATGTGCATTGCCCACAATCACATACTTGACAATACAGGATTTTTTAAGCGCTAAGCTTAAAATGTGCCCACAAAACTATTGTATATAATACATATAGAGTGATTAATCTTACTCATTTCTATTAGTAGTATTGCTTTGACAAAATAAGGTTCTCAGTCTTAAGGAATCATAGAGTCATCAGACTCTAACCATCCTTACTGCAGTTATTGACCCAACCTAGATCACTCTCCTTCCTTTCTTGAAGATTTTATTCTCTGGAACACAATATAAGCCATGATTTTTTTTTTTTTTTTGTATTTTTCTGAAGTTGGAAACGGGGAGGCAGTCAGACAGACTCCTGCATGCGCCCGACCGGGATCTACCCGGCATGCCCACCAGGGGGCAATGCTCTGCCCATCTGGGGCGTTGCTCTGTTGCAACCAGAGCCATTCTAGCACCTGAGGCAGAAACCATAGAGCCATTCTCAGCACCTGGGCCAACTTTGCTCCAATGGAGCCTCGGCTGTGGGAGGGGAAGAGAGAGACAGAGTGGAAGAAGAGGGGGAGCAGTAGAGAAGCAGACGGGTGCTTCTCCTGTGTGCCCTGGCCAGGAATTGAACCCGGGACTCCTGCACGCCAGGCTGACGCTCCACCACTGAGCCAACCGGCCAGGGCCTATAAGCCATGATTTTTAATAACTTCGGTAATCTGTGGGGGATCTCTCCAGTATCCTGGACTCTCAGTTTCTTGACCGCCTCTCTCTGACTGAACCTGTCCTGCTTGCTGCCTTGATCCTCCTTATGTTGTCACTCGTTCCCTTTGTATTCTGCTTGTACTCAGTGCTCAGTCCTTCACATCACCCCTTGTACACACCCCAATCACCTTGTCCATGTCTCACTCGGTCCTGCTGTCCTGGTTAAAGTCCGACCCTGGTTAAAGCCACCTCTCTCCCTGGTTCCTGCCCACACAGAAGGCGCTGACTGTGGCTGGAGAAAAATGCATGGGGACTAACCCTGGGGGGCCCTTACTGCCTTACTGCTGCCTGGCACCCCAGAGGTATTCCACACCTTGTCTCCTCCTCCAGCCTCACCCTCAGCTGATGACAGGGCTTCCTATTTCCCTGGGAAAATAGAAGCAATCAAAAAAGAATTTCCGCAGGCTCCCACGACCACAGCCTCCCACCTACAGGAGTCTGTGCTCGAATACTCCGTTTCCACTTCTGTTACTATGGATGGACCATCTGTGCTCCGCGCAAAGGGCAGCCTCTGCATGTGCACTCGCTCTCGGCCTCCCTGCTCATCTCCAGAGGACCATTTCTGTTGTTCTCCCTCTGGGATTTTATCTCTGTATATGCTGGATATTTCCCGTAAAGTATGCTGCTCTTTCTCTCATCTTAAATAAATCTCTTCATTAACTAGACTTTCCTCTCCAGCTACTGTCCGTTTTTCCTCTGTTATTTTGCAACAGCAAAGCTCTTGGAAGAAATTGTCTGTGCTTTCATTGTGGTTTCAAAGCGCTCTTCCCCCATTCCTCCTAGAACCCATTCCAACCAAGTTTCCTCTGGAAACACTGTCCATCTCAAGGAGGGTTCTCCTTGATTCTCCCTCAATGACCAGTTCTCAGGCCTCATCTTTCCTCCCTGTATGGCCAGTAGTCACGGCCATCGCAGCCATGCACATGCAGGTTCTCATTGGATTCGGGCAGATGGTAAAGAAACAGTGGAGCCAAAAAAATGGTGGGCCATTCCTTTATTCAAGTCTTGCACCAGCCGACGAGCAAACACACAAGGAAAACACTTCCCTCTTCATTCAGAGCTCACAAAGCCCTGACACATTATCCGGTTCCACAACCAGGAGAATCTTCTCCAGATCCTCCTAGAATCAAAGGCCCACCATTCTTTGGCTCCACTGTTTGTTTACCGTCTGCCCGAATCTAACAAGAACCTGCATGTGGTTCTTGCCGCAATGGCGGCAACTGCTGGTCATACATACTCTTCCCCTTCAGAATCATTTTGCCTAGTTACCCCTTTATTCTTGACACACTTTTGTTATTTGGTTTCTTCATTTTCTCTCTCCTCATCTGGCTTCGGCTTTCTAGTCTTTCCACAAATGTTTATCATGTGCAAATATCATGATCTAGGCTTTTGTGACACACCCATAAGCAAAATAGGCAAAAATCCCTACCCATATGTCACTTAACTTCTAGTGGGAGGAGGAAGATAATACATAATGAACATGATAAATAAACATTGCAGTACAAGCTAAAAAGACAGGAAGCGTTAAAAGTACAATGGGTGTTGTACTTTTAAGTAAGGTAGTCAGTGGAACCTCACTGAAAACATGACATCCAGTAGGCGGGCACATTCCCACCTCGCAGCCTCTGCCTTAGCCATCATTCTGGAATGTTCTCTCTCCTGGACTTGAAACATTCTTCCACTAATATTCCCATCATGAGCCTTTCTGGCTCCTTTGGACCTTTATTGAAAGGTAACCTTTTAGTCAACCCTTTATTGGCCACCTCTTTGAAATTACTACTCCTTTCCCCCCTTCATTGTAACTGTCTTTTAATTATTTATCTTATTTATTGCTTGATTTCTGACACTGTTTTCTCAACTCCAAGGGTAAGACCATTGTTTTTTTTCTCTTGTATCCTCAGATCCTAAAAGTGGTTTAAAAAATATCTAGGCTTCCAAGTTTTTAATTGGGTTCATACTGATCATTTACGTTTTCTAAGAATTTGTCCATTTGACTAAGTTTTTAGTATTATTGTCATAAAATTGTTCAAACTATTATCTTTTGTGCCTACAATTAAGCCCCTATTTTTGTCCCACGTTGTGTCTTTGCACCTACTCACTCTCCTTAATTTCACTTTAATTAGCCTTGTTGACTTTGTCTGTTATATCCTAACCATCTTTGCCCATCTATGTTCTTATTGGAGGAATGATATTATCACTTTTTAACGGTATCACCCTGGCTGCTGTGTGAGAATAGACGGGGTTAGGGATAGCAGGTGGGACCCAATGGACCAGTTCCGATAATCCAGGTAGGGTGGCTAGAACCAGAGTGGGAGCTGTCGAGATAGTGAGAGAGGGTCAGATTCTGAACTTACTTTGAAGTCAGAGCAAAGAAAATTTCCAGCATCAGATGTTGATTGTAAAAGAAAGGGAGTCAGACATGACACTAGGATGTTTTGACTGAGCAGTTGGAAAATGGAGTTTTCATCAGTTAAGATGGAGAAACAATGAAGCGGGTTTGGGAGGAAAGATTAGTAGTTCAGTTTGAGGCATGGTCGGGTGTGGGACTTGTCACATTTAAGTGGACATGAGGAATGGGCAGCAGGAGAAGAGAAAGAGGAGCTCAGAACAAGGGTATAAACTGAAGGTAAATACTGGAATCATTGGCATACAGAGGGATGTTGAAGCTCTGGGGCTAGAGAAATCAAATAAGGAAATTACATAGAGAAGAGAAAAGGATTAAGACCTTAGCCCTGAAGGAACCTAATGTTAAGAAATCAAAGAGTGTGAGAAAGAGCCATCAGTAAGGTAAGAGGCAACCCAGCCACTAGGCAGTCTTCGAAGCCCAAGGAAGCAGTGGACCATGGACGGGGTGTTTTCAGTAGAATGGCCACAGCTCTCCTTTTAAAACGCAGGTCAGTTGACTTGACCCCTCTGCTCAAAACTCTCCACTGGTTCCCATCGACTAAAAAAAAACACCAAAAATTCTTACAAAGGCCCGTGAGGCCCATAGGTCTGTCGTCCTTTCTCTCCTGTTCCCTCCCACCCCCCTAACCTGCTGTCCTGATTGTCCCCTTTGCTTTGTCTCAGTCCCTGCGGGAATATGCTGTTCACTCCCACAGCCGTGGAAATCTCTCAGCTCCCCCTGCAGTTCTATAGCTTCTTGTTTTCTGTATTCTGAGGCTTACTGGATGTGTTCAAGTTCAGAATGAATGTATCTTGTAGCAAATTGCAGGTTTCATCATTAAGTAGTTAATAACTTATAATGATTTCTGTAATGAAATCCATTTTTTTTCTGATACTAATGTATTTATACCAGCTTCCTTTCACTCGTATTTGCCCAGCAGGTTGTTTGCCATTCTATTAACTGCAACCTATCCATGTTCTTAATGTGTCGGTGCATCTCCTGTAAGAAGCAGATGGTTCTGTCTCACTTGGTTGTACTTTATTTGTCTGATCTGACCATCTCTGCCTTTTAACTAGTGACTTTGTAGTCTATTTACACTTATTTGTAATTATTGGTGTACTTAAGTTGGTTTCTACCATCTGACTTCTCCCTTTCAATTTGCCCTACTTTGTTTTCCTACCTTCTTGCTATTTACAAGTTGACTTGAAGAGTTTTTGTTTGTTCGTTTGCTTGCTTGTTTTTCCTATTCTGTGTTGTTTCTTCTACTGGTTTGAGAGTTATAAATGCCATAGAGTGTAATTGCCCTTGAAATTATGCCACGGATTCTTAACAAAATTGAAAGTTAAACAATATCTCAACCTCTTAATCAATGTAAGGAATTAAGAACAGTTCACCTAGAGCATTCTCTTTCTAACTTACAAGTTGTTGTCAAGTATTAAATTACTTAGATTTTTCTAACGCTATAAATTTGTTGTTTCTGCTGATTCTCACTCATGGTGGCCTGTTTCCTGTGTTTGAGGCTCTTTGCTTTCCTCTGCCTGTATTTGAATTTGCTACCAACCAGGCCCACATCGGTGTCTTTGAGGGAGGGCTCTGGCTAAATGTAGGGGTCTCAGTCTCGATGTTTTTACCTCATTCAAGTTGCAAGACAAACTCTCCTGCAGCGAAGGAATAGATATTTGGTTGAGACAATTTTTTCAATTTGTTTTTGCTCATGAGTTTGTGATCCAGTTCAAGGTCATGTTTCACTGAGAGTGGGAGATCTGAAAGATTTCACTTAGTTCCTGTGAACTTACAGCAAATTAAAGTCATATGCTGCGCTGGCTGTTTTATAGGCAGGCGGCCTATCAGAGGACCCAATGACATCACACCAGCTGTAGTTCTTCAAACATATGTTTGAAAATGCCTTTGTCTGTTTTGATATTCCATCAAGATTTTTTCAATGAACTGGATATTTACAACTACAATAGGGAAAACTTCTTAGAAAGCAACTGACCGTTTGGATATTCCAATATAGTCACAGACCTCTATCTGTACGTTAACATATAGTCACACATAGCACGTCAGGGCTGGATGTGGTAATGGCTCTAAATTTGCCCTGATATCACTTGGAGGAGTTTCAGCCAAGATCATTCACCATGAAATTGTGTCTTGTAACAGAAAAGAGGTAAAGAGTGACTAAAGCACTCACAGTCAGCCTCTGCTCTAGGACAGTCCTCTGTCCTCTTGATCAGCTTGGTTGCACATATTGCACCCTTTCTGGGCAAGAGTGACTTGTGAGTATCTGTCTAGTTACCTACAGATTCAAAGCAGGTCGAAATGTAGTCATAGCAAAATACATCAGGATAGAAATGGTTTGCCTCTGACTTTATCTACAATGTAAAAATTAATGCCCCTTCTCAAAAACAATTAATTTCACTTATATGAACAAACATTTATGACTTTAGCATTTTAATTTAGAACATGAAAGCCTTCAATTTTTTCCACCCATCAAGTTTTTCTCAATATGGCTCTTTTTTGCTTCTGTTTCCTCTAATTAATCCACTGAATCCTTGTGTGAAAGAAACAATATTCATTTAAACACATCATTCTGGTGGGCTAATGTGTCTTACTTTGCAGGGTGTGACAAACGGTTGAGTATTTTTTCTGCTTTTGAGAAATAAACTAAGCTCTAGAAAATAGGCATGAAGATTTCACCTCTGTCTTTCTTTAAAATTGGCCAGGAATTGTGAAATTCATGTAAGTCTGTACATAAGTAAATTTGTCGACAGGGAAAAACTCAGAAAACAAATCAAGAAAGATTCAAATTAACTTAAATAAAATATTCAAATTATTGACTTCTATACAGTCTGCAAAGAATATTTATAAACATAACACATGATATCTATGGGAAATTCTCTTTGCTTACTTGAAATCTTCTAACCATGAGGATACTTTCATAATACATTGTCATAAACTGGCTTACTTTAGATAGCAAGCAGATATCACTTTATGATAGCTTGCATGCATTCAAAATAAAATTAACAATAGTCTAATAGTTTTTACCATTAAAGGGTTAAATTCATTGTGCTTAATTTTAAGCTTTTAAAAACCAACACATCTAAAATTCAAGGGAGGAAAAGAACACCACCAATCATGGTTTATAGCAATCATTACATTTTCTTTTTGGCTCATGTACCTTTAAAATGTGTGAATGCATTGCTGTGCAAGTGGCATGTGTGTTTCAATGATGCCATAGTTATTAAATGCAGCGCTAAGCCCAGGGCCTCCTAGACAACACGGGGCTCCTGAACAAGGTGCAAACCCGGGGTAGGCACCGCGCCGCATGAGCCTGTGGCAGAAGCGGCACATTGTTGAACACATTGACTCATCGGTGCAGGCTGGAAATTATGCTTCCTAGCCTCCTGTGAACATGCTGCCTCATTTCTTTTTTAAAATTTTTTTAAAAATTGTATCTTAGGATCTGCTTCAAAACACAGATGCCCACAAAAGAGCCTTCCATGAAATCTACCAGACCAGGTCCGTCAACGGGATCCCAGTGCCACCTGATCAATTAGAGGACATGGCTGAGAGGTAAGAGAATGTTTTAAAGGAGGTCTCTTTTTAAAATGCTCCGGTGAATGCTTTTTCCATTTCTTTTCTTTTCAATGATTTTTTTTTTCCAGAAATGCTTACATTTGGTACAACAAAATTGGGCTCCCATAACATATGTTTAAGAATGTCAACATTCTAATATGTTATTAATTGAAAAGAGTAAACCTGAATATATTCAGAGCCTAGAAATCAGAGAGATGGTTTCTTCAGAGGCTGTATTTTTGTTCAGTACTGTGAGGAACATTATGTAATATTGCAAGAGCAGTTTATAAAAGAAACAGATGAGAGGTGTTGGCAGGGGAAAGAGCTCCATCTAAGACTTCAGTCGATCCTGATTTGCTTTGAAACCCACACGCAGAAAAGGAATCCGATCTCCAGATAGTGATTGATCAGCCGGAGTTTAGAAGACCGTGTACCTGCAGTATGTTTCAGGCTGACTGTAACAGGTTAAGTAAGCACCGTTCTGTTTCTATTAGTTACATTCTGTGAATTCTCGGTGTTTCATTTCTAGGTTTCATTTTGTTTCCTCCACATCAGAACTACACTTAATGAAAATGGAATTTCTAGAATTAAAGTACCGTCTGCTCTCACTACTGGTTCTTGCAGAGTCAAAGCTGAAATCTTGGATCATCAAGTATGGGAGGAGAGACTCGGTGGAGCTGCTTCTACAGAGCTACATCGTAAGTCCCTCCGGGCTTTCGGGGGATCAGAGGACCTGTGGATTTAGCATTGAATGCCTACCAGTTTATGTGACACTGTTCATTTAATCTTGAATTTAAACATGAAAGATACCAATGTGTTAAATGGCTTCAGTATAAGTTTGTGAGCTGTTCACAACAATCTGAAATATACACCTATATTCTTTGGAAATATAAAAGGTTTTGCTGCATTAATTATACTGAAGCATTGTGACTGAATTTATTGCTCAAAGAAGAAAAGTTTTTTTGCATTGCCTAACTGTGACTGTGAACTCACTCACCATTTAAACAGAGTGAAGATACTTACAGATTAGCTCTTTAAGAGCAATCTTTAAGAGCAATTCTCAGTTGCCCTAAACTATTTTTTTTTTAGATTAGTGCAGCATGTCTTTTTTTTTTTTTTTTTTTTTTTTTTACAGAAAAGAGGCAAACTGTTTAAAACTGTACCTGTACAGAGATGCCACCACATCGAGTGGGGAATCTGGTCATAATTTATACATATAGCAGCATGTCTTTTTTATGGTTATTCCCTGAGCTTTTTTGCTGCTTGTGTGCATCCAGGATAAGGAAGATTTTATCTGTAAATCTCTGTACCAATCTGTGTATCTTTAATTTATAAAGATTATCTCATATTTTGGGCTATCAGCATAGATAACGCTGTATCTACATAGAATAGTAACCCTGTATTAATGAAAGAATTAAGTTGTTCTGTGACTGTCTCCACTGATATGTAATTAAAGAATTATAATTACTAAAGGCAGTGTATTTCTCTTAGTTAAACATGCATCCCCCCAAGTTATTAGCAATACAAATTTTCTTGCAAAATCAATAAATAGGGTATCTCAGTTTTGTGTTGTTCCATTTATGTTTAATGACAGATTCAACATAATAAATTAATAAATTTAAAACACTAGCCCATTTTTAACCTTCCTGGTCAAATGACTCTGTAACTGGTATGATTGCCACTTATTGAAACCATGTCTTTACTGAAGAAACATCCTAGAACCATAACATATTTTACTACATTTTAATTTTATTTTCTAAATCATTAGTGAAAAATATGCATTTGGGGTAAAAAAAAAAAAGGTATAGCTGGTTTGTAGTAATATTTTTATCTTGGTTTAGCCCAATTGTCTCAGAAACAAAAATGTGAAATCTGTTATATGTCCCTTTATTCATTTTTAATTATTTTGGAAAGTAATGAAATATCCAATTTTTTTAAGTTCAAGAAACTAGACCTTCAATTTCTTAAATGCATTAAATAGGCATTTGTATTTTTGAGTTTAGTCATACCAAATGATACACTCTGAACTCAGTAGGTAATTACTCAGGATCCGTCTTGTTCTAGTTATTTAAAGGCGGCCAATCAGATTGAAATGCCTAATGGGAATGTTGCACCAGGTTAATGATCTAACACAATGATGTTAGTAATCCTTTTTGCACTTCTCAAATAAAGGATTTGTGAGTAGAGATAAAAATTATTTTTAAAAAAGGAGTATTTTCTGCCTACTCCATAAAGAGAAGTTCACCAAATGGCTAATTTTAAACTGCTTCCTAAATCAAAGTTATTTGTAAAATTGCTAATAACTCTACAAACATAGCCAATTTCAATGAATGTGTCCTAATATTCTTAGCCCCTCATGAATAATACCTATTTACCACTCATGCTTCTTTTCCAAAAAGGATTTCAAGGTGTTTTTTAATAGTTTGAATAACTTTGGAAGATTGAGTATTTGTCATGTGCCCCAGTGTTGTACGTATCATCCTCCATCCCAATGACGACCCAGGTGGCCAGGCATTTCATGTTGATTCACCGAGGAAACAAAGACTGAATGCTTAAGTCACGTGCTCCCAGTGGCCTTGTTGGTAAAAAGTGGAGTCAGGATTTGAATTCACTTCTTTCTGACTCAAAACCCCTTGTGCTTAAATATTAAATTTTACTACCTAACAAAATTGGTTATAAAATACATATATATATTTATATATATAATTTTTTTGTGACAGAGAGAGTTAGAGAGAGGGACAGATAGGGACAGACAGACAGGAAGGGAGAGAGATGAGAAACATCAATTCTTCGCTGTGGTTCCTTAGTTGTTCATTGACTGATTTCTCATATGTGCCTTGACTGGGGGGCTACAGTGGACCAAGTGACCCACTGCTCGAACCAGGGACCCTGGGCTCAAGCTGGTGAGCCTCGCCCAAACCAGATGAGCCTACGCTCAAGCTGGCGACCTCGGGGTCTCGAACCTGGGTCCTCCGTGTCCCAGTCTGACGCTCTATCCACTGTGCCATCGCCTGGTCAGGCTATAATTTAACTTCAAAAACGAAATCATTTAAATGATCTCTTGTGGCTTAGAGAACTCAAGAATTGTAATGTACATAAATGTTAGTTCCAGTCAATGTTGATCCATATTGACAATTGATTACACTTTCATAGTGTAGCTTGAAAGTTCCTATTTCTGCTGTAGACAGCATGGATGTGGGGGTGAGGGAGGTCAGGTGGAGAGATCATGGGACCTTGGCCACCAGTCACATAGAGATGTGTTGAATCATGGTTCAGCCACTTATTACCCATCTGACTTCTATAAGTAATATAATTTCTAGAAGATTCACTCTTTCACAAATTCATAATAGTGATAATAATAATAATAATAATAGCATAATGGGAATTTTCTAAGGAACAAAGACTGACACATAGTCTTTTTCTTCTACCTCACATCTCATAGAACCTCTCTCTTCCTTTTGGAGTTTGTGGGAAAATTACTCTTTAGAACAGACTTTTTCAAAGACCATGAAGACTTTCGAATAAAATGATAAATTAGGTTCTTAAAAGTAATCCTTTCTTTAGTTTCTAAAAAAAATTATTTTAACAAGCTCTATGTTACTATATCATCTAATAACCAAAGTAATATTCAGGATGTAAAGTTTTCATAATTATCTTTTCCTTAGTCTAACTTTTCAAGTCAGTTGTTTTTAAAATTTTATTTTTCAATTACATTAGACAGTCAATATTATTTTATATTAGTTTCAGGTATTCAGCATAGTGGTCAGACAGACAGTCATGTACTTTACAGATTGGTCCCCCTGATAATTCAAGTGCCCACCTGGCACCATACATAATGATTACAATATAATTGACTATAGTCCCCACGTTATAGTTTATATCTTATGATTGTTTTGTAACTACCAATCTGTACTTCTCAATCCCTTTACCTTTTTACCCAGTCCCCCAACCTCCCTCCCTTCTGGAAACCATCATTTTCTATGTGTCTGTTCTGTTTTCTTTGTTCATTTATTTTGTTCTTTAGATTCCACATATATGTGTTCAATGCAGCATTATTTACAATAGCCAAGATATGGAAGCAACCCAGTGTCCATTAATAAACAAATGAATAAAAAAGTTGTGGTGCATGTATACAGTAGATTATTACTCAGCCATGAAAAACAATAAACGTTTACCATTTGCAACAGCATGGATGGACCGAGAGGGTATTACTTTAAGTGAAGTAAGTCAGACAGAGAAAGACAAATACCATATGCTTTAATTGATATGCAGAATCTAGAAAACAAAATAAATTTTAAAAAAACACATCAAACAGACTCTATTCAATTGTACTCATCTGGAAAAAATATTGTTTTAAAAGTTAAAATAATTAGAGAATGTGCTTTTTGTAACTTCTTGTACAAGGTACTTGGGTATGCAGCTGATAAGTACTTAAGAAATTCTTGGAAAATGCTTTAAAAATGCTTGTTAATTAGTTTGTGCTACATGCCACTGATAAGAGATTCCATATTGTAATGGAAATCAAAAGATGATTGGTTTCATTCTTACTGTCAGAACTATTCTTGATGTGACCATGTTGGTTAACACATGCTTCAATTTTACTATGAAAAAATAGGACAACCTTTTTATTCTTTCACATAAAATAAAAGAAGAGCTCTTGGAATTGCAGACTATGTGAATACAACCTAAGTATTATAAACATTTATTTTCATTTGTAATTATTTTATTAATGCCCATAGGCAATTATGATGGCCACTCCTCAAAGCTGATCTTTAAAATCTGAAATTATCTGGTTTAGCTCCTTTTGAGTAAAATTGATAAGGTTTTTATTTATTTAATCTATACTGATCTAGTGAGATTAGAAATATAGTCTAAGAAGACTTTGAATTCAGCAGCATAGAGAAGTATCTTATTTTCCTTTTTTTTTTTTTTTGTATTTTTCCGAAACTGGAAACGAGGATAGACAGTCAGACAGACTCCCGCATGTGCCCAACCGGGATCCACCCAGCACGCCCACCAGGGGGCGACGCTCTGCCCACCAGGGGGCAATGCTCTGCCCCTCTCTTATTTTTCTTTAAATGTCTATTGACTAACATGGCTTATTTGTTCAACTTGATATCCAAATGTAAACCTTCTTTTGAAAGAAATAACTGTCACTACTATTTTAAACTTACATTTGTGTTTACTTTTATATTCTTCTGAGAGATTGTGTCTAGGTAGCTGACAGTAAAAGGGAGAGTGAACAGTCTTCCTACAGAAATGATTCTAATAGAGAAAATAATTCATGTTATTAAAGGGATTTACTCAATACTCAGAAAAAAAGAACCAAAATAAATGAAGCAATTAAAAGTTAAAATAACAAATTAGGTATCATTCTCTAAAAAATGAATTGCTTGGTTTTTTCCCCATGGGGAAACTCAAAATACTTTAATGAAACTCTACCATATTTATAATCTTAAAGTATTCCCTCTGACACCTTGGACCAAAAATAAATCTTCAGTCCAGTGGAGGCAGTTTTCCATTTCTTTGACACTTATTTTCCCATTAGCTTCTTGAGATTTGTGCCAAAACTAAATAAAGACTACTTTTTAAACTTAGCCAGATATATATATATATATATATATATATATATATATATATATTTCAATTTCTTATAACATCTAGAAAATTAGGTATAATTTTCCATTTTAAAAAAATTAAATTATGATTTCCTTGTTTGGTTAAATTACTCAAAATTTAAATTACAGTATATTACTTTTCCTCCAACTGAGGAGCAGGGAGAGGTTGAAAGAGTAGCACATAAGGCTAAATAATGAACCTAGCCAACTATTAGGCACGTACTTGATTCTCACAAAAAAGCAATGAAGCCTATTAAAATTATTGAATCAAGTATTCATCATGGAACCCTTCCTTCCAGGAAACTCATGATTTCTCTCTTCACTCTTTCCCTGAAGAATAGTTAACACATAAGGAAATGCTTTATATACATAAAATGTATTATATATGCAATTTTTAAATGTTATATTGAATATGATAACTGTATATCCATAAATTCTAAGGACATATATGAAATTGCTATATGAGTAGTTTTCTACTGCACATAAACATGTTGCATCTTTATAGTGAGCGGTCATCAGCATACCATGGAGGACTTCAGCTGGTTTTTGAAGGCTAATTATGCATTTTATAATAATGACACTTACCAAGTATTTCAGTGAGTTCTAATCATAAGGACTAATTATGCTATTAAAAAGGAATTAAAGAGCTTTTGGTGATAGGTGCTGCCTATAATTACATTAATTTTCTACTTTAGAGATGTAGAAATAATCTTTGAAGCAGGAATTATTTCATATTTGTTGGCGTTAACTATAATAAAACTTACCTAAGGGTTTCTCGTGTATTCTCAACTTTATAGTATCCATTTGTGCTGGCGACTCTATTACAAATATAAATTATATACTGATATGGATATGTCTTAGCTGTAATTTTTATACGAGGAAATGGAAATTGGAGGCTATAAATAACATGGTGGAATGTGTAATTATTTAACATTTTTCCACTTGTAAACCTTTTCGTACTACCTTTTTATTTCAAGGCAAGTGAACAGTGTGCCATTTACATATTTATAATCGGAAGTTCCTCAGAGCTATCATTTGCCAGAATTACCTTTCAAAGAGCGACAGAATCCCACTGCCTAAACCCGGTGGGAAACTAGATAATGTTCTTCCAAATTTAGTGCTTTCTAAATGTTAGCCCCAGGTTCTCTAGAAGACTGTAAAGAAAGCCCTTGGGGAGAGAAGTAATAGGATATTTTCTCAATCTCAGGGTGAGTTGGAATTCAAAGTGTGGAAATAATTTATATTCTCAAAATAATTAAGTTATTTATGGCAGTTGAATTAGGTTGTTACTTTTAAGAAAAGTGAGGTTAGTAAATTTGGGTAGCATATTCACACACTGAAGAAAGTTCACTTTGCTATTTCTACCTAAGCCAATATTTGTTATCTTCTAACCTTTCCCTCTTTTTCTAGTCTTTTATAGAAAATAGCAAGTTCTTTGAACAATATGAAGTGACATACCAGATCTTGGGACAGACTGCTGAGATGTACGTCAAAGCTGATGGGTCAGGTAAAACTCACAACAGAATTTGTTTTAGTGTTGAGTACAGTAAAATTTAGAGCCTATAGATTTCTATATGATCAAATCACTTATTTTTTATCTGTGACATCTTTGTGTGTCCATACCATTGACCTGGAAAGTAAATATTGGGCTCAATCCCACTGAATTTGTGTAATGTCTAACCAGCAAAATCACATTCCTCTCTGTGTGTGTGTGTGTGTGATCTTCTAAGAGAAAGCAAAATAAATATTCATTTTCTTAATTGCAGTTTTCCAACCTATTTTCTTTTTTTTTTTTTCTTTTTTTTTTTTTTTTTTTCTTTTTTTTTTTTTTTTATATTTCTGAAGCTGGAAACAGGGAGAGACAGTCAGACAGACTCCCGCATGCGCCCGACCGGGATCCACCCGGCACGCCCACCATGGGGCGACGCTCTGCCCACCAGGGGGCGATGCTCTGCCCATCCTGGGCGTCGCCATGTTGCGACCAGAGCCACTCTAGCGCCTGGGGCGGAGGCCACAGAGCCATCCCCAGTGCCCGGGCCATCTTTGCTCCAATGGAGCCTTGGCTGCGGGAGGGGAAGAGAGAGACAGAGAGGAAGGCGCGGCGGAGGGGTGGAGAAGCAAATGGGCGCTTCTCCTGTGTGCCCTGGCCGGGAATCGAACCCGGGTCCTCCGTACGCTAGGCCAACGCTCTACCGCTGAGCCAACCGGCCAGGGCCCCAACCTATTTTCAATTCTGAAGATTAAAAGCAAATAATTGGGTTACTTTGAATATTTAATAGGGTAAATGAAAACTTAAGTTTCTGTGAAGACCTAAGTTGTTCAATATGATTGTTTCAATTTGTACATGTCTTATTTGTTGAAAATGAACTAACACATTTGTGATTGATAGTATATATGTGTCCATCAATTTATGTATAAAATGTAAACAAATACATCCCATTCATCAGGAATTTCAAATATATTATCATCTTTAATATTTAAAAATGCCTGTGAATAAGATCTAACATATTCTCAGCAGTAATTGAAATTCTAACATTGCATTTGTTAAATTTATCATCTAAAGAATTATAAATGCACACCAGTGTAGTAGACACCAGAAAAGAAGGTATGGTGGGTTTAAAATATAAAACAAAGATTGCAATTGATTTTATCTGTGTCAGTGGAAGAAGCTGAGAATGTGATGAAATTCATGAATGAAACCACCGCCCAGTGGAGGAACCTCTCCGTGGAAGTCAGGAGTGTGCGGAGCATGCTGGAGGAAGTCATCGCGAACTGGGATCGCTACGACACCACGGTGGCTAGTCTGCAGGCCTGGCTAGAGGATGCCGAAAAAATGCTAAACCAATCAGAACATGCCAAAAAGGTGAGCTTGCTTCTTACTAGAGGAAAAGAGCACATGTAAATTTAATAGTAAGAGACTTGTCCAGCACAGTTCTCTAGGGAGTGGTACATATTTACAACTTTGACTCAAGAATCCTGACTTTGCCTGAAAAGTTACACTTTCAGGTTAGTAAATTATTTTATACTAAGAAGTACACCACTTTGTAAGAGTGAAGTTAGAACAGTTCCCTGTCTGATCAGTGTTTGATGTTGCATTCGGAGCAGTAACTGATGGAAGGACGGCCAAACCCAATGGGCAGCAGAGGGCGCTCTACTCTCAGAGTCTGTACTTGAAAGGGCCTATCCAGGGCACTGGCTCTGTGGATTTCCTATTTTAAGATGAAACGTCTTTGGGGTACCGAATCTGTATGATGGTATACACCAGTTAAACAGATGGGTCGCTACATTTTTGTCTCTCTGGTTATTCTTATTTTGGATTTTATTAACTCTCAGTCAAGGGTCTCATTCTCAGTAGGATTTCCCCTCCTATTGACAGGTGTATATGTGTGTGTGCAAAAGGTACTGTTTTATTTTAATGCCCCTTACATTAAAAAAATAGCATGAGCCTGACCTCTGGTGGCGCAGTGGATAAAGCGTCGACCTGGAACGCTGAGGTCGCAGGTTCAAAACCCTGGGCTTGCCTGGTCAAGGCACATATGTCAGTTGATGCTTCCTGCTCCTCCCCACTTTCTCTCTCTCTCTCTCTCTCTCTCTCTATCTCTATCTCTATCTCCTCTCTAAAATGAATAAGTAAATAAACAAAAAAAATTAGCTGAAATGGACTTATTCTATCTATACCTATATATTTCTTAATGGGAGCCTGGCATTTCCCACAAAAAGTCAGTTTATATGTAGAAGATATTAAAATGCGAGACTCCATTAAGAAATACAGTGCATACATTAGAATTACTGCTTGCCATCCAAGATTGGTTCATCTATTATTGTGTTATACAAGTAGATGTATAATTTTTAAATGTTTGACCATTTCGTAGTCTTTTAGGTTAAATATTCTTGTGAAGCTGACAGTGACAAAACTGTACAGGCATACAGATCTGGGCTTTTCTGATTAGACCGCAGTGCCCTGGTGGATGTCCTATGTGTTAATTTTATCCCAGGAAACATACCGCCAGGAGCAGAAGTGTTCTCTTCTATTTATGGAGGAAGAACTCCCACACATAGCTTATGAAATGGAATTTGAATTATCTCTTCTTATCCCTGCTTTTTACTGTGATGTGTGTGTGTGTGTGTGTGTATACACACACATGCACTTAACTAGAAATCAGGTAAAAACTACTTCATTGCCAACCCTGTAATCTTAAGCAAATAAGGGAGGATGTTATTGTATTGTGTTCTTGGCCCAGATATTTAATTTGAAATTTTTTTCTTTGATGCTGTAAATCCATGATTAGTAATTATCTTGATGATGTACTATATTCAGATTTTAAAATCAAAAGTAACAGGTCAGAAATTTGTTTATAATTTTTTTTGAGTAGACTGTATATTTTCTTAAATGAGTATCTCTTTTATCTGACACAGGCACTGATATTTACTCACCTGAAGACAACATCCAAGTCCTTTATGCTCACAGCAATTCAACGTTTCATCTGTAAAAAAAAAAAAAAAAAAAAAGTCACCTTTTGTTTTGTCTTCAGCAAAAGATATGTCATAGATGTTCTTATAGACATACACTCAGCATCTCTAGTTTATATTTTTGAAAGTCTTTTCTTAAAAACTTGCATTTTGAGAGTTAAGATTTACCTTAAAATTTGCACACATTCCTGCACAAAGATGTTTCTCTTAATTTGGTCATTAGCATATAGTTTATTAAATTTGGTTTATGATTTACAATAGAATGCTTTCTTTATTGTTTAGGATTTTTTCCGAAATTTGCCTCATTGGATTCAGCAACACACTGCCATGAATGATGCTGGCAATTTTCTAATTGAAACATGTGACGAGGTGGTTTCCCGTGATCTTAAACAGCAGCTGTTATTGCTGAACGGGCGATGGAGGGAGTTGTTTATGGAGGTCAAGCAAGTACGTCTTTCCAATCCTTATATGCCTGAAACATGCCTGTGTTATCAGTGTTGTGATAGACAGTCTGTTTGTAGACTACTTTTCATTATACCTCGGGCTGATTAAAGCAGAGGCCAGGTATGTTTAGAACTGTTCTATTTCTACTTGGCCCTTTCTTCTTTCCCCTCAGCAGTGAAGAGCATTACAGAGATGTATTGTTTAATAATTAGGATTATATTGCCACATGGGCCTGCATCTCTGGAAAGAGTCATGGTTTTTTTGTTTGTTTTTTTGTATTTTTCTGAAGCTGGAAACGGGGAGAGACAGTCAGACAGACTCCCGCATGTGCCTGACTGGGATCCACCCGGCACACCCACCAGGGGCAACGCTCTGCCCACCAGAGGGCGATGCTCTGCCCCTCCGGGGCGTCGCTCTGCCGCGACCAGAGCCACTCTAGCGCCTGGGGCAGAGGCCAAGGAGCCATCCCCAGCGCCCGGGCCATCTTTGCTCCAATGGAACCTTGGCTGTGGGAGGGGAAGAGAGAGACAGAGAGGAAGGAGGGGGGTGTGGAGAAGCAAATGGGCGCTTCTCCTGTGTGCCCTGGTCGGGAATCGAACCCGGGTCCCCCACACACCAGGCCAACGCTCTACCACTGAGCTAACCGGCCAGGGCTGAAAGAGTCACGTTTTAATTCATAATTCTTCACTTCTATGCTAGTTCCTTTTTTCCATTTCATGGTAATTGGACTTTAAGGGTATCCAAACTAAGCATCAGGTATTAGAGTCTTTCTTAGCATATCACCATTCCAGAGAGTGCCGAGCAGTGAAGCCAGCAGGCTTTCAGAGTCTCAGCTTCATGATCTGAATTCAGTGTCGCCCGCCTCCCCTTTCTTCACAGTATGCACGCGCTGATGAGCTGGAGAGGCTGAAGAAGGAATACACAGACTGTGTCACTGCCCTGTCTGAGTTTGCCGCCGAAGCCCATAGGAAACTGTCTGAACCCTTGGAAGTCTCTTCTATGAATGTCAAGTTATTAATTCAAGACTTGGAGGTGAGGGGGCTTTCCAGACCATAAAGTGGGAAACCTTACTCTATTGTGAAAATAAAGATTGGTGAAGTTACTCGTTATTACAAAGCTTTTTTATGTCTTTTTTGATATGTGGGCATATCTTGATTTGTACCTGAAACATTTTAAAATTGGTATGCAAATAAAAAAATCTATTTGAATGTTTAAAGATATGTCTTGACCACTAAGTAACTTCAAAATAATTTATTTTTAATTTGGAGAATGTTTTCTACAACCAAATTATAAAGCGCTGCAAGAAAGCAGGATTCTATGGATAGCGCTTCTGCATAAATGTCCGCAGCCGTAAAGGATTTACAAAATGAATCATGCCACTTAAGTGTTCTGAACACCCTACAGCTCTCAGAATGAAGTAGTGAAAGAATGTTTAATGACATGGAAAATTTTTCTAATATACTATTGAATGAGAAAAGCAAAAAATTAGTATTATCCTTTTTTTATATATAAAAATTAAAAATGGGTGTAAACACCTACAGGAAAACGCAGTAATGATGGGATGAGGGCTCTGGTTACCACTGTGTGAGACTAATTTAAATATTTTTTACCCTAATTTATCTCTATTTAATAAGTGTTTTTTGCTTTAAAGTGAGAGGAATTGCCCCAAACTGTTAATATGCATTTAATAGATACACTGTTTGCACACTATGCTAACACGTATGTTGAAAGTGCGAAGATCACTTCACCACATGTCGACTTAAGGATTTCCGCTTACTTTTATTAAACAGCTTTTATTCACCTGTATGAAATTACCAACCTATAATATATTAGTAACGAAGGAAAGCAAACATTGGAATACAAAATTTTATTGTAAATATAGAATTTTATGCTACATACTGACTTTTGCCTAGCCTCCTGTGAAATCCTGTAATTAAAAGGAAATGTACCCTGTGTTAATTGAGTTGTTTCCATGATCCATGCAGGATATTGAGCAGAGGATCCCCGTGATGGATGCTCAGTACAAGATAACCACAAAGACAGCGCACCTCATCACCAAAGAGAGCTCCCAAGAGGAAGCCAACGAAATGTTTGCAACCATGGCTGGGCTCAAAGAGCAGCTAGCCAAGGTGGGGAAATACTGCAGCAGGACACCCTGTGTGGGACAGACACTGCCTGTTTCTCACCTTACACCTGCTCTGTCACTTATGGGCAAATTGTGCACTTGTGACCAAATCATGCTATTGTTTCTTATTGTGATTTTGATTTAGTTACTTTGTCATATAGTAACTATGGTATAAGTGTTTAAAATGAAAAGCTGGGGCTTAACCAACTGCTACCTCTACCTCCGTTCATTTAGAAGTATTAACAGCTGTATTTCAATAGAAAGATAAGCCTCTTGGTGGGGATGGGAGTGAAGAGGGGACCTATTAAGTGAAATAAAATAAAAGGGGGAGAAGTAAAGGAGGAGGAAGAGGAAGAGGAAGAGATAAGATATTTAAATGAGAAAGAATTCCAAAATGCCGTATTTTTGAGAATGTCTGAATGTACCTTTTTATGTTATTTTCTGCTTGCATTGCCACAAAGCAGTGGCAATTCTGCCTTGTTCATCTCTCACAGCTCACCTTATACTTAAAATATACATATTTATGCCACTTCTGTACAGGGAACTCAGTGAATATCAAGCATTAGTCATACGTCTTTTTTTATTCTATTGAGGGATTTCCCTTAAAAGCTTTAGAAGTTCCACTGAATTTTTTATGTGTCTAAGGTTAAATTTTATGAAGATTGTATTGTTTGCAGAGTTCATTTAGATTGGATAATTAATTTCTGATAAAAAAAAAGTGATTATATAAATGAATTAAAAAAAAATTCTACACTGGAGAATTGGAAGATAGCCCTGGCCAGATAGTTCAGTTGGTTAGAGCATCATCCCAATGTCAAGATTGCCGGTTTAATGGGTTCGATCTTGCATCAGGGCACAAACAAGCATCAACCAATGATTGCATAAACAAGTAGAACAGCAAGCCAATGTTTCTCTCTCTCTCCACCTCTCCTTCCCCCTCTCTCTCTGGAATCAATCAATACATTTTTTTAAAAGAATAGGAAAATGGGGATAAAGAAAAACCTGTAAACTAGGAGAGAAAGAGAAGGAGCAAATAACCTATATGAAACCAGCAACAGGGTGAATAACAGATGGGTGAATGTAGGAAGAATGATGGTCATGAAAAAATCAGAAATTCATTTGTCAAAGTGATACATATTAAAATGTTAATTTTTTTTTTTTTTGTATTTTTCTGAAGCTGGAAACGGGGAGGCAAGTCAGACAGACTCCCACATGCACCCGCCCGGGATCCACCCGGCACACCCTCCAGGGGGCGATGCTCTGCCCATCCGGGGTGTCGCTCTGTCGCGACCAGAGCCACTCTAGCGCCTGGGGCAGAGGCCAAGGAGCCATCCCCAGCGCCCAGGCCATCTTTTGCTCCAATGGAGCCTTGGCTGCGGGAGGGGAAGAGAGAGACAGAGAGGAAGGAGAGGGGGAGGGGTGGAGAAGCAGATGGGCACCTCTCCTATGTGCCCTGGCCGGGAATTGAACCTGGGACTCCTGCACGCCAGGCCGACGCTCTACCACTGAGCCAACCGACCAGGGCCTTAAAATGTTAATTTTTAATTCTTTTTGTATTCATATTGAAATAATGAGTATTTAAAAAGGGGCTCAATCCAAGTCAACATTGCCACTGCTCTAGGTGTAGCATCTTGCTAGTTTTGTGGTGGGTCCCAGAAGGATTTATAAAGCACCCTGGTTTTTATACATGTTAACACATTCCCTTTATTTTGTTCAAAGTAATGTCAGCACCTCCTTATTGCAGTGGACACTACAAGTGTATAAAGATGAGTGGCAGGTAAGGGCTGGGCCAGAGCAGACTAAGGAGATGGCCCCTGACGTGGGGACCTTCGTGAATAAATTGGTCTATGACATGAGCTCGTGGGACGAGTAGGGTGTCAGTTGGCAGGCTGTGTAATCCATGGAGCTCAGAGGAGGTCAGAAAGCACAAGGTCTGTCTGGGAAGAAGGAGTCAAGTTTGTAAGTTTGTCTGAAGTTAAGAGCTGACAGAGCAGAGTGCTTTTGTGGGGGGGCATTATAAGGAAATCGATGTTGCATTCACCTTTCCCACATTTCCCTAGTGTTCTTGGTATATTCTTCAGAGTTCTTGAAAATAAAGTTGGGAGGCACAGGCTAGTCTAAATAATGCAATTCGTGACTATCTTCGGTCACATTCTGAGGCTAAACTGAAGGTGGGTTGCGCAGTTTATGAAAAGCATGACACCATCTGGTTTACTAACAACAGCATTAAAAGGGAAAATGTAACCAAGATGGATTATAGAGACATATTTTCACGAGACAACTCTAGCATGTATTTAGCTCCATGGTGTAGTAATATTGCTCTGTGTATACCAATTTAGCAATACATAAGGACTGTCGTTAAACAAATATCTTTGGAGATCTATAAGCACAAATAATGTCACCATCTCACTAAAGAAAGGGATCCTGAGGGCTGTGAACAGCGCCCTGAGCTTTTGGCTCTTACTGGCTTTGATGGAATTTCCATCTTTGTATTTTTAAAGGTCAAAGAACGTTACTCCCCACTCCTTTATGAGTCTCAACAGCTGTCAACACCCTTGGAGGAATTAGAAAAGCAGATGACGTGCTTTTATGACTCACTCGGGAAAATCAATGAAATTATAACAGTTCTTGAGCACGAGGCACAATCTAGTGCTCTTTTTAAACAAAAACATCAGGTAAGACAAGAAATCTCTTCGAGGAGACATGGTTATTTTAAAGCATGTGTAATAAGATTGAGATAGTGTTTAAGGTGATAGAAATTCAATAAGGATAAGAAAGAAACATTTTTCTAGGATAATACTGCCAACGCAAAACAAAAATACATTTTGTCCAAAGGTAATAACCCTGTTCGCTACAGATAAAATAAAAAAAAAATTATATATGTATATGTGTGTGTATAGATATAGACATATATATAATCTGGTTTTATTTATATCTATATATATATAATATAGCTTTATAAATAACTTTTAAAGTTTATATATTTAAATATATGTAAAATAAATAGTTGCATTTCATTTCTATCAAGTGTTTATAGTCTGTGTCTTGTAAGACCTTTTCTTTTGGTCTGTTTACCAATGATAAAATTCTGAAAATTTATTTGGAGTGATTGTCATTTCTGTTTGTCTTATTTTTAGTTAGCCCTTACCTGCAGACCAGGCTCCCAGTGAGTGCTTCAGTTAATTGACTTAGTTGCTTTATTGTAAATGAACTAATCCATCAGGGGAGGGTGAAACTAAGGGGCATAAGGTTTGCCACTGCACTCACTGACATAGGTTTGTGGAAGGGAGGCGACACCAGCTCATAAGAAGAGCAGAGAGTATCGGAAGTGCGTCACACAAGTATTCAGATCCTAGGTCTGATACCACAAGTTACAGAGCCTTGGTTAGCTTTTATTTCGTCACCTTAAAATACCTAAGTTGAGAGCTTGTTGTGGAGATGACATCAGATTTTCTATAATTAGCTTAGCACATAATATATACTCTATAACGGCTAGCAATTATTATTATTGATTATAAAGAGACAATGATTATACCAACACCTGATTTTAACGGGTTCTCATCATATTGGATAAAGATTATTTTCCATTTTGAGTCATAGTGCCATTTCTTGCCTTCCCAAATTGCTATCAGTTACCATCAAAGAATCTTTCCACAATGAAAATATTAATATTTAATAACAATAATATCTTTCTGTTTTACTCTTTTACCTCCTAAATCTTCAAAAGGGAAAACTATATCCTTATTCCGTTTTGCCAAAACAAAACAAAAGTTCTGCTTTTAATATTGGAATCCAGATTACCCAAACTAGTATCCAAATGAGCCATTTGAAATATTTTTCCAAAGCTGTTGAGGATGTTGAAATGTGAATGGTGTGGATTCACATCAAAAAATGATGGTCCGCCTTGGGCTGGGCTGGATAATTTCCATGCTGTCTGCTGCAGAAGTCACTAAGAAGCCAGAGTACAAATCGGAGGTGGAGCGACTTATGTCATCATCGCTTCTGGTCCTGCAAATGTATATCGGCTGCGAATCCTCTCAATCCCGTTGGTCTGCCGCCTTTTGTGGTTAGGCTCTGGGGTCCACCATTTTACCAATGAGGTTGATAACTTGTGAACCTTAGAATTCAAATGGTGTCTGACCTGTGGTGACGCAGTGGATAGTGTTGACCTGGAATGCTGAGGTCGCCAGTTCAAAGCCCTGGGCTTGCCTGGTCAAGGCACATATGGGAGTTAATGCTTCCTGTTCCTCCCCGCTTCTCTCTTTCTCTGTCTCTCCTCTCTAAAATGAATAAATAAATAAATAATAATTTAGAATTCAAATGGTGTGCATTTTAGTATACTTCTGCATCTGACTCAGTCAAGTATAATTTGCTTTGGTGTTAAATTTATTCAGTCGGATTAAAACCTGCTATGCAGATTAATTTCATTATTGTTTGCTCAGGAAACCCTAGGCCTGTTGGTTAGAGAAATACAGGCACCGGCCAATTCTGATGCTCTGTCATTCTCTTGTAATGAGATGGGCATGAAATATTATAAAATCTCAAAATCCTCAGTGTGACATGTAAATGCCTTCTAGAAAAAGCCCTGACTTCAGTGATGGCTTAAAATTCTGAAAAGAAATACCTCTCGGTGCTGTTGATTTTCTGTGTTGCTGGTGAAAAGTCTCCAAGCTGTATAATGCTGTTCTTGTTATTTTGTAATGGTTGTTCTCTTTCTTCCTGTTTTTTGCCTTTTACATGACGATCATGGTGGGTTTCCTTTCTTTGTAGGAACTGTTGGCTTGTCAAGAAAGCTGTAAGAAAACCATGACACAGATTGAGAAGGGCAGCCAGAGTGTGCAGAAGTTCGTGACCGTGAGCAACGTGTTGAAGCACTTTGACCAGACAAAGCTACAGAGACAGATTGCAGATGCCCATGTTGCCTTTCAGGTAAGTCTCTTCCTGCTTTATGATGTGAGCGAGGGCCTGACCTGTGGGGGCACAGTGGATAGGGCATCGACCTAGAGCACTGAGGTCGCCATTTTGAAAACCTGTGTTTGCCCGGTCAAGCCACGTATGAGAAGCAATCAGTGAACAACTAAAGTGAAGCAACTATGAGTTGGTACTTCTCATTCCTACCTCTTCTTCTGTAAAATCAATCAATAAAATATATATTTTTTTAAATGTGAATGAGAGACAACACAATGAATAAGGACACGCAGTCACCGTGGTTACTGCTTTCACGCTTGCTAAATGTCTCACTTACCGATGTTTGGAAACCAAAGTTTTACTTCTTCTTTCTCTAATACTAATATTCATCAATATGAAAAGGGGTTAATTATTCTCATTATAACAAAATGTATTCCTCCCGCGTGTCTTTTTAAAGAAACAATGTTGTTTAACACAATGACAGTTTAAATAACGACAGAGCATCCCATTATTATTTTTATCAATCAAGAATATGGTCAAGAAAACCGGAGACTGGAAGAAACACGTGGAAACCAACAGTCGCTTGATGAAGAAGTTCGAGGAGTCTCGGGCAGAGCTGGAGAAGGTGCTCTGGGTGGCTCAGCAGGGCCTGGAGGAGAAGGGGGACCCGGAGGAGCTCCTGAGGAAACACACTGTGAGTCTACCCCAACACCGTGCAATCAAGCCTTTAGGGTCTCCCATTGGCCTTCCAGAATATTCTACCAAACTTGAAAACTGCAATTATTATTTTGTTTTTTTTTCCTAAAAATTAAAAGCACTAGTTGAATTTTAGATGTGGTGGCTTCTGAGTCATGACTCTAGATGATTACAGTTCAGTTCTGAGAGTGTGTGTGTGTGGGGGGGGGCAGTAGTTGTCTGGAGGCTTTGAAGAGGCAGCAATGGGCTAAGAGGCCTGTGCCGAGGTGTGACTGCTGCCCTGGACGGGCCCGAGGCCACCTTTTATTCTGCCTAGCACGCTTCACCCCTGTCCCCCTGTGTCAGGAGTTTTACAGTCAGCTGGATCAGAGGGTGCTCAATGCCTTCCTGAAGGCATGCGACGAGCTCACAGACATCCTGCCGGAGCAGGAGCAGCAGGGCCTGCAGGAGGCGGTCAGAAAGCTCCACAAACAGTGGAAGGTGAGCCGGGGCGTGGTGGGCACAGGGCGTCCTGGGCGCTGGGAGAGAGCTGAGGGCGTGAGGGTCAACTGGACGAGGAATTCAGAAACTCAGGAGACTCACCAGAGCTCCTTCTCCCATTGGGGAAAAAAAAGAGAGAACTTGAATAGAACTTGATAAAAATGATAAAACTGTGTTCTTCCTGTTTTTTAATGAGAATTTATTATCAGATTATTGAAGAGTACTCTCTCATTTCTTTCCTGATATATATATTTTTTTGAGCAGGAATAATAAAGGTGTTTAACTAACTCAGCAACATTAGTAAACTCTTCTCATCTGAATAATGTTAGGTATATTACTGAAATCTTACCTAACGTAATCTATACATATATGTATTTGCCTTGGTTAAGGATTCAATGATGACCTAAGCATAATCCTTTCCCCCAAAGAGCTTAGAGCAGGGGTCCCCAAACTACGGCCCGCGGGCCACATGCGGCCCCCTGAGGCCATTTATCCGGCCCCCGCTGCACTTCCGGAAGGGGCACCTCTTTCATTGGTGGTCAGTGACAGGAGCATAGTTCCCATTGAAATACTGGTCAGCTTGTTGATTTAAATTTACTTGTTCTTTATTTTAAATATTGTATTTGTTCCCATTTTGTTTTCTTACTTTAAAATAAGATATGTACAGTGTGCATAAGGATTTGTTCATAGTTTTTTTATAGTCTGGCCCCCCAATGGTCTGAGGGACAGTGAACTGGCCCCCTGTGTAAAAAGTTTGGGGACCCCTGGCTTAGAGAATGGTAAAGGGAGATGATTCATCATAAATAATTGAAGTATAATACATAAGAAGCCCAGAAAAGCATCAGCAATATATTTAAGAAAGCTTTCAAAGAGAGAGGAGGGCCCACTTGGAAACTAACATCGAGCGAATCAAATGATCAGTTCTAAGTGAGGATCATAGGAGAAGTGGAGATCTGGGGGGGGGAGGGGCTTGAGGGTGAAACAGTATCTCTTCCAATAACTCCGCCTACTTAGCTTCCTTGCCTTCCCCCTTTGTGTCCTGGGCGTGGTATCTCTCCTCCCTACCTCACAGGGTGGTTGACAGAATTAAAGGGACACATGCTGGGGAGAGGGTATGAGGCCTCCGTCTGTGATTTAAATCTAGACTCAGATCGACCTTTTCCTACGTACCCCTCAGCCTCAATGGTCTAATCTTGGAAATAGGAAGGTGGCTGCTGCAGGGGCCATGATAATGATGGAATAGCATGATCACTGCCTACCCACCGTGGGATGGAAGGATTCACGTGGCCCCCGTGCTTGGAGGGGCACAAAGCCCCGAGGCAGGGTGCGGGCGGTACTGGTGCTATCCGTGGGCCCCAAGGGGACTATCCTTTGGCTTTTGTCACTTCCGTTAGAAATGTACATAGTAATGGAGTCATATTTTTTCTGAATCTTCCTGTGAAATGTAGGATCTTCAAGGAGAAGCCCCATATCATTTGCTTCATCTGAAGATCGACGTGGAGAAGAATAGATTCTTGGCCTGCGTAGAAGAATGCAGAACCGAGCTGGACCGGGAGACCAGGCTGGTGCCCCAGGAAGGCAGTGAGAAGATCATTCGAGAGCACAGGGTACATCACACATCCCCCGGGGACCGTCATGCAAAGTCACATTGTCACTTAAAGGCTGTAACTGATACTGCGGTTTGAGTCCGGAGACACTAGATAACATTGATAGTCTAAGGAATCTTCCTTTGGTTTTTCTGTGAAAATATACAAGGATTGTCTGGCTTCTCACGGGGATGATATAAATGTTTATTGTTCATTAGATTTTCTTCAGTGACAAAGGTCCTCATCATCTCTGTGAGAAAAGATTGCAGCTCATTGAAGAACTGTGTCTGAAGCTCCCAGGCCGGGACCCCGTAAGGGACACACCTGGAGCCTGTCATGTGACCCTCAGAGAGCTCAGAGCCTCCATCGATGGCACCTACACGAAGCTGGTGGCAGACCCTGACAAGTGGAAGGACTACATCAGCAGGTAGTCCTGGAAGTGCCCTAGACAAGAACTTAGTCCGTCTAAATTCTCTTCAGTCAGAGATGATTGCAGAACAAGAGAGAGCATATGTTTCCTCTTGTGCCATAAAGAAAATCTGATTGTATGATGCCGCCCGTGCTCTTGTATAGAAGTGCTTCACTCAGTAGAGAGAACGGGTCTCAGTCGGGAACGGCGAAGCCCCTTGTTTCCACAGGACTCAGATGTGACCTCTATGAGGCAGGGTTGCTTCTCCTCTTTGTCTTGGATTGCTGCCCACCTCCCGAGGGGGACTCCTGACTGTTTAGGGTCATGTCTCACTCTGGTGGGGACACGCGCGCCAGACCACAAGTGGTACTATCCTTAACTCGGGAGCTTGGGCCCCGGACGGAACCAGCGTTTTCCTCCGCTAAGCTCTGCCAGGCCTGCTTTTGTTTCCCTCAAGTTACTGAGCACTATGGTGGCCACCCTACCCTGAGCTTCCTGTTTCTTTTTTTTCTTTTTTTTTTTTACACAGACAAAGAGTCAGAGAGAGGGATAGACAGGGACAGACAGACAGGAATGGAGAGATGAGAAGCATCAATCATTAGTTTTTTGTTGTGCGTTGCGACACCTTAGTTGTTCATTGATTGCTTTCCCATATGTGCCTTGACCGCGGGCCTTCAGCAGACCGAGTAACCCCTTGCTCGAGCCGCGACCTTGGGCTCAAGCTGGTGAGCTTTTGCTCAAACCAGATGAGCCCGCCCTCAAGCTGGCGACCTCGGGGTCTCGAACCTGGGTCCTCTGCATCCCAGTCTGACTCTCTATCCACTGCGCCACCGCCTGGTCAGGCTCCTGTTTCTTTAAGGAACAGTTTCCAGAAAACATGTTCATCTCTGTGCTAATCACGTGATTGTTAAGTTTCTGTGAATGAATTCGAGGTAGATGCGCACGCTAAGCGTCCGCTGTGCTCTCCCTGTTCTTTCAGGCTGTCCGAGTGCTCATCCTGGATCTCGGCAAAGGAGGCGCAGTTGAAGGGGATGAAGAGCGAGGCCATAGATACTTCCAGCCATGGAGAGGTCAAACGGGTTGTCGAGGTGAGCTCTGGGACATTTTTTTGATACTGGAAAATTTTCATTAACTAAAAAATAAAAGATAATCGAACTGATATCTGTTTTATTTCCTATAAGAAATTTAGTTTCCCAAAATGAACTTAAAAATAAGTCTACTCATGGCCCTGGCCGTTTGGCTCAGTGGTAGAGTGTCGGCCTGGCGTGCAGAGGTCCTGGGTTCGATTACCAGCCAGGGCACACAGGAGAGGCGCCCATCTGCCTCTCCACCCCCGACCCCTCCTTCCTCTCTGTCTCTCTCTTCCCCTCCCGCAGCCAAGGCTCCATTGGAGCAAAGATGGCCCTGGCGCTGGGGATGGCTCCTTGGCCTCTGCCCCAGACGCTAGAGTGGCTCTGGTCGTGGCAGAGCGACGCCTGGAGGGGCAGAGCATCGCCCCCTGGTGGGCAGAGCGTCGCCCCCTGGTGGGCGTGCCGGGTGGATCCCGGTCGGGCGCATGCGGGAGTCTGTCTGACTGTCTCTCCCCATTTCCAGCTTCAGAAAAATACAAAAAAAAAAAAATCTACTCATGTTACTGTGGGAACTATAGGGATTTTTCCTCGTAAATCATTGCTGGCTTTGAGCTTTCGTCCTGCTCAGTGGGCGGTGCCTTTACTGCGCCTCTAGCGGGTAGGGAGTCCTGAGCAGAACTGCACACGTGGGAGTGTCACACAGTGGAGATGTAAGAGCTGTCACAGAGAACAAGAACACTGTCGGGTTTTTATACAACACATTTCAGCCATCTGAAAGCCAGGTCACAGACAATGAGGGATTTGGACAAGGTCTCTATTCTTTCTGTCACATTCAGCCAGGATTGATCAGCCCCTGTGAGCTTGGATACAGCCTGATAGCCCAGCTGTGGCCGAGCCTCAGGTCCAAGCCAGTTAGCATTCTATCAATGGCACAGGGCAACCTTCTGCTTAGTTACCTCTTAACATCATAGACGCACGCTATTGTGATAATTCTTTATCTTCCCGGGCTTTGAACTCCTTCAAGTCACAGAGTTGCCATTAATGAGAACATTATTTATTATCTCTAGGTTTCACTTTTTTATATTAAAATTGTAATCCCCTTAAATGCTAGGGAAGTTCAATAATGTTGTGCGTTATCCATGGAAGGGTATCTATACAGGGTGGCACAAAAGTAAATGTACAGTTGTTCATATGGAAAAAGATATACAGGTTATGACTGTTACCACAGCTTTATTAACTGTGTCTCATGTTCTCACGGCTATAAACCTACTTTTCCCTACCTTGTATTTACTATGGCTGCTATTATAGTACAAAAATAAGTTCCCATTGTAGAATGAAGAGCTCACTTGCCTCTGGAACTGACTGACTCTTTCTGGCTGGTACGCTTGTGTCCTGTAAGAGCCTCTGAAACAAAATACATGGCTGAGAGCACTCTGAACTCGTGCTCCGCAGAGCGGGTGTAGGAAGGAGAGGCTGCCCAGATTACCTACAGAGGCTGAAGCCCCAGACTCTTTCTGGCATTGTCTTGGCTGATAAACCTTCCCTTCCTTGATTAGAGTTGTGATCCTGTTTGTGTGCCTTACTATCTGGTGTATTGATTTCTAAAAGCTAACAAAAATGAGGCATAAAATATGAGTTAATGAACTTAAAATAAATTTTTGTGTTATTGATAATCATGATATTCAACAAGTAAACTCTTCAATAAAAGAATTAGCTAACTAAAAAAAAAAAAGATTATTTTTTCTTTTCAAAAAATACCATCTTCTTTCCAGCTCATGGAAAGTAAGATAACAAAGTATATTAATATATTTCTATTTTTGATTTCACATATTCTTCTTCGGTACTTTTAGAAGTGTCTTTGTTATAATCAGGGAATCTGTAAGTATCTAACCATATAATAATGAAGGTAAGTTTTTGGTAAAGAGAGTACTGAATTTACACATAAAGTATTGGCATTGGAGAAGCATTTCTTTGTCGCACTGGTACACTTTTGTTAAAGATCTGAACAAAGTGAAATAAGCAGGCACTCCATTGCGGCATGAATGTCTGGCATTTCTACCTGTTACACCTTACATACCTTCTTAGGTTGAATCTTTTCTTTTGCTGGAAAGTTATGATTGCACAATTGCCTTTTGTTCATCAGAAGTGTTCTTTTGTTCCAGGAGATAAGAAATGGTGTTACCCAAAAAGGCGAGACCGTCAGCTGGCTGAAATCCAGGCTGAAAGTTCTGATTGAAGTTTCTTCTGAGGATGAAGCCCAAAAGCAGGGAGATGAGCTGGCAAAGTTATCCATTTCCTTCAGGGCTCTTGTCACTTTGTTGTCAGAGGTATATATTGACTCACACCCTCAACAGTCCGTTCTGGGCGAGGAGTCTGGAAGGTCCTTTCTCTTTTGGTTGTAGTTTTATACATACGTTTATGAAGAAATCTTGGTTGAAATAGAATAGTTGACACTTATGTGAATATTGGTGGGAAAGATGAGTAGGATGTTTTAATGGTCTGTGCCATTACTGGATATGTTAGTTAAGATTAATGATCTATAGCTGAAGTACAAAGCTTATTAGATCCGTACTTTTTTACTCTTAATAAAAGCATTATTTTATAGTCAGTTTAAGGTGAGTCACGGAGGTTAAGAACTCAGGCTTGAGAGTCCAACAGGCTCAGAATTAGTTTAACTTTGATACTCCTATGTAATCTTGAGCTTGTCATTATTTCTCTTAAGCTTGTCATTTAATATATCTGGAACCTTCTTTTTCTTACTTTTAAAACAGAGCTAAAAGCATGCCAAAAGATAATGTCAAGAACTGAATTCAATAATGTATATCAGAGTAAATGCTCATAACTGACGCTTAGTAATAATAAAATAGCCAGTGTTTAGTCTGCAGCCCAGTAAAATCTCTTTTAGGCAAAATCTACTCATTTTAAACTCCTTGATATATATTTTTTTAAAAAATTGTTAATTCATTTTAGAGAGGAGAGAGAAAGGGAGAGAGAGACAGAGAAGGAGAGAGAGAGGAGAGAGAGACAGAGAGAGAAGGTGGGGAGGAGCTGGAAGCATCAACTCCCATATGTGCCTTGATCAGGCAAGCCCAGGGTTTTGAACCGGCGACCTCAGCATTTCCAGGTCGATGCTTTATCCTCTGCGCCACCACAGGACAGGCCTCCTTTATATACATTTTAATGTTTATATTTTTTTATAGATTAGAATATACACACCCATCTACGTCATTTCTAATAAGGCCACTTCCACACTCTATGAGAATATTTTTACTGACCGGGACCAGCTTGTTGTACAGGTCTAATGGGTTTGTGCCTGGATGATAAAGTGAGAATGTAAAGTACATAGAATAGATAGTTATCAGTATTTCTTGAAATCATTAATAAATTGCAAGAAATAATGATCAAGTGAATGACTACAAAGATCCTTGATTCTAAAGATCTGGAATTCTCACTAACTGTCCTCAGTGTAACAGTTTGTCGGGTAACCTTTTACATTTTTTTTTGTTTTTTTTTTTAATTTTTTATTTATTTACCAACTATTGTTTTTTTTATACATAAATTTTTATTAATTTTAATGGGGTGACATCAATAAATCAGGGAACATATATTCAAAGAAAACATGTCCAGGTTATCTTGTCATTCAATTATGTTGCATACCCATCACCCAAAGTCAGATTGTCCTCTGTCACCGTCTATCTAGTTTTCTTTGTGCCCCTCCCCCTTCCCCTCTCCCTCCTTCCCTCCCCCCCAAAAACCACCACACTCTTGTCCATGTCTCTTAGTCTCAATTTTATGTCCCACCAATGTATGAAATCATGCAGTTCTTGGTTTTTTCTGATTTACTTATTTCACTCCGTATAATGTTATCAAGATCCCACCATTTTGTTGTAGATGCTCCGATGTCATCATTTCTTATGGCTGAGTAGTATACCATAGTGTATATGTGCCACAGCTTCTTTATCCAGTCTTAAATATATATATATATATATATATATATATATATATATATTTTTTTTTTTTTTTTTTTTTTTTTAATTTTTTTTTTACAGTGATTAAAGCCTTTAAGCAAACTCTTGGCCAATACAAGAATCCATAAAAGAGTAGTGTCCTTAACATGTTCACCAAGTCCAAGTTGGCACCAACATCATTCCAAATCCCTGCGAATGCAACCTTTTACATTTTTAATCCATGTAGATCTGCTTCAGATTCTCATAGTGAATTTGCGTAAGCCAAAAATACTCTGAACTGCTTGTGATTTTACTTTTATGTTTTATATTTTGATGTGCAACATACAGTGGTCTTAAGGACTTTTGACAAATTTAAAACAGCGATACGATTAAGCAAATTTTGGAACCTAGCTATTTCAATTCTTTGATGACCCATGTTTCATAGCAGTAATCAAGTTTTGCTGGTTGTCAGTACCCATACTTTAAATGTAATTCTGATGTTATTCTTCTCTACCCTTTCTTTGGTCAAGAAGGGAAGAATGAAAGGATACAAAAAGTGAATTCCTATGCAGGTGATCCTGGATCCAGATCTACCACATGGTTTCAGTCATGTCAATAGATTAATCTATATTTTGTTACACACACACATCAGCACTTTGATAGCCTTTAAATTTAGAAATAATTATTCACCCTGACATTTTACCAAGACCATTTATTTGCTTTCTTCTTCAAGAACTCTGCTGAGGCCCTGGCCGTTTGGCTCAGTGGTAGAGCATTGGCCTGGCGTGTAGGAGTCCTGGGTTCGATTCCTGGCCAGGGCACACAGGAGAAGCACCCATCTGCTTCTCCATTCCTCCCCCTCTCCTTCCTCTCTGTCTCTCTCTTCCCCTCCCGCAGCCGAGGCTCCATTGGAGCAAAGTTGGCCTGGACACTGAGGATGGCTCTGTGGCCCCTGCCTCAGGCGCTAGAGTGGCTCTGGTCGCAACAGAGCGACACCCCGGGTGGGCAGAGCATCGCCCCCTGGTGGGTGTACCAGGTGGATCCTGGTTGGGCGCATGAGGGAGTCTAACTGCCTCCCTGTTTCTGGCATAGGAAAAATACAAAAAAAAAAAAAAAAAAAAAGAACTCTGCTGAGACTGCCTATGGGACCTTTACCAACAATCTACCTCTAACAAATGCATACATGAATTCTTTGCACACTCATATGTATGAAACATCTATATAATTTATATTAATATCCTTTTTGTTATTTAAACACTAGTGAGAACAAAAAAAGGGAGGAACAGAGAAAAATGAACATACTGTTCATAAAGATTTATTTAAAAGGACAGATTTGACTCATTCTGTCCTTCTTTTGATTATAATTTAGTATTTAAATTAATGTTGAACACCAAGTGTTTGCAATTGTGTGATGTAAGGAAAAAAGCTGTGGATTGGCAATGTGTAATGAAGAGTCACTTCTGTCAGCAGATTTCCTGAGATTTCCAGAGAGCTGAAGTGTGTGGTTTTCATAGGGTTTTTTTTCTGTTTGTTTGGAGAGCAGCATGCTCCAAGTTTCCTGGGACAAACTCAGAGCAGAAGGGGGTCCAAGGGAAAAATAACATGAGAGAAGGAGACCCTGGGAAGCTTCTGTGGAAGACACGTGACGATACCGTGTTAACATGACTCTCTTAGTGAAGATGGGGACGGATAAACTTTAAAAACAAAAATGCTGGCAAACTAGAAGAGAGAAAGCAGAAATTAGGCAGAAGAGACACTGAAAATGGAAGAAAATGACAAGGAAAAGAATCCATTAAAAAACCACAAAATTAGAAATTATATTGATGTTTTGTGTAGAAATATCAGAAGTGCATTTTCAACAAATACCCTTTCGTTCCTATTTTTCCTTTATACAAACTTTTTCTTTAAATAAAATAACTTTCTTACAACATGCTTTTTTTATAATTAAGTTTTAGTCATGAGATTGTAATTAAAGGAATCCAGGAGACATGTGTACAATGTATAGTTCTCTTATCCTGCCTTGCTTTCAAGGTCAAGTAGGGTTTTCATGTGGCACAGAGCACCATATCAAATGAGGCTTGCAACTTCCATGAGTGACTAGCAATTTAATAATAATTGAAACTATATACATAAGAATAAATGTTAAGGATCTGTGTATATATTTCCAGTTCAGAAAGACTTTACACATATTCTTTAAAAATGTAATATTACATGAGCATACAGTTTACAATTTTTTTGTGTGTGTGTGAAAACCTAGGTTGAAAAGATGTTAAGCAATTTGGGGGACTGTGTCCAGTACAAAGAAATAGTCAAGAGTTCCCTTGAAGAGTTGATTTCCGGTCCTGAAGAAGTCCAGGAGCAAGCGGAGAAGATCTTGGATGCTGAAAACCTGTTCGAAGCGCAGCAGTTACTTCTCCATCACCAGGTAGGATGCCTCTTTCCCCGGTGCTGGGTGTGAAAGGGTTGAGATGATCACTGACAGACCAGAGAGGGGAGTAGCATCCCCTGAACGAGAGCAAAGGAAAGGGGCGGGGCCAGGAGGCCGGGTGTGCAGGCAAGAACCCAGCTGAACGGTTAAAAGAACTTAGCACTTTTGCTCTCGCTGTTAAATATTAAATGTTTCAAAGATCCTATCCTGCAAGATAAATTCCCAGCCTGAGTGATTTGATGATACTAAAAAGTTCAAGAACTATTGTGGAGAGAAAGCTGACTTGGCTACGAAAACCTTCAGAAAACTTGCAAATTGTCCTTTTCATGAGGGAGACTGGAAGCATAGAGCTAATTGTACTGTATTTGAGATCAGTAGTCTTGTATGTTAAAATCAATATTCTTTTATGGTAAAATTTTCAGTTTATCATTTTGAATACACTGTAGTTTGGGAAATAATAGCTTACATGAAGTACCAGACCTTTCAGGAGAGTATGCTTGTATAGGATTAGAACTGGAAGTAAAGAAATTCCGGTACATATATTGATAATAAGCTATTTGTTTCGCATGTCAAACTCAATATAAGTGGGAGTATAATTCATATAAAGTATTGTAATGACAAAATTCTAGTTTACTTAATGCATAGCAAATGCTAGTTATATATAATGATATATAAAAATGGAAGTTACCCTAAAAGTCTATGGAAAATGGCAGCTTCTGGGCTTTCTAGATATACTTAATAATTCTAAAACGTCTGTAAATACAAAAAAGTTAATGCTTTATAGTACATTGTTCTCAATTATTATAAAATTTGTGTTTCAATTTACTTTAAGTCAGAGATATATGAGATTGTAGATATTTATATTAGTTCCTAAAACTTCACATTTCTTAAATCAGTTATGTGTGCGTATTTATTTGTGAAAATTCATGAACTGCACACTTGAGATTGGCACACCATTCTGTTTGTACATTATAACTCAACAAAACGTTTATTGTAATACATAACTTTCCCTAGATGTCTCAGCAGATTAATCATTCTGAATATGCCCAGGAGTTAAATTTCTTAATATTAGCACTTTTAGAGAATAAATGATTTTTTTAAACAGACTTAGAACTTTGTACGTTTAAGCAGTAAAATGATTATTTTAGAAGAATCATTTCTAAATAGTTTTGCCAAATTCCTTCTGGAGCATTGCATTACATGCTAAATGCTGTCTAAATTTGAACTCAATTGAAACACCAAGACCAAATTAATTATGTCGTTTACCATTAAAAACAAAATATTTATGAATAATGCCTGTCTATAAATAAATATTATTAATGCACAGTCCTTATTGCAGTTTTAACTGTTCATGTCAACTTTAAAACACACTTGGGGCCCACACGGCGTGAGGTCATGCTGTGTCGTACCTCTGCTAAAGCGCGGGCGTTCATGTCCCTGCCTCGTCGCTTAGAGAGTAACATGTATGTGCAAATGCTTCTAGCAAAAGACGAAGAGGATCGCCGCCAAGAAGATGGACGTTCAGCAGCAGATCACGCAGGCTCAGCAGGGAGAAGGCGGGCTGCAGGGCCCTGTCCAGGAGGAGCTGCGGAAGCTGGAGGGCACCCTGGACGGCCTGGAGCGCGGCAGGGAGAAGCAGGAACGCCGCCTACAGGTGGGAGCCTGCAGGCACAGGGCTGCCTGTGCTGCGCTCGCAGATCACCTCTCCCGTTAGTGCGAGAAAGCATTTCTTTGTTTCTGCCTCTGGGGCTCTAACGTTGTGTTTGACTATTTACAGGAGTGATCTTTTTGAAGCACCGCACCGATCTTACGAGATTGGCACTATCATTAGCAGATTTGCAAGTATTTGTGCCTGACAAAAGAAAGAGTTTGAGGACATGACTCACAGTCACAGAGCAGTGATCAATAATAAAGCTAGGATTTTTATTCACACTTGTCTGAATCCAGAAATTGATACTGAATTATTTCACCTTTCCGCAATCCAGCAGCCACATGGTTATACTTTACTGTGATCTTGACATATTACCTGAAATATAATTTTTGAATTTTCCCACCTGCTCACTGCCATTCCCTTCCTTCCTTTCTTTTTTCCCTTCTCCCTTCTGTCTCTCACTTTTTGTTCTCCATCCTCCCTCCCTCCCTCCCTCCCTCCCTCCCTCCCTTCTTTCCTCCTCTTCCTCCCCTCCAGAGAAATTCCGGTACATATATTGATAATAAGCTATTTGTTTCGCGTGTCAAACTCAATATAAGTGGGAGTATAATTCATATAAAGTATTGTAATGACAAAATTCTAGTTTACTTAATGCATAGCAAATGCTAGTTATATATAATGATATATAAAAATGGAAGTTACCCTAAAAGTCTATGGAAAATGGCAGCTTCTGGGCTTTCTAGATATACTTAATAATTCTAAACAGTTAAACTGCAAAACCTCTCCTCCTCCTCCTCTTCCTTCTTTCTTCTTTCTTCTCTTTTTACAGAATCTGAGAAGCTTTCTTTTCTTTTGTCCTTTATCTACATTTTAAATAATATCCTTAGATTTATAGGATGTTACAGCTGGCGGAAAACCCAATACTCTAGTCCACACCCAGTCTTCATGGAGGAGCTAAGTCCCAAGGGAAATCCTCAGAAGCCATCAGGATTACCTTTATTCAGTATAACTGTGTGAAATTTGAACAGAGGTGATTAGAAGTTGACAGCCTGACAAAGAATAACAGTATCTTGTGACACAGTTTGATAATTCATAACATCAAATGTTTGGTGTGTTTTTTTTCAAATTTAGGTCACATTAAGAAAATGGGAGCGATTTGAAACCAACAAAGAGACAGTGGTCAGATACCTTTTTCAAACAGGTTCCAGCCATGAGCGCTTCTTGAGTTTTAGCAGTTTGGAAAGTTTATCTTCGGAATTGGAACAGACAAAGGTAAAACAGTAAGACACAGAGTCCTTTGGTACTCACTATTCAGAAGGAAAACTGCATTTTCACTCCCTGTTACTATTAATTATTATAATTTTGCATGTAATCAATACTTAGTGTTTATCAATCATCTACTTCTGTATACACTGGTCAGGTTTCTCTGCGTAATGAAAACATCAGTAAGATTTAAACATCAAGAACTGAAAGAAACATTTCATTAAAGTGGGAAATAGTTCCCTAATAGATGAGTGCATTAATTTTTTCTTTCTGAACCCAGTGATATTTTTCCCTGAATCTCTAAGGTCAGATGATGACAAAGAAAAACAGAGTTTGGCGCAGATAGTGAGCATTCCTGTCGTGAGAAATGACATAATGCATAGAAGTGTTAGATAAGGGGATACTATGTTGTAAAGCAAAAATAAAATGAAACACAGCTGTAAAGCAGAGACTCTCTAAGCAACATGGAGCCCTTAAAGGTTTTTTGTTTTTTTTAAGTCATGCGATGAGAGTTATACTTTGGGGAGATGAGTTTCTAAGCCGGTGTAAAAAATTGAAAGTGTGAAAGACTAAGGTCATGGGGTCCAAGTAGAAAGTGATTGCACCTGTGCATTAATATGAGCATGAATTAGAGCAGAGAGGATGGCAGTGGAAATGGACCCAAGAGACAGTGCAGGAAAAGGAGATGTGCTACCCAATGTTCTGAGCCTGCAGAAGCAATGGGAGTGAGGTGGAAAACGGGAACGGTAACTGCTGATGGGGAAAGATGACCAACTCTGTTTTCCATGCGCTGAGTTTGAGGCTCCAGGGAACATCCAAGAGGTAGTATTGAGTAGTAGTCCTCCATGAGCTCCAGCCTGTATGCTAACGCCTTGGGCACTCAGAGCAAAGCAGTCCATTCCTACAAAGCACTTAGAGACTTGTTCAGGTTGTTTTGGTTCGGGTTTCCCTGTTTGGGGTTTATAAAAAGACTAAATTAGCATAAAAATGTGTTAGCCAATGTATAACAAAGAAGACTTGTTTATCTTTTATCCTTTGGAGCCTTTAGCAGGTAAATCCTTGTGCTTCTGCTTTCTTACCAGTGAAAGGCTTCTCTGTTTCATACTGGTAATCTTTTTATTATTTCTCCTATTATTAACTCACTGAGGAATTTGATGTTTCATAAGGCCACTGAACCTTTGAATTCTATATGATTTTCATCAGCCATTTAAGTAGAACATTATTTTAAATTTTAATTATTTTAAATATTAAAATATATCAAGCATTTTTTATAAATACAGCTATAGTTATTGGATTAATTATCATGTGGGGGTTCCACCCAGGTTCCATGCAAGGTTTCTGAAATCCTGTGGCTCTAATTCTTCTCAATCGATTTGTCAGCTACAGATGCAACACATGTAATCTTTTAGTCTTGTTATTAAAATTGTCCTTAACCAATGACCTTGTGTACTTTGGGATTGATTTAATAATGTCAACTAACATTTATGGAATATACACACACACACACACACACCACACACACACACGCACACACACTCTCTCTCTATGCTGGTCTAATCACTTGATGCTCATCATCTTCTTTAATTCCACTCTAACAATTCTAAAATATATGTACCATTGTTAATCTTGGATAAATGAGGAAGTATAAGGCGCATAGTTGTTAAAGAATTTATTCAAGATTTTAGGATTACTATCTGGAAAGGTTAGAGTTCAAATCCAAGAGGTCTGAGTCCGGAGCCCAGACCCTTAGCTACTTTTATTATAAAACTAGACCGCTTTTCTAATTATTTACATATGCTGCTGCACAAGCACTTATAAGCTAGAATAATTGTTCTTTGTTTCTTTGCTCATTGAGATTGTTAATACAGGCTTCATTCCAGTTGTAGCCCCTCAGCGGCTGTGCTAAGGAACTGGAGTGCTTGCTCTCTGCTGGGATGGGCAAGGATGTTCATGGCAGCACTACGTTTAATCTTCACAAAGGGCTTTACTGATGAGCTAAGGGAAATTCAGTGTCACGTGGCTCAAGGTCACACAGCTAGTGAAAGAGCCTGGTTTCCACTCCTGGATTATCTGATGCCAGAGTCTGTTCTTTCCTGCTGCGTCCTGCCGCCAAGGACATAGACATAAAACCTTCCAATATTATTCTGTTTCAGTTTAATTTGGTCTCTATCAGCACCATTCTGTTCTTTGGATCCCACAAAAAGCTCTTCGATTGAATGTATATAAACAGTTTCAAGCATTCATTTCTCCATGGTTTTTTCTTGGTTCTGGGAAGCACTAAAGGAAAAAAAAAATACTATTTTATAATTCTGTTCATGGGATTCTGAAAGATTATGCTGAGAATTCAGTCTTCACAATTGAATCTACAGTGATTGTAAGCTCACATATTGCAACAGTGTAGTGCGTGCTTATAGGCTCAGAATTTAAAGTTGTGACATTAGCAAATACTGTATTTTGGGATATAGTAAATCTGTCCTCCGTAAGGAAGCTGTACTTATTTTTGTTCTCATTGCAAGGTACTCTCCTGAAATAATGTTGATATTTCTATGAGGACATTAAGTCTTTCAAATGTGAAGTTGTAATAGGATTATGGAGTAACTCTATCTTATATGGAGTTATGTAGTAATTCTGGGAGGTGCTCTGTGGGAGAAGATGGCTATTAGAAGTCTGGCTTTAAAAATTATTTATATTGGATTTCTACATTATCTACTGAGTAGAGGATTGTTTGTGATCAGAATTCAAACTTCTTGTGAGATTCTCTTACATGAGAAAAAATGACACACTAGTTCATTTTTTCACTCAAGATTATTTCTTGGTTACACTTTTTTAAATTCAGTATTCAGTGTATTTACCTAACAAAATACAGATAGCAGCTAAAATTGACCAGTTCCTCAAACATAGTAAGTTACTTTTATAATTAAGGTAGTTCACTATTACCAGGAATCATTGTGTAAACTTTATAAACTATTTTGTCCTCAGTTTTACATGAGGGACATAAAAAAATTATAATAGGTATTTGCCCAAGTGCTAGGCACTTAAAAAGAAGTTGTTAATTAAATGCTAACAATAACCTCACAAGAAGAGAATCATTGTATTTTATATAAAAGATCCTAAACAGTAACTTATCAAACAACTAGTAATTAACAAATCCAAGTTCTAGTCCAGGTTTGACTGGTTCAAAAATTTCCATCATGTAGTATATGGATATATAGAAAATAAGTTTATCATACTAGATCTTCTCTGGAAAAGAGAACTGGTTAACACAATGTTTCTTTATAGTGACAGTGATACTGTATTTTTTTTTTTTCATTTTTCTGAAGCTGGAAACAGGGAGAGACAGTCAGACAGACTCCCGCATGCGCCCGACCAGGATCCACCCGGCACACCCACCAGGGGCGATGCTCTGCCCACCAGGAGGCGATGCTCTGCCCATCCTGGGCATCGCCATGTTGCGACCAGAGCCACTCTAGCGCCTGAGGCAGAGGCCACAGAGCCATCCCCAGCGCCCGGGCCATCTTTGCTCCAATGGAGCCTTGGCTGCGGGAGGGGAAGAGAGAGACAGAGAGGAAGGAGGGGGAGGGATGGAGAAGCAAATGGGCGCTTCTCCTCTGTGCCCTGGCCGGGAATCGAACCCGGGTCCTCCGCACGCTAGGCCGACGCTCTACCGCTGAGCCAATCGGCCAGGGCCAGTGATACTGTATATTAACCCACACATTTTTCAATGAAATAAATACACATTTATATTTATTGTCCTAGAAATGTTTTGATCTCCCTGATTGAAAAAAATCAATCACCAGTGATCATTGCTTGAACTGGCCCATAATAAACTAACGTATTTATAGATAAGTTAGTTATTATAATGCAGCTCAGAAATCTAAACAATGAACCTGAACCAAGAAACAATGAAGAAACATTTTGTGTATGTATGTGTGAGAATTGTTGGATAACTGTGAAGACATATATCTGTCTTATATATAAGATGAAATAATTTACCAAAGTCTATTCTGCCATAACGAAAATACGTCTGTTTTATTGCTCAGTATATGATATGCTAATATACATACATGTATGAACCTATCTATCCATCTAATGTGAGAGACCCTGCAATACGTATATGCAGTTCATTTGAGTGCAGAGTTTAAAAGAAGGTGCCTTCCTAACAATGATAATATATTTTTCTAGGAGTTTTCGAAACGAACAGAAGGCATTGCCGTCCAGGCTGAGAATCTCGTGAAGGAAGCTACAGAGATACCACTCGGGCCCAGAAATAAGCAGCGGCTTCAAAAGCAGGCCACATCAATCAAAGAGCAAGTCAAGAAATTAGAAGAAACACTTGAAGAAGAGTATGTGCTTGACAAGTCCTAACCTTCCTTCTCTGAGATAAAATTTCATGCAGTCTTTCCTGTGTATTGTATTCAACACGTTCTTTCAAATTCTCAAAGTGTCTGTGTAGTTCAGCATGTATTGAGAAAGCAACTCACAATTCAGAAAAGAAAGTGCCAGCAACACAGAAGCCAACATCTAGAGCAGAGCAGAAAAATATAAGGAATGTGGTTTTTACGTGGTAAACCGATTCTGTTTGCGAAAAAAAAAAGCCATACCTGTTAAATTCTGTGGCCTTCATACATTGGAAAGGGATCCTCGAAAAAGAACCGATACTGAAAATAGTTTTCTTACTGCATTATGCTGCTGTCACCAGTTAGCGGGAAGAGGAGATATTTTGGGTGTGTAGATTCTGGGCCTCAATAGATGGAGACAGTTCACATGTCTTCATCTCCAAGCTCTCAAAGCTTGTGAATAGTACCCCAGTATTCAGATTCCACTGATTGATTATCTTTTTCCAAAAGTGAACCTCAAAAAATCTATTTCATGTTTAAGTCTTTACTATATGTTTACCTAAAAAAGAAAGAACAGTTTGGTCTGTGGGATCCTGTTATGAACAAAATACACACAGAATGTTTGGAGGTAATAAATATATACGGATATTCCTTAAAATAACATGGCTGAACATTTCTATTATAAAGGCTATTTAGTGGCAAATGTCTGACACATTCTTAGGGTACAGGACCTAATTTCTAAGATGGATTTTGAAATGTAAAACTTGCTTTCAAGACTCTTAATACCTTGAAATTAAAATTGTACATTGCCTAAATTTTAAAGTTGTTAAGTAATGTATTTAAAGGAAATTATGACTCTAAAAGTTGAGAACTTTAAATATTAAGTATTCATCAAGTTATGGAAATAGTAAACCTTGGAAATTTTAGGAAAGAAGTTACTTTTATGAGGAATATTTATTTGAATCTTTATTTTAAAACTTGCAATATAGCATAGCTTGCATTACTCATATTGATGTGAGCTTCAGGAACATCCAGGGTACGTATTTGAGACTGCAATATTACTTAATTTGACAATCAATGATGACATTAAATTTTTCTTGATGTCTTTAAGTGCCTTTTGGTAAACAGGAAAATTAAGTGGTTTCTTTCTTTCTTTTTTTTAAAGCGAAGGACTTAGTGCAATGATACACTATACGTTTCTTACTCTTTTTCTAAACTGAAAGCCATATCACATGGTTATATATTCATAGCTAATACAACCTGGAAATCTATGATTACATTTCTGTTCACTAGACTTTATTATAAATAAAGCCCAAATTGTCTAAAAGTAGTTAGGATGTTCATGTACAAGGATTTATAAAAGTATTTTGAAATCAAGATCATACAGACATCTAAGAATAGCTGAAATGACTATAAATGACAGATTGAAGGCTTAGCTCTAATGATAGAACAGTTCCTGCCTGTCAGCATGGAATTCAGGTTACAAGCTCTATCCTAATTCATAAATATTCATTGTATAAAGATCTGTCAGCAGAAAATGTCACTGCAGTAGCTCTCCTCTAAGAGCAAGAAGACCATGTCCACAAAAGTAGGACTGCTTAAAAGAATGATGCACATTAGAATGTATACAGGCAGCCTATTTATATAAGTCCTGGCAACTCAACTACTGGTCCTGTGCATTTTACCTAGATTATACCCGATTCAAACCCCTTTGGACCCAGCAATACTATGTTCGAAGCCCAGTTCATTACATGGTGTAGAACGGGGGTTGGGAACCTATGGCTCCCAAGCCAGATGTGGCTCTTTAGATGGCTGCATCTGGCCTGCAGACAAATCTTTAATAAAAAAAAAACAACAATAACGTTAAAAATATAAAACATTCTCATATATTACAATCCATTCATTTTCTACCGCTCATGTTCATGGTTGCGGGTGGCTGGAGCCAATCACAGCTGTCCTCCGGGACAAAACCAAATTTTTATTGGATAATGCGTAATGTACATACACAGGTCGTTGTATGGCTCTCATGGAATTACATTTTAAAATATGTGGCGTTCATGGCTCTCTCAGCCAAAAAGGTTCCCAACCCCTGGTGTAGAGCAATCTCGTTAAATGCCTCTCAGAGGAGATAGAAAGATGAGAATTAATGAATTAGTCCAATCACATGTACGTTGTCTTTTCCTGTTCTAAAATTTTCAGCTTTGACATGGTCACAAATGTCTTAACTATCTTTTTACCTGGTGATTTAAAGGAAAACGTCTTGTTGTTCTTTATCAAAATACTGCGTTTTATTTACTTAATTTGGTTAATTTTAGTATTAAAACCATGGAAATGGTGAAAAACAAATGGGATCATTTTGGCAATAATTTTGAGACCCTGTCCATCTGGATAACTGAGAAAGAAAAAGAACTCAATGCCTTGGAAACTTCGTCATCTGCCATGGACATGCAAATCAACCAAATTAAGGTGACCTGCTCACATGTTTGTTGCATTTGTAATCCACATCTAGCCTTTAAAAACTTCTTTCTTACATTTCATCAAATGCTGTTTGGCACCAGGAAAAATCTTTCATTGCTATGTGACTCTATTAAAATTAAATTCAGACAAATTACTGAACTAAGAGGTCTTGATTGATACTGGCCAGCCATTTGTAGATGAAATTATGTGCTAGTATTGTCTGACTTGAGTATTCAAAGTCAATATTGTGTGCAATATTATTAAAATGTTTTTATGGTTACTTTATCCTTTTTCTTGATTTTGAATTAACCCCATGGGAGTGCTCTGTTGATTCATTTATACAAAATGAACCGTATTCATCATCCGCAACTGTAGTTTACAAGATTATTCCTAACATCTAGTCCAAATATTAGTGGTATTTACCCTCATAAACCACAAGGAGGAGAAATTATTTATTTTTAGTGAAGCAATCAGAACCCATTGCTCCAGTTCTTTCATTGATGATGACCCCCAGCTCCAAAATAACCACAGGCACAGACCATCATTGTTCACTTCATTCAGATCGTTTAAAAAATGGGCTAGAAGAAATGAATTCTGAGTGTTCATTTCTCTTTTTCTATATGCTATATTTAAAATTCTGCCACTTCTTTTATTATCTCAACTCATTTTTGGATTGGGAAAACCCTCTGACCTTTCATTCAGTTACATATAGTAAAATAAACAGGAAGGTGAGGGGACACTTCCCACTATGATTCAGAACAAGTCACTGCCGTGTGCGCGGTGGGAGGGTGCAGCGTTGCTCAGCTTGGATCACACGCCGTGCAGAATATCCTGGTTTATCACACATCTTTTGCAACCAAGACACATGGAGTCCGGCATGTGCAGTCTGCCTATGTCTTGTGTGGTGTACCAGGAAAAACAGATGTCAAGCCACTTAGAATATTCATGAAATGTGTTTAATCTTTAACACTATTTTGAAGAGTTGTCACTTAATTATCTGTGCTAAATTCTAAGAAAACAAAGAATAGCACACTTAAATAGTTTTGCCTCAAATTTTTTCTTTCAAAAATTTTGATATATACTTTTTTATTTGTTTATGCTTTCTAGTCATTCTTTTCACTAGTATTTCACCTTCATTCTATGACCCTGAAATATATCAGTTATCAAATGTCATTGCACTATTACTGTTTAGGAAATAAAACAATTACATATTTTACTTTTCAATATATAAACACTCAATTGTGGATTTTCATGCCATCAGACTAAAACTACATTTTAATTTTCCAACATAGCATTTGAAAACTATTTAAAATATATTAAATGAATACGAACAGCAAAACAAACAGATTTGCTAGAAATAAGCAAAAGTAAGGTGGGATGTACTTTACTGTGGAATCTGGGATAATAGCTTCATGTTCTATTTCCACACAGAATAAAAGTATAGGGAATATTAAAAATATAGTAGTACTTATCATAATGTTTTCGATTTAAAACAACCTTGGAATAAAACGAATTCATACCATTACACTGTTGTAAACATTTATCTACAAGCCCGTTTTTGTTTACATGCTGTTCCAAATTGACTTTTTATTCCCAATTGATATTTACAAGACATAAGAACATATACTGAATTCATCTCCCACCTTCTCAACTTATGTTAGAAAATTTTTTGTCACAATTCAACAATATGATTATAGAGTTTACATTTATAAATTTCTTGATGACATGTAACACAGTAAGAACTAATAACTTTGATATTAACTAAAGTTGTTTTATTGAGGTGTTATAGGCACCCACAAGTATTAGCCCAAAGGAGACGCTCAATATATATTTGTTAAATTTATGAGTTATTTTTCTAAAAAATAACATTAAAAAAACAGCAAAACAAAGGAAGGTTGCATTATTGCTCAAACAATAAATACCTATCAAATATACCACTGTGGTCATGCATATGAAGATACATGCACTAACCATTCCAATGGGAGTTATTTCTGATTGTCTTATCTAGGCAGAAATTATTTCTGACTGTGCTGTCTCACTAGACAGAAGTCACATTTATTTTTTTCTAGGGTAACAGTATTTTCCATTTAAATTATTTGAAACAGACTTGTCTGAATTTTTGGCTTTATTTTAATTAGATGATTTGACTCTTTTTTCCAGAGAAACAATTTTCATTGTTTTTTTTTTTTTTTTTGCAAATAAGCCTGTATGTTTATGAGAGACAGATACACACTCCCACTCACATATACACATACATTCTTAGTGACTTTCAATAATTTTCATGTGTTGGCTAATACAGAAAATGCCCCCAACAGAAATATAGCAATAGGTACTTTACTGTAGAGTCCATAGCTAGTGAATAAAGCAGTGTTACAGAATGGAGCCCAGGATCAGCACGAAGGTATCACCTGAGAAGCTGTTAGAATTGCAAAGACCTGGCCACACGTAAAACCTACTGAGTTCTGGGTCACTGAGGTTGGGGGCCAGAATCACTGGCATAAAGACTAGAGGATAAATCTGAACAGCCTAGGTTGAGATAGGAGTGGAATCAGACAAGCTTGTAGTTGGTAAAATATGAAATACTCAACTACATTTTAGGAAATTTAAGTGAATGTCAATATTAGCATTCCTGTGAGTGACTGCTTCCCACATCAGTTGGTTAAAACACTTGACTCACAGGGTGGGTAGGGAATTCTAGGTGCCTTCAGAGATACTGTAAGAGTTCCAGGGACATCTCCCTGTTTACATCACTGCAAGAGGAGTAGTTATTTCTTTGGTTCTTGATCCAGCAAGCACAACCACCAATGTATATTTCAGGCATTGTCTGCGTAGCTATCCTCCCAAAAGGAGGTCAGGAAATGCACACAGTGTTTGCTCAAAGCTACTCTCTTAAGAATTCAGATACATTGATATGTCAGCTTTCTCTCTCTGCAATATTTATATCATTCCAGGAAGACAAGCTCGCTCAGCCTACATTGCCATTTTTCTTGTCTTAAATATTAGGTCACAATTCAGGAAATAGAAAGTAAGATCAGCAGCGTTACAGGGCTGGAAGAGGAAGCTCAGTCTTTTGCTCAGTTTATTACCACTGGAGAATCTGCTCGAATCAAAGCCAAGTTGACACAAATAAGGAGATACTGGGAAGAACTTCGAGAGCACGCACAGTGTCTGGAAGGCACTATCCTGGGACACTTATCTCAGCAGCAAAAGTTTGAAGAAAATCTTAGAAAGGTAAGAGTTGGTCCATGCATGCTAAAGTTTACTGATTTCACATTGTATTTATAGTGAAATGCAATCAATAGTCCAGAAATAGGGGAATAAGGAAATGACACAATTTGTCAATAATTATTTACCAAGTTGTCAAGGACCCTTAAGGGATTATGGAGATGTCATTAAGCATTGTGTGCAGATAGGCATTAAGATTTTACTTCTATTTCTTTCAAATAATAGAACTCATTCATTCGACATTAAAAAAAAAAACATATACTTTATCAACACATCTAAAATTATCCAAAAATGATAGGCATGCTGCTTCCCAAATAAGCTTTTCTGCCTTGATGTATGTTCTCCCACCATTATTTTCATATTTTGCCAAACGTTTTAGATCCAGCAGTCTGTGTCTGAATTTGAAGATAAACTCGCTGATCCAGTTAAAATCTGTTCTTCAGCCACAGAAACATACAGAGCTCTCCAAGAACATATGGTAAGAATATGCCTTACAACATTTCTGCTTGTTTATTGACTCAGAAATTTAATAATTTCTTGAGAGAGAACGTAGTAAATATTTTTGTAAGTTAAAATTTTAAAAAAGTGTTGTATGAGGAATGACACAGTGAAGTATATTTACTTCATATAACATCGGACAGATCACCATGCAAGTAAGTTTTCATTAAAAAATGTTTGTTGAGGTATTCATTGAACATATATTTCTCTCTCTTAATTAGAACATGTAACTTTTATGTTATAGCTTGAATAAATTGTGTTACTTCTTACCAGCATTATAAAAATTAAATGTGCAAAAAAAAAAAAAAAGTGCACATGCATAGCAGATTTCAGAGTTTGTTTAACCCACTATATTCAGGTGTGCAAAGACTATGTTCCTACTAACCTTTTCCCAATAACTAGCTTTTTTTTTGGTCTCGTCCCTGAACTGGTGACCATTGTGAGCTGTTTGCAAAAGAACAAACAGATGCTTCTGACAGAATTTAGAAGAAGGAACAAAGGAAGAGAATCAGTCACAAAGAAATATTTAGAAAAGAACGTGTGTTAATTAATAAACAAAAAATACCCTGGCCAGTTGGCTCAGCGGTAGAGCGTCGGCCTGGCGTGCGGGGGACCCAGGTTCGATTCCCGGCCAGGGCACATAGGAGAAGCGCCCATTTGCTTCTCCACCCCCCCCCTTTCCTCTCTGTCTCTCTCTTCCCCTCCTGCAGCCAAGGCTCCATTGGAGCAAAGATGGCCCGGGCGCTGGGGATGGCTCCTTAGCCTCTGCCCCAGGTGCTAGAGTGGCTCTGGTCGCAGCGGAGCGACGCCCCGGAGGGGCAGAGCATCGCCCCCTGGTGGGCAGAGTGTTGCCCCTGGTGGGTGTGCTGGGTGGATCCCGGTCAGGCGCATGCGGGAGTCTGTCTGACTGTCTCTCCCCGTTTCCAGCTTCAGAAAAATACAAAAAAAAAAAAAAATATATATATATATATATATATATATATATGCTATCCCTCCTACCTATGCACGTGTACACATGTATACCTAAACACAGAGAAAGGGCTGCAGGGATAGAGGGCGAGAAGCTGAGAAAGGCCCATCTGAGAAGGGGAGTGGAACTTACCTCACTGGTATGCTTAAGATCAGAATGCATGTTTGTGTTACTTAACACAATTGTTAAAAAACTATCTCCAAAAAGAGGAAAAGTGAATTTCATGGAATTATTTTAATAGATGACTAATAAATAATTAAATAGTTGAATACCAGAGAGGATAATATTCCATTTTTTCCTCCTACTATTTAGATTTCTAAAGCAAAAAAATTTTCCCTGTCTTGACTTTTGGATGTGTAAAATGGGTTACTGAAAAGCCGTAAGTCTTAAGGGTCCTATGATGATGAAATGAGTTAAAACATGAGATGGACGTAGCACAGTCCCTGCCATATTCTGAGGCACCTGTTGTTATTATTATCCCTATCCCTGAGAGCAGCAATGGCAGCCAGAACTCTCCCCATATATTTTTTTTCTTTTTTTCTTTTTTTAAACAACTTCTTTATTTATTTTTTTAATTCATTTTAGAGAGGAGAGGGAGAGACAGAGAGAGAGAGAGAGAGAGAGAGAGAGAGAGAGAGAAGGGGTTTGAGGAGCAGGAAGCATCAACTCCCATATGTGCCTTGACCAGGCAAGCCCAGGGTTTCGAACCAGCAACCTCAGCATTTCCAGGTTGACGCTTTATCCACTGCGCCACCACAGGTCAGGCTCCCCATATATTTTTATAGAGATTATGGCATGCTACATAACAGCTCCTGTAAATTAAAAAGAGAGCTTTTTTAAAAAATACATCTGGCATCAAATAAATACAAATTTTCACAAATTATCCGACTTGTTAAGGAAAAGGAGACATCCCTCTGATGCACAGCAACACAGTTTTCTCTGGGCATTGGTCTGTCCATTTTCATTTTGATGCCCGCATTCATGAAGCAGCTTTCTCCTCTCTTGCACCATGTGTTCCCGGAGACCCTGGTCCATTGTCGTTTGTCACGACCCAGGGAAAAGTTTTGGTGAGGATGGTTCTCGGGGTTGGGTAGCCTTGCTTCTCGGTGCTTTGCTTGCATTGCATTTCTCTGGTCCTGTCCTCAGGAACTGTGTCAGACCCTGGAGTCCCAGAGCAGTGCCATGGCCACCCTCTCGGCCAGCGCCCAGAAGGTCGTTAACGGGGGCTCCTCGGCGGATGGGGCCGCGGCGCTGCAGCAGAGGTACGAGGGCGTGCTGAGCCGGGCGAAGGGCCGACAGACGGCGCTGGAGAGCCTGCTGGTCCACTGGCAGAGGTGAGTGCCCGCCTGCCTTCCCGGACTGGCCGCCTGGCTCTCAACAGCCGCTTGGCTGTTTGCCATCTGTTCCCTAACTGCTGGACAAAAGTCACCCCAGATGTCCTGTCATGTCAAGTCATGTTTCTGCTGTGGGAGTGGGAAGGGTGCCTGCATGTCTCCTTAGTACACACATACGTGAGTACTTAAGTGAACACGAGGGGAATAGTCTTTTTACCTTCACTTCTAGGAGGAAGATAACCAACGTGGCATGATTTGTCATGGTTCGTGTTGAAACCTCCGCCTGCAAAAAGGTCTAGTTTTCTAGTGTCACAGTTTGGGATCCATTTCTTTGGTGTCTCTGCTTCCTTTAGGCTGGAGAAGGAGCTGTCCACCTTTCTGACCTGGTTAGAGCGGTGCGAGGCGGCCGCCAGTGTCCCGGAGGTGGACGTGTCCGCCGACAGAGTCAAGGTGGAGAGTGAACTGCAGTCAATCCAGGCAAGCTCAAGGGAGTGTGAGGGGGACGGGGTGCTCTTTGTTGGGGTTGCATTATAAAACCGAGCCAACACAAAACCCTTTCTGCAACTTCGCTTCCTGCTTGGGTTTTGCCATCCCCAGAAGAACAACCCAGACCTGAAAGACAACGTAATGGTGAACCTTGTGATGATTAATTTCTGTGCTGTGTTAGCTAATCCTATAATATAATGTCTGACATTTGAATCCAAAGTATCTGGCAGATGAGCAGAGGGAGGAATGAGTGGAAATATAGGAGAAAGAAGGTTGACAATCAGTGAATAATTTTTGAAGCTTTTGTATTTACATACATTTTTAAAATTTTTCTTTTATTAATTTTTAGAGAGGAGAGAGAGTGTGGGGGGGAGCAGGAAGCATCAACTCCCATATGTGCCTTGACTAGGCAAGCCCAGGGTTTTGAACCGGCAACCTCAGCGTTCTAGGTCGACGCTTTATCCACTGCGCCACCACAGGTCAGGCTGTATTTACATACATTTTTGATAATAAGAAGGGTTTTGGTTAAAAAGAGAAAGAATACAATGTAGAAAGAAAGCATGGTATTGATCATTTTTAAGCAATACAGAAAGAATGAATGAGCACATATACAGATGCTAGAATGACAAAGAATGTGAGCTGATTTCATCCTTGAAGAAGTGGACCTTTTAAAGTTAGAAAAAAATCTTTAAGTATATATATATCCAAAGATTTTTTTCTTTAAATATATATATATTTCTTTAAGTGTGTGTGTGTGTGTGTGTGTGTGTGTGTGTATTCTTCTTTTTCAAGTGAGAGGAAGGAAGATAGAGAGATTCCCATATGCACCCTGACTGGGATCCACCAGCAAGCCCCTTCTGGGGCCGATGCTCTGCCCATCTGGGGCCATGCTCACAACTGAGCTATTATTAGTGCCTGAAGCAGAGGCTCCACAGAGCCATCCTCAGGGCCTGAGGCTTATGTGCTCCAACCAATTGAGCCATGGCTGTGGGAGGGGAAGAAGGAGAGAGAGAGAAAGAGAAAGAGAGAGAGAGAGAAAGGGAAGGGGGAATGGAGAAGCAGATGGCCACTTCTCCTGTGTGCCCTGACTGGGAATCAAGCCTGGGACATCCACATGCCAGGCCAATACTCTACCACTGAGCCAACTGGCCAGGGCCTAATTATTATTGACATTACAGACAATGTTACTAATTTCTGGAGATTAGTATTTTGCTTTAAGTGATAGTCTGTGCCAGAAAATTCAAAAGGCATAATTTTTTCTCAAAAGAGACTTATTGTGTGAGAGACTTTCACAGCTACAGGCCTCTGTTACCCACACCATCTGGCACTGAGCCAGCCAAGTTGCTGCCCCACTGTGGCCCAAACATTCCTTGTACATTGCCACTCTTGGCTGTATGTCCTTTGTTCTTAGCCCAGGTCCCAATTCTGCTCTGTGGTCTGTCCTGTCATAAATACACTCTGTTTTCCTTCTTCCGATAGCTTTAGCTAATTTGCTTGTATCACACATATGTTCCCACAAAAACAAGGCAAAAACATTTTGACAAGCACCTACTATGAGCCATGCTGCACCTATCATCCCAGTTAATACCATGTTATGTTGTTAGCTAACTCTATGAGTGTTTATCTCTTGTTAGGTAGAAACCACAGCTTTTATACACCTCTCACAGCATCTAAGAGATTTATTGCCTCATTAAATGTAAACAATAAGAGGTTCTGTTGAGAGTAAGAGGAAAAGCCCTTAAGCCTTGACTTAGCCCAACATCTGGTCTCTAAGCAGAGTGGGAGACCATGTTCCCCGTTACCTGGACTCATGTCTCTGTTATTGTTAGGCAAGCATTTTCTCTTCAGCAATAAATAGTTCTCCTTTGATCCTGTTTACTGGCTCAGTTTCTTCATCCTGAAGGAAATTCTGCAGCATCTAAATGTGCCTAACAATATAACTACTTCAGGTCTCAGCAGCCTTTTAAATGTTGCTTTAGAGAGTAAGTGGATCTGTTTCTAAATCCAGGAGTAAAAATCTCTATAGCTTAGTCCCCCTGATCTCCATTTTGCAAGAATGCAGAGCCTTTGGACAACAACCTCCGGTGTCCTGTGGCCTTTCCTTGTCAATCACACTGGGATGAGATCTGTAATGTGTTCTGTGTTTCTCAGGCACTGCAAGGTGAAGTGGTGTCCCAAGCCTCCGGCTACGGCAGCCTTCTGCAGTTGAAGGAGTCACTGTTCTCAGTGGCCTCCAGAGAGGATGTGAAGATGATGAAACTGCACTTGGAGCAGCTGGACGAGAGATGGAGAGTTTTGCCACAGATAATTAGCAAAAGGTTGGGTTTTTATAAAACATTCTGATATTTTGTTTGTTTTAAATGATGAGGATCTAAATTAAGAAAATATAGTTTTGTTTACTTTGACTTAACCCAACTATTGACAGGATAATTATAAAAGGAAAATAAATGACTTTATTTGTCATTTTAAAAAATCAAATCACTCAGATATTACCATTTCTGATGAACCTCAATTCAAATTTTAGTCTCACATCAGGTCAAATGATCAAACTAATTGAAATTATTAAAGAGAGTAAGTTTGCTCATGGTTGTATTATTTGTTGCTTGCATTGTTTGTGTGCAGGACAAATAATATCTAGTCCTAATTGACTAGATATTAACAATTGTCATCTATGTCTTTCTAACATGCCAGAAAACAAATTTTGCCTTAAATTAGTATTGATTACATAAGCATTTACCATTTCTGGTCACTTTTTAAATTCATTTGTTCAGCCAATATTTACTGAGGTCCACAATGTGTAGAGCACTGTTCTGTGTGCTGCGGATAGCGACTGTAAACAGAATTCTTCTCTAGTCTGTTCCACTGTTTACTCAGTCAACCAGCAAGCATTTATTGGACATCTGCCGAGTATAGGCCCCCACAGCAGATTCTGGCGCCATAGAAATAAATAAAATCAGATGTCAAGTATTTTACAGATCAGCATGGGGACAAGAAAGCCAATGAGAGAGGTGAGCACAGAATATTGTGGAAACAAAATGAAGGACATTGAACGGGCTCAGGGAAGGCTGACACAAGATTTGGTGCCAACTTTTGAAAGATAAGCTTTTGGCAAAAAGAGAACAGTTTCTGCCTCTCTCACAGAAGGAAAGTAAAGGGCTTTGAAAGTAATGCAAATGTATGCAAACATTCAAAATATAATTTATGCACATAAAGATAATGTGTGCAAGACTTTGTAAGGATTAACACATGAGAGTCCATTTAAAAAGTTGAACTTTGGATGCACACCATTGTAACGAGTATTAATATTTGATTAAGGCATTATCATTATTGGTTAAGGTATAACGGCAGTTTGGGATTCTGACTTCCCATCACCTATTATTAATCAATCTGATTCACTTATTACACAAGCAACGGTTGATCTCTGACCATATCCCAAGCACGTTTCTAGGTCTTAGGGATACAGTAGTGAGCAAGGCAGGTAAAGTCTCTTCTCTGACTGAAGGGAGGATAAATATAGAAACAAATGAATGAATAAGACTTCTGATGGTGGTAAATAATGTGAAGACAACAAAATAGGGTAACCTGGCTGGGGCTACCAGTCAGCCCAAGCCTCCCAGGGCACATGGCGTCTGATAGAGAGCTGACTGTTGTGCAGGAGGCAGACTCGTGGGCAGAGGGAGCAGAAAGGGCAAGGACTGTAAGGAGCCGTGAGCTGGGACGTGGGGGAACCAGAGTCAGTGGCAGTGGGGGCTGCACTGTGTCAGATGAGCTCAGAGAAGTTGATTTTGTGAGACCCCTGGTAGACCACAGTGAGCAGTCGTGGAGTGTTGCTTTCCCGTGTACAACAGGAAATCGCCCCCATGTTTAAGCTTGGCAGGGGGTGTTCCGATCACACTAAAACCATTTCCGCTCTCTAAAGAGTGGATTGTAGGGAGGCAATGGTGGTGGCAGGAAGGAGCCAGTTAGGAGGCTGTTGGAGGCCAGGCAGGAGATGAGGAGAGTTAGACTTGCGTGTGGATGTGGAGAGAAGGGCAGAGAACACTGTGGTGGGTGCTGACCCACCACACAGATCAGATGTGAAGAATGGAGGGCCATCTGGGTGGCTGGCACTCACAGTGACTGAGACACGCAGCACATTGTGAGAGGAATGGGGTTAGAGAGGCAGAAAACATTAAGGGTTCTGCTTTGTCCCTGTTTGACCACCTCACCTCTGCCCCTGGTTGAGCTGATTCTGAAAAACATACCAACTCTGTGTTCACTCACCTGCAGCACATTTAACTTCCTACATCTTTCTCTGCCCAGGATTAATTTCCTTCAATCGGTGGTCGCTGAACACCAGCGATTTGATGAATTGCTACTTTCCTTTTCTGTCTGGATTAAGCTGTTTCTCAATGAATTACAAACCACTTCTGAGATAAGCGTAATGGACCATCAAGCAGCTTTGACTCGGCACAAGGTAAAGTGCATTCTCTTAAAATGGAAGAAAAATTTGTTCATAAACGAGAGCTCTTGAATTATAAAGGGAAGCTACATTAAAAAAAAAAGCACTGGCCAGCAATTTAAATGTATATCTATATATATATATGTTTTCATAGTTGAGCGTGTGGGTCCAGGCAATGTATTCTGCAGGTACGTTAAGCAGATAAAACTACTTCAGATAAAATAGGAAACCACCTTAAGGTACCTCTTCTTCAAAACAGAGCAAATAATTTCTAGGGTGACGTGATCAGACTGTTCATTTTGAAGCATCCAACCTGTTTTGTTTCAATGTTAAAAACTAATACTAAGGCCCTGGCCGGTTGGCTCAGCGGTAGAGCGTCGACCTAGCGTGCGGAGGACCCGGGTTCGATTCCCGGCCAGGGCACATAGGAGAAGCGCCCATTTGCTTCTCCACCCCTCCGCTGCGCTTTCCTCTCTGTCTTTCTCTTCCCCTCCCGCAGCCAAGGCTCCATTGGAGCAAAGATGGCCCGGGCGCTGGGGATGGCTCTGTGGCCTCTACCTCAGGCGCTAGAGTGGCTCTGGTCGCAACATGGCGACGCCCAGGATGGGCAGAGTATCGTCCCCTGGTGGGCAGAGCGTCGCCCCTGGTGGGCGTGCCGGGTGGATCCCGGTCGGGCGCATGCGGGAGTCTGTCTGACTGTCTCTCCCTGTTCCCAGCTTCAGAAAAATGAAAAAAAAAACAAAAAAAAAAACTAATACTAAATGCCAATGCCTTAACAATATAGTTTTTCTGAATTACTATTTAGCTTGAAAGTTATTGTAAAATTACTCTTTATTTTTCTTATTTCTAAATCATGCATAATATATATCCTGGAATAAAAAAGAATTTAAAAATCAGATATTGATTCCTGACCAGGCACAGTGGATAGAGTGTCGACCGGGGACTCTGATGTCCCAGGTTCAAACCCCAAGGTCACTGTAAGAGTGGGCTGAACAGCTTGAGTATAGAATTATAAACATGGCCCCATGGTCACTGGCTTGAGCTCAAGGGTTGCTGGCTTGAAGGCCAAGGTCACTGGCTTGAGCAAGGGGTCACTAGCTTGACTGGAACCATCCTGACTACCCCCCCCCATCAAGGCACCTATGAAAAGCAATCAATGAACAACTAAAGTGTTGCAACTCTGAGGTGATGCTTCTCATCTCTCTCCCTTCCTATCTGTCTCTGTCTCTCACTAAAAACAAGAATGAGATATTATCAAATATTGGAATAGTTAGAGATAAGCTACATAATAAGCTTTATATGTTTTATATTCAATAATAAAACATTTGTTTACCGAATGTTCACTCTGTGCTGGACTTGCTAATGGGTTTTACCCGCCATCCCAATTCTGTAGCATGTGTGTGTCAGAAACTGTAGTGTATCCAAGCAACCAGTAACTCTCTCTTCCCTTCCAGGACCACGCAGCGGAAGTAGAAAGCAAAAGGGGGGAATTGCAAAGTCTGCAGGGTCACCTGGCCAAGCTGGGTGCTCTGGGTCGAGCCGAGGACCTTCACCTCCTCCAGGGCAGAGCAGAGGACTGCTTCCAGCTGTTCGAGGAGGCCAGCCAGGTGGTGGCGAGGCGGCAGCTGGCCCTGGCCCAGTTGGCCCAGTTCCTGCAGAGCCACACCTCTCTGTCAGAAACCCTCCACCGGTTGAGGCAGACGGTGGAAACAGCCAACGGCATGAATAAGAAACAGACCAGCTTACTGAAAAGGGACTTAAATGATGCTATTCAAGACGTGAAAACTTTAGAATCCACCGCCATCAGTCTCGACGGCATTCTTGCCAAAGCCCAATACCATCTTAAGTGTGGAAGTTCTGAGCAAAGGACGTCCTGCAGAACGATAGCTGATCATCTCTGTGTTGAATTAGAGAGGATCCAGAACCTTCTGGGGACCAAGCAGAGTGAGGCAGATGCCCTGGCCGCACTAAAGAGAGCATTCCAAGACGAGAGGGAGGAGCTGCTGAGAAGCATTGAGGACATCGAGGAGCGGACAGACAGAGAGCGGCTGAAGGCGCTCACCCGCCAGGCGCTTCAGCACAGGTGAGGAGAAGCCAAGGAGCCGGCGTCTCCTTGATGTTTCACGTGCTCTGCAGTTGCCTCGTGTGCAAAACTTCCACAGTACCATATTGAGCAACTTCTCTTTTCTATATTTTTAGAATAAAATTAATGACCAATTTGACACTTAAGAAGTCCTAATATTTCTGTGGGTTCCTTAAGGATTTTTTTTAAAGGGCTATGTATAAACCACTCTGAGATCTGATTTACAATAGAATATGTAGGTCAGACTATCTATTTTTAAGCAATGTTTAGCTGATAGGAGAAGGGACTCGTCTTCTGGAACAAGAATGAAGGCAGAGGAGGGAGAGATGCACGTAGACTTGTAGCTCTGAAGGATTCCCTCCCTGGTGGCTCCTAGCCCTCAGGAAAGACTAGAGCAGGCTCGTTAGCTGAGATTACGTGACACAGGGATGTGGACAGAAAACAGTGTGAACTAGTTCTCTTGTAGAAAGGAAGTGGACGTGATACCTCTGGAGCTCGGTAAGGTCAGAGCTGTCACTGGAGATTTTTATCCAGTCACTTAAGTGACACCAATCAGCTTGGTACCGTGATTTTCCCCAACTACTTTGAACTGTTTGCTTAGAGCAGTGGTTCTCAACCTGTGGGTCGTGACCCCAGCGGGGGTCGAAAGACCAAAACACAGGGGTTGCCTAAAGCCATCGGCTTAGAGGCAGAGGAGTGGGTTTAAGCAAAGATGCGGGTGTGCCACGTACATTTAATATGGTGGCTAAGGTGTCAAGGGTATTTTTCTGTAATAAATTGCAAAAGTAATTATTTCCTCTAATACTACAGAGACTTCTTTTCAATCTTAACTTTTCTTCAATGTTCTCAGTGTCACTTTCTCTTCCATTTTTTTTTTTTTTTTAGGGGGCAAACAAACAGTCCAAAGGCATTCTTATCAAGGCATCTCTAATTAATAGAGATTATGTTGACTGTGCCAGTTTGCTTCCTTTTAATCAGAATCAAACATTGATAAACAGTTGATTAATTGATGAATGGCTCCTGAAGTTACACACCTTGCGGACAATAAACTAACTGGTTTAACAATAAACTTACAAAAAGAAATACGATTTGAGAAGCACTCAGTAGTAGCCTCAGAGAAAAGGCAGAATGAGAAACCAAGGCACAGAGCAAACAACTCACCCAAGAAATAGCAGTGGGTTCAGTACCGCCAGACAGCCTGGCCTCCTGGGCCTGCTTTGGGTCTTAGAAAGGAGGCCCTAGAATTGTTAGAGAAGGCTCAGGTTAAGTTCAAGAGCCCTGTCAATACCCACATCACTGAACTCATTGAAGTCACACAGAGGCTACCAAAATGTTGCAATGAATTGGTTAATTTATTATGTATCAACCCTACTTATGCTTCTCTGTGTGACCTTGGGCAAATCACCTCTTCTTATAACATGGAGTTAATGATAATGCCTGCCCCTAGCCACTTTGCTTTGGGAATTACATGGGGTTATTAATGTTTATATATTCATTTTATAATCTCTTTAGCAGCAAGGACAAGAATAAAAGAGTCACTGGCTGCCTCTATCTGGCCACTTTTTACAAATACTCAAATATTAATTAATACATTGGGGACAAAAACATGAACATTTTTCTCATGGTAATCTTCAATAAAGCATGTAATTTTATGTTCTTAATTATATATATATATATATTTATCATACAGCTTGGTAAAACTTTTTTATTTTTTGAAACAACTATGATCCTTAAACATTATTTTGCATGAATTAGATCGACCTCATGGCACAACTAATTTTATACCAGTACCTTGCAATAAGGGCTCAGCTACTCGGCCTACAAGGTCAGCCAGCCCTAGTTTTAAAAGTCTTATACCATCAAAGGCTGATAGAAAGAGAACACAGCTTAATAGAAGGTTGAACGTGAATAATGATACTGATTTTAAATGTTCCTTGAGTTACTTTCTGCAGAGTGCAAAGTTCACCTTAAAAGCATATGCATCACGCCTGACCAGGCGGTGGTGCAGTGAATAGAGCATCGTACTGGGATGCGGAGGACCCAGATTCGAAACCCTGAGGTGTCGCCAGCTTGAGTGCCGGCTCGTCTGGTTTGAGCAAGGCTCATTAGCTTGAGCCCAAGGTCGCTGGCTTGAGCAAGGGGTCACTCACTCTGCTATAGCCCACCATGTGTCAAGGTACATATGAGAAAGCAATCACTGAACAACTAAGGAGCTGCAACGAAGAATTGATGCTTCTCATCTCTCTCTCTTCCTGTCTGTATGTCCCTATCTGTCCCTCTCTTTGTCTCTCTCTCTGTACCTATCACAAGAAAACCCTCCAAAAACAAAAAAAAATAAATAAAAACAACAAAAAAAGCATATTCGTCACTTGACATACATTAATTTAATTGCAATTGCTTTGTTAAAAGTCTTTCTAGCTCTCTGTACATATGCTTTATGGAAAGAAAATATTGGTTCGCTGCTTTGAGTAAAATAACATTTTAATTCACAGATTGAGAGTCTTTAATCAGTTAGAAGACGAACTGAACTCCCATGAGCATGAACTCTGTTGGCTGAAAGACAAAGCGAAGCAAATTGCTCAGAAAGACGTGGCCTTTGCCCCTGAGGTCGACAGGGAGATCAATCGTTTGGAGGTCACCTGGGACGACACCAAAAAACTAATTCATGAGAAGTAAGTCAGAGACTTCTCAGTTTTCCTTTTTTAACTTCTACCTATACTGTTGCATTGGGTCCTGGCCTGTTGATTTGCATGGGTGTGATCAGGGATTGAATATCTTTTGCCATCTTTAGTATTCTGTGTCTCTTCAGTATCAATAGAAATTTAGTCCTATAGAACTTTATTGAGGAAGTTGCTCTGACATAAAAATTACATATGAAGTTCCATGCTTGAAAGCAGGAGTTGTTAAGTTATGAAGTGCTACCATGGGAGGCTTAACCTCTGAATTTCTTTTTATTTTGTTTTGTTGTGTCTGTTTGTGACTGAGGTATGATTGACATTAAGTAAAGTTCACTCTTTTAAATGTACATCCTTAAACTGGATGACAAACGCATACAGTTGTGTAACTATCAAATCCCATACTTTTTTTTTTTTTTTTTGTATTTTTCTGAAGCTGGGAACAGGGAGAAATAGTCAGACAGACTCCCGCATGCGCCCGACCGGGATCCACCCGGCACGCCCACCAGGGGCGAAGCTCTGCCCACCAGGGGGCGATGCTCTGCCCCTCTGGGGCGTCGCTCTGCCACGATCAGAGCCACTCTAGCGCCTGGGGCAGAGGCCAAGGAGCCATCCCCAGTGCCCGGGCCATCTTCGCTCCAATGGAGCCTTGGCTGTGGGAGGGGAAGAGAGAGACAGAGAGGAAGGAGGGGGGTGGTGGAGAAGTAAATGGGCGCCCCTCCTATGTGCCCTGGCCGGGAATTGAACCCGGGTCCCCCTGCATGCCAGGCCGATGCTCTACTGCTGAGCCAGCCGGCCAGGGCCTCAAATCTCATACTAACAAGACTACCATCTGAAAAAATTTGTCATCTCGTTGTAGTCAGTCCCTTCTCTCACTCCCAGTTTCTGGCAGCCACTGATCAGTTTTCTGTCTCCATGGTATTTATTCTCTTTTTGAAAATCATATATAAATCCCTAGCTGGGTAGCTCAATTGGTTAGTGTAATCCGAATATGTCAAGGTTACAGGTTCAATCCTTGGTCAGGGTACCTACAAGAATCAACCAATGAATGTACAAATAAGTGGAACAACAAATCAAGGTTTCTCTCTCTCTCTCCTTTCCTCTATCTCTAAATTCAATACAATTTTAAAAAAATAAAGAAAATCACATACAAGTGAATTCTTTCCATTCTGGATGATTATAAGTAACACATTTATAAACATTCATGTTTGATTTTGTGTGTATATAATTTTTTATTTCACTTGGGTAAATATGTGAAAGTAAAATTCCAGGTTATATGGTAAGTGTGTGTTTAACTTTATAAGAAATTGCCGAGATACCTGCACCATTTTGCGTTCACACTAGCCATGTGCGAGAGTCCCAGGTATTTCGCCTCTTTTCCAGCACTTGATGTTATCAAGTTTTTGTTTGCCTGTTTGACATTATAGGAGATGTGTAAAGATATCTGATCAAGTTTTTAATTTTTATTTTCCTGATAACTAATGATATTGAGCATATTTTGATATGTTATTTGCCATCTATATATATATTATTCAAATTGGCCTGTTCAAATTGTGACTTTTGGGGGTTTTCTTTTTAATGAAGTCATTTTTTATATCAATGGAATCCTAATAAAAAATCCCAGCAGATATTTTTGTGGAAATTGACTAGCTAGCTGATTCTAAAATTTATATGTAAAACAAAAGACCTGAATCAGTACAATTTTGAAAAAGAATTGGAGAACTCACACTAGGTAGGTGACGAACTCACACTTTTTAAGGTGCTGTTGGCTAATGGGTAAACATAAAGACCAATGAGACAAATAGTGTGAAACAGACCTACAGAGACATGCTCAGTGGACTTTTGACAAATGCAATATGATAGAGAAAGACTAGTCTTTTCAATAACTAGTCATGAAACAATTGGGTATTTATATGCATTAAAAAAACAATGCCTTGCATAACATAAAAAGTTCTTTTAAACCAAATTGAGAGCATATTATATACTATAGACAATTAATGCAGACTTTTGTTAATGAACCCATGAGACACAAAATTTATTCCATTTTGCTAAACATTCTCCTAAACTGTGCTTTATTAGAGGTTGCACAGTATTTAATTACAAGAATGTAGCAGTAGATATTCAATTATTAGCCTTTTCAACATTTCAGTTATTTCTGTTTTTTTCTCTTATTATACATAAAGGTGTAAAAAATATTATTTTACCTAAATCTTACAGTACACCTCTTTCTTCTTTGAAAAAATTCCTAGATGTGAAATTGCTTGTTCAAAGGCATTTGATTCTTATAAATAAAAACTGTCTTCTCACTTTGACAGTTTTCAGGAAATTCATAGTCAATGAAAATTTGAGTCATTGAAGTGAGACAGGCAACCTCATATGTATTTGAATTATTGATCAGTATTTCTTGCTTATTTGTTTTGTTTCGCTTCTCCTCAACACACATCATGATGAATAACTAAATCATAGGGAAAATAAAAAAACAACAATTTGTTGATATCTGCATAAGTTTGAGTTATCCAAAACATGTATTGCATCTTTGCATGTTGTTGAGATCAGAGATTTTGTTTTAATGGCTGTGTGAATTCTTCATTCATAAGAGTGTTTTGGACATAGAGTTAAGTAAGATTGACCAGCACTCTTTTGACATCAATAGGCATAGACATGGTTTTGTTCATTCCAGCATCCATCCATTAATATGTATGTTTATATCAGGTCCAATCATAGGAAACTCTTCCCATACTTGATACATGACAATAAATGATTTCATTTCTTTCGTCATTATAGCCAAGGTCAATGCTGTGGGCTTATTGACCTAATGAGAGAATATCAGAACTTGAAGTCAGCTGTATCTAAAGTTCTAGAAAATGCCAGCAATGTGATTGTAACCAGAACTACTATAAAAGATGAAGAGGATCTTAAGTGGGCTTTATCCAAGGTAATAATTAAAAATGTATTTATTTTAGTAGAACTCTTTAGTATACTTGTTCTTTTTTACTCATAATGCATTCTCTATACAAATCTTGTCAGTACTCTTAGATGTAGATAATTCATGCCAGTAAGTTCAACATCTCTTTTAAGAGTTCTGGTATTCTAGCATTCTAGAAATTCAAGAAAATTATAATATATATTTATAAATATATAGTTTATTAATACCCCTGGATTCTGCTTTAGGTCATCCATGAATTAAATTTCTTAGAAGCAAATGGTTTTGAACTCTTATCATTGATGACTTTTAATTAAGGAGACATTTATGTCCACAGCATGAAACTGCCAGGAACGAAATGTGTACCAAACAGAAAGAACTGGATAACTTTAATAGTAAAGGAAAACAGTTGTTATCTGAGCTGAAAAAAATTCACAGTAGTGACTTCATCGTGGTGAAAACAAACATGGAGAGCACCGTGGACAGATGGCTGGATGTAAGCTCATAGCCTGGGATTCTGTGAACAAGTTTAAATATTCCCATTTATTAATTTCATTTTGGGCAAAAGACTATTGAGAAATATGAGTTATTTTTTAACTTTTAATGTTAAGTGCAAATATGTTCTGAAGAAAAATAGTGTTCACATAAAGTTTAGAATAGTAAAAAAATTATTTGCTTTATTTTGTGAAAACTTACTGATAGGTTTCTAGAACTTTATTTGATAGATTTTATCATAGAAAATGTATAACTCTGTCTTCTCAAAACTCTTAGATTTTGAATAAAAATAAAATAATTTATAAACATTCTATAGACAATTAAACCATAATGTATAATAACTGAAAGTAAAAACTATTTTGCATTGAAACACATTGGACTTATAGTTCATGTCCTTGGGTTTCAGCTCTTGCTCTGTCATTTAATGACTATGTGACCATAGAACAAGCCACTTGATCTCTCTAAATCTCTATACTCAAGGTATTTTACATTGTTTTTTAGCTCAAAAAATCCAGTGGTTCTGTTGACTCTTATTATCAATATCTAGGCTCAGAAGTTAAACCTATATATAGTGGGTTTCCTTTATCAGCTAAATTAATTAAACACTGATGTTTGCATACTATAATCAAATAAAATGGGTGCTTCAGAAAACTTTGTATTCCTCCACTTTTAAAAGGACATTGTTATTATGGGAAAAATATTAAGCAATAATACTGTAATCATGCAAGTTGGTTGATCTCATATATTTACTTATTCTGTAGATATGTTCAAGCTTAATTATGCCCATTTTTATATATCAGCATTACAAATAAAAGAGCTTATTGTGTTACTTTAAAAAATAAATACAGTACTGCCCTGTATGGACCCCTATTTTAGAGAATTCAACTTCAGAGTAAATTATATTGTGATAGACTTGTGGTTAGTTTTCCAATTTACAAACAAAAGACAATGTCTCAGAAATACAGTAAACTCCTTCAATGACAGAAACAATTTATGAACTAGAGATTACTTGAGTTTGATGCACTATTTAGCTTACAATAATTTTTGTCCCGGGTTCGATTCCCGGCCAGGGCACACAGGAGAAGCGCCCATTTGCTTCTTCACCCCTCCACTGCGCTTTCCTCTCTGTCTCTCTCTTCCCCTCCCACAGCCAAGGCTCCATTGGAGCAAAGATGGCCTGGGCGCTGGGGATGGCTCCTTGGCCTCTGCCTCAGGCGCTAGAGTGGCTCTGGTCGCAACATGGCGACGCCCAGGATGGGCAGAGCATCGCCCCCTGGTGGGCAGAGCGTCGCCCCTGGTGGGCGTGCCGGGTGGATCCCGGTCGGGCGCATGCAGGAGTCTGTCTGACTGTCTCTCCCTGTTTCCAGCTTCAGAAAAATGAAAAAAAAAAAAATTTTGTAAAACTTTGCTTCTTGGTCAGAGTTCTGATTAAGGAAGCATTGACATTTTTAGTACATTGCTGGGGCAAAGAACGTGGTTTTTTTTTCAAAGTCTCAAACTATTAATGACATCATTTCCATGTTCTATTTCAGGTGTCAGAGAGAATTGAAGAAAACATGGAGAGGCTGAGGGTTAGCCTGTCCCTTTGGGCTGATGTTCTTTCAAGCAAGGATGAGATCGAAGGATGGTCAAACAATTCCATTCCACAGCTGGCTGAAATCATCAGCAACCTAAATAACAGCCTCAGAACAGAAGAATTCCTGAAAGAATTCGAGGTAAATTAACTGCGCCTTCATGTGTGAGCTTGTAGTGTGTCATTGACCAGAATATATATATAAAAAAATGGTGTTCTTTTTTTTTTTTTTTTTCATTTTTCTGAAGCTGGAAACAGGGAGAGACAGTCAGACAGACTCCCGCATGCGCCCGACCGGGATCCACCCGGCACGCCCACCAGGGGCGACGCTCTGCCCACCAGGGGGCGATGCTCTGCCCATCCTGGGCGTCGCCATGTTGCGACCAGAGCCACTCTAGCGCCTGGGGCAGAGGCCACAGAGCCATCCCCAGCGCCCGGGCCATCTTTGCTCCAATGGAGACTTGGCTGCAGGAGGGGAAGAGAGAGACAGAGAGGAAAGTGCGGCGGAGGGGTGGAGAAGCAAATGGGCGCTTCTCCTGTGTGCCCTGGCCGGGAATCGAACCCGGGTCCTCCGCACGCTAGGCTGACGCTCTACCGCTGAGCCAACCGGCCAGGGCCAAATGGTGTTCTTTTAAAAAAAGTTTATTCTTCTCTTTGAGGCACGTGAGTATAATAAAACTTAACTATCTTTTGCTATTTACTTGAAGGTAAACTTATTTTTTCCATTTGGAAAACCAAATTAAAAGTATTTGTTATTCATTAATATTTGGTATCTATTTTTTTTCTTCATTCAAAGAAAATGCTTACTGAATAGATACCCTCCGCTGAACGCTTACGCTAGGTTCTGGGTTCTTCCACCCCCTTTTTGGAAATGGAAGAAAACAAAGATTGACATGTCACAGGCTTCCACAGAAAGTGGCCTCTTGAAGTTCTAGCCACCAATTTATTTTAATGTCTTTTTATTCCCATTTTTCACATTCATTTATTTATTCACTCAGTAAAGTCTTCATGAGCACCTACAATATGTCAGACACTGCTTTAGCCTGGAAAGATAATAGAGAAATGGACAAAGTCCTGCTCTCATGGCATTTACATTACAGCATGTGTTATTTGAAAATGTCTAAGTAGTAATTGGGTTGTGATGAAAAATGAAGCGAGGTACAGAGAACTAGAGTGACAGGAGGGAACCTGTTCACAGAGCATGTAAGTGACTGTACTGTTGGCGAGGACAGAAACTGTGGGCCATTGTATGTTTGGGTGCCCAGCACTGCCTGGTGTGCGTGTGGGGCGTGACAGATAGGGGAATAAAGGACCGTAGTCTGAAAAAATACAGTTAAATCGTCGGTTTTACTACCTCAGTCATCTGTGTTTGACCCAAAGAACATTCTTGAGATTATTCCTATTTCTAAGGGCAAATAAAAGCAGAGGAAATGTTCTATGAGTACAGTCAGGGCGGGGATACCACAGTCTCTTTCATTATCTTTGATGTGAACTTGCCATCGCAGCTCGAACAGTGGCGCGTGCTGGACTAGGGCTTATACCTGCTCGCGAAAGTTAATTATTATATTATCAGAAATTTTGCGAGCCAGTGTTAAACACAATCATTATTAAAAATTGAATTATAAATAAATGACAATTAAATTAATTATATTTAAAAATGAAGGCAGTGAACACTCAGACCTTATTCTCAGGTCGCTGTCATCTAGGCTGCCGCGCTGATATTTATCAGATCTGCACGGTGAGAATGCTGTGGAGGGGTGAGCTGTGGAGCTCTTCCAACTCCACCTGCGGTGACATCATGTTGTGACAATGGTGGCAAATACTACAAATCAGGGTCTTTTTTTCTGTAGGGCAAGTCATTAAACCCACATACTGTATGCTCCCGCCACTGGCCTCTGGCATCCAGGGAGCCAAGGGACATCAGCCCCACGCTCAGTATGTCCAGGGTTAGTCACTCACAGAGATTGCTCTTACGTGGCTGGCTGGCTGTGTGGCACACCAGCTAATAAAATCAGGGAGCTGGCTTCAGCCCAGTGCCCGAGAATGTCACTGCTGCTATAGAGCTGGACATGTGCAGGTGTGACACCTTGATCATCCAGCCTGCTTCTGGAAAAGGCCAGAGGGCCTGACAGTTCATTATGTCTAACTGGGGAAGTACATTGCTTTCCGATGGAAGACATCAGGATGTTTGTTAGTGTCCACAAGCACCAAAGTAAGATCATTTAAGTTGAGAGGGATTCTTTAGTGACTATTCCTTTGTGGGCCCAGATAACTAAAGAAGTTAATAAGTGCCTGATTCATTCAGCAACAATTCTTTGTTTATTTATTCTTTCCTTTTTGTGTGCTAGTGTTGATGCAAAAAAAAAATGCAAAATACTAGATGTCAGTATTCTGGCATATTACATATAGTTGGCAGAAATTAGGCACTTCTGATGTGTGTACTTGCTTTGAAATGCTTTCTCAAGAGTTTAATGCTGCCATAGTAACGAATGATATCAATGCTGATGAGTAAATAATAGTTAGCTGTTAAAAATCCCCACTGACTCAAGACTTTTGGTTAGTGTTTAATTTTTTCCAGGAGCATTTTTCCCTAATAAAAGAGGGTAGGGAGGAAAGAAAGTTCCACATACTCCCTCAACTCCCAAGTGAAAGTGGATGGTGACATGTCTCCACGTTCATCAATAATGACAATGATCAGAAAGTGAAAAAGAGATTAGTTTTTACCCTGGCTTAAAGTTGGGCATTTTGACAATTAACTCTTGGGGTTATTAAAAGCTAAATACAACATGTAATTGTTAATATTAGTTATGCCTTTTCCCTTTTGTCTTTTATCTTGGCAGTCTGAAGTGAAAAACAAAGCATTGAAATTGGAAGAACTTCATTCTAAAGTTAATGATCTAAAAGAATTAACTAAAAATCCGGAAACGCCACCAGCCCTTCAGGTAAGCACTCAACCAGGTTTGTAATAACTACTATCTACTGGACTCTCTTAAAAAAAAAAAAAAATATATATATATATATATATATATATATATATTTCAATTCTTTATATATTTATATATTAAAGTGCATGTTTTGAGTGGCCTGCATCCCAGAGTCGTCTGGGGTGAAGGCCAGAGTGTGACCTCTGGCTCGGAGGTGAATTGTGTAAGAGGAAAAAGGAGGCCATCAGTGTGGGACATCTCAGGTTATCTAAGAAAGGCCTCAGGGCAAGAAGTTGCAGAGATGCCCACAGGCGGCAACGAGAAGGTGACTAGCTAGAGAAGGCGCATTGCCTGTGTCTAGGGCCCTTCATGGGAGGTCACAGAAGTGAATGAGACTCAGAAAAATCCACTGAGTAAATTAGCCTGTGAGGGGAGAGAATGTGAAATGTCCCCAGGCCTAGAAAGCCCAGGTGCCAGTTCCCTCCCCCACCTGCAGGGGTCAGGGCTGTGCAGGGGGTGGGGTGGGGGGGGGCAGAAAAAAGCTTTAACTTTAAGTTAACTTTGAGTTCAAAGATTTATTAAAGGGTCCTGGTTGTTTTCATTGTGGGGTTGAAACTATTAGCAGGTTCTCGGGATCATAGGTTCTTTTATTACCCGTGGGGCCAGAGAAGTCGCGGCCCTCCCTAAAGAAATCATTCAGGGGGACAAGGGGGAGAAAGCTAGCACCCCTGAATATTTCAAAGTGGGAGACAAAAGGAAAGTGCTCTTATGGTAGTTGTTTTATCCAAAAGTGGTTACACAGGAGCAACTATGGGTGAGTATCCCCCAGGAGAACGAGGCCAGGGTTTCAGTCATCTGCTGGGTAACCCTGCCTAAGTAAGTGTAGTTCTGTTTTTGAAATGTGGTCGTGTGTATTCCCTGGCATCTCGGTCAGACTGACACATTCATGTCCCATGTTAATTGTAATCCTTACTTTTTCCATTTCCTCGTCACTTAGAACGTTTGGCAGCTGTACCCACTGATTTTCCTTCTTAGGAAAACGGGATGAACATCCATGGTGAGGCTAATGTGGTTTTCTTTGTTTTGTTTCATTTTCTACAGTTAAGCTCCCCACCCACGGAACTAGTGAATGAGGGTCTGGTTTCCACGGATTCTAATGAAATCTTACTTTGTGTTTAGTTTATAGAAGCAGACCTACGGCAGAAGCTGGAGCATGCCAGAGAAATGACTGAGGAAGCAAAAGGGACCCTGAAAGACTTCCGGGCTCAGAGTGCACAAGTGGAGAAATTTATTAACGACGTAACGATGTGGCTGACGAAACTAGATGAATCCTTGGTGAGCTGTGCCCAAACGGAGACCTGTGAAGGGCTAAAAAAAGTAAAGGTAGGCAACCAACTCTCATCAAGTGTTTATCCGGTGGGAATGTTAGTTCTGCTCTGTGCTGGTGACTATAATCAAAATATAACCTCTGTTCTCAATTACCCATATTAACAAAGACACAGCAAAGTAGGTAATGGGTAAAGAACTGAATGCAAAGTGAATAATCTAAAAACAGAAAGCATGCATAACTGTAGGGCCTGCTCATAGGCTATGCTTATTATTATTTATTATCTATAGAAGTGTTTTAATGTCCATGAATTTTCAAACGTGAATGCCAGTTTTTCCTCATTTATTTTTTTATTGGTTAGTATGACTGGTTTTTATAGAGAGAAGATTTTTTTTTTTTTTTTGCATTTTTCTGAAGCTGGAAACAGGGAGAGACAGTCAGACAGACTCCCGCATGCGCCAGACCGGGATCCACCCGGCACGCCCACCAGGGGCGATGCTCTGCCCCTCCGGGGCGTCGCCATGTTGCGACCAGAGCCACTCTAGCGCCTGAGGCAGAGGCCACAGAGCCATCCCCAGCGCCCGGGCCATCTTTGCTCCAATGGAGCCTTGGCTGCGGGAGGGGAAGAGAGAGACAGAGAGGAAGGCGCGGCAGAGGGGTGGAGAAGCAAATGGGCGCTTCTCCTGTGTGCCCTGGCCAGGAATCGAACCCGGGTCCTCCGCACGGAGAAGATTATTTTTTTTAATTGTGAAAACATACCACTTTTATGTCATTTTTATAAAAGAAGACATTCCTGATCAACTCTATGAAGTTTGTGAGTTGAGCTGACTTTTCAACAAAAAATGATCTGTTCTCTTTTAGCATATTCTCTTTCTGTACTAAGGCCATAGATTTGTAAAATTACTCATGTTTTTGGTGTGTCCTATGTCCCCCATGTCCCACTGAGAAATGTGAACTTAGGAGGGTGATTCCATTAATAGTTTCTAATCAACTGACTAAACCCAAGCTTAATGCTGGAATCCATAAGGATCAACTCAATGTGTTTAAAATTCTAGGCTATAACCATGTCCTAGCTACCTCTCAACAGCTATTTGCAGTTGTTCCCAAAGATAGCTGGGCAAAATTTTCAAACAGTCAATACAGATATATCACAAATACTAAAAATAAACAAACAAAACTAATCCCAGAAAAATGCATATATTACTGAGTGGATTTGGATAGCATCCACTTCCAAAAATAAGTACCATCGTGGAGTAGATGGAATATTTCTTTTTAACGTGACAAACATCCTTCACAGCAAACTTTGATTCTATAGGAAATACAAAAAGAACTTCAAAGTCAGCAAAGCAACATCAGCTCCACCCAAGAAAGCCTCAATAGCTTGTGCCGCAAATACCATTCGGCTGAGTTGGAGAGCGTGGGCGGAGCAATGACCCAGCTGACAAAGAAACAGGAAGCTGTCAGCCAGTTGTGCTCCAGAACGAAGGCCAGCCTTCAGGAGTCTCTGGAAAAACACTTCAATGGTGAGCCCTGACAGGCCTTTGCATGACCAGTTTGTTTATAAGAAAGAATCCAAACCAAATGGTGCGTAGAAACTGCCAGCAAACGTTTGCAAAACTTTTCAGAAGAATAGCTTGTTAAATCCATTTGTGCACTGAGACTTGAGCTATTGAAGTGTTATGCTTGGGCAGTCTCCACAAGTGAAATTCTTCCTCTTTCTCCCTGAGAGTAGGAGTCCATCGTTTTTGATAATTAGCAAGTGCGTCTGGATTTTCATTATATAGCTCATATGCGTGGAAAATTGCTTCCACTGCTGTGATGAAGTGACGGTAGGTTTGAACTGGAGGATAGATCTTGGACCAGCAGCAGCCATGTTATTCGGAAAAGTGCCAGTCCTGTGTGCCTGAGCTGGTTTCCCACACAGCTGTGCCTGTGCTCCGGCGTGGATACACAATGACTCTCAAGTCAGCTGGGTGGAAAGAGAAGGTTTCTCCTTTTGCCACAGTAGTGGCTTTAACACCCTGAAAGTAGAAGTATATATTTCCCCTCCTTGCACTTTTCCATATTCAGGAAATTAATGATTTTTCTTTTGCAACAGAAAGAAAGATACAGGGACATCAGACATTTAAGGAATATAAATTTCTTGGCAGCCTTTTCTCTGGGATGAATTCTCTACTCTACTATGAGCAGGCATGACTGCGGGTCACGCTGTGCCATATTCCATAGTACTGTCATTTTCTTTCCGGAATAGTTTGTAAAGCACGTTGCAATGGGCTGACGGCCAGAGTTAATTCATGGTAGTGATCCTGGAAGCTCATGTGATGTTTTGGATGCGCTTCTCATTTTTGTTACTCTCCAAAGAGTCCATGCAGGAATTCCAAGAGTGGTTTTCTGGAATAAAAGCAGCAGCGAAAGCATCATCAGAGAGAACTGGTGACAGCAAAGTGCTGGAGGCAAAACTGCGGGAGCTGCAGGTGTGTACACGGTGTCGCTTCTTCCTCTCCCCAGACGGTGCTCGCGCACCTGTGGGTCAGACCCACGCCGTCTGTCTCCTTCCCCAAAGCTCTGCCTTGTATTCCGACTTTCCTCTTCCCTTATCAGAATTAGGGTTCTGGAGTCATGAGCAGGTAGACAATATAAAAAGTAAGTTGCAAAAGTAAGCTGGAGCTGCAGAACTTCTAGATCCCTCTTCCCACCCTTTCAGCCTATTGACCGTTCTTTGGAAATCACTCAAAATAAACCTCGCTTTGATTTCTATGACAGTAAGAGCATAAATAGTTACACCTATGTTACACTACTGTTGTGGAGGAGTTTTAAGAAGCTATCCCTGACATCATGTGTGCTTTCTTTTTTGTTGTTGTTTTTTTTTTTGTTTTTTACAGAGACAGAAAGTCAGAGACAGGGACAGACAGACAGGAACGGAGAGAGATGAAAAGAACCATCAATCATTAGTTTTTCATTGCGCATTGCAACACCTTAGTTGTTCATTGATTGCTCTCTCATATGTGCCTTGACCGCGGGCCTTCAGCAGACCCCCTTGCTGGAGCCAGCGACCTTGGGTTCAAGCTGGTGGGCTTTTTCCTCAAACCAGATGAGCCCGCGCTCAAGCTGGCGACCTCGGGGTCTCGAACCCGGGTCCTCTGCATCCCAGTCCGACGCTCTATCCACTGCGCCACGGCCTGGTCAGGCATCATGTATGCTTTCTAGCGGCCTATGGTTTAAAATGGTGGCTTAGATATATTGTATATTCAAATTAAAGCAACAGGTATTGTAGGTTTTATTGACTATGAAAAAATGAATGAATTCAGGCAAGAGAAAAAACTGTTGTGAAGTAGAATTTAAACAACAATTGACAGGAGACGAGGTTCATACTGAGCTTTGGCCAAGATTTTTAGTGGGCTGATCTGAGCAATGCATTATTTTAAGTATTGTAAAAATAGTTTTTAAAAAGTTAATGGGAATATTAGGATTTTGTGGCCTGATGGATGACAACAATGACGTAGATAGCTCACTAGCTGTCCGCGTAGGAAGTTCGATATAATACAGGAGCCAGTTTTCCAGGGGGCGGGGTGAATTCTGATATGGAATTATCCCCTCGAAGGCCTCAGACATGGTGAAACTCCACAGAGAAAAGTCTGAGTAACAATTGCTGATGAGTCCGCTGGAACTCCGAGGAGAGGCAGGACTAGCGCGGCAGTTCTGGGGTCCTTTGCCTCGACTGAAGCCATGCTCGTGCCTATGGTCTTCCTCGGAAGAGAAGCACACCAAGAAAAGAAGGGAGCCGCAGTCAGGATACTGTGTGCAGGGTGGGTCAGAGGAGGCGGAGGGGTGGAGTCAGCTAACCACTAGAAGACATCACCATACCCATGTGAGGAGGTGCAGCCTGGCCTAGGTGGGGACAATGCGAACGGGGAGAGACCGAGAGCAGGACCTTCATAAGAGCATCCTCCTTTCCAGGTTGACATTGTTCTCAGTGTGTCCTCAGTGGTTCCAGTGACCTCGATTATAAGCCTTGATTATACCCCACTGTATACAGCATGCGCACGCCAGCGTAGTTAAAACCTCTTTCCTTTGCCCGTTTCTCTTCTCTCGCCCTGCTATCTCAGCTCAGAATTGCCATTAATGCTCCCTTGCACCAGGGTCTCCGAATCATAGCAAATATTTCATATTACTTTCATTTCCCGGCACAGAACATTTTGGACTCAGTTGGTGATGGGCAGAGCAAGCTTGATACTGTGACTCAAGAAGGACAAACTCTGTATGCACATTTGTCTAAACAAGTTGTCAGCTGCATTCAGGAACAGATCACAAAGGCTAATGAAGAGTTTCAGGTGTTTCTGAAACAATGCCTCAAAGACAAGCAGGCTCTTCAAGACTGTGCTTTAGAACTCGAGAGGTGGGTTGTTTTGAGACAAACAGGTTTCATCACACACAGCATGTGTTTCCAATGACTTAGAAGGGGGGCAAAGCCATTGTGAATAAGCAAATCTTTGAAATTGTGAATTTAAATGTTAAAGCTTTTGACCTTAATTACAGATTCATAGTAAGGCATTAACTGATGGCTCAAACTATGGTGGCATCATTAGGCTTTATTTTCAATAAAGGAATTACATTCACCAGTAACTGTAGATGACATGAGTGCATTTGGACATCCCAGTTTTATATTATTCAAGTCTTTTTCTTGTGACTATTTCTGTTAGGTTGGAGTAATGGCAGAAAACACCTATTGAATTTATTTTATTATTTTTTTTAAATAAATTTTTATTTTAATGGGGTGACATCAATAAATCAGGGTACATACATTCAAAGAAAACATTTCCAGGTTATCTTGTCATTTAGTTCTGTTGCATACCCATCACCCGAAGAGAGATCGTCCTCCACCACCCTCCATCCAGTTCTCTCTGTACCCCTCCCCCTCCCCCTCTCCCTCCTTCCCTCCCCCCCACCCCCATAGCCACCACACTCCTGTCCATGCCTCTTAGCCTCGCTTTTATGTCCCACCAATGTATGGAATCCTGAAGTTCCTGTTTTTTTCTGATTCACTTATTTCACCCCGCACAATGCTACCAAGACTCCACCCTTCCGCTGTAAGTGATCCGATGTCATCATTTCTCCTAGCTGAATAGTATACCATGGTGTATATGTGCCCCATCTTCTTCATCCAGTCCTCTATTTTTTTTTTACAGTGATTAAAAGCCTTTAAGCAAACTCTTGGCCAATACAGCAAGAATCCATAAAAGAGTAGTGTCCTTAACATGTTCACCAAGTCCAAGTTGGCCCCATCACTATGTCAAATCCCTGAAAAATGCAACCCAATCACAGTTCAGTCTGTTAGGAGCTGTCACAGGGAGCAGGAGTCCAGGAAAGTTCCCCACAGGAAAAGTCCGCATGGCACTGGAATTGTTGTCACCATTCTATACCTATTGAATTTATGTGTCAAGATTCTAATCAGGAAGTTGTGTCAACATGGGTGAATGTAAAGTCAGAAAAGGGTGGGGGACCTGATTACTAGGGGGGAAAAGGTGTCAGTATAATCAAAATTGCTTTCTGGTGGTAGTCATTTGCCTCTGACCCAGGTTTCTCAGAAAACGTACACTGTTACCAAACGCAAAGCCTTTGAGCTCTTATGTGCTATTCAAACCCTGTAAGACACAAAAACACGGAGACTTTCCTTTTCTCACAGGGCTTCCGTAGCCTCACTTATCCACTGGCCTCAAATCACAATCTTTTTAGTAATGCACAAGAAGTTAAGTGCATGTTGCATGGAAATGTAATCTTGCTGGTAATTGCCACTTATGAATACCAGGTAATCAGTGCAGCAAGATAGAGTGATTCGTTGTTGCCTAGATTACAAGAGAAATTTTTATGATCTGTCATATTGTTACTGAAATAAGTGCTCATTTGAATGGGCTTATTGTTGAGTTTTCTTCTACTTGGGAATTCATGGGATCTTAATGGTCATAGACATTGTGATCTCAGATGTTAGAATTTATTTATTATAAGGAGAACGTGAGAATTTCTCTATGATATCTTTCTTTTCTTTAGCTTTGAGGATCAGTACAGAAAACTGAACTTATGGATCCATGAAATGGATGAAAGGTTAAACTCAGAAAACTCAGGAGAGAGTAAACAGCACATTCCTGAGAAGAAAAATGAAGTCCACAGACTTGAAATGTTTCTGGGAGAACTGCTGGCTGCCAGGTATGGCGTCAAAACGGAATAGGTCCCGTCCCAACTCACGACCGCGTGTGTGTCTGGATGGTTGGTTATTTGGTTTGGTTGTTAGTGGATTGGGTTGTTAGTTGGTGATTGTGTTTGTTTCCACCCCTGAGTGTCTGGCATACAAATGACTGGGCAGTGTTTTCGGTGGCAGTGTGGTCTCTGGCGAAAGCATAGAAGTGGAGGCAAGGAGCTGGTGTGTAACTTGGTTCCACCTCCCTTCACTCAACAAATTGGACAGGCCACTCATGTCCTTTATTTCTTGATAACTAACCTTGAAGCTCTGTGATGATAATACTATTAAATGCTTTCTTCTCAGAAATTATTATAAGGGGACTAAAAGCTACTCTTCATTTACAGAGACATAATGCGGTAGATCACAATTTTCCTATATTTTTTATACACTTCAGCCTCTGGTCCCTTTCCAATTCAGCCCCTCCTCACAACACCCTTTGTGAAACGAGGTGTGCTCATTAACACCGCCTGTTTGGAGGCTCCTCTTCTCCACTACAGTATTTGTCTCTTCATTGCTTCCCAGCGGAGCCAGTGATTCTGGCTTCTTTCCCAGACCAAGTGCTCCGGCTGGACTTTCAGGATGTTGCTTTCTAAACTCAGGCTTCACTCTGGGCATTTTCAATGACTTCACTGGAAGTCTTCTGTTGGAAGATGGGACACTTCCCATCAGGGGAGCGCAGATTGACCCAAATTCCTTAACTATCCCCTTAAAGAGTGAATGCACTCACCCGTGAAGCAGTAGAAGCTAGCACCCAGCCTGCTGAACCAGACAGATCAGCGATAGTGACCGATTGAATAAACAGCAGTAGTGACCGATTGAATAAAACCTGGCCAATTCAGATTATACCCATTTCCTCTCCCCACTGAGCCCTCTGTTTGGTCAGACTCGCCGAGTGTTCCTAGTCTGGAAAAACAAACATGAAAACAACTGCACAAACAGAACTCATATTGACAGCTATCATTGGTGTGCTGGTGTGGTGACTATTATAAAGTTTCCCTGGGATGTTTCGGTCCCATGTCTGAGAGCCCTTACCATGGGGTAAACATTTTGTTGATTCTATATATCTCAAACCCCTACAGTGAGTTCCTTGAGGTCTTCGGGTCTTGATCATTCATATAATTCCAAGTTTAGTACAATGTCAGAAAAATAGAAAATACTTGCTGAGTGAACAGAATAATAGCATCGTTTTAATTATATAACTTTTTGAAAGTTACACTGCACTTTCTTTTGCTTTTAAAATGTTGACTCTTATCTAGATACACTATTACATGACCAGACCTACTTCTCTCTTCCTTCCAAAATGTTCAAGTAACTTTAGACGTTCTTCCTGAGCTGTTGCTCTCTGACACTCCGTGACCAGACGCTGAGTCCCTAAGTGTGTTTGCTGCCAGGTTCCTGCTGACTGGCCCCTTCCTGGACAGTCCAGTGCTGGTCACCCAGGGTCTCCACTGGGTCACTGGACTTCTCTTCTTGCTTCCTCTTTCCAGTCTTCTGTTTTTGTTTTTAATCATAATATTTCCAGGACACATATCTTGGGGGGATGCCCTGTATTTTTAACCCTTTGAGTAGTGAGTATTTTTCATGCATGCTGACCCCCAGAAGTGAGTTTTTTTCAAAAAATGAAGTTTGTTCAAGTTACTCTGGATGGTCAGGAGGGACGAGGATGTATATGAACATTCGTACTACTCAAAGGGTTAAAAGTACTCTAGACTTGAGACTCATTTAATTTATCCATTAAGTAGTTCTTAGAATAACAAGTAGTATCTGTTCTCTTAAATGATTAAACTTACATTATTTTATTGCCTCATCAAACAGGTTCCCAGAATGAAAAATGTATTTTATAGTAAATATAATATTGTATAAATCACATACATTTCACAGAGGCCTGGAGGATGCTATTGATATAGTAGCTACTCAGAAAAAAGATATATATATATATATATATATAAAGAGAGTGACATTGTAGGAAATAGATTTCCTATCCTTCTTCTGGTACTCACAATAGTCTGTGTTCTGACATCTGCACTCTGCCTCTTGGTATCTCAGGCATCTCCTGATAGAAGTGCAGCCTGCATTCAGAACCGGTAAAACAGGATGAAGCCAACTCAGCCACCTGTGATGACATTTTCCTTCAGTTAATTAACATATCTCCAGACTGAAATGATCAAGGCACCTGAGATATGGGAATGAGACTCTTTAGCACTCATAAGATGGCCTTTTGGAAGAATGGGTTTTTTTTTTTGCATTTATCTCTGCCAAACACTGTGTCAGGTCCTGGGGACATGAGGTGATTATAATAGCCGTGGCTTCTAGAAGGGGAAAGCTTTGTGCATTGGGACAGACAGGGCGGAGGAGGTGACAGAAGGCGCCTGGAGGAGGGGACCGGCCCTCCCCGCCCTGTCTGGAGTCATCATGATGCTGGCTGGGGACGTGCTGCTCGCACTGAGCTGTGAAAGGGGCATCCAGGAAGGAAGGAGAGGAGAGGAGCGCAGAAGGTTTTCACAAAGGAGGACCCCGCAGGTCTGGGGGAACTTCAACAAGCTGTTCATGGTCAGAGTGTTGAGCAGGAGAGGAGAGAGGCTGGAGTGCCTGGAGTGCCGAGCTTAGGCCACGTTCTGAACTCAGTTCCTGCTGATACACTGGGCTTGGATCGGGCACAGTGCAGATGAAGCCATGTCCCGGCTGCGCACTGATTGTGTCTGGAGAAAGCAGAGGGGAGGCAGGTGGCCAATGCAGTCCCCAGGCTCTCCACTTTAAAGGCACGTCAGCTGTGAGCTCTCGTCTGGCGACGGCTCCAATATCAACAATCGTCTGTCGCTCCCTGGCACGCCCGAATGGCGGAGCTAATTTTTTTTCTCTCTGTTTTCTTTAGAGAGTCCCTTGATAAGCTTTCCCAGAGAGGACAGCTTCTCGGCGAGGAGGGCCACGGGGCTGGGCAGGAGGGCCGCCAGTGTTCCCAGCTGCTCGCCAGCTACCAGGACCTGCTCAGGAGGACCAAGGAGAGGCTCCGGAGCGTCCAGGTGGCCCTGCAGGAGCACGAGGCCCTGGAGGAGGCGCTGCAGAGCACGTGGGCCTGGGTGAAGGAGGCTCAGGACAAGCTGGCCTGGGCAGACAGCACCATGGGGAGCAAGGACGCCCTGGAAAAACGGTTGTTACAAATACAGGTAGGGGCGGCCCCAGCCAGACACCCAGCGTCCCCGGACTGAGTTGATCAGATGGATTCACCAGTGTCTGAGCCGGGTGCTAATTGTTCTGTGTGCTTCTTTCTCCATGAGGATTACGTGAGCGAGAGGGAGAGCCTGCACAGAAAGGATTTGGAGGGGATCGTTTTTCCCCTTTGTAAAGGAAAGGCATGTTTTCGTTTAAATAGCTTGAAAATACTTTTTAATTTCACTTAGTATATATTCAGCAGACGTTATGAAACAACTACCTACTTAACTCCAAGCACTGTGCAATTAGCTGGGCGTATAGCGATAACAGAGCTGGCTGTCTAGGAGTTCGGGTCAGTGGCAGAGACCAACCATGAACTGTCACCTGCAGTGAGTACAGCATGTGCTAGGGGTGTGGTCGAAGCCAGCAGGGCCACCTGCAAAGCACAGAGGAGACCACCTGCCCAGACTGCAGGCAGCGAAGGTGACCCTGAAAGATAGGAATTAGCCAGGCAATGATGGTAGGAGCTTGCTAGGTTTTTGACAAGCGCATTTTCGTTTTCAAAATAATTTCTTTTTACTCTGAAACCAAATTTCTGGAAAGTTACAATGTTAGCTAGGCAAGTAGCCTATAGCTTTCCAAGAGTTTAAAATAGTAAATCTTTACTCCCAGACTCCTGGCTGTCTAATATTTAAATAAAGTTTAATACGGCATTAGGGCTAAGACTTTGTTGGTATTGCTGTTTTCATTTGAAAGTAAGATAGTTCCTCCCTTGATTCTCATGGGAAACATAATTGTTTTGAAAGATATCGGAATTCTTTAGTATTTCTACTAACCTGTATCCACTCTTCTTTAACAGGACATTCTCCTGATGAAAGGCGAAGGAGAAGTTAAGTTGAACATGGCCATTGGCAAAGGGGAACAGGCCTTGAAAAGTAGCAACAGAGAAGGTCAACAGATGATTCAGGCTCAGCTGCAGACCCTTACGGATGTGTGGGCCAGCGTCATGAGCTCCTCCGTCCACGCTCAGAGGTACAGAGTCCGTTTCTGGTGTTTATTGCCCTAACTAAAACCCAGAGGCTTAGCAAGTGACGGAGCAGTGCCGGGGTACCCTGTGACCAAGCGTGTTATTTGCGCTAGTTGTGTGCTTGCCTGTCTTTGTGTAGGTTGTATTTTCAATCATGGCAAAGACTGGTTTTGTTTGTTTGTTTGCTTGCTGTGTGTGTGTGTGTGTGTGTGTGTAATATTTATATCTCCCATGGAATTTTACACACAACATGGGCTCAGTATAATTCCCCTTTTCAATTTATCAGAGCAAAAATATACGGTCTTTAATAACTTGAATATGTTGTCACTTTTTAAAAGACGCATCAGGGAAATTAAGTTGTTGGCAACCGTGCGGCTTAAGTATGAATCTTTTTCGCAACCCAAAGTAATACCACCCACATTGGGGCTGTGGAAATGGGGGTGGGGGCAGTTGACTGTCACCGGGATGGGACATCCTGGGCCTTCAGCGACGGAGGCCTGCGGAGCCCCTCTTGGGAAGCACTGACGTGCTGCTGAGAACATGGAGAGGACGCTCGTGGTCACACCAGGTGTCGTCGCTCCGGTTATGAGTGGAGATCTACACCTTCCTCCCTCGCCTCAGAGGAGCCACAGATGAGCAGGCAGGCTTGTTGGACAAATGTCAGTCAATCAGAATTATGTTAAAATACATTCTAAGAGCCATATTCTGAAGGTTATCTATACTTTTAGATCACCCAAGAAGTATGTACTCACTATGACCAAAATAAATAGATAAATCAAAGATTAAAACCCATCACAAAACAAAACGTATCAAAAAGAAAACTCTGCAATTATCCACTCCAATGTAAAAATGAACCATGGTGTCAACTAAAATTTGGGAAGTGGTGTTTTGGTTTGGTTTGTTTGTCTTTTAATATGGAGCATTGGTAGTAACCCCCAAGGTCAGCAAAATTTTGAATTTTAGTAAAAACTCAAAATGGTCAAGAAAGAAAAAAATTCAAATTTCATGGTTCTATTATCTGTAGACCAAACTTTCCAATCCTTGGCAACATTCCAGCTTCATAAAAGTGAACAGGAATGTGGGTGAATATTTTTTGGATGTTAGAATAGAATGTTAAATACAAAAAGTAGATTCACATTCTTGATTTTGTGTGTGTGTGTGACAGAGACAGAGAGAGGGACAGATAGACAGGAAGGGAGAGAGATGAGAAGCATCAATTTTTCATTGTGACACCTTAGTTGTTCATTGATTGATTTCTCATATGTGCCTTGACTGGGGGGCTACAGCAGACCGAGTGACCCCTTGCGCAAGCCAGCGACCTTGGGCTCAAGCTGGTGAGCCTTGCTCAAACCAGATGAGCCCACACTCAAGCTGGTGACCTCAGAGTTTTGAACCTGGGTCCTCCGCATCCAATTCCGCTGCTCTATCCACTGTGCCCCTGCCTGGTGAGGCAAATCCTTGATTCTTTCATCAAGAAAATAAATGGCTACATATTGAGTGGTAGCCATGTTCAAATTGCTGGGCTAAAATGGTGAAACAACACAAAATATTTTTTATCCTCCTAGTGCTTGGAGACTAGGGTAGGGTGCTTTTCAGAAAAACACTGACTCTGTATTACTAAGACATTTTGGGATTACAGAAGAACACAGGGCCTGGCTGGCTTCTGAGGAGGGGAGATTGATTTGGAGTTTCTAGAGAACTCTTGAGGAAAGGATAAGATTTTCAGCATGTATGATGAGGTTTCTATTAATGCAAAAGAAACAATTTGAGCAAATGCTATATGCAAGGGAGACTGGGAGGAGCCCCTGGAGAGGAGTTCAGAATAGTTTTAATGCTGAATGCTTTAAAATTTTATAATGCTAGCCTAGAGAGCCTTTTACTTGACGATCTGGAGAGCTATTTGGTTAACTGTTATACAATCATTATTATATCTCCTGTAATACATTTAGCCTTTATTCCTTCATACATCCAACACTACATTATACATGTGTATTCCTAAGTGAAATTCAATCTAATGATATTATTTAGCCAGGAAAATTAACCTACGTTTTAAATTCCGGTCAATAAATAATTATCATCTGATTTTAGTAAGATTAGACGGAGCCCAAGAAAATTAAGAATTGATAGAGATTAAATAAAATTGATTTGATGCTCTGTGCTGATCTTTAAAAACATAACAGAAATTTGCCCATTTAGTTAGGACAATTAGCATTTGGAAGACAAATCTCCAGATGCATATATGTCTACAACAACTTACTTAAATTTTAACATAGATCCGCCTTCGTATGAAGAAACTGTGCTGCGCATCAGAGAGGGGTGTTTTCCCCTGCACTTAAAAAACATCTCTTCACCACTTACAGTAGCATTCAGCAAGTCAGCTTGCATGGATGCAGCACCCTGCTGTTTTCCAGTAGTGGTGTCAAATTAACTTTTTTTTTTTTTTTTTTCTGAAGCTGGAAACGGGAGAGACAGTCAGACAGACTCCCGCATGCGCCCGACCGGGATCCACCCGGCACGCCCACCAGGGGGCGACGCTCCGCCCACCATGGGGCGATGCTCTGCCCCTCCGCGGCGTCGCTCTGTTGGGACCAGAGCCACTCTGGCGCCTGGGGCAGAGGCCAAGGAGCCATCCCCAGCGCCCGGGCCATCTTTGCTCCAATGGAGCCTTGGCTGCGGGAGGGGAAGAGAGAGACAGAGAGGAAGGAGAGGGGGAGGGGTGGAGAAGCAAATGGGCGCTTCTCCTGTGTGCCCTGGCCAGGAATCGAACCCGGGACTTCTGCACGCCAGGCCGACGCTCTACCACTGAGCCAACCTGCCAGGGCCAAATTAACTTAGTTTTATAATAACATTATTTCTAGCACTTTAGAGTCTGTGATTAGCCAGTGGAATGACTATCTAGAGTGGAAAAACCAGTTGGAGCAGTGGATGGAATCAGTAGATCAACAACTGGAGCATCCCTTGAAACTGCAGCCGGGTTTGAAAGAGAAGTTCTCCCTCCTGGACCACTTTCAGTCCATCGTCTCCGAAGGGGAAGATCACGCCAGAGCTCTACACCGCCTCACTGCAAAATCCAGGGAGCTCTACCAGAGGACGGAGGACCCGTCTTTCACGGAAACCGCTCAAGAGGAACTGAAAACACAGTTTAATGACATAATGACCGTTGCCAAGGTTAGTGCCTTCTATTGAGGAAAAACCGTCAAGGCTCAGGTAAAGAATACCCTATGGGTTGAATTATTGGGGAATCGGATTGTTCTAAAGCTATTTGTACATTTAGTGAACAAATGTTATATAAAGATAATTTCTCACCTATGGATGCCCATGAATTTTTCCTTCCTACAATCTTGGCATTATTTTTTATTCTTAATTTTATGATTTTCTCTATTTAGACTATCAGTCAACTCATTTTTCTTCTTTTTGGAAAATTGTGAAGCCTCAAATATCAGTATTGAAAAGTTCTTTACCTTTTGCTGCCACTTATATTTATTAGAGTAAATGCAATTCCCTGATTTCCAATCATGTAAATCACATTGTGTTCATTTCTCCTCTTAGCAAGAACTGCGTTTTTTTCTTCTTAAAGATATAGACTCTTTCATGAAGATAAAGACGTCTTCACAATATCTTTTGTATATTTGTGACCATGTTAAGAAAAGAAGGGACAATTTTTTTCCCCTTTTTTAATTTTTCTTTTGGAAACTCTCTTTCAATTATTAACATATGTTTTCGCTTATCTTAATTTATATTTTGGTAATGTTTAAAATAAAAATCAGTGAGAAGTAAATCTTACCTTGTCACTTCTTGGATGTGTGACTTTGAGCACATTACTTAATTTCTATAATCTCTGTAAGTGTCCTTTGCTATAAAATTGTGATAATAACGGTATCACAATATCCCAGAACTGTTGTGAGGATAAAATAAGCAAATACATTTAACATGCTGAGCAACTGCTGTACATAAAGCCAACACAAATAATTTCTTAAATAATAAGAATTATTATTAAGTGGATGATCAGTGAGGGATGTTAGTCCATAGCCATTAAGCCTAAATTTTTATGCAAAGCTGGACATAAGTAAAATTATAGGAAAAATAATTTTATCCTCAAAGTCTTTTTGTCGAATTAAGATTTGATATTTTCATTTCAAGATTTAAAGCACAGAGAAAATTCAAGAATATGAATGAAGTCTTCTGAGATCATTGTGAGACCAGTGTCAGGCTGTCGTCTTGTCTGATTTCATATTCTCAACAGTGACGACTGCTAAAGTAGCCTTTGTGTTTCTTTACTAGGAGAAGATGAGGAGAGTGGAAGAGATTGTGAAGGACCATCTCATGTATCTAGACGCAGTGCAGGAATTCACAGATTGGCTCCATTCTGCAAAGGAAGAACTTCACCGGTGGTCGGATATGTCTGGAGATTCATCGGCCACCCAGAAAAAGTTGTCCAAAATTAAGGTCAGAAAATGAATAAATGTTATAACGTCAGTTTCGTTGCTTCCTGAGTCAGACATACCTGTGATAAAGGTTCTATAGATTAGAGTCTGTTATTTAAAATGTTCTTTTCCTCTTTTCTATTTGTTGGTGATTATCACTTTGCACCTCATGAACTCGAAACATAAACAAGAGGGGGAAAAGGGAATTCAAAACTCTTTATACTTTGAGCAAAATGGAACATTGTCCACACGATCCTCTGCTTGCAAATGTGCTTATTGCTGTAGTATGAGAGACGCCAACTTCGCGCCAGCTTGGAGTCCCAGCGAACCGGGTGGTATTTTCCACAGCAGAAGAAAAGTTCACATAACAAACAGTGAAAAGTTGTGAACAACAACTTGTCATTCTAGATGTTTTATTTTGCTTTCCTAGCCAATAGTACTGCGTAATAAAAGACAGTACTTAACTGATCACCTGTAAAAGCACCTTTAAGCAAAAAAATTTTTTTAAAAATCATAGAACTCATAGAACTAGAGACCTTAGTATCTTTTAGTAATTTCTAGTTACTTGAATATTACAATGCGATAATTTCCCCTCTGTAGAAAATAATAGACTTTAATCTAAAAATTAAGCAATGATGAAATCCTTAATGGTTAAATTTGAGATGAGGAAGTGTTGGGTAGCAATAGCGTAACTGTGGTCAGGAATGTAAGACTCCGACTGTGTTCTCATCTCTGGCGATCAGCACACAAAAATCATGAAAGCTCTAGATTATGTAACAGTAACAACTATCTTTTGAAGATTTACTTCTAAGGGCTTATCTTATTTAAACTTCATAGTGATCATGAAGGTTTTAAATGAGATAATTGCATAAAGGCACTTTTTAAATATTCATGATCTGTGTGATTCTTTAAAATATTTCTTTGACACATTTCTTAGTAATATTTTAATTTATTCACCCATCCATCCATTTGCTCAGCCAGTGTTGTGAATCCGGCAAGGAACTCGCGGTGTAGGATGGGATAATGATACACAAATCGATGTTTATGAAATAGCGTACTCAGTGTATGCTATGTCTAAGTGTAGTGACAGCTCACTACACTTTTAGAGTTCAGGCTTTGGGACCCAATCCCAAAGCTGTATCCTTCCTCTACTGATTGTTTGCCTGTGTCGTCGAGCAAGTCACTGGGTATCCTCAAGCTTCAACCTCTTAATTGGTAAAATAAGAAAAACCACAGAACCTGACTCATCAAGTAGTTTTGAGGACTGCATCAGATCACGCACACCAAACATTTCATTCAGCTTGACACACTGAATGCATTCAACGAGAAGATCCAGTGGATTTGGTACATAAGTGATTTAATCAGCTGGGTAGTGACAGTGTAGGAAAAGTCACGACTGATAGTACATTACCTAAAGTCAATAAAGCTATGTCCATCTGAGATAAACAGATATAGGCAGAGAAGATGAGCTCAGTTGTGAACATATGGGATTTGAACTGCCAGACAGTGATGTCTAGGAGGCAGTTGACTGGTCAAGCCTGAATTTCAGGTTAGGAAACTGAGTTGATGACACAGAATTGGAATGGTCAGCGTATAATTTGTAGTAAGAATCACCAGAGTAAATGACACCAAAGTCTCTGTAGACAGCAAACAGAACAATGGGCACAGGACCACCAAACCTACTGATATTTAAATTTAAAAAAGTTTTTTTATTTATTGATTTCAGTGAGATCTAAGGGACAGAGAGAGTGAAAGAGACAGAAACAGGAACATAGATCTGTTTCGGTATGTGCCCTGACCAGAGATTGAACCAGCAACCTCTGTGCTTCGGGATGATGCTCTAACCAACTGAGCCATCCAGCCAGGGCAAACCTGATATTTAAAGGGACACAGTGGATGGTTTGAAAGGGGGAGGGAGAAAAAAAAGAGGAGAAATAACAGAGGAGGACCAGGAAGGTGTGGTGCCCCCAAGGCCCTGGTGGAGGAGGGGGTCACTGTCACAGAAGTAGCAGGAGGCAGCCATTAAGTGGAGGATCAAAGAACGCCCACTGGACTTAGCAGTTAGGCCGTTGGACAGCCCCACCGGGGAGGGGAGAGCCCCCCGGCCAGGGGAGGGGAGAGACCTCCTGCACGGCTCTGTGAGTGAATGGGGTGGGATAGGAGATGGTGGGGGGGGGGACTACTGTTTTGAAATGTTGACACGAGAAGATTAAAACATCCCTTTACAAGGCTGTGGCCTGGCTGGCCAAAAGACCCTTCTTAAAAAAAAAACACTTTTATGAAATATATAGTTCAAAGAAATAGAGGAAATGTAGGAGAAGTTGCTGACAGAAGGAAATTGGAATTTGTGAAGGGGAAAGGGAAGCCTCTCATCGGGCCAGGTCAGGCCTGAACGTAGGCCGCTGTGTGGGTGAAGAAAAGTCATGGAGGAGATAAGTTAGTGGCTCCTCTGTCCTTCTTGTCATCCCTGCCCACCCCTGGGAGTGACTGTTACAAATAGGCAACTTCAGAGCCAAAAGTGTATGTGTGTGAGGGTGTGTGTACGTCTATGGGTATGTGCTTGTAGTATTTTTAAAGAGTATAAATACAAGACAAGGAAATACATGGAAAAGGCATTTCAAAACACTTTAAAAATAATTTTAGGCCCTGGCTGGTTGGCTCAGCGGTAGAGCGTCGGCCTGGTGTGCGGGGGACCCGGGTTCGATTCCCGGCCAGGGCACACAGGGGAAGCGCCCATCTGCTTCTCCACCCCTCCCCCTCTCCTTCCTCTCTGTCTCTCTCTTCCCCTCCTGCAGCCAAGGCTCCATTGGAGCAAAGATGGCCCGGGCGCTGGGGATGGCTCCATGGCCTCTGCCCCAGGCGCTAGAGTGGCTCTGGTCGCGGCAGAGCGACGCCCCGGAGGGGCAGAGCATCGCCCCCTGGTGGGCAGAGCATCACCCTGGTGGGCATGCCGGATGGATCCCGGTCGGTTGCATGTGGGAATTTCTCCCTGTTTCCAGCTTCAGAAAAATACAAAAAAAAAAAGTAAAAAAAAAAAATTTTTTTTAATTATTTAAAATCTGGTTGAGTGGAGTTAGTGATTACGGGTATTGAAATGCCCCATTTGGGTGCCAGAGAGAAGTGTGAGGATACATTGGAGAGTATATTGCCAAACTGATGTTTGAGAGTTGATGTTCTCTGGATTCCACATATGAAATCACTCAGAAAAACAAATTCTAAGTATTTAAATCTAATAATTGGACATAGTTCTTTTGAAAAAGTCATCGTTTTTCTTTATCAAATCACTACTTACTCTAAACACTGATAAACAAGGAAAGATTTTAGAATCCTACTGTTGAGGAGAGGATGAATGTGGGTATTAAATGTTAACGGTGTAAAGGATTTCACGGGATTGTGCTTTGGACTACTATAACTAAATACTTCTAAATTACCTATACTAAAATATGGCCTTCTTGAATATAACTATGGAAGATATATTTATTTCAAGCGAATCTAATAAAATGTGAATTCTGTTAAAGTAGTTAAGACAATTTATGCTTAACATAATTCATTAAGCATACTTCATACTCGTTTTTTTCTAGACCTGTTAACTTTTCTTCTTGAATTTTTCCGCCTAGTAATCATTTTTTTTCTTTCTATTTAATCTAGGAATGAAGTCATAATTTTGTATCAATACTAATAAGATCTGGTCTTTAGCAATAGTTATATAAATATATAAATACCAGATAATGAATTCAGTGAAATTTCAGTAAGCAGGATATAGCCTCAGAAAAAAAAAATAACACTATTTTATCTAACGAGCAATGCATATTTAAATTTCATCTTGTCCTTTAGAGCATTTGTGTGCTAGAAGTCAAAAAGTTATAGCTAAACTGTTAAATTTCTAGTGAGTTTTTTTTTAAAAGGAAAAAAATAATAGAATAAGGGAACCCAGTGGAAAGGTTACTTTAAACTTGTGATTAAGTATGTCTGTCCATCATTCTTATTTTAGTTACTATAAACTGTTTAATTTAAGAAAGGGAAGAGTTTGAAATTGAGTGGGGCACATGCTTTTGTTGTGATAGCCTGGCTTGATTCCTGGCAGGACGGAGGTGTGACCGAAGCCATGTCTCCTGGAGGAAGAGGACAATGAGCTAGAGACCCTGAGAGGGCACAGTCCCCTGCAACCCGCGTCCACTCGCTCTTCAGCTCAGGGCAGCGATTCTCAAGTGGCGCGCCGCAAGCATTTTTAAAACACGCGACACCTGACTAATTTAGTCAGGGTCACCGGCCTCTTTTCCCTTAAATTGTCCAGTAAAAAAAAAAAAAGACAACAACCAGCACAACAATAACCATCTGCTGTGAATGAATCAAAATTACACCTATTTTTTGTTGTTGTTGTTGTTAAATCTGCAAAGCGTTAAAGATTTTTGGTGTCCCACAGAATTTATTAATTAGTGAATGGCCCCATGGGATGGAAAAGGTTGAAAATCGCTGATGGAGGGAGAGATATTGATATGCTTATTTACAGGAGCAATATCCTAACAGGCAACTATTTAAGTCACTACCAGAACAGCTTCACATATTCAAACAATGCCTGATTTCAGGGTCCCAGCTTCGTCTGCTGCTGCGGGGATGTTTCGGATTCCACAGCTTATTTTGCAACCAGCCTGGGTGCTCTCAGGATGAGAACTCTCTGCTATTCTAACTTCTTCGGGGTGGGCGGCTGGCTTGATTCTGGTTCCCTGGCCCAGTGGCCCACACTCCCTGGCAGGACAGGGTCCCCCTCCGTCCAGATTTGGAAACTCCTCGCTGTGACTCAGCCTCCTCGGTCACCATGGTGATATTCCATTACAGGAGCTGATGGATTCCAGAGAGACTGGGGCCGGCCGCCTGAGCAGAGTGGAGTCCCTGGCTCCCGCAGTGAAACGGAACACGACGAGCAGCGGGAGTGAGCTCATGGACGCGGAGATGCAGGCCCTGCGCGCCGACTGGCAGCGGTGGGAAGACAGCGTCTTCCAGACGCAGGGCAGCCTCCAGAGCCTGGTGAGCCAGATGGCCCTGTCGGAGCAGGAGTTCTCGGCCCGGGCGGCTGACCTGGAGCAGGCCCTGGAGCACTTGGGCGCCCTTCTGACCACATGGGCTCAGCAGCTCACGGCCCTGGAAGGCAAGAACACAGACCAGGAGATAGTGGAGTGCTGGAAGAAGGGACGGGTACGTTGGCTTCCTGTTTTCTGTTGTTGATGCTGACAATTTGCTTTGGGTTCACATTGTTGCTAATTTTTTTTTTTTTTTTTTTTGCTAATTAAAAACAGACAGCATTCAGACTTGAAAGAAGTATTTCTAATTAAATTTGCAAATCTGATCTGTTTCCTTTTCTCATAAATCAAACTCTTGTAAAAATGAAGATAAGAGGAGAGAAGAAGTTATGGCTCACCATGGAAACAGTTATTGTTGGGGCAAATGCTCTCCTTTCATGGGTCTGGTGTAAAGAGTTTGTAAGACTGTATTCAGCCATTGAGCCCGAGAAGTGGCCTGTGGGTAGAGGCATAAATAGATAGTCATAACTGTCTTCCTGCCAGGGAATTATTTTCAACAATTACATGATTGAATTTATAACATTGAGAGAAACGTTTGGTAAGGTCCTAAAGCACAGCTAATAGTTTCCCCCTGATTAGCTCTGCTGTGTGCGGTTTTAGCAGCTGTGCATGAATTAACCCGTCTGTCCGCAGGACTCCTGTGTCATAGCAGGACTCCTGTGTCATACTCGAGGGTTGCCTTCCGGACATTTTTTTTTAAAACTAATGGCAGCTCTTTCAGAATGAGAGAGAAGACAGCGTGAAAGGGATAGTGAAGAATGGCAGCAGCTTGAGATCCTCTTTCTTTCTTTACTGTGAAATGGTATCTTAGAAATTTTTTTTTATTTGCTGTTTAATAATGCTCTGAATCATGGATGTCCTTAAAAGGAAATTTTAGTAAACTTCTCTGTATCTATTTATGTTATCAACATTTCAAAATAGCTTTAGCCAGTAAGAAACTCATGTAGTATAAATATTTCCAACATTGTCTTGTTTTAAATCAGTTATTTGGGGCAAAATATAGCACTCCGCAAAGCAAAACTTCATAATCATCTCTTTATGCTATTTTATTTATAATGTCTCTAGGTTCTATATATATATATATATTTTTTTTTCTGATGCCTTTCTTGTCCTTTAGGCTTAAGCACTAGGATAAAGTATAGGAAGCAGTTCTGTAAAACAGGGACAGGAAGTTGGGGATTATTTCACGCGGTCAGTATTATTCACTCTGATATCAAAAAATATGTTAAAATGTTTTGGTTCTATTTCGTTTTCCTTCTTTTCCCAATCATTAATATGAGTGGAAATTTTAAAAAGAAAGATTTAGTGATATTAAATCATATTACTATTCTGAGCTACCATTATTTTTTTTTATATTGATACTATGAATGAAAATAGTAGGCGAGGTCCACAGAAAGGTAATACAAAAGTAAATACAGGTTTTTAACAGTACAAACAACTCCAACACAATAGCCCCCTGCTTTGATCTATTTCCAGGTTTGACTCCAGGGCTCATGGTTTTGATGACAATTACTACATCACCTCTAAACACTCAGATTTACTCTTATTCTAATAATGATATTTTTATTGAAAAGTGGGGATAATAAAAAAGAGAAATGATAATTTTGTGATGGGATAAAGGTCTTAGCTAATGCTATGGTGGAAATCATTTCACAATATGTAAATGTACTAAATCAAGACGTTGTACAGCTTAAACTCACAACGTTCTGTGTCAATCATATCTCAGTGAAGCTGAGAGCAATCTTTCAACTTTTAAAAAATAGAAATAATACTCTTGTTACAATGAAAGCATAGGAACGTTTTAAAGAATAATGAATTTGCTAGGGCTCTTGTGGCTTTGTTTTGCTGTTAGGAAGGACTTGACATTGTTAGCAATCATCATCATAATCATGAGCCTTCACAAGTATTGACTTTCTCTTCTGCAATTAAATGATGGTTCTCAAGAAATCTTTTAAATAATAAAAATGGATTATTATCTAGAGACTGTTTAAAATCTTGTCACAAAAAATATCTTGTTTACTGTTTTTGCAACACTTGTATCTCTTAATATCCATGGGCGATTATTAGTGTTGGAAATTTAACAATTTTTTTAACCTGCATAAAGTTCAGGGGGAAAATGCACTCCAGGACTTAACTGAAACATGAGTACATAACCTGGCATTTCTATAATTAAAGATTCTAATAATAAGCTTTAATTTATAATGAAATTGGAGAAAAAATGTTAGTGTAAAATATTGGTCAAAGCTTTTCATTTTTGATAGCACCTCATGTATAAATGACTCATTTGAATTGGTGGGGTGTTCTATTTACTTCTTTAGTATGTGGTAAGTTTCTTTGGTTCTTATAATGGCCTTTTTAAAATAAAAGATTGAATATAATGTAAAATAGTAGTTACTAGTCTAGCATTTGGAGTCTCGGGGAGAAACTTTCTAAGTCTTATTTATTAATTTTGTAAATAAAAATGTTTTCGATGGCTCTAACCCCACACTGAGCTAAGTAAAGAAGTTTAAAGCTAAGAGAGCACCATCCCTCTGCTCAGAGCCACGGTGCAGGTGGGAAGGCCAACAAGTTCAAAACCAGTGGAACACTCGGTAGTGATGAGTGTCAAGAGGAGCAGTGTGTTCTCAGTGAGAAGCCCCGAAGAGCTGGGAAGGAGGGCAGACAATCCTTAGGGGAGTCTTGGTTGGAGCTGAGTCTTGAGGTATGGTTACAGATTGACCAGATCTGTTCGGTGGAGGAATGACACCAGGGTATAGAAGTACTGAGGAACCAGGAAACATCAGGAGAGAAGACTAGGGAACTGGACTCAAATGAAGAGGATCTTGTGCTGTTCTAGAGCGAAATGACAAAGATGTAAATGGGTCTGTGATAGTCAAGGGGCAAAGGTAGCTGATTAAAGGAGTTCTCTGAAACACAGAACAGACCAAAGCTCATTCGCTCTTGCCTAGAGTGAGAAGGGGAACAGGCAAGGCTGTGCTGATGCTTAGTTTTCTGATTTAGATTAGTTGGAAGGACAGTGGTGTCATTTACTAGGATGAAGAATGCCACACAGACCTGGTTTGTTGAGAGGCGTGGTTTTCCCTACAAATCTAGGCCGCCTCACGATAAATATCTCTGAGAATAAAAATAGTAACAGCAGTAGCTCTCAGATTACTCATTTTCTTGTCCCTCTTCTTTAATTATTGTTGTTATTATTATTATTATTTACCTTGGTGATACCATTATTCATGCAATCTCATTTAAATATTTGGGAGTTGTTTACCTACTGCTTGTACTTATAAAGTATATCAGTGTGCCAGAAATTGTGTAAGTGTTTGGCACTCATGATGTCATTTGCTCCTTGTGTGACAATACTTTGTGAAACTCTGTGGCCCATGGTCTGGATTTCAGAGGTGTAGTTGTTAAGTCTCAAGATTTTATATTTGGATTTGATATTCACAGTACTGTGATTATTCACATGCCTCTCTGATCCATTAAACTGTGAGCTCTTCAAATACAAGAATCATGCCCTTAGCCATGTTGGTGGTGTGGTTTCCAGAATTCAGCAAAATGATTCGCACATGGTAAACATCTAGGAAATATTTGATGACTGTGAGAATGAAACTATGAAGTGAATTACTGCTTAAATCAGACCTGTGGATTATAAGAATTTCTTAAAATAATTTTATATACTATGCAAGATCAATTGCTATATTTATGTACCAAAATAAGTGTTGCTTTGCTTTGAAATAGTTTCTCTTTAATTTTAAGCAGTATTCATATCTTTTGATGTCCTGGTCATACTGCTTTTAGACAATTTATGCTTTTTTCTCTTTTCTTTTTCTCACCCCACTTTAAGTTATTTGACCACTCGATCATTTGACTTCTTGGCAACATTTCATGCCAGAGTGCCTGTCCGTGACCGGGAAGAGACACAAATTAGCCACGTGATATTATTTGCCATGGGGAAAATGCCTCATGTCTTTACTGAATGTATATGTTGGTCCTTCCATCACTAATAGTTTATACTGTGATCTATGTATTTACAGTATGAAGATGTGGAAATTACCTAGTGTCAATGCTTACCCTCTGTCTTGTTATTTCTGAATAGGAGACACTGGAAGCTCTACAAAAAGCAGAGCCTAAGACGGAGGATCTCAAGTCTCAGCTGAATGAGCTGTGTCGGTTTTCCAGAGACCTGAGTACATACAGTGGAAAAGTTTCTGCCTTGATTAAAGAATATAACTGGTGAGCACGAAACTTACTGGTATTTGAAATCTTTTCATACAAGTAAGAGGCTAAAAGGTTTGTATATTTTAAGATGTGATTTCAATATTAATATAATTTAATCATTAGATACATGACTAAATGACACGAGTGCATACTCTAAGAGTTGTTGATTCTATCACATGGTATTTTAATATTTTTAAAATCATTTTTTTTCCTTCCATTAAATGCTTCCAACCATGGTTTTAGTCTTTGTTTGCAAGCATCCAAGGGCTGTCAGAATAAAGAGCAGATTCTACAGCAAAGATTTCGAAGAGCCTTCAAGGATTTCCAGCAGTGGTTGGTTAATGCAAAAATCACTACCGCCAAGTGTTTTGATATACCTCAAAATATTAGCGAAGTTTCGACAAGTCTTCAGAAAATACAGGTAAGAATGTTATTAATCCTATTAATGGAGCTTAAATGAATTTTAAAAGTGCCTCTAGATCATTGTAGAAGCATATTTAAATTTTGCTTAAGAAAAATTTCAAATAAACCTTTGTGTGAAATGACTGTGTACATGGCAAGAAACTAATCCATTTGTATAAATGCATGCTTTTATATATATTATATATATGTATATTAGTAGGGATTTAGGATATAATAAAAGCTCTTTCTATGTGACATTGTGCCTGAGCATTCTAAGTGGAATATTTTTCATTTAATTTTTGTGGTAACCACGTCAGGTACGTAAGATTATTATTCCCAGTGTGCAGATATGATAAAAGAGTCTTGGTCACTTTATATATACAATAAAAATTGTTTGTTCCTTCTCTGTGGTTTTGAGAAAGAAGTAAAAAATCAATGTGTTTAAAGCCGAGAGCATTTTACTATGCCTACTCTTACATTTTTCTTTATAGGAATTTTCATCAGAAAGTGAAAATGGACAATACAAACTAAACACGATGCTTTCTAAAGGGGAACTTTTGTGTACTCTGTTGACCAAAGAGAAAGCTAATGGTATCCAAGCCAAAATGGCAAATGCAAAAGAAGACTGGAAAAATTTTCATTCAAACCTTCACCAGAAGGAATCCACCCTAGAGGTATAATATAAGCAACTTCGTGGACACTTCCTATGTTGATGGTTGTTTGTGGTGTCTTAGTTAAGCCACACTCTCCATGTGTCTAAGTGCCCTTTTCAATGATGTCAGTCACCCCTCTCTGAATATAAATGAATAACTAGGTAATTCCAGGAAACAGTGTGATGCTAGCAGTATGAGCCACACTGAGGAATTAGGCAGTTTCTTGCAGAGTAGGGCCTATTGTCATAGACCATAAAAAACAACTGGTTTTAATTTTTTTTTTTTTCTGAAGCTGGAAACAGGGAGAGACAGTCAGACTCCCGCATGCGCCCGACCGGGATCCACCCGGCACGCCCACCATGGGGTGACGCTCTGCCCACCAGGGGGCGATGCTCTGCCCATCCTGGGCGTCACCATGTTGCGACCAGAGCCACTCTAGCGCCTGAGGCAGAGGCCACAGAGCCATCCCCAGCGCCCGGGCCATCTTTGCTCCAATGGAGCCTCGGCTGCGGGAGGGGAAGAGAGAGACAAAGAGGAAAGCGCAGCGGAGGGGTGGAGAAGCAAATGGGCTGCTTCTCCTGTGTGCCCTGGCCGGGAATCGAACCTGGGTCCTCCGCACACTAGGCCGATGCTCTACCGCTGAGCCAACCGGTTTTAATTTTAAGCGTATCACTTAATCTTTGATTTGAAATCCCTTAATTTTGGAAGTTGTTCTTGGTGAGTGAATAGAAATATCTCTGTAAGGCTACAAAATGCTATGGCTGAGAAGGCATATTATATAACTCATACAAATATCAAGTTGTATATTTTAGGCATTACAATGTTTATAACAATTTTATTTTATCCAGAGACAACCTAAGTTGAATTTGTTATAACATAATTATTACTACAGTGCAATTACTTTTGTTTTATAAAACCATCTGTTTTGTGTACCAACTCTTCTCTTAAAGGAAAATTTAGAGACATAAAAATTATTTTTTTTCCTTTTAAAACAACACTTCCTGGCAAAATAGATACTTAATTTAATTATGGCCATATTCATGGGGGATAGAAAAAAATAATAGGAATTTTTTTTTTTTTTGTATTTTTCTGAAGCTGGAAACGGGGAGAAACAGTCAGACAGACTCCCACATGCGCCCGACCGGGATCCACCCGGCACGCCCACCAGGGGCGATGCTCTGCCCACCAGGGGGCGATGCTCTGCCCCTCCGGGGCATCGCTCTGCGGCAACCAGAGCCACTCTAGCGCCTGGGGCAGAGGCCAAGGAGCCATCCCCAGCGCCCGGGCCATCTTTGCTCCAATGGAGCCTTGGCTGCGGGAGGGGAAGAGAGAGACAGAGAGGAAGGAGGGGGGGAGGGGTAGAGAAGCAAATGGGCGCTTCTCCTATGTGCCCTGGCCAGGAATCGAACGCGGGTCCCCCGCACGCCAGGCCGACGCTCTACCGCTGAGCCAACCGGCCAGGGCCTAATAATAGGAAATTAATACTAGAAAGAGAAAATGTGTGCTTCCTCGGTTCTTTCTCGGTGCAAGAGCACTGCAGCTTTCCTTTGGGACGGTGGCTGCTGGTCTTTCCCGGCAGGCGTCCTCCGTTTAATAGGGAGTCAGAGTCACTGTGCAGTGCCTAGACATAGTTCAAAGCCAGGCACTCTGGCTTGAAGTGTTTTAGAAATACAGTCTCTTAATATAGGAGTTTGTGGGTGGTCACCGAAGCCATGGGAGAAACAATTGGAAAAGCAAACAGAATGCACACCCTCCGTATTATAGGAACTGTATGAGGGACTTTGGGAGTTGACCGACTTAATGTAAAGCTATCTTTGGTCTTGTTCCTCAGGCCCCTCACTCAGACCCTGTGATTTCGCCCCTTAGAGTAAGAACCCACTTTTTTTTTTGTATGACATTTCTGACTAGGCCTCTAATGATCTGCTGTGCAGTCCTGTCGAATGAAATTGCTGATCATGGTCTTTATTTTGCCCATTAGTGGCCCTTCGGGACCACAGTAATGGGGAGATGGAAACATCTTGAATTTATTGATTTCTTTAGTTCAGAGGTCGGGAACCTATGGCTCGTGAGCCAGATGTGGCTCTTTTGATGACTGCATCTGGCTCGCAGACAAATCTTTAATAAAAAATAATAATAATGTTAAGAATATAAAACATTCTCATGTATTACAATCCATTCATTTCCTACAGCTCATGTTAATGGTTGCGGTTGGCTGGAGCCAATCACAGGTATCCTCCTTGACAACAGCAAATTTTTATTGGATTATGTGTAATGTACACGGGTCATTGTATGGCTCTCACAGAATTACATTTTAAAATATGTGGCGTTCGTGGCTCTCTCAGCCAAAAAGTTTCCCGACCCCTGCTTTAGTTATTCAATAGATATTTTTTGAACACCTTGCATTTGCCAAGAACTATTCTAGGCTCTGGGGATGCAGTTGAGACTAATACAGAACAAACTTTCTACTCTCATGAAGCTTAAATTTGAGTAGAATACTCCAGAGCTTTCTTAGTATCTTACATTTGTGAAGCACTGTTAGTTTTCCAGGGCTTCCCCCTAGCTGCCCATCTCCCTGAGAGGTGACTGTGGCAGACACGCGTGTCCCCACACTGCGGGCACCCTGGGTCAGACACAGATGGGTCCTCGAGCTGTTCACCCACCGGCCCCTGCAGTCCTCGCTACTTCGATTTTTCATCTCACCTTTTTGGACTTGCTCTTTGGCAAGACTGCCTACAGCTCTAATTAATTTAAAAGCCTTTAGTTGGTAACAACATAGTAGCATAGATTTCAAATTCACTTTAGCATTTTTATAACTAATAGACAGTGGAGAGAGACAGCTTCGCTAAAATGAATGAGCACCATATAAAACTTGATGACCTACAGCTAAACAGCTACCAGTGCCTACAGCGTATCTACGGAAGCAGTTACAGCTTCCTTGTGTGATAAACACAGACCACTACTTGATATTTCCTATATCTTTGTGTATCAGAATAAACAAATGATTTATTAAAAGCTTAATAAGCACGTAAACCACATGCGATTTGGGTTGGCTAATGATTATTTGTATTTCCACAACAGTGTGTTCCAGTGTATTTCCACAACAGTGTATTTCCACTTAGTTGTGGGGACCAGACGCGTGTGCTTCAGAGCAGGCATGTGTGTGACAGACCAGGCGCGTGTGCCTCAGACCAGGTGCGTGTGTGACAGACCAGGCGTGTGTGCCTCAGACCAGGCGCATGTGCCTCAGGCCAGGCGTGTGTGTGACAGACCAGGCGCGTGTGCCTCAGGCCAGGCGTGTGTGTGACAGACCAGGCGCGTGTGCCTCAGGCCAGGCGCGTGTGTGACAGACCAGGCGCGTGTGCCTCAGGCCAGGCGCGTGTGTGACAGACCAGGCGCGTGTGCCTCAGACCAGGTGCGTGTGTGACAGACCAGGCGTGTGTGCCTCAGACCAGGCGCATGTGCCTCAGGCCAGGCGTGTGTGTGACAGACCAGGCGCGTGTGCCTCAGACCAGGCGCGTGTGTGACAGACCAGGCGTGTGTGCCTCAGATCAGACGCGTGTGCCTCAGGCCAGGCGTGTGTGTGACAGACCAGGCGCGTGTGCCTCAGACCAGGCGCGTGTGCGACAGACCAGGCGTGTGTGCCTCAGACCAGGCGCATGTGCCTCAGGCCAGGCGTGTGTGTGACAGACCAGGCGCGTGTGCCTCAGACCAGGCGCGTGTGCGACAGACCAGGCGTGTGTGCCTCAGACCAGGCGCGTGTGCCTCAGGCCAGGCGTGTGTGCGACAGACCAGGCGCGTGTGCCTCAGGCCAGGCGTGTGTGCGACAGACCAGGCGCGTGTGCCTCAGACCAGGCGCGTGTGCGACAGACCAGGCGCGTGTGCCTCAGACCAGACGCGTGTGCCTCAGACCAGGCGCGTGTGCGACAGACCAGGCGCGTGTGCCTCAGACCAGGCGCGTGTGCCTCAGGCCAGGCGTGTGTGCGACAGACCAGGCGCGTGTGCGACAGACCAGGCGCGTGTGCCTCAGGCCAGGCGCGTGTGCGACAGACCAGGCGCGTGTGCCTCAGACCAGGCGCGTGTGCCTCAGGCCAGGCGCGTGTGCCTCAGGCCAGGCGCGTGTGCCTCAGACCAGGCGTGTGTGCGACAGACCAGGCGCGTGTGCCTCAGACCAGGCGCGTGTGCGACAGACCAGGCGCGTGTGCCTCAGGCCAGGCGCGTGTGCCTCAGGCCAGGCGCGTGTGCCTCAGAGCAGGCATGTGTGTGACAGACCAGGCGCGTGTGCCTCAGGCCAGGCGCGTGTGCCTCAGAGCAGGCATGTGTGTGACAGACCAGGCGCGTGTGCCTCAGGCCAGGCGCGTGTGCCTCAGACCAGGCGCGTGTGCCTCAGGCCAGGCGCGTGTGCCTCAGAGCAGGCATGTGTGTGACAGACCAGGCGCGTGTGCCTCAGACCAGGCGTGTGTGCCTCAGACCAGGCATGTGTGCCTCGGGCCAGGCGCGTGTGTGACAGACCAGGCGTGTGTGTGACAGACCAGGCGTGTGTGCCTCAGACCAGGTGTGTGTGCCTCGGGCCAGGAGCGTGTGCCTAACGCCAGGCACGTGTGCGCGTGTGCCTCGGGCCAGGAGCATGTGCCTGGGACCAGGCGCGTGTGCTTCAGGCCAGACCAGCCCACTCTGTGATAAAGGACATGGCAACTGGTGGAAACGACACATGTGGGAGAAGTGGGTGTTACGTCTGAGTGGTGGATAATTAGAGAAGATTCAGTTTCTAAAAAGTAGGCAATAAAAAGCTCTTAAAGTCTGTTTAAAAAATAAGTGATACAGGCGCCAAGAGAAAGGGTCCAGTGTTCCAGACCCTGGGAACAGGAAAGGAAGGGGCAGGGGATAATAGGGCCGGATTGCTTGCCCAGTGAAAGACGTGGCACTTGCTATGAAAAGTTGTCTGTGTGCCTGATTTTCTCTGAAACCTCGCAGAACCTGAAGATCCAGATGAAGGACTTCGAGGTCAGCGCCGAGCCTCTGCAGGACTGGCTGAGCAAGACCGAGAGGCTGGTGCAGAGCAGCAGCGGCCGCCTGTACGACCTGCCGGCCAAGCGGAGGGAGCAGCAGAAGCTCCAGGTGACAGGACCCTGGGCCCGCGTGCCCCCGCCTGCGCCCCCGTCCGTGTGCCTCTCGTGTGCCCAGGCGCCCGCCGCGCACCCCGCTGTCAGATGATCCATGTGCCCTTTCCCTCGTTCTGGCAGATCTTGTGTGTTCCGGCTTTTCCTTTGAGGTGGACTTGTTTTTGTCCAGTAGTCTCTAGACCAGGGGTCTCAAACTCGCAGCCCGCCGAACAATTTTGTGCGGCCTGCAGACTAATCCACGAAGTTCAAAATATTTTGGATAAAATTAAGTAAGCCCAGAGGCCTACTTGTATTTTTTATTTCTCTAGCATCCTAGCTAGATATTAGCTTAGTTAACAGTAGTTGTGATGCGAACTACAGTTTCTGGTCGTTTTGTGAGACTGAGTAAACTGCATGTACGATTGTGCTTGTTGTACTGATTTTTTTTTTTGTTTTCAACTGCAGTGAGAAAAGTGTTGCGTAACAGTTGCCTTTTGTAGACCTAGTGCGGCCCGCCGAACGGCTGTGATCTTGCTCTGCGGCCCACATGCTGAGTTGAGTTTGAGACCCCTGCTCTAGACTGTGTGTAGCTTGGAAATAATCAGGCCTTCAGGGGCACCTGTACGGCTCACCGGCGTTGACATCCTTTGGGCCGGAGCTTCATCGTCGGCGATGTGCTTTCCCCAGCCTCTCACTCATAACTTGCTTGTGCTTTTCAGTCTGTCCTTGAGGAAATAAAGTGCTACGAGCCTCAGCTCCGCAGGCTCAAGGAGAAGGCTCAGCAGCTGTGGGAAGGACAAGCTGCCAGCAGGAGCTTTGTGCACAGAGTGTCGCAGCTGTCCGCTCAGTATCTAGCGCTAAGCAATTTAACCAAGGTAACGCCTGCTAAGTGCTGTGTGTGAGTGTGGGTCCGAGGCACGGACCTGGCGTCTGGGGAGGGGTGTGTGCAGGGGATCAGCTGGCGAGCCCAGGTCAGGAATGAGGCGTGTAAGTCTGTGCCCAGCCTTGCAGGCTGGTCTGTGATCTGTGCTGTGTCATCTCAGTGCGGTTGTCCAGACACAGCGAGAGGGAGGTCTCGAAGACTGAAGAGACTGCCACTCCCTAGGATTGCACAAAATATCCTCCTTTGTACTGAATTGGCATGTTCTCTTGAGCTTTTATTTTGAAAACTCATTGAGTAAACATAAGGCAAAATTCAGTTTGGGGCTTCAGGGATCTCAGATTAAATTACTTTAGAAAAACATAAATTCAAAGCAGCTTAAATTTTCATGGACTAAATAAAATGAGTTTGGGATTGTTGTGTGTTTTTTTTAAATTTGTCTAAATTCTTTGTATCCATTACATAGTCAAGGATGTGTTGATTGAGATTTTCTGTTCAATCAACAAAGCAGAGCTCAAAACTAACAATGATATGTTTAACTGATTAAATTACTTTTCTAACAGCTGAGAAACAATGAACTGGGATCCCACTCTAGATCATTTAGAGCGCCCAGCTCGTATGACACAGACAGATCTTGAACTTAGTGGGGCAAGCCTACTTTAAGCTTTATGTGGCTGTGACACTTGTTCCCTATATTTGTCTTTTGCATTTCAGATCTTAGAATGTAGGGTTCCTACTGTAATGTCGTCTTTCCTTTAATTTGGCATCCCCTGTTTTAATGTGGACTTTCTTCTGATTTGCTAATTTGGATCCTCAATAAACCATCATTGACACAGTCACACTAGCGCAGACTTCCAGTAAACAGACTATGGTTACACAACTGCTTTTCCTGTGAATAAGTTACTATTTTTGTCCTTAGAAAACTTGGCACATAAAATTAGAGTTAATTAAGGACATCTTTCTATTCCTTTGTCTTTATTTAGATACCAAATTTCAATAGATATTTGAATTCTTTAAGAGCAGTAAAACCACATTCATAAATTTCTGTGTTGGAGGTGAATTGTGATTAATAAACAAAATCATATTTATGGTCCCAACTTTTAAAATTTAGTGCTGTTGCAAAAGCTCAGATAATTAGTTTTTTTTTAGAACTCTTGCCAACAATGTAGACCATGTGGTATGAGTTGAGATCAATGTGATTATGTGAAAGCTAAAAACTGCTTTGCTTGGTCTCCAGGCAAGGCAGTAGGAAGAAATTTTTTTCTGATTCTTAAAAAACAATGTCACAACAGCCATGAAGAAAGATCACAGCTAAGTTGAGAGCCAGTAAATTGTGATTGTGGTCATTTTTTTGTCTGCTTTTTGACCCTGTGATCCTCACATTTCTACTATTTAGAAAGAGTTCCCACATCTCATAAATTAGTGCATCGTACCTCTGCTGTGTAGGAACCTGTGGCGATGGTGGTTATTTTATCCAAAAGTTAGCTTCACAGCGGGATTGGCCTCAGGCTGTGAGGTCTCTGTGGAATGGACGGCTGGAAACCCGTGCCTGTCATTTCCAGGAGAAGGTGTCGAGACTGGATAGACTTGTTGCAGAGCACAATCAGTTCTCACTCGGAGTCAAAGAGCTACAGGACTGGATGACGGACGCGGTCCACATGCTGGACTCCTACTGCCACCCGGCCTCCGACAAGAGCGTGCTGGACAGCAGGATGCTCAAGCTCGAGGTCTGCATCTCTGCAAAAATATCTCTCTCTGACGGAATCTGTTTTTCTCAAAATGTCCTAAATCTCAGCTCCCTGGGGTGTTCTGTCACACGCTCGGTCCAGGAAGTCTCGGAGCGCTCTGTTTGCCCAGGGCAGGCAAGCCTGAGCTCTCCTGGGTCATTGGGAACAGGTTCATACATAAATGCTTCACGCAATAAAATAAAAACCCAGATGTGGTTATTTGCTTGATAGCTGGTTAAGAGGCCAGTTTCAAATCACATCGCTGACACATTTGTTCTGAGAAAATATTTCGATGAATCACTTTATGGGGCAGGACATTTTTCATCCTGTTTGATTGACTTGCCTACTGTAGATCATTTAGCCAGTTCTCCCATTTCAATGTGTTAGTTCTCATTTCCATTCATGGTAAAATAATAATTCTTCACTCATTTGTCTCTCATTTATATACTGGGTATCTTCTAGGAGATTGTCATCACTCTACCTTTCCTTTTTTTTTTTTTTAAAGCAAGAGAGACGAGAGACAGAGAGAGGGACAGATTGGGACAGACAGCCAGGAAGAGAGAGAGAGATGAGAAGCATCAATTCTTCGTTGCAGCACCTTAGTTGCTCATTGATTGCTTTTTCATATGTGCTTTTACTGGGGGGCTCCAGCCAAGCCAGTGACCCCTTACTCAAGCCAGAGACCTTGGGCTTCAAGCCAGTGACCTTTGGGCTCAAGCCAGAAATCCTGCACTCAAGCCAGATGAACCCATGCTCAAGCCGGCGACCTTGGGGTTTCAAACCTTAGTCCTCTGAGTCCCAGACCGTCTCTCCACTGTGCCACCGCCTGGTCAGATGTCACTCTGTCTTATACCAAAGCTTCAAAAATGAATAAAATATAACCTTTGTCCTGAAGGATGTCATTGTCAGATGCTGGAGGCTGAGGCACAGAGGAGAATAGTAGCAGCTGGGGTTCTACTTGTGGTTATAGACAGAGTGGAACCGTGCAGGAGGGATGGCAGTGAGAGTCAACACCAGTTTCTCAAATAGCCTGACACTTGAGAAGGATGCCATGTGAGGAAAAGCCAGAATAAACGAACAGCATGGTGTCTGAGAGATTTCCAGCAGTCCCTTCTTGCTGTAGCAAAAACCAGTGGCCGTGAGCATAGCAGCTGAGTCTGTCACGGTTGGCCGGGTCCAGGTTAGGGACAGAGATGAGCTTCACCTGCGAGGTGATAGCCCCGTTCTGTAACTGTGATTCAAACTTCCTTCTCAAATAGAAAGAGATGCGTGCCTATGAAGAAATTGAAATATATAAATTAACATTAAAATATTACATGTCTTTCTTTGTTGGCCCAGAGGCCTTAACCTTGAGAAAGTTCTCCATCTTGTGACTTTTGAGAATTCATGATTTCTACTGTAGTCTATTTTTCTCTTCTTAAAAACCAGTATAATAAAACTTCATCGGAAAGAAGGGATTGTTCAGAGGAGAGTTGAGATTGCAAAGCCAGGGCCCCTTGGAGACCAGCGGGTGACAGGTCCTTGGTTACTAGATCACCACCAGGTGACTCTTTCACTTTTCACCTGATAAGCCCGAGAAAGCCAAGGCCCAACACAATTGCATATCATTCTACAACTTCAGGACTGAGATATTTAAAGCCAGGAATGTTAAACACGCAAGTGACAAAGGACTTCCGTATTTGCTTTTCCAGGCGCTATTATCGGTGAAACAGGAGAAAGAGATCCAGATGAAAATGATAGTGACCAGAGGGGAATCTGTCCTCCAGAACACCTCTCCAGAAGGCATCCCTGCCCTTCAGCAGCAGCTGCAGAATGTCAAGGACATGTGGGCTTCCCTTTTGTCTGCAGGGATCCGTTGCAAAAGGTAAGAGATATTAACGCCCACTACTGCAAAGCCATTGCTGGAAGATCATTATGATCATTCCGTAGCACATTGTTCTTGTTCCCGGGGGTTCTCTCTCTCTCTCTCTCTCTGGCTCTTTCTCCCCTGATTTCTCTCACCCTCCCCTTTCTTTTTTCTTTTTAGAACAAAGAAACTGGCAAGTACAATCTTGCATTTAGGTTACTTGTAATACTGTGCCTTGTTTAATACAATTACGTGTTTAGCTTGTCTCTTTCACTGCTTAAAAACAAAGGATAGGCCGATGTTTTATCAGGTAAAGATGTATTAGTTAAAGCCAAGTAGTTTCCTTGGGACATGGCCCCAGGAAACGCCAGTCTGGAGTGTGCAGGAGAGATGAGGAAGGGCAGGCAGCTGACTAAGAGCCCTTGGCAGTCGGGACTGAACCCTGCGGGCAGTGCCGGGAGCCAGCGTAGGACATGTGTCTCGGGGTTACCTCCCCCTTCCTGGGAGTCGGGCAGCTGCGGCTGGAGGATTTGTCACTAAACTTCCAGGAATCAAGAGGGCAGTTGCTGAAGGCTGCCCCGAGGGGCGACAATCCCTGGCCCTTCCTGCCTCCGTTGCCCTGAAGCTGAGAGGACACAGGACCCAGAGCATGCCCTCAGGCCCAGAGGGCACCCAGAGCATGGCCATAAGTGAGGCACCAATGACCAAGGGAGTTAAAAATAAGCCTTCGTATTGAGAGAAGGAAGTATTCAATTTATCTGTTAGAGAAATAATCAGGTTTTAGCAATTAGATCCATTCAGGAAATGTTACCCTTTTTCCCACTGTAATTCTCTGATTTTAAACCTCAGGTAAGATAGTTCATGCTTGTTCTTGCTCGGGCCTTCCTAACCCCCTTTTATTAATTCATTTTTTCCTCTTCGCTGAGCGTCCTGCTCACGTGGATGCAGTTAAGTACTGACTTTCTCCCTGCCCAGACTTGCTTGGCTCAAGAAACCCTCGATCGATCGGTGTGGGGGGATCTCTCCCCTTTGTGCCCTAGGCCTAGAGTAGTGTTTTCCAACCACCAGCCCGTGGACGGGTCTACCAGAAACTTCGTGCCTGTCCATGAAAGAGTTAACCGCCCTAGGGTTATATTCAGATTATAGACCCAATGGTCTTAGTAAAATTCTCTTATGCTCAGGGTGACTTCTACCTTAGTGGTCCCCAAAATAAATCTTTTCCATGCACCGGTCCCCAAGGGTAAAAAGGTTGAAAACCACAGCCCCAAAGCTCCTCCCAGTGCCTCCTGTGACCTCCCCACCGACTAGATATGATATCTGGTCCCACTCTCTGCCTGCTGTCCAGGACTTAACTGTTCCCGGCTTCCTGAGGCTGTGCCTGCCAGGGTCCCTGATTGGATAAGCCCTGGCCGTCCAGGCCACCCCAAGCCCACCCCGTCCTGATGTACACGTGCACTTCCTGCGGATGGAGGGACAGGGCGGGCGCGATGACAAGACGGACTTCTTGTCTTGACCAGGCTTGTCGGCATAGACTGTTGTCTTTTCAAATACCTTTCAGTCAACTCGAAGGAGCGCTCTCCAAGTGGACGAGTTACCAGGATGACGTCCGACAGTTTTCCGGCTGGATGGACAGTGTGGAAGGCAGCCTGAATGAGTCCGAGAGGCAGTACACGGAACTGCGGGAGAAAACCGCCGCTCTGGAGAAAGCCAAGGTGGGAGCCCCTCTCACATTCCGGTTGTTTTCCGAAGGGCTCCTCCAGAATGACACAGTCGTGCAAAAATGTGATTGCCTGGGCGATAAGATGTGGCTTTACACAGAAGAAAACTGTTTGGGGCTGGTACCAGAATTTCAAATAGCTTCTGAAACTAGGCTTTGGTTTGTGACTATTTTATTACGTGAGTGAAAATTTTCTCTTCCAGGAGAACCTCAGTGACCCGTGTTTTGTGATACAAATCTTTTAAAGTTTGGCAACATAGTATCTTTAACCTACTCATCATTAGGAAGTAAAAATGCTTTCTTTTTATCATATCCTTTTGTATTTCTACTTTTGTGCATTTTTCATAATCCTTATATTAGTACAGTACTACATGAAAGGTGTTTTTTTTTTATTATTATTCAGTGAGAGAAGAGGAATCAGAGAGACAGACTCCCACATGCACCCCGACCACCCATTAGGGGGTGATGCTCTGCCCATCTGGGGCATTGCTTTGTTGTTCAACAACCAAGTTCTTCTTAGAGCCTGAGGCAGAGGCCATGGAGCCATTCTCAGCGCCTGGGGCCAACTTGCTATAATTGAGCCATGGCTTCAGAAGGGGAAGATAGAAAGAGAGAAAAGCAAGAGGGGGAGGGGTGAAGCAGATGGGTGCTTCCCCTGACCAGGAATTGAACCCAGAACATCCACATGCCAGGCCAACATTCTATCACTGAGCCAACCATCCAGGGCCTACATGTAAAAGGTTTTTTTTTGTTTGTTTTTTTAACAGAGACAGAGAGAGAGTCAGAGAGAGGGATAGATAGGGACAGACAGACAGGAATGGAGAGAGATGAGAAGCATCAATCATTAGTTTTTCTTTGTGACACCTTAGTTGTTCATTGATTGCTTTCTCATATGTGCCTTGACTGTGGGGCCACAGCAGACCAAGTAACCCCTTGCTCGAGCCAGCAACCTTGGGTCCAAGCTGGTGGGCTTTGCTCAAACCAGATGAGCCCACGCTCAAGTTGGTGACCTCAGGGTCTCGAACTTGGGTCCTTAGCATCCCAGTCTGACACTTTATCCACTGTGCCACCGCCTGGTCAGGCTGTAAAAGTTTTAAAATAAGTAGACAGATGCATAGACACATATTGGGGATATATTCCTAAATCTTTTTTATTGATAGTAGTATTCCAACAATAAACCACACACAGACACTCATGTATGACTATAAGTGGATCCATCTACCTACCTACCTCTCTCTCTAGTCAGCTATTTATCTATCGATAAATAGATAACCCCAGATCACTTGTCAACTATATAGTTAGAATATCTTAATAATGACCTGTATTATTGATAGGATGGTACATGTGGTAACTCTTTTATTATTTTTTTAAATGTTCTCTAGTTATTAAATGAAGAAGTGCTGAGTCACAGCAGCCTGCTGGAAACCATTGAGATCAAAGGGGCTGGCATGACGGAGCACTACGTCACCCAGGTGGAATTCCAGGAGCTGCAGGAACGATACAGGGCCGTCCAGGAGAGGGCCAAGGTACGGACGCCGTGTCCCGCGTGGACTTGCTCACCGAGGTGCGACTGTGTGGGGCTGTGCTGGCCCAAAGACCCATTTATTTTTGAACATGGCAGATCTGTGAAAGCAGAGAGGAGAAAACAATATAGCAGATAGCAACATAAATGTTAACACTTTACATAAACCACTGGCAAAACCAAACAAAGTCTTTCAGTGATGTTAGTACATGGAAGTTACCGAGAGAAAATGTTTCTCAGCTAAAGGTACCTAGAAGTTCACCACTTTAGGAAAGATTTCAGACAGCGTTACAATAAAGATGTATAAATGCCTTAGTGTGGCTGGTCCGGAGAGTTTTCTAAAGCAGAAAGAAATCTGCATCCATACCATCAACTCCCCATTCAGGCCTCACAAATAGAATAACAGTAACTTTTCCAAGCACATCCTAATTTATTAGACAAAATCCATGGGAAAATATATCTACTGTGAGTCCTGAGCCTTAATTAAGGTATAATATACTGCTCATAAAAATTAGGGGATATTTTATTGCTTCACATTCATTTTGAAATATCCTCTAGTTTTTGTGAGCAGTATGTAAGAATTTCAGTTTTCTTCATAAGCAAAAATGTATTTTTATAACAAGTGAAGTTCTCTTTTTTTTTTTTTTGGCATGTTGATGATGTACTTCATAAGAGATCAGGAAGTTAATTCAACAAAATGATCTTTTTTTTTTTTTGTATTTTTCTGAAGCTGGAAACGGGGAGAGACAGTCAGACAGACTCCCACATGCGCCCGACCGGGATCCACCCGGCATGCCCACCAGGGGTGACGCTCGCTCTGCCCACCAGGGGGCGATGCTCTGCCCCTCTGGGGCGTTGCTCTGCCGCGACCAGAGCCACTCTAGTGCCTGGGGCAGAGGCCAAGGAGCCATCCCCAGCGCCCGGGCCATCTTTGCTCCAATGGAGCCTTGATTGCGGGAGGGGAAGAGAAAGACAGAGAGGAAGGAGGGGGGGAGTGGAGAAGCAAATGGGCGCTTCTCCTATGTGCCCTGGCCGGGAATTGAACCCGGGTCCCCTGCACGCCAGGCCAACGCTCTACCGCTGAGCCAACCGGCCAGGGCCACAAAATGATCTTTAAAGCTTCTTTAACCCTGAAATTTTTTTTTAATACTTTTACACAAATCTTGAACCGTTATTCTTCTAGTAAACTACTATAGCCCAGTGATTTAATAATCGTGCTTCTCTAAAATTCCGACTGAGAGTTCTGCTATTACATCGAAACTGCATGTGGCATTGTATTCCCATCTTCTTTATCTTAAATGCGAATAACAGGAAGCAGTAACGAAGTCTGAAAAACTGGTTCGCCTGCACCAGGAGTACCAGAGGGACCTCAAGGCGTTTGAGGTGTGGCTGGAACAGGAACAGGAAAAGCTCGAGCGACACTCAGTTCTGGAGGGCGACACTCAGACTCATGAAACATCGCTGCGCGACCTCCAGGTAAAGAAAAGTTTGTTCTATCTTAATGCGAAGGACTTTTCATTCTGAGTTCTGGACTTATTCTTTTAAGCGATGAGATGTTAACATGAAACCCTCATAAAGTCTGATCTAGGGACTGCAGTAGTATATATTAGTTGAGATCATATAATAGGTAATTTAAACCCAGCAAAGCTGGGACTTGAGAAATCTATTCACCTATGACAGTGGCCACTGACACTAATGCCTAGTGGTCTAATTTATGGTGGTAACCGGCCCACCTGCCCATTACTCCTTAAGTTATTTAATTAGATATGAGACACAGCAGCCAGAGTCAATAGAATGTAGTACCTCTTAAAGTCAAACTGGGCCCTGGCCGGTTGGCTCGGTGGTAGAGCGTCGGCCTGGCGTGCAGGGGTCCCGGGTTCAATTCCCGGCCAGGGCACACAGGGGAAGCGCCCATCTGCTTCTCCACCCCTCCCCCTCTCCTTCCTCTCTGTCTCTCTCTTCCCCTCCTGCAGCCGAGGCTCCATTGGAGCAAAGATGGCCCGGGCGCTGGGGATGGCTCCTTGGCCTCTGCCCCAGGCACTAGAGTGGCTCTGGTCGCGACAGAGCGACTCCCCGGAGGGGCAGAGCATCGCCCCCTGGTGGGCAGAGCGTCGCCCCCTGGTGGGCGTGCCGGGTGGATCCCGGTCGGGCGCATGCTGGAGTCTGACTGTCTCTCCCCGTTTCTAGCTTCAGAAAAATACAAAAAAAAAAAAAAAAAAAGTCAAACTGGTGGCACCATCACTGAGGACACAGGTCCAAGGCCAGAGTCCTAGAAGAAGGCCTTAGGGGAGCTCGAAAAGTGTGGTTGCCAAGGCAACAGGCAGCAACTCAGGGTGAGATGGCAGACCCACTTGGAAAGTGGTCCTAACCACTTTACTTATTTACTCACTCAGCACTTATGGAATACCTAATACAGTATAGATACTTGGCTAGCTACTGCAGGTAAAGATTATTAAACTATTACTGCTGCCTTCAAAGAACAGTAATCTAGTGAGAAATGCTGACTCATTGGTAGATCATTACAAACAATGTGATAAAGACAATAATAAACTAATGCAAGGGACCCTATGGGAGCATCAGAGAGGCCTTTAATCTTACCTAGAGAGATAGGTAGGGGTTGGGAGATGTCTCAAGAAGGAGTCGCCAAGGCCAATGAGACAATTCCATGTCCCAACAGCTGGGTTGAAACTTGCTGGCATACTTTCAGCCATCATCAGAATTGGTTCAGGATTAGGCAGGATGTACTGACAGTTTACACAGGTGGAAAAGGCCAGGACTGAGATGGGTCTCACTGGCATATCAGATTCCTGGCTACGTCAGTATGTCTCAGGGAGTGTGTAGGAGCACTTGCTGAAGTTAGGAAGTTTGGAATTTATCCTTGGTGGGACCTGACATTGAGTGACCTCAGGTAAGAGAGAACTTCTTGGACTCAGTTTTCTCCACTGGGTTGTTTGTGGAAAGGATTACGTGAGATGGGGGTGGGGGTGGGGGTGGGGGGTTAGGGATCCGATTTAAATGATGCTTCATTCATGAAATAAATATATAGTAGAAATGGGAAGGGTCATTATTTCATGAGTTTATTGAACGATCTCATCCATTCTGTTTTAAAGCAGCAGGAAACTCTGGTCTGCCAGGTTTCACTGTCGTGATTTGTTTTAGTAGAGTTAACTTGGTTTTTGCTAAATAGCCCGTCTCAGCACTTCTGTCTGGACACCCTGGGCAAGCAGCTGCTCAGCTCTCTAGGCTTCTGTGTGGGAACGGGGCCAGGGAGCTCCTCGTCACCAGCAGATGTTTCTCTTGTTCAGGTCGGAAGAAAATGTTTCTCTTTGGTCAATGGTAAGGTGGCCCAAACCTAACTCCATGCGTTAATTCTTACACTGTCTCATTTCAAGTCATCACAGATGTTAAAAAGGAGATAAGAAAAGATAGAGGATTGGGGGATGGTCTCCAGGATCTTGATGTCCCACAACACACCCAGTGGCGTGGGGACCAGCCGGCAGTGCGGACCTCACTCACAAGTTGTTTTGTGTCAGCTGAAAGCTGTTAGGATATATAGACTTTTGAACTATTTGAACTGGTTTTTTTTTTTCCTTTCCAGAATAAAAACTTAAAATATGGGACATATACCACAGTGATGATTTGTATGATAATAGTAGTCATAAACAGTAGGAAGGGGGCTGTACTGGGAAGATTAATCACTGAGGGCAAGGATCAGAAAACAGCAGCCCCGAGCCACGATGCCTGTGTTTAGAATAAAGTTTTATTGGCACTCAGCCACGCCCATTCATTACGGAGCATCATTGCACCTCAGAGGTACAATGGCAGAGTCAGCGGCTGCAGCAGAGACGGGACGGCCCACAAAGCCCAGAACATATACTGTCCAGCCCTTCACGGGAGCAGTTGGCCGACTCTGCAATTAAAGGAGCTTAAAAGCACAAAATTACCTTTTAAAAAGTTTTAAGAACTTTGGAATAAAATTTCTGTTGGTGGCTGTTTTGTTTGATGTTTTACCATCTGTATTGCTCCCTTCCACTTACATACTCATACCAATCTTCAGGTGAAGTTGTAGCTGAGGAAAAATGTATCCATTAGTTTGTACCACATGAAATTGCTATTTTGTAGGTAAAAATAATCCCACATCAGCAATTTCAAATGGTTTGAACTGATACTAAATATTTTGTAATACCGTATTTTGACTAAAGATGTTGGGACCTTTAACACATTGACGGGCTCCATCTTGGTTCAAGTTTAGTCGTTCAGATCAAGTATCTGCGTCAGTTATTTTAACAAAAGAAATGCAAGTATATAATACTTTTGCCAATATCTTTAAAGATAGGAGTTTTCTTTCTCTAAGTTATACCTTATGTTCTCCAAGACTTGGTTCATACTGAGCTGGTCAGGTAAACCTCTGGGTTAGGGGTCGGGAGCCTATGGCCCATGAGCCAGATGTGGCTCTTTTGATGGCTGCATCTGGCTTGCAGACAAATCTTTAATAAAAAAAAAATGTTAAAAATATAAAACATTCTCATGTATTACAATCCATTCATTTCCTACTACTCATGTTCATGGTTGCGGGTGGCTGGAGCCAATCACAGCTGTCCTCTGGGACAACACCAAATTTTTATTGGATAATGCGTAATGTACATGGGTCGTTGTATGGCTCTCATGGAATTACATTTTAAAATATGTGGCGTTCATGGCTCTCTCAGCCAAAAAGGTTCCTGACTCCTGCTCTGGGGCATATGCTTTGGTGGAAAAAGAGTATTTGCAGCTGGGAGCATTGGGTTGGCAGGTAGGAAAGAGAATTCAGCCTCCCAGGTTTCTATGCTCTATTCCCTCTCTGCCAACTTTCCTTGGCCCACACAGTCTCCGGAGCGTGGCTTTGGTAAAGTGCCCTTCTTCGGATAAAAAGGGTCCATTGTTCCTGTCTCAACCACAAATGTAGCCCTGATTTCATTCAATGTCAAAGCAAGAAGCTAGGCTCTTTAAACAGGTTATGAGCTATACAAGGTCTGTGTTATTTTTTTAAACTTTTGCTCTTTAATCCCAGATGCTTTTGCCTAAAAACTGAAAAGTCAGATTTCAGAAACTGTTTCTAAGATGACTGAGACACATACTACTGTGTGTGTGTGTTATGTGTGTGTGTGTGTGTGTGGGGTTGATCCTTTTCATAGGAAATACTTGCAAACTTTTCTCTTGACATGGGAAATAGTATTCAGTGTTCAGTACATGTTGTTTTATACAAGACAGAATAAAATCATTGTTCTCTAACGTGAAAAGTTCAGGATGGCCCAGCTGACTTAGGTGAGACATGATGACCTGCGGGAGGTAGAGCGTGAGTGAGCTGTGACGGCCACCCCTGTCCCCCTGCAGGAGCTGCAGGTCCGCTGTGCAGAGGGGCAGGCGCTCTTGAACTCAGTGCTGCACACCAGAGAGGAGGTGATACCATCGGGCATCCCCCAGATGGAGGATCGGGCCTTGGAGTCCCTCCGGCAGGACTGGCAGGCTTACCAGCAGAGACTGTCCGAGACCCGGACTCATTTCAATAATATAGTCAACAAGTTGAGGCTGATGGAACGGAAGTTCCAGCAAGTGGACGAATGGCTGAAAACACTGGAGGAGAAAGTGAGTCCCAGGACTGGCCGCCAGTCTCCCCGGGCGGCCAAGGAGACCCAGTTACAGCAGATGAAGGTAAACCGGTGTATATTCCTGATCTTGGCCAAAGTAGCAGTTACCTTGCATAGTTTGTTTAATTAACATAGTGAATATTGGTTTTTTTTTGTCCAAGGTTTAGATTTTACAAAATCTTCTTCTGCTTGAAAAGAAAGTTAACATAAATTACAATGGAGCATTCTAACGGCAATGATGAGTCGAGTCCTAAATTGGACTTTAATAAAATATAGTTTAATGAAATATTTTCTATTTTCTTTCTATACCTTATCACCTTGCTTTGTAAAGACACATACATGCTAGTATTGCAGTCATTTAAGCTGATGCTTGTGATTTGAAATTGCTCCAATATACTACATTGAAATAATACTCGACATTTAGTTTTATTCTGATTTTTAGCACATTTAGTGTACATGATCAAAATAATGCCAGGCTTTTAGAATTATCTTCATTATTCATCTAGTTTAAAAGCTATTGAAGTACAACAGAAAATATAAGAATCCATGCCACGCTGCTTTAAACATTTTGAACAGAAGTGTAATAGCGACAGAGAAGTGCTCAAACGCAAAGAGCACAGCTTTTATCGTTATCATTGTATTTTTCATGAAAGTTCAATGCGATACCTTTTCAAAATTATATCTCAGAATAAAGAAGTGTTTTCGAAACATACACTGGAATCATCCCCTGTTAAAAAGATGTACCGTATTTTTCGCTCCATAAGACGCATCTGACCATAAGACACACTTAGGGTTTTAAGGAGGAAAATAAGAAAAAAAATATTCTGAACCAAATGGCGTGTTAAAATATTTAATAAAATACCGAATTTTTCGCTCCATTAAGACACACAGGCATTTCCCCCTCCACTTTTGGAGGAAAAAAAAGTGCGTCTTATGGAGCGAAAAATACAGTATATATTTGTCTTACTCAACAATGCCGACAATTAACCCTTCGCTGGCGATGCTGTCGTCCCCTCAGAAGTGGCACGAGGACATCTTGGCGTACAGAGACGAGGTGGAAGAGGTGGGAGCCAGAGCACAGCAGATCCTGGATGAGCGCCGCGTGAGCAGCCGGCTGGGCTGCCAGGCCACCCAGCTGACCTCCAGATACCAGGCCCTTCTGCTCCACGTGCTGGTGAGACGGCCACCAGCTGCTCGCTGCAGACCAGCACCCTCCCCATGCCAGACGTCCTTCCTTTCCTTCTCTTCCTCCCAGGGAAGATGCATATCTTTATCATGAAAGGTGCTGGCCCAGGTCTTTCATTCACTGATCAACTGTGTTTATTTTTTTCAAAGGAACAAATAAAACTCCTGGAGGAAGAGATCCAGAGTTTGGAAGATGCTGAATTGTCCCTAAGTTCCTATTCTGACTGGTATAACGCTACTCATAAAAACTTCAAGAACGTGGCTGCCAAAATTGAGAAAGTAGACAAGGCGATGATGGAGAAGAAAATGAAGACGTTGGAGGTAGGCATGGCAGCACCAGACTTGTCCCCCAACCTTCCTTCTCCCGCTGGACTGCTCCATTCTCCCGCGTAGCTACTGGGGGGCACGTGCTCATCCCTGCCCGCTGGGATGGGTGGCCCTCGGCTCATTGTTGCACTCTAAAGACTTAAGTTCTTACCTCTTCAAGGCCAAAAGCAGACTTTTTGCTGATGTGTTATCATCTGAATGACTGACATAGGACCACTCACAAAATCCTTAACTAAATTCCAGTTTAACCCCACCCACCCATGAAATTAAGGGAAAAAAATTATTTCAAATTCTTGGCACGTGCATGAACAGTTTTAACCCAGATCTGTAAAAACATTGCTGAGGATAAGAGAAACACCAAGTTCTTTCTTAAGTCACTGATTTGGAAATGATCCATTGGTTGGGACATTTTAAAAGCTATATTGATGTAAATAAAAGAAGATTCCTGATTCTTGGCAGGTCAAAACTGGCTAGAAACTGCAAAACCATATTCTAAGGGGCAACAGTGGCCTCAGGACTAGGGTAAGTCTTTTCTTTAAAAGGAAAAGAAATAAGGTGAACTCACTCTGTTCCTCAGGGCTTGCTAAAAGACATGGAGAAAGGCCACAGTTTGCTGAAATCGGCCCGAGAGAAAGGAGAGAGGGCCGTGGCATACTTGGAGGACAGCGAGGCGGACGCTTTAAGAAACGAGACCCACAGTCACGTGGAGCAGTTGAAGGAGCTGACCAGCACTGTTCGGAAAGAGCACATGACCCTGGAAAAAGGCTTTCATTTGGCAAAGGAATTCTCAGACAAATATAAGGCACTGACTCAGTGGATAACCGAATACCAAGAAATCCTACATGTTCCTGAGGAACCCAAAATGGAATTATATGAGAAAAAAGCTCAATTATCTAAATACAAGGTAGTATTTTTATAGTATATATATTCTTCAAAGAATAAATGGTGGTGTGACAATAGCTAGTTATATATCATATAAATGGTGTCACCTGTTCAGATTTTTCAAAAAATTATGCAAGTTTATATGTAGAACACATTGTGTTCTAACTTTGACCTGAATGATTAAACAACAATCTTTGAGAATTGGATGATGACTTAGCTCAAAACTTTCCCTGTTGGAAGCTTTTCCTTCCTCCAGCCAACATGTCCATTCCTATCCCTGGTTTTTCTACACAATCTGCTGGTGCACCATTCAACCGCTGGCTTCTTGACATAAAGTTTAAAATAGCTCCGTGAGCCGTGCAACAGCGTTGCAGCTAGAATTTCTCCCTGACTTTACATGCACCTAAGCCTGAAGTTAACTTCGTGAACTCAAAACAAAAAGATAGTGCCTTGTTTTGTTGCTGGAAATAGAAAACTATAATTTAGCTCAGGGGTAGTCAACCTTTTTATACCTACCGCCCACTTTTGTATCTCTCTTAGTAGTAAAATTTTCTAACCGCCCACCGGTTCCACAGTAAAGATGATTTATAAAGTAGGGAAGTGACTTTACTTTATAAAATTTATAAAGCAGAGTTACAGCAAGTTAAAGCATATAATAATAATTACTTACCAAGTACTTTATGCCGGATTTTCGCTAAGTTTGGCAGAATAAATCTTTATAAAACAACTTACTATAGTTAAATCTGTCTTTTTATTTATATTTTGGTTGCTCTGCTACCACCCACCATGAGAGCTGGAACGCCCCCTAGTGGGGAGTAGGGACCAGGTTGACTACCACTGATTTAGCCAAATGCAATTCTTCTCCATGCTTTGCTCTCCTCACTATTTGATGTGTTATTCCCTATTTAAAAACTGTAGTGGACTGCCCTTCTCTCTTCCCCTCTTGCAGCCATGGCTCAAATGAGCAAGATGGCCTCGGATACTGAGGATGGCTTCACCTCAGGCATTAAAATAGCTCAGTTGCCAAGCAACAGAGCAATTGACCCAGATGGGCAGAACATCAGCCCCAGATAGGGTTTGCGGGGTGGATCCGGGTTGGGTAACATGCAGGAGTCTGTCTCTCTGCTTCCCTGCCTCTCACTGGATAAAAACTGTAGTGGCCATAACAAAAACCACTTCCTTTACTGTTTTACATTTATAGACTTACACAGGATGCATCAGATCTTGATTTGAGGAGGTCACCTCATACGTGACATAGGCATGTGGGTATATTCACCTTGATCACTCAAATGGGCTGGCTCTCTCATTTTTTTTCCTTGTAATTCCAGTCCCTTCAACAAACGGTGCTTTCCCATGAGCCATCAGTGAGATCAGTGAGAGAGAAAGGTGAAGCTCTTCTGGAACTGGTGCAGGATGTCACTTTAAAGGACAAAATAGACCAGCTCCAGAGTGATTATCAGGACCTCTGCAACGCAGGGAAGGTACGGAGATCTCAGAAATTCAACACAAAAGGAGTTTGTTTGCCAGAAGGGGTGTCCTGACTCCTTTTTCTCTGTCAGAAAAATTTAAGGGTTGGGATGGGTCAGTATTTTTCCTTTTATTCAGATGGCGTAATGACTTTTTTCCTGATTCTCGTAACTGTGTGATATATGTAACCCTACCTACCCGATGAGTTGTGTTGGGTTTTTCAAACTAATAAAAGTTTTGAGTACTGATTTTGGCTTGAAAGCCACCTCTAATGGGCACCTGGCTTTATAGGAGCATGTTCAGAGCCTCGAGGTGAAAGTCCGAGACCACGAAGATTACAACAGTGAGCTCCAGGAGGTCGAAAAGTGGCTGCTACAGATGTCAGGCCGGCTGGTGGCGCCTGACCTCATGGAGACGAGCAGCCTGGAGGCCATCACCCAGCAGCTGGCCCACCACAAGGTGTGTCCGGGCTCTGAGGAGTGGAAGAGTCCAGGACGGCTTTCCCAGCCGTGCCTGTGTGTGTGTGTGTGTGTGTGTGTGTGTCTATCACTGGATTATCATGATTGTAGTTAAAGAATCAGGTCTGAGTCCCAAGAACATCTGATAATTGAGAACAGTTGAATCAATATTTAAGTGAATCCGTAATAGTTGAATCCTGGCATTCATTGCTTAACACATCATAGCATTTTTCCCAGCTAATAGTTTCTTATTACAGAATTTAATCTTTATGAAGGAATTTTTCATAGAGATGATCTTTAATTTAGAAAAGTACAGCCGAAGAGAAGATACAAAAATAGTAATCAGAAAGTCTGGATTCTGGCTAGACTTCCCCCTTCTTAGCTGGGAGAACTTAGCCTCGCTGAGATTTTCTCTTCTCCTTTTCCTCCTCTGTAAAGGGTGACAATGACACCAGCCCCATCACATAGCCGTTGTGGGCATCACAAGAGATAATGACTGTGAAACCATTTTGTTAACCACAAATCACGGTGCTGATAGGAGGCATTCTTATCTTCATTTATATGTATTTTTATTAATTATATGTGCCAGATGACAGACATCATATGGTCACATTTTAATGGAGCAATTATGCTGACCTTAATAAGGAACTGAATTTTAGTCATGATATAGTCAGAGTCTAGTAGTGTGTGTTAAGAAAGCCATTGACATCTCTGGGCTTCAGGATTCCTGCCTGTAGGAGAAATTTTTATTTAGCAAATATGAATATAAAACTACATGATATATTTTATTAGGCACTGAGGAAAGACCCTAAATAATCTCATGATATAGCGGCTCTATTCCAACTCGAAGACAAAAGTAGTTCTTTTCAATATGGTGTATATGATAACCATTAATGTAGCACCATTGGAAAAAATGGTGGACCCCAAGCTGCTGAGGGACCCCTGGGTTTCCCTTAGATATAGAGATAGGTCAACCCAGCAAACATTGTGTTGGAATGTGTCACTTTTCATTAGTATCGTATAGTAGTAAGGAAACCTGATTTGAAAAAGGTAGCTCCTCTTCTCTAGATGTTCTATGAGAATTCTCATGTGAGAACACATGTAAGGGTGGGGTATGTATGAGATGAAGTGGAGCAGAGCAGGGTCCAAAGTCTGGGGGCTCTGCCATTTATTAATTGTGTGACCTAGAAAGTGTTATATAACTTCCCTCTGCCTCAGTCTCCTCATCTGTAAAGCAATGATAATAATACACATTTCTCAGAATTTATATATAATTCCTGGACTATCATAGGTACGTAACAAATAGTAAGTGGTATGATTTTTATTAACATAAATTTTTTAATGAAAATTAATACAGAAATTAATCATTAGATGTTAGATTATTACATAAAAATTATATATTAATTAAATAGTAACTAGATTATTTTAGATATAAATTATATATCAGAATTATAATTTATAAAGCTAAAAAAATTATAAACATGCTTTCTCTGATAATAATACTATGGAACAGCTATCTTTCTAGCTGAGATCAGCCACACACTCACTCTAATCTTAAAAGTGACTTTTTTCATTCCTATGTAACAATCTATTAAATTCATTAACTTTTTCGACCCTGGCCGGTTGGCTCAGCGGTAGAGCGTCGGCCTGGCTTGCGGGGGACCTGGGTTCGATTCCTGGCCAGGGCACATAGGAGAAGCACCCATTTGCTTCTCCACCCCCCCCCTCCTTCCTCTCTGTCTCTCTCTTCCCCTCCTGCAGCCAAGGCTCTATTGGAGCAAAGATGGCCCGGGCGCTGGGGATGGCTCCTTGGCCTCTGCCCCAGGCGCTAGAGTGGCTCTGGTCGTGGCAGAACGATGCCCCGGAGGGGCAGAGCATCGCCCCCTGGTGGGCAGAGCGTCGCCCCTGGTGGGCGTGCCAGGTGGATCCCGGTCGGGCGCATGCGGGAGTCTGTCTGTCTCTCCCCGTTTCCAGCTTCAGAAAAATACAAAAAAAAAAAAAAATTCATTAACTTTTTCAATTGTAGTATCCCTGAAACATATATTTTTCTGTTCATTTTCTCTATGGTAACCAAGATAAATTGTAAAACTCTTTCAAAAATATCATTAATCAGTGAAATTTTTAATATTAAACTTTCTGTTTAGTAAGTAGGTTATCTAAAGCCTAAAAAACAGAATTATGAGAACTCCGTTGTTTCTTTTTTGTAGGCTATGATGGAAGAAATTGCTGGTTTTGAAGACCGTTTGAACAACCTTAAAATGAAAGGTGACAGTTTGATCAGCCAGTGTGCAGAACACCTCCAAGCAAAACTTAAACAGAATGTGCTCAGCCATCTGCAGGGCACCAAGGACAGCTACTCAGCCATCTGCAGCACAGCCCAGAGGGTAAGCGCCTTGGGCATGTTCTAGAATGACTATGCATCAAGGCTTTCTCCTGTGCAGTCTAGAGGTTCATGAAAATAGTTTTGATGCTTCAATCTTCGGGATAGTTTTGGGATATGTCCAGACAGGAGCATGGATTTCAGTCACTCTGTGGACACAGGACTAATGCATTGTACATTTGTTCTATGGGACAAAGCAGTGTATTTAAGACACTTGGTTTTACCCAACTCCTTTATCCTATGAATTTATGTCAAATTCATTTAAATTTTGCTTTATTTTTATTGGCATATCACCGATACTTTCTTCTAATTTGATTGTTTTCCTTGTCTCAATAATGAAAGAAAATCCAGTCTAAACTTATAGCCTCCTTTGTTTTTGTTTTCTTCTTTTTCTTTAATGGCGTAGTTTGCTCAGGCAACATCATAGGTTTATTTCACCTTAAAGAAATATAGAACATTCTCTCAATACAACTGTATGGATAAAATGGGAATTGGTTGACTGGGTGGGGGTTAATTGAATAGACATGTTAGGAAATGTCTGGATTATTCTGGATCATTGTTTTCTGGAACATAGCTTCTCAGAAGCAGTGAGGGCAGCAAACTCCTCCCTTCCCGTGCTATAGTTTAGTTCCAGTTTGACTCTACCCCTCCAGCAGAACATTTCAGCTAGAGAAACCCTGTTTATCTTTTCATGGCATGGCATCTTATTTTTCCTTTTAGCTTCTAGCTTAAAGAAGAACTGCAGTTTCTATACCATCACGAGGAAGCTACCAAACCTCTGATTTCCGTTTGACAATTGACTTCAATGCCTTTATGTATTCCAAACCCCTTCTGCAGTCACAGTAACCCTGTCCAAATTTCCTTTCCCTAATCTGGGTAGTAGTATAACGCGTGCGTTGGGAAGTTATAAACCGAGTTGGGGTTTGCAGTGGTGCTTGGCAACCTTTGAGATATGTGTTTCAAGCTGGGGAGTCCTATGGGAGAAATCTGTTTCCGTAGCCCAGTGGATGTGTCTCATCCGACTCCTGTGGTGTCGACAGAGGTGTGAGACAGCTCTCACAGGGCAGCGTGCCTGGTGTGTTTCAGGTGTACCAGAGTTTGGAACATGAACTTCAGAGGCATGTTAGCCGCCAAGACACCCTGCAGCAGTGCCAGGCCTGGCTCTCTACAATCCAGCCAGACTTGCAGCCCAGCCCGCACCCACCCCTGAGCAGGGCAGAAGCCGTGAAGCAGGTAGTGGACTCCTGAAAGTTTCCGTTACGTTATCTGATTTATTCAGACATTCAGTGAAAACGTGTTAAGTACCTAGTACGACGGGCCAAACTGTGTTGTCTGCTGGGGACATAAAAGTACAAGCATACCTTGTTTCATTGGGCTTTACTTGTTGGACTTCGCAGACACTGTTGTTTTACAAACTGAAAATATGACCCTCCACCAGAAAAAAAGATTATGACTCACTGAAGGCTCAAATGGTGATTACCATTTTTAAGCAATAAAGCATGTTTAATTAAAGTGTGTATTTTTTTAGACCTAATGTTATTGGTCACTTATCGAACTAAAGTATTGGGTAAACAAAACTTTTATATGTACTGGAAGGGAAACCAAAAATTTTGTATGATTTGCTTTATTGCAATACCCGTTTTACTGAATTTACAGTATCTCCAAGGTGTGCCTGTATAAAAAAGCTCTGAGTTTGACTCTAGTCATTGACTCATTTGGATATTTAACTGGAAAATTCCACTCCTGACAATGTGACAAGTTCAGATGGTGTTAGACTGGGGTCAGGCTTTGACAGGCTGCTGTGACATTTGGTCATGGTCCCAGGATGCGTTATGTACCCCCAGTGTCTCCCACCTGTTACACAATATATATATATGATAATATCCTCCCCACTACCACAAGAAAATGACACACTGATTTGATTCCAGTAAGAATGCCATGTGTTTTGGCCTGACCTGTGGTGGGGCAGTGGCTGAAGCCTCGACCTGGAATGCTGAGGTCGCTGGTTTAAAACCCTGGGCTTGCCTGGTTAAGGCACATATGGGAGTTGATGCTTCCTGTTCCGCCCCTCTTTCTCTTTCCCTCCCCCCCCAAGCTCTCTAAAATGAATAAATAAAATTTTTAAAATGCCATATGTTTTAATAAAGCATGATATAAATTTGATGGAATAGAAAGAAGTGCTTTTAGATTTGCCTTTGAAATTGATTTTAGCAGAAATCGTCTGCAACTGCCTTGTCGCTGCCGATCTGGACGCTGCTCCCGATGCTTTGGAATCAGGGCAACTATACAGATCTTAAATCATTATTCTCTTTACAGTAAATATATTTATGAAATACAAAATCTTATACCTTATCCTCTTCTCATTTCTAAAAGCTGTTTGGGACAGATAACTTTCCCTGAGTCACAGGTACCTAACAGGGTGACTAGTGGTACTGACAGTTACTATAAGTGAAATACCAGTTTGTACACTGGATAACAATTTAAGTGTTTTTGACTTAATGGGAAATTGACCTCTATTTGCTATATCTGCACAAGAATGGTGTGTTTACAATACATGTAATTCTGAGGAAAAGATACTAAGATCGGAGTGAAAAAATTAGGTTTCATTATTGACCATGATTTTGGAAAAACACCTAATGTTATTGTAAATCAACTATACCTTATACCAGTGGTCCCCAACCCCCGGGCCGCAGACCAGTACCGGTCCGTGGGCCATTTGGTACCGGTCTGCAGAGAAAGAATAAATAAGGACATTATTTCCGTTTTATTTATATTTAAGTCTGAACGATGTTTTATTTTTAAAAAATGACCAGATTCCCTCTATTACATCCGTCTAAGACTCACTCTTGACGCTTGTCTTGGTCACGTGATACATTTATCTGTCCCACCCTAAAGGCCGGTCCGTGAAAATAATTTCTGACATTAAACTGGTCCATGGCCCAAAAAAGGTTGGGTTTAAAAAGACCACTGCCGCCCTGGCCGGTTGGCTCAGCGGTAGAGCGTCGGCCTAGCGTGCGGAGGACCCGGGTTCGATCCCGGCCAGGGCACATAGGAGAAGCGCCCATTTGCTTCTCCACCCCTCCGCCGCGCTTTCCTCTCTGTCTCTCTCTTCCCCTCCCGCAGCCAAGGCTCCATTGGAGCAAAGATGGCCCGGGCGCTGGGCATGGCTCTGTGGCCTCTGCCTCAGGCGCTAGAGTGGCTCTGGTCGCAATATGGCGACGCCCAGGATGGGCAGAGCACCCGCCCCTGGGGGGCAGAGCACCGCCCCTGGTGGGCGTGCCGGGTGGATCCCGGTCGGGCGCATGTGGGAGTCTGTCTGACTGTCTCTCCCTGTTTCCAGCTTCAGAAAAATGAAAAAAAAAAAAAAAAAACCAAAAAAAAAAAAAATAAAAAAAATAAAAAGACCACTGCCCTATACAATTTACAGTCAATGCCACCTTCCCAGCCCATGACATCAGTGTTGTAAGTGATAACCACTTCTCAAAACCTCTGCCACCCAACACCCTCCTTCTGGCCACCAGCCCTTCTCATCTGACTCCTGCAGTAGCCAACAACTGGTCAGCTATTTCACCACTCCCTCTCATAAGAATATAAGGTCTATGGGAACAAAGGGTTTGTTTTGTGGACTCCTTTACACCCATTATCTAAAGCGGAGCCTGCATGTCTATCTTCAAAGAAATACATTTCTCCATGGTTGCATGTATAGATCAAGGGTCCTCCTGGAAATGACTTTGTCAAACTTTCTATAGAAAGAAAGAGCCTCAGTGAAGCCACAAACAGGCAGTGACATTTTCCTTTATGCCTCCCAATCATGCAAAAAAACATGCTAAGGAGGGTCTTCCTCTGAAATGGAAAACAAGTGAGAACGTGAGCAGAGAATCTGCAAAAATTGTAGACGTTTCTTGGGTGTTTCCTTTTCCCAGACCCTGCAGGCTGTAACTGCAATAAGAAGCAAGCTATGGACAAATGGGTCCCTTCCCACGTGTTCTGAGTTCTTTCTACGAGTTACTAATACGTGTCATTTACAATAGGGGCTATAAATACCAAACACAGCAAAGTTCTTTTTTTTTTTTTTTTTTTTGGTATTTTTCTGAAGCTGGAAACGGGGAGGCAGTCAGACAGACTCCTGCATGCGCCTGACCGGGATCCACCCGGCACGCCCACCAGGGGGCGATGCTCTTTTGCAACCAGAGCCATTCTAGTGCCTGAGGCAGAGGCCAAGAAGCCATCCTCAGCGCCCGGGCCATCTTTTGCTCCAATGGAGCCTCGGCTGCGGGAGGGGAAGAGAGAGACAGAGAGGAAGGAGAGAGGGAGGGGTGGAGAAGCAGATGGGTGCCTCTCCCGTGTGTCCTGGCCAGGAATTGAACCCGGGACTTCCGCACGCCAGGCCGACACTCTACCACTGAGCCAACCGGCCAGGGCCTAGCAAAGTTCTTTTTGAAATGTCAACAAAATGGGATAAACGGTACCCAGGCTTGCTGTCTGAATATAGCGTACATCTCTTTCATTCTGACACGTGTGTGTTTTTCAGGTCAAGCACTTCCGAGCTTTGCAGAAGCAGGCAAGGACCTACCTGGATCTCCTCTGCTCCATGTGCGACTTGTCAAACTCTTCGGTGAAAACCGCAGCACAAGATATTCAGCAAACGGAGCAAATGGTAAAACGTTTCAAAGCCACATTGGATTTGTCTGTTTTGTTATATTCTCTTGCTTGCATGTTAGATGTGACGTTTAAAGGAAATATATCTGTGAATTGTTCTTGCTATAAAGTTCCTGTGGTAATTATAATAAATATATATTTGAATTTCAATGAAGTCGCAGAAGAATAAGCATGCTCTGACCCTGATGCCCCAGAATTGGCATTGAGACTCTTGGTCCCACTGATCTGCTAATGACTAGTACTTCTTCCCTTTCCTTTTTTCTCTATAATTACCATTCTCTTTTTGTTGTTGTTCATTTCTTTAATGTTCTCTTTTCCATATTTTTCTTTAAGTAATACTACGGAAAGGGTTCGTGACCCTTACTTTACGTTAGGGATAGCAGAAAGCCCTCTAATCCATTGGCAGTGGGTGGCTGAGGTTGTTGGTGTTGAGAAGGATTCTGAAGCTGCATCCGGGCTTAGTGGAAAATGCTGTGATGAATTAGTAGTACCTCTCTCCAGCCGATAGAGGGCAGCACAGGGCCGTGTGTTTGGCACTGTTGCCTTAAACTCATACTTTTGGGTTTAAAAGAAAAATAAGACTTGGTTTTGATTTCTCATTAATTAAATATTTACAGACTAGTAAAACCACCCCAAGCAAGAAATGTCTAAGAATAATGTAGGTTGTTCACTTTTATATTTTATTATCAAATCAAATCCTTATGAAAATGCAATAGTTCATATATTTTTATAGAAACAACTTACTGAAATAAATTACATGGTTTTGAAAACCAGTGAAGCAGATCTAGAAATATATTTAAAATATTAGTAACTCAGTGTTTTATAAGAAGTAGCAACAAATGTAAAATAGTCTTTTCTACTTAACCCCAAAACTAAACTTGTGGCTTTGTCAAATGCTGAAAATGCCCAATGTGTAAAACCTTTAGGACAACTTTTTTTTTTTTTTTTTTTTTTTTAAATTTTTTTTTTATTTGTTCATTTTTTTTTTTAGAGAGGAGAGGGAGAGACAGAGAGAGAGAGAGAGAGAGAGAGAGAGAGGAGAGACAGAGAGAGAGAAGGGGGGAGGAGCTGGAAGCATCAACTCCCATATGTGCCTTGACCAGGCAAGCCCAGGGTTTTGAACCGGCAACCTCAGCATTTCCAGGTCGACGCTTTATCCACTGCACCACCACAGGTCAGGCTAGGACAACTTTTGACATAATAAATCATTAAAACTTTTTAAAGTCTAGCAATACTGATTGAATTTATGTGGCATGCAATAGTTCATATATAAAGATGAAAAGTCCTTAGAAAACCTAACTAGGAAAAGAAAATCTGCTTTTTCTTAGAGCAAATAAAGACTTCTTTCTGGATTTATCACAGAGTGTGTATGTGTGTCAATGCGTGTTTGCACACACATGCATGCATGTGTGCATGTGTGTTGGCCTGTGTACATGGCCAGGCTGTAGCATTGCATCTCTGATTTATTGGGCATAAATGTTTCCATCTATTGCCGCTGACTTATCCCTCTGTGTTCTCTCAAGATTGAACAAAGGCTTGCGCAGGCGCAGAACTTAACTCAGGGCTGGGAAGAGATCAAGCACATGAAGGCTGAGCTTTGGATTTACCTCCAGGACGCCGACCAGCAGCTGCAGAATATGAAGCGGAGGCCCTCGGAGCTGGAGCTCAACATTGCACAGAACATGGTTTCCCAAGTCAAGGTGGGAATCTGTGGATCTCCCGGGGGGGGGGGGGTAGGGAAGGGCAGCGTCAGTGTGGGTCTGTTAGTCCCTAAACCTGAGCATAGCTATTTAAGGAATAAAACAGAATCCAAACCACCTTCATTGGTGCCAGAAAAGGACAGATCAGAAAGTAAACATTTGTGAAGTACACAGCATGGGAAACATAGTCAATAATACTGTAATAACTTTGTATGGTGCCAGGTGTGTACTAGACCCATGGGGGTATTACTTTGAAAGTCCTATGAATGTCCAATCACTATACTGTACAACTGGAACTAATATAATATTGAATACCAACTGTAACTGAAAAAAAAGCTAATGACTAAAAAAAGAAAGTAAACATTCAAATATTTCCTTGGAGCTTTAATTGGCCACTTGCATCATAAAAGGACACTCACGCTGCACTGTGTTCTTGAATGAGACAGGTGTGGGTTAGCTGACAGAGCCAGCAGTCTCGGCCACCACACACATAAACCCCTCTGATGGACTGTCCTTTCACCCCCGTTGCTGCTAAAGCTGTAGGGCTGTAAATGTGCCAATTAATTAAATACATATTTAATATATAAAATGTATATTAATTAATACAGAATTAATTTAAAATGTATGAGAAATATAATTGCCATTTCATACTTCCATTTGTTTTCATAGAAAATTATTTTAACTTGATTGAAAGTTGTACTAAAATTTTAACAAACCTTAAAGTTTATTTTTTTTTCACCTTAAGCGTGAGCCATGTATAGTTTCTACTGAAATATTTTTTGCATATGCAGAAAAAAACAGATGACATTTTTTTCTCAAAACCATGAACTTCAAAATTTTTTAGTAAAGTAAGGCTGTACTTTAAAATATTAAACTGTTTCTCTAGCGACTATCATATCTTCACATTTATCAGTTTTTCTTTATACTGTGCAAAATTACACAGTTAAAGAAAATACTACAGTTACCCTTTGATTCTTATACATTTGTAAGTTTGTATTCTTAAAATGGTATGATAATTTTTAGTTTCTTTCTGCCCTTCATGACCCCTTCAATATACATTCTTTAATCATTTAAAATGTTAGACGTATTGCATCCATGCTGCTACATGTATTTGGGGCATTTATAACCTGTTACTTGTTTTGTTATTGTTACCCCTTAGGATTTTGTTAAGAAACTGCAGTGCAAACAGGCATCAGTGACCACTATTACAGAAAAGGTGAATGAGTTAACCAAGAGTCAGGAGTCCCCTGAACACAAGGAAATAAGTCATTTGAATGACCAGTGGCTAGATCTGTGCCTTCAGTCTAACAACCTGTGTTTGCAAAGGGAAGAGGATCTTCAGAGGACAAGAAACTACCATGACTGCATGAATGTGGTCGAAGTCTTCTTGGAGAAATTTACTACGGAATGGGATAACTTAGCCAGGTAATAGCTGTTCTCCAGTGAGTCGCCAGAATGCTAAGCCAGAAATGTCTTCGTTTCTACAAAAATGTGAAAGGTCTTATGTTTCTAGCACCTATGGTCTATTCCATAATAATGACAGCCCTTGGGTCAGCTAAACTCTAAGCTAAGGACATCCTCTTAAAGGAAACGGTGAAATGTAATATGACATGGTGTGAACACGTAACAGATACTGAGTTGGCTAATCTGCTTTGGCGTCTCTCACGTATTTGCAGATCCGATGCAGAGAGCACAGCTGTCCACCTGGAGGCTTTGGAAAAGCTGGCCTTGGCATTGCAGGAGAGAAAGCAGGCCGTTGAAGATCTGAAAGAGAAAAAGCAGAAAATGATAGAGCATCTGAATTTAGATGACAGGGAACTAGTCAGGGAGCAGACAAGTCACCTGGAACAGCGCTGGTTTCAGCTGGAGGACCTCGTGAAAAGGAAAATCCAAGTGTCGGTCACCAACTTGGAGGAGCTGGACGTGGTGCGGGCCAGGTTTCAGGAGCTGACGGAGTGGGCGGAGGAGCAGCAGCCCGGCATGGCGGAGGCCCTCAAGCGGAGCCCCCCGCCTGACACAGTGCAGAACCTTCTCATGGATCACCTCGCCATTTGCAGCGAACTGGAGGCCAAGCAGATGCTGCTGAAGTCACTCATCAAGGACGCCGACAGGGTGATGGCTGACCTTGGCCTGAATGAGCGGCAGGTCATCCAGAAAGCACTCGCTGACGCGCAAAGGCATGTGACCTGCCTCGGCGACTTGGTGGGCCAGAGACGGAAGTACTTGAACAAGACCTTGTCCGAGAAAACCCACTTTCTCCTGGCGGTGTTCCAGGCGACCAGCCAGATTCAGCAGCACGAGCGGAAGATTATGTTCCGTGAGCATGTCTGCCTGTTACCGGACGACGTCAGCAAACAAGTTAAAACTTGTAAGAGCGCTCAAGCCAGCCTCAAGACGTACCAGAACGAAGTCACCGGCCTCTGGGCCCAGGGTCGTGAATTAATGAAAGGCACCACCGAGCAGGAAAAGGAGGAAATACTAGGTAAGCTCCAAGAACTGCAGAGCGTCTACGACGCTGTGTTACTGAGGTGCAGCCACCGGCTACAAGAACTGGAGAAGAGTTTAGTTTCCAGGAAACATTTTAAGGAAGATTTCGATAAAGCTTGTCACTGGCTAAAACAAGCAGACATTGTTACATTTCCTGAAATCAATCTAATGAACGAGAGTGCAGAGCTTCAGACGCAACTGGCCAAGTACCAGAACATTCTGGAGCAGTGTCCCGAGTATGAAAATCTCCTCCTGACGCTGCAGAGAACGGGGCAGGCCATACTGCTGTCGCTGAACGAGGTCGACCATTCCTACCTCAGTGAAAAGCTCAACGCTCTGCCCCTGCAGTTCAACGTCATTGTTGCCTTGGCTAAAGACAAGTTCTATAAGGTCCAAGAAGCAATTCTCGCTCGGAAAGAGTACGCTTCCTTGATCGAGTTGACCACCCAGTCTCTCGGTGACCTGGAAGACCAGTTCTTGAAGATGAGCCAGGTTCCCCCCGACCTGGCCGTCGAAGAGGCTCTGTGCCTCCAGGACGGTTGCAGGGCGCTCCTGGGAGAGGTGGCCGGCCTCGGGGAAGCGGTGGACGAACTGAACCAGAAGAAAGAGAGTTTCCGCAGCACAGGGCAGCCTTGGCAGCCGGACCGGATGCTGCAGCTGGTCGCCTTGTTCCACAGGCTGAAGCGACAGACAGAGCAGAGGCTTAGCTTGTTAGAAGACACCGCCAGTGCTTATCAGGAGCACGTGAAGATGTGCGACCAGCTGCAGAAACAGCTCGAGGCCGCGAAAACAGAGCAGTCCAAGGTGAACGAGGAGACGCTGCCCGCAGAGGAGAAGCTCAAACTGTATCACTCCCTGGCGGGAAGCCTTCGGGACGCGGGCAGTCTGCTGAAACGAGTCACCATGCACCTGGAAGACCTCGTGCCCCAGCTTCAGCCCTCGGCTTACGAGAAAGCCAAGCATCAGACCCAGGCCTGGCAAGAGGAGTTAAAGCTGTTGACTTCCGCCGTGGGCGCGACGGTGGCCGAGTGCGAGAGCCGCATGGTGCAGAGCATAGACTTCCAGACGGAGCTGCGCCGCTCCCTGGACTGGCTGAGGGGCGTGAAGGCAGAACTCGGCGGGCCGCTGCGCCTGGACCTGAACCTCCGGGACATCCAGGAGGAGATCCGGAAGGTCCAGATCCATCAGGAGGAGGTCCAGTCCAGCCTGAGGATCATGAACGCCCTGAGTAGCAAGGAGAAGGAGAAGTTCACGAAAGCCAAGGAGCTGCTGTCCACCGACCTGCAGCACGCCCTGGCTGACCTCGCAGAGCTGGACGGAGACATTCAGGAGGCGTTGCGCGCCAGACAGGTTGGTGCAGCGGGCTCCTCTCGGCTTTTTCCCCGCTCTGCCTTGCTGTAGACATGTGTGAGAAATTTCTTTGGTTTTGTTTTTGTTTTTTGTTTTGTTCTGTTTGGGTTAGAATCGCTTCCTTAAATATTTTTTATGATACTGCATAGAATCATCTTCAACAGTGACTTAAAAGGATGTTTTTATTGTTTATGGATGCGGTATTCAATCTATGTGATTTCCATGTTATATCATAACTTTATAATATATTATTATAATATGATATAATATAATATTATAACTTTAGTTATACAGTAACCTCCACCTTCTCTCACCTTTAGGAGAGGTGATAAATGATAGCACTGATAGAATGATACCATGGTGAGTACATTAATAGTGAAGTAAACTTATTAGCATGAATAATTAGCAATGCCTTTTTAAAAACACTGTGAAACCTGGCACTTCTTTTTTTTTTCTTGGTGACAGAGACAGAGAGAGACAGAAACAGGGACAGATAGGAACAGGCAGGCAGAAAGGGAGAGAGATAAGAAGCATCAATTCTTCGTTGCAGCACCTTAGTTGTTCATTGATTGCTTTCTCATATGTGCCTTGACTGGGGGACTACAGTAGACCAAGTGACTCCTTGCTCAAGCCAGTGACCGTGGGCTCAAGCTGGTGAGCTTTTGCCCAAACCAGGGGAGCCCACGCTCAAGCCGGCGACCTTGGGGTCTCAAACATGGGCCCTTCGCGTCCCAGTCCGATGCGCCATCCACTGCACCACTGCCTGGCCAGGCTAAACCTGGCACTTTTAAGATTAGCACTGGATGAAGCCTCTCCCCATGGAGAGGCAGGCAGATGATGCAGCCCCAACCCCGATGCTGAGCCACGTTTTGTCCTGGGATCTCCCATCATCTGTCCCGTCCTTTCGCCCCTCCCTCGGGGAGGAGGGCTTCATCTTCTCAGGCTTTCCTGTGGCAGCACAGAAACAAGACTAAAGTATTCATCATGACTTCCCTGGGGGATGACAAAGAAATGAGAACATGTAGAGAATATGGGAGAATAGCTGTCTCTTTAAGATAATGATTTCATTTCCTTTCGATAAGTACCCAGAAAAGGGATCGTTGGGTCATATACATGGTATTGTATTAGTTTCTTTGAGAAACTTCCATATTGTTTTCTTCAGTAGTCATGCTGGTTTCCATCACCACTGATGTTATTATACTTCTAACCAGCTGAGGCACAATTTCTTTTTGGTAAATATTCAGTCAGCCACATATTACTAAGTATTATATCATATACTAGTAATATGAGAGAGAGGGGAAAGAGAGAGAGAGAGAGAGAGAGAGGGGAAAGTTTTAGAACTAGTCAAGATACCCGTATAAATTTCTATTTCTATTTCATTTCTGTCCTTGTTTACTTATTTCAACTGTAGTAATGAAATGATAGCAAGGTTAGCAGGAGGAAAAATAAAGGGTAATAATGGCTTGCACCAAAAAAATGTCACTGCCTTTTCCATTCCCTTTAGATGCATACATCCACGTGGTGGGAGGGGGGCTGGAAGAGAAATGGAAACATGAAACTGTTTCCTGCGAACACATTGCAGCTGAGACCTGATGGTGTTTGTCATTACTGCGTTTCAGGCTACCTTGACTCACATCTACAGTCAGTGTCAAAGGCACTACCAAGTCTTTCAAGCAGCCAGCGACTGGCTGGAGGACGCCCAGGGAACGCTGCAGCTGGCCGGCAACGGCCTCGACGTGGAGAGCGCGGAGGAGAGTCTCAAAAGCCACACGGAGTTTTTCAGTGCGGAGGAGCAGTTCCAGAGTAACCTGGAGGAGCTCCAGGGCCTGGCAGCCCGCCTGGACCCACTCCTCAAGCCAGCTGGGAAAGAGGAGCTCACACAGAGAATGGCCTCCCTGCAGGAGAGGAGCCGGAGGATAATCCAGGATGCACGCGTCCAGTTCGACCTCTTGCAGAGGTACTAGGGCGGGTTTCATCTTTACATTCTAGTGAAATAGAATGTGTTTTGATGTGAGTTTTCCCATGGGAAGCAAGACTATACTAATGATGTACAGCCACACGTAAATCCATACGTCCATTTCTTTCTCTTAAGAACCATTAGACATATTGACATTAGAGTGCTTCATAGAAATGTATGATTTGATGTTGCTTATTGACATTTGTTGGACTTTTTTTTTAAGATGTGCAGCTCAGTGGCAGGATTACCAGAAAGCCAGGGAGGAGGTTATTGAATTGATGAATGATGCAGAAAAGAAACTATCTGAATTTTCTTTGTTGAAGACGTCTTCCAGCCATGAAGCAGAAGAAAAGTTATCAGAACACAAGGTTATTTCTGTTATTGTTTCTACTGTCTTTATAATGGGTCTCTGTAATATGATAGTTCTGGAATCAGGTCAGTAAGTCATTTTCACCTCGGTTTCTTAACTATGAAAAATATACATGAACCACATTTCATAGCAGTTTTAGCATAATTAATACTGTCACTTTTTAAAGATTTCAGTTGGAAATGAATAGCTCAGTTTAAAAAGGCATTCAGAGCATTGCTTCTGATAAAGGGTGACTCATGAATTTCAGAAGATACTTCCATTAATTCAAATACAATTTAAAAATTAATAGCTGATTCTTCCTCATATATCACAGCAACATAAGGTAGAAAATAACATTCTTTATTTATTTATTTATTTATTTATTTATTTAGATGAGAGGAGGAGAGATAGTGAGGCAGACTCCCACATGTGCCCTGACCAGGATCTACCTGACAATCCCATCTGGGGCCAATGCTTGAGTACTGAGCTATTTTTAGCATTTGAGGCTGATGTACTCTAACTGAGCCATCCTTAGTTCCCAGGGCCACACTCAAATCATTCGAGCCACTGGCTGCTGGAGGGGAAGAGGGAGAGAAGGGGAAGAGGGAGGGAAGGAGAGAGAAGCAAATGGTTGCTTCTCCTGTATACACTGACCGGAAATTGAACCCACGATGTCCACATGCCGGGCTGAGGCTCTATCCACTGAACTAACTGGCCAAGGCCACAACATCCTTAAGTCCTAAATTCAGTTCACTTAGATTTTTGCTGCTTTTTTAAAAATGGGAGAATTTTATCTCAAATGGCACATAAACTTGTGTTTTTAAAACTAAATGTTCATCTCACCTCTTTTTAAAAATCCACTGAAGATCCAATTAAGAGTTAATTAAGACTTCAATGTAAAAGAGTTACCCGTGGGAGGGGAGCCCACTAACCCCTTTTCTCCTCCTGCACCTTAGGCATCGGTGTCAGTGGTGACTTCTTTCCACGAGAAAATTGTGGCCCTGGAGGGCAAAGCTTCCCACCTGGAGAAAGCTGGAAACGACGCCAGCAAAGCAACCATAGGCAGGTCGATGACCACAGTCTGGCAGAGGTGGGCGCGGCTGCGGGCCGTGGCCCAGGACCAGGAGAAGATACTGGAGGATGCGGTGGATGAGTGGAAGAATTTTAACAAGAAGGTAATTGCCTTTGGTGATGGGCTCGTTTCCTCCCGGATGATTGTGTGTTGTACAAGGCAGAATTCTGATTTTTTTTTTGAAACTGACTTTTATGAAACTCAAAAGCTTTTTTTTTTTATCTCTCTTTCAATGACATGAAAGCCTAATTATGAAACAATATACAATATGCAATGTGCAATGAATGTCGTCCCAAGTCAGGATCCAATTATTTAAATAAGAAAACCAAGAAATTAAATTTTGGAAGGAGGACCAGCCCACTTTTCTCCATTTGCTAGATTCTTAGTGAAACTGCCTACCTGACCCTGAAACATTACAGAATGCTTTTCCTTGGCCGTGGAAATCAGCAGGAATTTAACTCATGTCTCAAGTCCTATGTTAATTTCTTTCATCTTTGTAGTAGGAGTCAATGATGTAAGCCACATTTTCCTTTATAAATCAGGGATACATTTTTGTTCACTTAAATGTAGGCGTTTTTCATTTGTCTTTTAATTTCAAAATAAAAACACAACTCTTTCTATGCTATGCAGTCTCTGATTGCCCTGATATTATTTTCAGGTTAAAGCTTTAATCCCAGAATTGTAAAGATGGTCTTTCCTTTCAGCCCTGGCCGGTTGGCTCAGTGGTAGAGCGTTGGCCTGGCGTGTAGGAGTCCCGGGTTCGATTCCTGGCCAGGGCACACAGGAAAAGCGCCCATCTGCTTCTCCACCCCTCCCCCTCTCCTTCCTTTCTGTCTCTCTTCCCCTCCCACAGCCAAGGCTCCATTGGAGCAAAGTTGGCCCGGGCGCTGAGGATGGCTCTGTGGCCTCTGCCTCAGGCACTAGAATGGCTCTGATTGCGGCAGAGCGATGCCCCAGATGGGCAGAGCATCGCCCCCTGGTGGGCATGCCAGTGGATCCCAGTTGGGCACATGCTGGAGTCTGTCTGACTGCCTCCCCGTTTCCAACTTCAGAAAAATACAAAAAAAAAAAAAAAAAAAAAAAAGAGATGGTCTTTTCTTTCATGTTAAGAAGATTGTTCAGGTTTTAGTTTCCTGAAATTTAGGATTTACGGCATCAGCTTTAATGAGCTCTGAGGCAGTAGTGTCCAATGTAACATTTATTGGAATCGGCCTATTTTTTCAGTTTATTTTTGAGTTTCATGCTATATACATTTTTCATCAGGCTAAAAAAGCTGCTGAAACGATCGATCAGCTGCAAGATAAATTGCCGGGAAGTTCAGCAGAGAAAGCCTCGAAAGCAGAACTCCTGACCTTTCTGGAACATCACGACACCTTCATCCTGGAGCTGGAACAGCAGCAGTCGGCCTTGGGCATGCTGAGGCAGCAGGCGCTGAGCATGCTCCCGGACGGGGCCGCTCCGTCCCCTGCGGAAGAGCCGCCCGTCATGCAGGAAATCACAGCCATGCAGGACCGGTGCCTGAAGTAATTATACACCTCTCTTTCTCTGTAACTGAACTTGGCCTTGGCCCAGAAGGATACAGTGTGAGGTTTTAGAGTCCGGAGTGCTCCATCAGGGCTACCTCACAATGGTGGCATCTGTTCCCGTCACCCCTGCTTCTTATTTTTCTTCGCTCTTCCCTTACTTATCTGGCACAAACGTATCTGGCAGTATTTAGAAATACAGGGATGCACCAGACAGATTCAGTCTGTACCCTCATGCTGTCTACAGTCAAGCCGCAGAGATGGGTACTGTCAGAAGCCATCTGGGTGAAGCAACGAGAAAGGGTTGGGAAAGGAACACAAAGCAGAGGAGACTGACCGGGAGAGCAGTCAAGGGGGGCTTCCCGTCAGAGGAGTGTTCCAGCTGAAGGCTGAGCAGTCTGGGAGAGCAGTCAAGGGAGGCTTCCCATTAGAGGAGTGTCCCAGCTGAAGGCTGAGCAGTCTGGTTGGGGCAGCAAGGGAAAGGGAGAGTTTTGCAAATGGGAATAGGATATAAGAAAGCTTGGGCTTGAGGTGTCACTTTTAGGGAACTGTTGGGTGTTTCAGCTATTCATGTGAAACAATGCTTGAAAGCTAAACAGTTGAGAGCTACTTAAAACCTAGTGGTGAAAAGCTAGCTGACTCTTTGGCTAAGTTGAATGACAGAGAAATTGAAACAAGGCTAATGCTTTATAAAGTTCAGGTAAATAAGCCACTTAGAACTTAGTAGGTCGAGGGTTGAACTTAATGATATATAAACAGCCTGATTCACTTACTTGGCCAGAGAACAAGAAATGTCAGTAGATAATTTAACTGCTAATCAGCTAATATTATCCATAGATATCCAATACCCACCTATTCAGTTATAAATGAATTTAGGATCATTGGACTCTACTTATTTTAAGCTTTTTAACCAAATTCATGTCAATTCAAAGAAAATTTTATGAGTTTGGGTGTTGATCGTTATTAATTGTGAAATTTTCAAAGCTTGACTTCAAAGACTGGTTTGTAATAGCCGCAAATATTCCAGTTCCACATTACTTTTAAAGGCTAATGATCCTGTACCATTTGAGCAGATTCGCGGAGAGGAAACGAATAAACAACGCCCAGGTTACTGTACACAGGAAAATGAACTGCAGCTCAGTGGCATTGGAGTGTGTCAATCTCAATTTTCCTGGGAGAAATCATTCACTTCACAGGATGTATATTCTGCTGTTATACTTGAACTAAACTTAGATCCACTGAAAATTATCTGACAGTTTAGGGGGAGTGTATTTACTTGCAAAAAAAAAAAGATATGAAACTCTACCTTTTTAACAAATGTCTGCTTTTGGTAAAGTAACGCTGGCTGTGAGGAGGCTTCTCACACTCTCATCGCCTTCTGCTTTCTCCCTGCGGTGTCTCTGAAGCATGCAGGAGAAGGTGAGGACTAACGGGAAGGCGGTGAAGCAGGAGCTGCAGGACCGAGAAGGGGTGGAGACGCAAATCACTTCCGTGAAATCCTGGATTCAGGAAACGAAGGAATATTTGGGGAATCCGACAATAGAGATAGATGCTCAGCTTGAAGATCTTCAGGTACCCACCATTAAAAAAAAATAAAAAAAAATTGCCCTGATTTTAATCAGACACATTGTTTATATGCAATGAAATACTGAATTAAGATTTTTCAGAAATGCAAAAGAAACGTTTTTCCCCAAACTCATTCTATAAAAGGCTCTTAGTGGTATTCCATGGGATTTTTGTTTGTTCTGTATAAAGTGGACGTATTTCTTATTCAGAGACTAAAAAAAGTTTGTTTTTTCTTAAGGCGTTTCTCTAATGCAGGGGTCTCAAACTCGCGGCCCGCGGGCCGCATGCAGCCCACCGAACAATTTTGTGCGGCCCGCAGACTAATCCACGAAGTTCAAAAAATTTTGGATAAAATTAAGTAAGCCTAGGGGCCTACTTGTATTTTTCATTTCTCTAGCATCCTAGCTAGATATTAGCTTAGTTAACAGCAGTTGTGATGCGAACTACAGTTTCTGGTCGTCTTGTGACACTGAGTAAACTGCATGTACGATTGTGCTTGTTGTACTGATTTTTTTTTTGTTTTCAACTGCAGTGAGAAAAGTGTTGCGTAACAGTTGCCTTTTGTAGACCTAGTGCGGCCCGCCGAACGGCTGTGATCTTGCTCTGCGGCCCACATGCTGAGTTGAGTTTGAGACCCCTGCTCTAATGCTTCACTTAGTCCTGTGTTGCCAGACAGCACGTCATCTTGTCTCTGTACCCCTGGGTCTCCTTAGGCTCCCAGAAATGTCTTGTTTTGATCTTTCCTCCAGACTCTCCTAACGGAAGCCACAAACCATCGGCAGAACACTGAGAAGGTGGCGGCAGAGCAGAAGAACAAGTACCTGGCTCTTGGTACCGTGTTACCTTCGGAACTCTCCCTTCAGCTGGCGGAAGTGGCGCTGGACCTGGGAACCACCCACGACCAGGTAGACCTGTCATCAAAGAGCAGTACCGGCCCACTCTTTTCTTAGCTCAGTACTCTCGTACAAGGGTTCTGGATTTTCACACTTACCTCTTTATGGAAAAAAGAGCTAAAAAATAGCTCAGCATAAAATAACAAGATTAAATTAGAGGTCTTATTCATAGGCAAAAAACAAAATCCCACATCAGATAATCACAGATATGAACAATAATATCATGAATTAAACCTAACTGACCTGCTTTCCCTTATCTTTTTCCAAAATAAAAAAGACTAAAAAAAAGAACAACAAAATATAAGATATACATTATGTGTTTAACAAATATTTACTGAGTATCCAGGAGCTACCAGGAACCCTTCTAGATGTATTTCAGCCTCTCATTTACACAAAGAGGAAATTTCTTTACCATCTTTAATGTTTTGTTATAAGCAAAAGTGTGACTGTGTGTTATCAAATCAAACCAAAGCTGTCAGAAACGTATATAAATGTTAATTATTCTTTTTCGTCTTCCTTTCACTGGATGTCCTAACTGCTTTTGTGTCAAACTATAGGGATGTAATTGCGAAGTTAGAAAAAGAAGTCCCAGATCATTAACAGGGACTTATGAAAAGGTGCTCGGATGCTCAGAAACAAATTTATGTGTTCCTATTATCTGGAAAAGTTTTGCGTATTACCAAGAAAAAGGCTTGGAGGTGTCTGTGCGCCTGAGGTCACAGTGTTAGTAAACAGAAATTCAAACTCAGCTATCTATGCGGCTATCTATGAATGCTCTGTAAACATTTGACGACTGAATCACTGAACATTCATTGCTTGTTCCTTTGCCAAAACAGCAGCAGAGAGACGTGCACTGAATGCATAAGGATGGGGGGAAGCAGGACTGTGTGGAAAAGACTGTGTGAGAGTTTGTAACCGCACGTGGCTGGTTGGACAAAGCTCATTGACGCCAAAGCAGCACTTACCCCGAGATCATGCGTCAACATGTCCACAGTGAGGTTTTTTAGAGTGTTACCCAGTTTTAACCATGGTTGGTTTTGCTGTTCTCCCTTGTGATTCAGATCCAGGACAAAGTCAAACAAGTTGAACAGAGCAAGGCCACGAGCCAGGAATTCAGCCGGCAAATTCAGAAGATAACCAAAGATCTCACAGCTATCCTGACCAAGCTGAGAGCAAAAACGGATAATTTAGTTCAAGCTAAGAGAGACCAAAAGGTAAGGAAGGAGAACCGGAAGCGGAAGGGGTGCCCCTGGGTACACGCAGTATTTTTTGCAGTTCATTTTTGAGCTATTTAAAAACAAAAACTTTCTTGATCAACAAGCTTTATTAAAACCAGATAGTAAAAACCTGTATAATTTTGTTAGCCAGTGTCACCCCAATAAATTCAATTAAAAAAGAAAAACAATAAAAAGAGGTGAAGAGGCAATAAAGAAATTTTATAAATATGCTATCATAAATCTTTATTGCCTCTTTTTATTATTTTTTTAATTAACATGATAGCAAAGATCTATTTACATGGTACTATTTATCATCAGAATTGAACTTTAGTAGCAAATACACATGCATGTGTGGGTCACCGGGAGAACTGTCAGAGAGCTACAGAATGAGTTAGGAGTACAGGCAGCATGTCAAATCCAAAGAGAAGGGTGTTCTGGGTAGCGAGGTCTGAGTTCTCCCCTGCAGATGAGTGACTAACCCTTTCTGGGTGGGGCAGAAGGAAAAGGTCCATAGGAAATAAACACCAGGGTTACCAGGGTTATAAAACATCCCCCTCTGCCTTTCCAACTGAAGAAACAGAAATGACCTTATCATGGTAGCATCGTTCTTGTTTGGCTTCTATAAAAATCATTTAAAATATCAGCCTTCTTAGCCAGAGGGAAAGGAGGGGTGGCGATCCTAGAGGCGGGCTGAAAAAGACTCGCTGAGGTTGACGGGCACACGGCGCAGATGATGTTTTATTCCATTGCATACCTAACCCTGTGCCCCAATAAACTCAATTAAAACTATTATATGTCATTCATCTGATCTTGGAAATCCTGGAGAAACTCACTTCCTGTAGTCCAGTGTTTCATTTTGGTGACGTCCTAGGTGCTAGGAGAGGGACTCGATGCCTGTCATTTGAAGCTGACGGAACTGGGGGAAGCAGTGCTGAAGCTCTCGGAACAGAGTGGCCAGCTGGGTAAGCCGCTGGCCAGGAAGATAGGCAAGCTGACTGACCTGCACCGGCAGACCGTGAGACAGGCCGAGAGTCGGTTCTCCAGGCTCAGTCAGGTACGCGTTCCAGCCCCGTCACCGAAACCCTCCGGGCCGGGAAGTCTGTGTTCTCTTTTTCTCCTTTGAAAATAAAGAAAAGGAATAATATTGACAATGATGAGAATAATTTAAGAGTAGATGATTTCATACCACACTTGTGTTCCTAAGGAACTAGACATATTTAATTTGCCTTTATTTTCTATCAAACCATGTTATAAACTCACTGACAAAGAGGACGTGCACATGTACTTTATGGTGACTATTTTAAAAACTGAGTGTTGGGCAGATAAAATATATTATGCTCACTTTGTTAAAGATGGCGCTGCCCATCTGGAAGGCCATCACCCAGGTGATAATATTAGTTGCCCTTCTTGCTTAGGATGGGAGTGATTATATTAATGTGTGTTGGGGGAGGGCTTTCGTGCCAAAAGGTTTTAAAAGGAGGAGAGATCACGTTGTTCTGGGGAAGAGTGATTACGTTCTAGGAAGAGCCCATGGAGGAGAGCAGAGAAAGGCCATGTGGAGGAGAGGAGAAGCAGCCAAGATGGCAGAATGCTGAAGGAGAAGCCAGTTTGTGCAGAGTTTGTGCAGAGAGAAGGAGATGGGGAACAGAGGTGAATAAGGCTGGTGAGGTAGAAATCTTTGATTCTAGGAAACTCGGATAAGTCAGTGGCTTTAGGAGCCCTGAATGGAAAGGAAAGTGTTTTCCCACTGTGTGTATTTCTTGCCCGCTGGGTGCAAGCTAGGATTAAAGCTAATGGCCCACCAGTTCTTGGTTCTGTTGTTTCATTACCATCTGTCCGAATCAAATGCAAACCTGCACGGGCCAGGCAGCTGTGATGGTGGCCGTGGCTACTGGCTTTACACCGGGAAAGTAATTTGTAAAATACATACTCATTCATCATCATGTTTTACAAATCAGTTTGTGTAAATTCAAGTATCTTAAAGTAAGACGTGTACATAGATATACAGAGAAAATATAATAGCTATTATTTACTTGATAGGTTCAGGTCACACGTCCATCGTAGCTGTTGAGTATAGATGCAACTCTTGCTGATTGATTATGGATGTTTTCTATAACCAGGGACAAGTTAAATCAGAATGTGGCGACCAATGAGTTACAATACTGAAACCGGGCATGCACCCTCGTCCCAATTTACGCCTTCCCTTCCTGAGTGAGGCTGGAGCGTGGGAGGTGGGAGGCAGACAGGGGAGCTAGATAGAGGAATAAGAGATGAGAATGGAGAAATTTTTTAAAGGACAGATTATTCAAGCATATTAAGAACTTGGCCTTTATCCTAAAGCCATGGGAAAGTCCTTGAAATATTTTCAATAAGGACATGATTTTTCATGCTACCTTTTATAGATTAAAATAAAAAGGTTCTGTGGAAGCAACCTCACAGTGTGATCTGATCACGATTTCTAACTGGGAAGGGCATGGTGGGTAGTCAGGACCCATACCTGTGCTTGCTTTGGTGAAAGGTTTTAAGCCAGCCCTGTTCATTGTTCTTGTGCTTTAGTATAACATACTTTTGAAATAAGCCGTCACCACCCTCAACAGAGCATATAATCTTGTTAAGTGCCCTGTAATCCAACCAGCACCTTGCTTTCTCCAATCTGTTTTACATCCCCTCCTTAATCTTTAAAAGAAGCTTTTGAGATCTTGCTCCCTGGCATATGTCATCAGTTTTGCTTAAATAAACTCATTAAAATACTTTAGAGGTTTGGCCTGTTCAGGTGGTGGTGCAGTGGATAGAGCATCGGACTGGGATGCAGAGGACCCAGGTGTGAAACCCCGAGGTCGCCAGCTTGAGCACGGGCTCATCTGGTTTGAGCAAAACTCACCAGCTTGGACCCAAGGTTGCTGGCTTGAGCAAGGGGTTACTCGGTCTGCTGTAGCCCCCCAGTCAAGGCACATATGAGAAATCAAGCAATGAACAACTAAGGAACCGCAACAAAGAATTAATGTTTCTCATCTTTCTCCCTTCCTGTCTGTCTGTCCCTATCTACCCCTCTCTCTGACTCTGTCCTCTCTCTGACTCTGTCTCTGTAGAGGTTTGGATGTTCCTTACTGTTGACACCTTCACTATCTCAGATAGTACAATAATTAACCCCCAGGACTGTTGTATTCAAAAAAAGACACAGACTGATTTATAGCTTAAAGAAGCAGAGGTTACATTACATTTGTTATCTGAATGTTAATGATTTTTTAGGCATCATCCCATTTGGAAGAATACAACGAGAGACTTGAATTAATTTTGAAATGGATTGACAAAGCTAAAGTCTTGGTACATGCAAAGATCGTGTGGAATTCTTCAAGACAACTTCAGGAACAATACGTTTCACATCAGGTAACTTTAGAAAAATTAGTTTTCATAGAGTTACTGAGAGAACAGTTTAATTTAATTGGCTAGAGTAGACTGACAGAAGATTTGGAAGGCCATGGTGTCAAATTATTGTAGTTGCCAGATAAGCAAAAGAAATCTAAGGTAGCCCTATGACTTGTCCAGTGGTTTGAAAAAGAGTAGCTACACATAAGATTTCATAAGACTATGTAAATAACTGGATAGCCTCTGTCTCCCCTGGACTTGAAGCTCATTATCTGACACACAGCTGTCGAGGTCTCCCACCTTGTCCTCTGCCCGCTGCCTGGCCCCTGGCTTTCCGCAGGAAGTAGGGGTCAGCTGGGAACCAGTGCTCAGTCTGCATCACAGGGTGGCCGCATCACCTCATTTCCCCTGAGGTTTTCTCTGGGTCATGTCATCCAGGAAATTATTTCATTCTTTTATAACTTAGGTTTGAATTAGATAAAGATACCTAATAGCCCAGTTATCTTGCCGTAAAATACAGAATGCTTTTTAAGTTGCATGGATATCCTTAAGTATTCTAGATATTCTTTCTTTTATTCTGATTTGTGTACACTCCTGACTTTTAAATCTATCCCCTTTTACATTCCAGTTGACAGGGTCCTATATCAAAGCCTCATTTTCTCCTCGGAATGCTTTAACAAGCTTCTCATTGGTTTTCCTGTATCCACAACCCTTCTTCTCCAATCAGTTTACACACTTCCTCTCAAAAAGTATTCCTTAAACAACTCCAACCTTCTACTTGAGGATACGTTTCTCTATTAACAGACGAGAATTAAATTACAACTGGTTGTAAACAGTGAAAAATCTATTCAGCCAAATATTTTGCAAGTTCAAGAGAGAGAGAGAGAAAATCCTAAGTATCAAGTTAATACTACTCTTTAAGGTTCATATTTAGGGACGTTAGAGCTCTCAAACCTCCTGGGAACTTGGTAAAATTTCTTCAAAAAACAATTGGTGAAATGGATCATGATATCAAAATGTTTCCACTCTGTAATCCAAAATGTAGAAAATACTTTATGTAATATTCCTATAGTGGAATTTTTAAAGGAAACTTAAACATCAACTAATTTTTCTAAGTAAATTTTTGGATATAATGGAATATAATACAGTCTTTCAAATGGCCATAAAGGCTTTCTGTTTTCAAATATCTCTTGTACTCATTTGTTGATTCAACAAACATTTGTAAAGTGTTTTCCAAAGCGAGGAGTTCCAGAAGGCGTTTGGAGCTCAAGCAGTGTTTCCTGTCCCCGCCCCCGGGGAGTTGGTAATGAAAGGGAGGAAAGGCAGACAGGCAGATCCAGACGATTCCAACCCTGTGTGATGATGCGGGCTTGCAGGGTTCAAGGTGCTGGAGGCGCCCTGGGCTTTGAGAAGAAGGCTAAGGAAGCCTTCTCAGGAAAAGGTGATTCTGAGCTGAGTCCTGAAAGACAGGCAGCCCCTTCTGTCGCAGTAAGAGTGAGGGGTGCTCTGTCTGGTGCACTGGAGGGTGCAGTCTGGGGGGTGGGGAACAGCTGAAGGAATGAGGCATCCGAGACAAGAGAGAAAGCGAAGGAAGAGACAGATCCTGAAAGCCTTAAGCACTTGGACTGCATCCTGAACTCACTCCGAAGACTTTGGCTTCTATTCTGCAGGCAGGTGACAAGTCCAGACTTGTCTTTTAGGAAAGACAACTCCGCAGCCTGTGGAAACACTGAGGAAGACAAGACAGTATGGAAGGTGGCTGTAGTATTCCGGGAGAAAATGGCCAGGCCTCTGTTTGGAGGCTGAGAGGAGACGAAAGCCAGGGGTATTACTGAACTGGCAGTCTGGACTTGGAGACTGTGGACGTGGGAGAAGGGGAGGGAGGAGCCAAGGACAAGTCCTGGTTTTTCTTGACTTGGGAGGTTGGGTTCAGGTGGACAGGCATCCGGTGTTGGCGGTGACCTCGCACAGACGCTCAGCAGAGAACTCAGCCTGTGCGCACTGTTGCAGGGAGTTCTCCTACGTCCGACTTAATAACTAAAGCTGTCTGAGTTTATCCAAAAAACAGCACACGGAGAGAAAATGCATGCTTCCAATTTCAGGTGGAAAAGAAAGGTGGAGAGTTGTAGGTATGTTACAATTTCAGTTACCTAAAAATGTACCCACACGTAACAGCAGTTATACCTTACTTAAAGTTATCTCTCAGGGATGAGATTATATAATATTTTATTTATATATATCATGTTTATTGTGAGAAATAATATACTCTATTTCTTAAAGTCAGGGTCTATTGCCTAAGAATAACGTCTCACCTCTCATTTCTCCTCTTTATATATATAACTCACCCCCATACCTGCTCATTTTGTGGTTACTCACCTCTGTGCCTTTGCTTGTGCTGTTCCCTTGGTGGAAAATGCTTTTCCTGTTCCTCCCCATTAGTCAAAATGCAAACATCTTTCTGACTTGGCTTACATGTGACTCTTCCAGGAAGCCTTCTCCAACCTTCCTACAAGTTTATCTCAGTTCTGTCCTTAACGATTTCTTTTTTTCACTTGACTCATTTAGTGCATATTACATGGTTATTAGTCTATTGGTATTAGTATCCGTTCCAGTAGATGATACGATCCTGAATGATGAGGGCATGTTTTATTCCTCTTGGTACCTTTACGTAGTTGCATCTACCCACTTGTCCCACTTGAAGCAAGAGATCAAAGGTTTTTTGTTTGTTTGCAAATGCTGTTGTCTTATTTTCATTTCTTTGATTGGTCTGCACTTAGATCTCAGGTATCGACTAGGAGAGCTGAAATGCATCTCTTAAGTTCACATACGTATGAGGAAGGTAGGAGACCCGGAGATGTGAGGAAACTATCCAATGTGTAGGAACATTATACCTGCTGGAATACTCATGTCTGGACCCTCACCAGGGAGCAGTCTGGGGTGATGGACAGAGCCTGAGCCTTACTGTCTAACACTTAATACAGGGGTCCCCAAACTTTTTACACAGGGGGCCAGTTCACTGTCCCTCAGACTGTTGGAGGGCCGGACTATAAAAAAAAACTATGAACAAATCCCTATGCATTCTGCACATATCTTATTTTAAAGTAAAGAAAAAAAAAAAAGGGAACAAATACAATATTTAAAATAAAGAACAAGTAAATTTAAATCAACAAACTGACCAGTATTTCAATGGGAACAATGGACCTGCTTTTGGCTAATGAGATGGTCAATGTGCTCCTCTCACTGACCACCAATGAAAGAGGTGCCCCTTCCGGAAGTGTGGCGGGGGCTGGATAAATGGCCTCAGGGGGCCGCATGTGGCCCGCAGGCCGTAGTTTGGGGACCCCTGACTTAATAACACGTGGCCTCCGCAACTTTGTTATGGTTTTTCTTTTTTAATTGTTGATAGTTTCTGAACTTTGATTTGTCTTTCTGTGAAATGGGGGTAACAGTAGATGGGGAACGGGCACAGGGGTGTGAAGATTAGACACAGGAGGGCACGCTGAACTTGCGGACGCAGTGCACGTGGGAAGTGTGGGTTACGTCTCCTCACTCCCTTCCCACTCTGGTGTTTACCCCGCACCATGTCGCTCATCTGTACCTCGCTGCCTACCTGTCAATGCCATGAATGTTGACAATTCGCTCTAGACCATGCTAGAAGAATCTGAAGAAATTCACAGCGATCTGGAAGCAATGACCGACAAGCTACAGGACCTTGCTAGTGTGTACCACACTGAAAAGATGTCTCAGCAAGTGGCCGAACTGGGACGGGAGACTGCGGAGCTGCGGCAGATCATCAAAACTCGCCTGCAGAATCTCCACGATGCTGCCAAGGTAGAGGAAAACAATTAATTTAAATTAAGTCCATCATTAAAAAAACAATAGCGGTTTTATAGCGGAGATACAACATTTACCTCCACGCTTTCTTTCTTTTTTTTTTTTCTATTTATTTTTATTTTTTTATTTATTCATTTTAGAGAGGAGGGAGGGAGGGAGAGAGAGAGAGAGTGGGAGAGGGAGAAAGGGAGGAGGAGCAGGACGCATCAACTCCCATGTATGCCTCGGCCAGACAAGTGCAGGGTTTTGAACCGGCAACCTCAGTGTTCCCAGGTCGACGCTTTACCCACTGCGCCACCACAGGTCAGGCCCGAAGCGCTTTCTTGACTGTGATGTTATTCTTCACCTATGAGTTTGGACTTCAAGCACTTCAGTATTGACATTTGTATTGCTTTTACTCTTCAGGACATGAAAAAGTTTGAAACGGAGCTCAAAAACTTACAAATTGCTTTGGAGCAAGCCCAGACCACCCTGACTTCTCCGGAAGCGGGACGTCTCAGTCTCAAGGAGCAACTCTCCCATCGACAGGTGCGCTCACATGCTTTGGGGCAACGGTGTGGGGACCCAGGTTTCTAAAAGAGGAGCATTAGGAAACACAGTATCTAAATGCAGTTATAGTCTTAGCTCTACATGCGTGATCTGTTGCAATGTTTCTTGGAAATTGTTTATCGCTTGTAAACAAGTTGCCATGTAAGTTTGTGTCTCTTGCTCATGAGAGAAACTCTTAAATGTAAACTCTGTGAACCCCTGCACTTTCAGCATCTGCTGTGTGAGGTGGAGTCGCTGAAGCCCAAGGTCCAGGCGGTGCAGACCTCCCAGAGTGCGCTGCGCATCCCCGAGGACGTGGTCACCAGCCTGCCGCTGTGCCGCGCGGCCCTGCAGCTGCAGGACGAAGCCAGCCGCCTGCAGCACCTGGCCATCCAGCAGTGCAACGTCCTGCAGGCACGTGCCAGGGGGCGGGGCAGGCATCTGGGGCGTCTGGGGCGTCTGGGCAGTCCCCACGCCAGCGCTGCAACGGCGAATGAGTCATGGGCTCCTTTTCTGAGCACTGTGTGGGCCCAGCCATCAAAACATACCCAGAGTATTCCATGTGACAGATTGTTGTGGTTATATATAAACTAAGGAAATGAAATGCTATCATCTGGATCCCCACAAAAACCTGGGGGAAAGCCCACCGAAAATATCCGTTGGTGAAAACTATCTTTTTTAGTGTTATTTTTATAAGAACAACTTGTAAAGGTTGATTTTATATTCAGCCATAATTTCACGTCATTATTTACCTGAGAGCTGTCTGGAACCTTGTAATGTGACTTTATGGCTGGCGTGTATTACAGAATTGTTTTCCGATTTCATCTTATTGATGCTCTAGATGCATTTTCGCACCTGAGAGGTACACCAAATATAACTCTTAGTCTCTTTAATAAGAAAAATCCTTGGCCCTGGCTGGTTGGCTCAGTGGTAGAGCGTCGGCCTGGCGTACGGGGGACCCGGGTTCAATTCCTGGCCAGGGCACATAGGAGAAGCGCCCATTTGCTTCTCCACCCCCACCCCCTCCTTCCTCTCTGTCTCTCTCTTTCCCTCCCGCAGCCAAGGCTCCATTGGAGCAAGGATGGCCCGGGCCCTGGGGATGGCTCCTTGGCCTCTGCTCCAGGCGCTAGAGTGGCTCTGGTTGTGGCAGAGCGATGCCCTGGAGGGGTAGAGCATCACCCCCTGGTGGGCAGAGCGTTGCCCCTGGTGGCGTGCCGAGTGGATCCCGGTCGGGCGCATGCGGGAGTCTGTCTGACTGTCTCTCCCCGTTTCCAGCTTCAGAAAAATACAAAAAAAAAAAAAAAAGAAAAATCCTTTACTGAGGAGCTGTGACACTGTGTACCTCTAATTTGTTTCAGCTCATGCTCCACCATTTTTATCCTCAAACTGCTAGCTTATGCTCTCATTACATTGCTAATGGCTCGTTTGGTCAATTACCTTGCCCTTTATATTATCTTGTAATTTGTTGGACAGTGAATTCCTGGGGATAGAAGTCATGCTTGATTAACTTTTCCATCTTCTGCTCCAGCACCTCCCAAGCACCTTACATTTAGTATATATTTCTTAGATGGAAAAACGAAGTAGTCATGTTTTTCATAAGCGTCCCACCATGTTCTGACCGTGACCTTGCCATCTTTAGGACAATATGAATAGGGGGAAAGAAAGAGTATCTAGCCACTTAACTACTTTGAGTTCATGAATAATCTTGGCAAAAATGTTTTAAAGAGAAAGCTCTGAAATTCCTGAGTAGAGGTGAGGATTTGAGTCACCCAGGGGTTCTACCCATCGTTTCCTTATTCCCTAGACCAGGGGTCGGGAACCTATGGCTCGCGAGCCAGATGTGGCTCTTTTGATGGATGCGTCTGGCTTGCAGACAAATCTTTAATAAAAAAAATAACGTTAAAAATATTTATATAAAACATTCTCACGTATTACAATCCATTCATTTCCTACCGCTCATGTTCATGGAGCCAATCATAGCTGTCCTCGGGGACAACACCAAATTTTTATTGGATAATGTGTAACATACACGGGTCTTTGTATGGCTCTCATGGAATTACATTTTAAAATATGTGGCGTTCATGGCTCTCTCAGCCAAAAGGTTCCCGACCCCTGGCCTAGACACACAGGTGAATAGGCGTGGACGCTGTGGTTGGGCAGAGAGCTGCACAGAATTACTTACACGGTTATCAATATAGAAAGATAACTATGTGGTCTCCCCCCCACCAAAGGAGGCCGTGATGCAGTATGAACAGTACGAACAAGAAATGCAGAACCTGCAGGAGCTTATAGAAGGCGCTCACAGAGAGATCGAGGATAAACCTGTGGCCACCAGTAACATCCAGGAGCTGCAAGCTCAGATTTCTCGGCACGAGGTGAGACAGGAACAGGGGCAAGGTACTGGCCTGGTGAGAATCTGTGATTGGTTTCTAGTGAATGAGAGAGAAAGGCTCTCCCTGTCTCGCACATACTGTGCTCAGTTCTTAGGAACTCTCTGGCTGTCTTTGCAATTTGGGGGCTATTTTTGCTGATCCTTTTCCAAGACCTCTTAATCCCAAAACTTCTTTACATGTTGCTCACGATGTGCCCCTTTCGGAATCCAGAGACTCTCTCCTGCACCTGAACTCAGAGTTAATACACGAGACACAGGCTGAGAGCCCTGTATGTGAAGCCTGTAAGAAACAGCAATGCTGAAAGTCTTGAGTTTTTTGATCACCCTTTTTAAAAAGGAGGGATATTTTATATATATTTTTAAAAACCGTTTGCTCTTTCAAATATTGGTCATTTCAGTTCCTTTCACCAAAATCAGAAAATGGTCCATATTTGTTCTGTTGACTTTCAAATTGTAGCCGTGAGCATCTTTGCGTTTTCATAAGTGCCTCTTTCTGTGTACCTTGGCATCATTATGACCTTAGGGCCTGGACATCCCTTCTGCATACCTGGCCTCAGAGATCATAGATCTTCAGTGTTTTACCTCATTGACCCTTGGCAGCGAGTTTCCTTCCGTGGCTTGTTAATTCCTATCTAGGTCACATTTGCTCTTCCCTTGGGGGCTAGTTCATAGCATCATGAAATTTTGTAAGTTACCTGGGGTGGGGAGGCATCTTATCTTTCTGGGCCAAGTATAGACATTTAGTTTATCCTTTTATGTTCTCTATTTTAACTCTGCTGTCATAAGAGCAACCAACTATTTTTCCAAACCAAACATCACAGTGAGGGTCTCAATAGATTTATTTGTTGCCTTTTATGGATGGAAAAATCTCACCACCCTCCTCTCAAAATTCAGTTCTTTAATTTCTTGACCCATCCAATGCATAAATCACTTATATTTGTATATGATTTATAAAATAATGTAAATCAATATCCCACCTACATTCATTGCTACATGGTAGATATCATCTACGTTAAATGAAAACATTAATGCAGATATTTGAAACCACTATTGATATTAGTCATACATTAGACCGCATATTATAAATTTATTTTGAAACTATTTTTAATCACATTTTTTAAAACCCAGAATTTTGTTATAACAACTTTTCTACCATAGTACAAAAAAATAGTTTTTCGAAAAGAATGCTTCTCTGGAATAACAACAATTATCATTACCATAGTTTTCTGTTTTTTAAAACAGTTTGAAAATGTTTTACATTATCTTTTATAACAACCCTGTGAGGTAAAGATTCATTTATCTACATTTTACTGATAAGAAAAGTGAAACGGATTTTATTTTTAGAGGTCTTTCTGAGCTCTTAGATCTAGTAAGAAACCAAATTCTTTTTTTTTTTTATTTCTCATTACTCTTTTATTCCTGCATGCTTTAAAAGTTTTTTTTAAATAATTTTATTTTTTTAATGGGGCGACATCAATAAATCAGGATACATATATTCAAAGATAACAAGTCCAGGTTATCTTGTCGTTCAATTATGTTGCATACCCATCACCCAAAGTCAGATTGTCCTCTGTCACCTTCTATCTAGTTAAGAAACCAAATTCTAATGTAGGGCCTTTGGCTCCAAATTTGTGGTTTTTCACAGCAGCAGAAACTATTTGGGCTGCCTCACTGCGATCACATGCACACACAGAAAGAGTCACAGTCCTGGAAGAGAAATGACTTGCCCAAGGTCACAGGGCCAGCATTCAGCGCAGGGTGCTGTGAACTGGTTTCCTGGGTTCTGTCCAGGGCTCTGTTCCTTTTGTCACATTCTCCCCGCAGTTCTAAACACCGGGTAGACGTTTGTTAGCTTTGTTGTGTGATTTAGAAGACATCTTCCTATCAGTAGTGACATAGTCCTGGGAGGGGCTCATTGTATGAATAAAACAAACACCGGAAGGAAAGTGCCTCGTGGAGAAAGCCAGATTTATGATAACATAAAAACTTGGAAGAATGCTCCTTCCTGTATTTCCAGCCTGCTTTTAATAATAGAATTTCAATCTTGAAGCGGATCTAACTTCCTTAGGGATAGCTTTAATTCATAAGATAACTTACCATTGATTTTGTTTGTCAGGACTTCCTTTTTTTTTCCCTGTGATTTTTCAAATGTTGCATTAATTTGGGAAAACCATCCTGCCACTTTCAAATTATAGGAGAGAAAGCTCAGATCTGCTTTTCCACCTGCTCCTGAATGCAGGTGGTGGCCACGGAGGCCGGTTCTCCTCAGAGCAACCCCTGGACCTGAAAGCCCCACCTTTATGCTCATTCTACACAATCATTTTCAGAAATACCCAGTACAAATTAAAAATACACATGCTTCCCAAGAATCGGGAATGGGTGAAGCCATCGATGCCCCACGCAGCAGGCTAGACCACCAACCCAGAAAGTGACCAGGAGATGGGCAGAGGTACTCTTACAGAAGAAAGTTCCAGAGAGCTTTTGCTCTGTGGGAGTCACTCACATAGGATAAGTACATACTGTAGATTCTCATAAGCCTAGTAAATCAAAACCTTTTGACGTGGAGGCCAGAATTGCATTTTTCACAAACACAACACGTTCAAAGCTCTCGCTTGAAGCATCAGAAACAGTTGAGGTACAGTGGAGCACAGGAGGGAAGTTTTGATGAACGCACAAAATTTTATTTTGGGGGTAATCTGCATTTTTAAAAATTACAGTGACATATGTAATGTTTAACTTACCTACTAAAAAAATAAACAAAACAAAACTTCCAGAGACACGAGAATGACAAGCAGTTTACTTTATGACCCTGTCTGAAAAACTGCCAGCTCCATTTAATATATTCAGTATAATAAAAAGCTGAGCCTTGCTTTTTTTTTTTTTTTTTGGTAGTTTTAGTAATCACATGACCTAATTTCCATGGCATGAACCATCTGGCAGTGACAGAGCCTTTAGGCATTTTAAAGAAAGTGGCAGGTTCTGCAGGTTACATAAATTCCTGATTCCGCACGCAGAGTCGCTCCGGGCGGGGATCCGGTGGGATCCGGCCGCCCTGCCCCACGCCGCTCGCTCCTGCGCCGGCCGCCCTGCCCCGCGCCGCTCGCTCCTGCGCCGGCCGCGCTGTGGGTCGGGCCCCGGCGCTGCAGGCAGGCTCGCCGCCCGGCGCAGTCCACATCCTGCCTCCCCGGCCGCCGCCGCGGCTGCCGCCTGGCACAGCTCTGTGATTTCATTGGCCAGCCCCGGAGGAAGATGAACGCTGCTAGCTTGGTTTCCTTTTGATGCTGCTCTGACACACCGTGGTGGGAAAATGTTTCCTCAGGAGCTGGCTCAGAAAATCAAGGGCTACCAGGAGCAGATCGCCTCTTTGAACTCCAAGTGCAAGATGCTGACCATGAAAGCCAAGAACGCCACCATGCTGCTGACAGTGACGGGGGTGGAGGGGCTTGCAGAGGGGACAGAGGACTTGGGCGGGGAGCTCCTCCTCCCAGCCACCTCTGCCCACCCCTCTGTGGTCATGGTAAGTAAGGGTCAGGCCAGGCTGGCCGGGGGGCGGGGCACTCTCTCTGACTGTACCCTGGTCCCGGCTCCAGGTTCTCTCTCTGTGGCTTATTTTAGGGATCAGCAGGTTTTACAGATTAGAATTAAGGAATAGGCTCCTTAACTCTCTGCTACATTGAGGCCAAAGCCAGTATTCGACAGTGTAAACAGTGACAGCTGAAACACAGCTATTTGCTTGAGACTGCTGGATTACTCAACGATGTCAAAGGTCGGCCCTTCATTTGTCTATAGTTTAGCAAGAACACCGAGAGGCTCTAAGCGTCAAAACAAAACAAAACACCTTTGCCGAGTTTTCTAGCTTCCTGGGGATGAAAGAGAGAATCATGCTACATAGATCATAGATGTGTGTTTTCTTAGTTAAAATACTTGCTGACTTACAGATGTGTATTAAGTCGTATAAATGTCTAATTAAATATAAAAGAAAGGCTATTGTTAGAAAAATAAGAAAAAAAGAAAATCTAAAGTTTAGCTTTGGATTAAAATAAAGAAGTTCCATTTATTTCTATCTCCATTTCCCCATCACTTTGCATTGAAAATACACGAATTATTTTGGTAACTCATTGTCTTCTAGTGCTGTGTATTTCCCATCCCTGTGTGCTGTGCCGTGGGTAGGGTAGGATCATGCTGGGAGTCGTGGTGGTATATTGCCTAGGGTGTACTTACCTCCCTGGAATATGTGGAATTTGAGATGTCCATAAAAGCTCAGGCTTTGTTTCATAGACCTTCTCTCATTAGTACAATGCACGATGTTTTTAGTTATTTATAAAGATACAAACAAGAAAAGGAAAATACATTAGAGAAATATGTAATCAACAAGACTGTTAATATTATATGCACCTCTTATCCCTGTTGGTTTTACAAATGATTCCTAACATCGCATTCACTTGAACCAAACTTAAATAGTAACACAAAATTTGTATGTCAAGATGGGTCTCATGAATTCTAACCTCTGTTATATAATTATTTCTCTTTTGACCTAGGCTTCCCCAGGCCTTTTGTTAACATAGCTAACTGATTCTTTATGTCCTCCGGGCTACCTTTAATGTCACAGATGACTGCGGGTCGCTGCCACACTCTGCTGTCACCCGTCACGGAGGAGTCTGGGGAGGAGGGAACCAACAGTGAGATTTCCTCTCCACCCGCCTGCCGCTCCCCTTCACCTGTGGCCAATACAGAGGCATCTGTGAACCAGGTACCGCCCAGCTGTGATTTAGGGACGGTGGCACTGTGGGTATGAACCCTAGACTTTCAGGAGCACACCATTAGGTGCGGCAGCTGCACAAGCTGTGAGTGCCTTACGAGACCACTACTGGCTTCACCCTTCTCCTCTCCAGGGCTCCTGGCAATGAGATGAGCAAAACATAGGTCACGGAAATGAGAGCTAGAAAGGCTCTCTTTTAAGGCATGATGTCTTTAACATCTAACACCTATCTGTAAGGGAGTACTGCATCCCAACAGAAAAAGAAAGGGGCTTCTATCACTTTTGTAAAGAAAGAGGGTTCCATTGCTCTTTTAACATGGGTTGAACATAGTTTTGACATTTACTATCTCAGATCTTCAAGATGAAAAATGTTTGTTCATCATATCATACCTTTTCTTCATTTACTAATGGTCATTTAATTTAAAGGACTAGCTGCCTAAGTAGATTTGAGTTTTCTTACTTATATTTCAATAATATTTTTTAACAAATACGTTTATTGACTTTAGTGAGAGAGGAAGGGAGAAAGAGACAGAAACATGGACCTGTTTTTGTATGTGCCCTGACTGGGGATCGAACCAGCAAATTTTGCAGGTCAGGAGGACACTCTAATCAACCGTGCTGGCCAAGGTTCTTTCAGTAATCTTAACTTTAATTTTTTTTTGTATTTTTCTGAAGTTGGAAATGGGGAGGCAGTCAGACAGACTCCTGCATGTGCCCAACAGGGATCCACTCGGCATGCCCACTAGGGGGCAATGCTCTGCCCATCTGGGCCATTGCTCCGTCGCAACTAAGCCATTCTAGCGCCTGAGGCAGAGACCATAGCGCCATCCTCAGCGCCCGGGCCAACTTTGCTCCAATGGAGCCTTGGCTGTGGGAGGGGAAGAGAGAGACAGAGAGGAAGGAGAGGGGGAGGGGTGGAGAAGCAGATGGGCGCTTCTCCTGTGTGCCCTGGCCAGGAATCAAACCCGGGACTCCTGTATACCAGGCCGACACTTTACCACTGAGCCAACTGGCCAGGGCCTAATTTTTTTTATAAAATAGGAATAATACCTTGTATGAGATGCCTTTTAACACACATATTAAAGTAGATTATGGCAAGTTAAATATGTCAAAAAATTTTCATTGAAAATATCAGACAAATAAAAAAGACACACACAATAATCAAAAAGAATTAATGCATGTTGAGCAGTACTCTTTTCTTCATTTCGCCAAAGCAAATAAAACATTCTTTTTAATTACACTATTGTGAAATTATGTAAATGTTCAAAGAGGTTGAGCTGTATTACCAAAGAAGAAACATTAAACAGAACAAAGGTTCCATAAACTATATTATAAATAGATTATTTATTTATTTTTTTTATTTTAAAGCAGAAGCATTCAAACTAGAATTTCTGTCATAAAGGAAATCCCACCTCACCTCAGAAAGGAGAGTAAAATTGATGAAACCTTTAGGTAAAACAGTTCTCTCTCGGTGAAAATCTAGCTCACTCTAAGGCGGTTATCCATGCATCCATTCGTCAGACACAGTCTGAGTGCCTCCGTCGTGAGACTCCGTGCTGGGTCCCAAAGACGCAGCGAGGGGGCAGAGGGCTGAGCGTGCTGCTCTCCAGGTCCCAGGCACCGAGGGAGAAAGATGACCCTGGAGTGAGTAATAACAAAAGTGGTGAGAGGAAATTAAAAAATAAAATAAAATAAAATAAAATGGAGAAGTTCAGGGTGCTCTGGAGGATTTGGGAAACTATTCTCCAAATTCTGGTTTTAAACTGCGTATTACTCATTCTTTGCCAGCACCCTCCCCTGTGGTCACAAATATTATTAAGACCAGAAAAATATGGCTGTAGTCAGCTGTTTATTGTACAGAAAAAAATGAATGCCTCATGTTCTTAAAATTGTCAGGTTGAACAATAAACACTGACTTGAGATGAACACTGGGGGAAGAATATCCCTTTTCTAGAATTATAAGTCTTGGTGCTACTTCTTTTTTATTTATTTTTTTTTATTTTTTTTTTTCATTTTTTCTGAAGCTGGAAATGGGGAGAGACAGTCAGACAGACTCCCGCATGCGCCCGACCGGGATCCACCCGGCACGCCCACCAGGGGCGACGCTCTGCCCACCAGGGGGCGATAATCTGCCCATCCTGGGCATCGCCATGTTGCGACCAGAGCCACTCTAGCGCCTGGGGCAGAGGCCACAGAGCCATCCCCAGCGCCCGGGCCATCTTTGCTCCAATGGAGCCTTGGCTGCGGAAGGGGAAGAGAGAGACAGAGAGGAAAGCGCGGCGGAGGGGTGGAGAAGCAAATGGGCGCTTCTCCTGTGTGCCCTGGCCGGGAATCGAACCCGGGTCCTCCGCACGCTAGGCCGACGCTCTACCGCTGAGCCAACCGGCCAGGGCCTTTGGTGCTACTTCTTTAAAGTGCCCTGTAAGTGACAAAATGTGCAGATGTTTTTATTACGGTTACTTTAACTGTCCCGCTCAATCAAACCCCAAAATTACAAGTGCGACTTTGCTTTATTTCGGTCTCCTTAGTCACTCCTCCTCCATCGTGGGAAACTATCATTAAATCACACTGTTTGCCTGACCTGTGGTGGCGCAGTGGATAAAGCGTCGACCAGGAACACTGAGGTCGCCGATTCGAAACCCTGGGCTTGCCTGGTCAAGGCACATACAGGAAGCAACTACTATGAGTTGATGCTTCCAGCTTCTCCCCCCTCTTTTTGTCTCTCTCTCTCTTTTCTCTCACTTCACTATAAAAAATCAACAAATAAAATTAAAAAAATAATAAATCACATTGTTAACCCAATATACATATATGTGATAATACATATTTTAAAAAATTATTTTAATTTAGTTTATATTAGGCCCTGGCCCGTTGGCTTAGGGGTAGAGCATTGGCCCAGTGTGTGGAAGTCCCGGGTTTGATTTCTGGTCAGGGCACACAGGAGAAACACCATTTGCTTCTCCACTTCCCCTCCCTCGCTTCTCTCTCTCTCTCTTTCTCTCTCTCTCTCTCTTCCCCTCCACTACTACAACCATGGCTCAATTAGAGTGCGTTGGCCCCAGGCACTAAGAATGGCTCCATGGCTTTGCCTCAGGTGCTGAAATAGCTCGGTTGTCAAGCAACAGAGCAGCAGTCCCAGATGGGCAGAGCATCGCCCTGGAGGGTATTGCCAGGTGGATTCCAGTCGGGCACATGCACAAATCTGTCTCTCCACCTCCCCACCTCTCAGTTAATTAAAAACAAAAAAGAAATGAAAAGAAAAATGTAGTTTATATTAGGCAGCTCTATTAGGAAGAAGCTGTTAAAAAGCAAAAGCATTATGATTGATGTTGCAGAAACCAGTTGGCCCTGTTGTTGACGGCCACATGTTACCCTTCTACAGCAAACAGAAGTCAGAGTAAATGACCAAGTATAACCTAGCCAGTGATGCACTGGATTTCCAAAAATTTTGTCAGAAAACTGAAGAGAACATTTAGAATCTCTGTAAGTTCCAGTTTTCAGACTCAGAACACTGTACAGAATGTGTACAGCTGTTTTGAGGAGCAGCCGGATATAACTGCTTTAGAATGTCGCAGCTGTTAGAAAGGGGTTTTTAAGCTGCCTCTGTAGGGAGATCTTCCTTATATAACTAACTGACCGCCCACTTTCCGTGTGTTCTGTCTGTGACAGCGGGGTTAGCTGAGATGTAGTAACAATGTCGCTTACTTGAAGGAAGAAACAGGGAAGCGGCCCCAGACTTGGCCACAGCCTTCTCGATCCCTCTAGACATGACCAGGACTCGACCAGGACCCCAGCGCCCGGGGGGAGTTGAGGAAAGCTCAGTTGTGAAAAGTGTGGTGGGGTCGCAGGTGCAGCTCTGGGCTCCGAGTCAGAGCGGGTTCCAGCTTGTCCTCCTCTGAGCTGGAAGTGTTTGGGAGGCCCCTCAGTCTCCGATCGGTAATAGGAAGCAATGCTCCTTCACTCGCGAAACTGTGAAAAAGAATGTTAAATGCGATGTGAGTTGTTCAGAGTGCCTCTTCGATTGGAAAGTGGTAATGAAATGGTAGCTGACGTTTTCTGAATGTACTCCCTGAAGAAGCTACTGGATGCCGCCTCATACCGTAGACACATGAGCTGCAAGGGACATGTTTCTAAGGCCGATTCCTCACGAGGGCAAGTGTTGCCTTTATCTAGTACTTACGTAAAGGACTGCTGGATTTACTCTATCCAATCTATGTAGTCCTCGGATAGAGCCAAGTTATTCATCTGCGAAAGGTGATGGATTTCCACATCCTGTTAGAAAATCAGGAGCTGCGTTTCCTGTCTGACAGGCCTGAGCCAGACGCAGCCACACTCACAGTCACGCACAAAAGAGTCAGAAAAAAGATGTTTCGGTAACAAATTTATTTTATTCTAGTTCCTTTCAGGGCCTCCTTTATTCAAAATAGAGCATTTAATTAAAAATATTTACTACATTTAAGGCAACTTTTCCCCCCTTGTGGAAAGTAACTATGTGTATGTGTGTGTGTGTATAAATAGATTTAGAGAAATACTTTTACACGTATGATTCATTGTGTGCCTGTATGTCTGCCCATTACTTGCCAAACAGCACGACGTGCTCAGGCTCAGAGACTATGGGCATTACTCCCTTATGGAGCTCAGCCCGTGAGAGCGGGCAAGTAGTCACACCAGAGGGGACACGTGCTATGACACAGGAAACTGAGTGTTCAGGGAGCACACAGAGGAAGCACCAGAACCAGTCCGGATGCAGGACTGGTCAAGGATGGCACCCTTCAGCCTCAGAAAGGAGTGCGGTTGGGCCCTCGGAGTGCGCTAGGGTGATGTGAAGTTCTTCAGGCAGAAGGTACCACATATGAGAGGGTGTGGTGGCAGGAAGGAAATCGGGTCGTCAAGGCAACTGCGGACAGTGTCACTGGAATTGGAGAGACATAGATTTGGAGGAGAAGGAGGAAGAGAAACAAAGCTGAGATAGATGCAGGAAATGCATCCTGAAGGACTGTGGAAGCCACACAAATGTATTTGGACTTTATCCAGAAGCTACTGGCAAACCGTTGGAGGAATCTAACTCGGAGCACTGTACAGAAGTGAGTTCAGCATGGGTCTTTCCGGATGCACGTGGACAGCAGAATGGAGATGCGCAAGGTCAGAGCCAGGGAAGCTGGTGACAGGTTGCACTCTGATGCTAGGCATGGCCTGGTGACGTGAATGAGGGTACCAGCAATGGGACTGTGGCCTCTCCCCTCCGTTAGAATTTCTTAGCCACGTAGACACAGAGCCCAGTCTTACCTGCCTTCTGATTTGCAAGAGAAGTCGTGAATCTGGATTCCTATGAGATTTCCCTGTCTCCTTGAAAGGAAATTTAAACAATTTAAGACACTATATAAGCCAAGCTCCGTGTATACAGGACAGGGCAGCCTGCGGGCTGCTGGTTTGCAACCTGGGAATTAGGAAACCGGTGCTGGAATGAGAATTTAAACCGATGCTCTGGCAAGGGTGTATATATATATATACATTAATGGAACTTTATCCTTACAGAAGTAGTGGATGGCCAGGGAGAGAAGAATCAGCAAGTAAATAGCTTAGGGGAAAGAGAGATAATACTCGATCATTGTTTTCCGAGTTAATTTCTCCTCCTGGATTGTTTTTTTAAACATTGAGTTGAAAGAGACATAGCGACAAACGTGTGCCACTGTATATGCGAGTCGGGAGCTTATAAATACCCCATGTCTGAGGATGAGTGGAGAAGAACTAACGTGAGAAGGACTGAAATACCAGAGCTGAGTGGAGAACAGGAGATTACAGGAAAAGGTTTCCAGGAGGGATGGCCAGTGTCATCGGGCGCTACCAAGAGGTCAAGCGAGAGAAAGGCTGAAACACACTCATTTTACTTCACAGGGAAGAGCCACCGGGGTCGAGTCAAGGGCGATTTCAGTGGGGTCATCAGGACTGATGCGCCCTGGGGTATTTACAAGTGGATTGAGGCTGAGAAAGTGAATGTATCGAGTGTAAACTACCATTTCCAGAAACTGGACTATGCAGCGAAGGGAGGGGGGGGGAGGGAAGAGATGGTGACAAATGTGTGTGCAGGTGCAGCCTCGTGGGGTGACCCTTCACCGTACGATCTGTGAAACTTCCTAATAATACCCTAGAAGAAAATAATTGTGGAAGAAGGAGTGTTTCTAGTGTTTCCAGACAGTAAAGATTTGACTCTGTGCTGAGGAGAAAGTCAGTAGAGAGGGAGAAGATATTAACGGACCAAAAAGCCTGTGAAAGAGCAAAGGTGGGTGGGATTCTGGGAGCAGGTGGGAGGGCTATTTTTTAGGAAAGTATAAGATAAGGGTGTGTCTGAATAGAGACACCCTTTTGGAAATGTAAGAATTTCAGGAGTATTTCTTTAAGGTTTCAATTGCAGGTCTGTGTGTATGTGTATGTGTCTGTGGGAGCACATATGTGTATGCGCTCTGGAAAGTTCAGTTGAGTCCTGGTTGAGATTTTCCAAGTGGGTGAAGCAGAGGTTAAAGGGACAAAGGACACAAAGATGTAGACCAGTAGTAGTCAACCTGGTCCCTACCGCCCACTAGTGGGCGTTCCAGCTTTCATAGTGGGCAGTAGCAGAGCAACCAAAGTATAAATAAAAAGATAGACTTAACTATAGTAAGTTGTTTTATAAAAATTTATTCTGCCAAACTTAGCGAAAATCCAGCATAAAGTACTTGCTAAATAATTATTATTATATGCTTTAACTTGCTGTAACTCTGCTTTATAAATTTTATAAAGTAAAGTTACTTCCCTACTTTATAAATCACCATTACTGTGGAACCAGTGGGCAGTTAGAAGATTTTACTAGTAACAGAGATACAGAAGTGGGCGGTCGGTATAAAAGGTTGACCGCCCCTGGTGTAGACAAAAGAAGGATTTAAATAACTGTAGATGTTCACTTGGGGTGAACTAATCCAGTGGTGACAGGCTATCAAGTTCAAGGGTGTGGAGGACTGATGTGAGCTGGAAGTGTGTGAGGATGAATGTATATGAGTTTATCAAAGGATTCGAGAATCCTAAAGTAATCTAGCCAGGATGGTGACAGGTTACGAATGGAGAGGAATCAGTCTCTGTGTTCCAGTGCCATCAGTAAAGGTTAGGGACTTATCTGGAGCCTCAGCAGCAGCAACAACACAGAAGGTCCCATGACCCTTCAAACAGGACTTCACTGAATCCTCAGAACCACACAATATTGTACAAAAGAGGGAACCAGTACATGAGATGTGAGTGACTTGCTCCAATTATGTGGCTACGTAGCAGAAGAATGGCAACTGGCATCTCAGGTGTCCTGACTTCTCAGGTATCAGGCTGCTGTCTGAATTCATTCCATGACACGACCCTGCATCTGCCCCATGCAGACCCCCAAACACCACACCCCCTCCTGCTGATACCTGGCTTTCCCAGGTGTCTGGGACCTTCTCCACTACTTTTTTCCCCAAGGCGTTACTGTTAGTAAGGCTTAGGTATTTTAAATTAACATAATTTTCTTAAATAGTACAACTGTAAAAGTAGTGAACTTTATATATAATAGCAATTCTCGGAAAGTAAACATTGCTCATCAACTCATTTTCTCTTAATATACAGATAATCATAGAAGCAAGTGGAAACGAATTATATGTCTTAATATAGTAGATTCCATCATCAATACTAATAAAATATGTAATATTACTTATAACCTAAGAAATAAAAATAATTCAAAACCTTAGGTTTTCATTGTTCACTATGAGTATTTTGTGTGTGTACTTTCCAGGAATTGATTAGAAAGAAACCTCTTTTATTATTTGTTTCTTAGAGTAGTTTTAACTCTTGCATTATTTTTTCCTTATTAGATATTAAAACAGTTAATTTTCTGTGAATAATAACTTTTCAAATATTGAAGAATTGGCTATACCTGAAAAACGACTTTCTATAGTTTGATTTTATTTAAAGCAAGTACTTTTTAAAATTATTCAAAACTTTTATCAATGCATTGCAGAGTATTTTAGGAAATGTTTAGATAAGATCATCTAGTGTTTTTGTTGTTTGCTATATAGTAGTTAATCTTTAAATATGTGTACCACTTAAATCTTTTATATTTCCATTTTACCAAATACAAAATAAGAATGATCTTTGACAACTTTTATTGGTAAATTTGTTGATTTTCTTATATGTAAACTGAAATTCTAAAACAACTATACTCTGTTTTGATCTGATCCTTATAGTGTTCTTATCACAGGAATTTCTCAGTTTAATAGTCTGCAGCCCCTGCGACAGGTGGGAATCCTAAACTCTTCCTCTGCATGACAGATAACACCCAGGACATGTTAACCTAAGCCTGTCTTTCCCTCGACCCCAACGCTGTGCTTTGCACCCACAGGATATTGCTTATTACCAAGCCCTGTCTGCCGAGAGGTTGCAGACAGAGGCCGCAAGAATTGCCCCCAGCACATTGCCGTCACAGGAGTTCTATGAGCCAGGACTAGAGCCATCTGCGACGGCCAAGCTGGATGATCTGCAGCGTTCGTGGGAAACTTTAAAGAATGTGGTAAGTGACTGAAACGTGGGATTATTGGAGCCCACACGTTAGTGGTTGACTTGTGCAATCCATGCGTAGAGTTTGCACATCCCTGCCCAGTTGGATGCTCTCTGTTGGGCCACAGAGGTAAAGCAGTGAGGAAAGAAATGTCATAATCTAGAAGATAAGGGGCTAGGAAACATTTGGTAATATCCCTTTCTTCTTCAGATCAGCGAAAAGCAGCGCACGCTCTATGAAGCTTTGGAACGCCAGCAAAAGTACCAGGACTCCCTCCAGTCCATCTCCACAAAGATGGAGGCCATCGAGATGAAACTCAGTGAGAATCCAGAGCCGGGCAGGAGTCCAGAGAGCCAGATGGCTGAGCACCAGGTAAAAATAGCAATGACTTCAGTTTCCTGCATGATTAAATAGTTGCACTCTTGTGACTGGCCGCCAGCCAAGAGTGTGTTTGGGAGAGCAGACTGACTTGTTTTTTTAATGTATCAGTTCTTCCAGAGTAAACAAGATTCCAAAAGGTGATAGTTTCCACCCATGCTTCAGGGAGGGATCTAAGAGGGAAAGAAAGAAATTTAGCCCTTGAATCTAATGAAAAGAAAGCTACATGCATTGATGTTGTCTTTTTTACTTTTATGACACAAAGTGTATTTTCTATTAGTTGCCACTTTGTATTTATTTTGTTGCACACTGTTGTCTCCACTCTCTGGCTATTGTTTTAAGAAACTTAGCCAGTGTGTACCCAGAACCACCAGTGATCACTTCAGAGAGTTAACTCTCAGACTTCAGTGGGCCAAGAAACAGTTGAAGAACAAGGGGTTCTAGTTATGATCTGTGGTTGTCCCTGACTTGAATCCCTTTTTGAAAAGTTATGTAAACTAGGCAAAGTTATAGCTTTACCTGAGAAACAGACGATTACATCAACCTTACTCATTTGAAAGCTATTGTTAAAAACGCATCAATTTAAAATGCATAAGAAAGTGCATATGTTAAAATCCGAGTAATGCTTTAGCATATTATTACGTGTATTATTAGTGCACAATCAGGTATAACTGAGGTGCAGCAGTCCAGAGGTATGCATTTACCTAAATACTCAGTCATGATGATACGAGGAAATGGTGCTTGCCCGGGCCAGAATTCAGGAGCATGTGACAACCCTATAAAAAGCAGAAGAAAAAGGAGATATTTTTAGATGCAAATGAAGGGCTATAAAAGCATGGTGTGATATGTGTATCTATCAAGTACTGGGAAGTTTATCAGCTTTAAGAATGAAACTCCCTAATTTACATGTATATAGTTTTAGAACCTAGGATAACCTTGGAATATACTGTTTGTTCATATGTGTAGTCTGAGAGAAAATTGCATTCTTTTACAATATCGGACATTGCAGTATAACATAATAAAAATGCTTTATCTAGAGACAACATATTGAGAAATATGATTTCAGGTTTTTGACACTTTAACTTTTGTAAGATAGAGATCAAAATGCCTATCATCCATTTTAGGCCTTCTATTATTATTATTATTATTATTATTTTGTTAAAACTACCCTCTGTGAGTCTTTCTGCTGTTCCAAAGTCATCCACAGTCAGTCTGATCTGAGGAAGGTGCTATAAATATATAAAATTAAAATGAACATTTGCTTACCTAGACCAAACCCTGAGGGCAGCCAGGGCCATAGGCAACTCTTGCAATGCAATTTTCCTCTGAGGTCACTGGAAGCGAGGGGTTGGCCATGTCCCCTCAGCGTGCTCCCTGGGGCTCTGTCCACGGTGCTGCAACTCCCCCTCACCCCCTCAACCCTGTTTACGTCCCTGTAGGGGCAAGAGATATCTCCATTCTGTCACAGTCCCTTTTAAGCTTCCAAAAAGAATTTGGCACAAATTAGCCAAAGGCTGGAAGAGAGTGGATTTGAGTAGCCTTTGCTTAGACTCGCAGAAGCCCACGTTTCTGGGGAGGATTTCCATTGCTGTGTGTGTCTGGTGGCTGAGCGCAGCTCCCAGATACCCTTGCTGGGTCCCACGGGATGTAGGAACTCCCTGAAAACAGGATCCTGGTGATTTCTCTGGTGACGTCCCAGAGTTTAAATTGAAAATGCAGATTAGCTCCCACTCCCCACCACGCCTCTCAAGCATTAGCATGTAAAACACACAGGCTAAATGTAGAATAAATTATTATTTTGTTCAAGGGATTTAATGGAGAAAGCTCAAAATTGCACATGAATGCAATGTGTGATGAATCAGAAACTAATTTGTGACTTCTGTCTTTTTTAAAGAACATTTTCTTAATCTTGTGTTTATTTTCGAAAGAGAGAGAAACACCAATCTGTTGTCCCACCCGTTTATCCCATTTATGCTTTCATTGGTTGGCTGTTTATTGATTTTTTAGAGAGAGAGGAGTGAGAGAGAGAGACAGAGAGAGAGAGAAGGGGGAGGAGCAGGAAGCATCAACTCCCATATGTGCCTTGACCAGGCAAGCCCAAGGTTTCGAACCGGCGACCTCAGTGTTCCGGGTCAACGCTTTATCTCATTGGTTGGCTGTTGTATGTGTCCTGACCAGGGAGCAAACCACAACCTTGGCATATGGGGACGATGCTCTAACCAACTGAGCTACCTGGCCAGGGCACTCCTGTTTTCTTTACAATGAGAAAGGCAATACTAATAAATACAGCAGTGAGGAGATGCAGCTAATTCAATGATGATTACCTGTTACTTGAATTTAGCAATTAATGCTCTAACGAGAGGGAAAGAAATAGAAATAATGTATGATTTCTTATATAACCAGAAACCTGCCATTTTCCATCCGACCTACTTTGGCTGTCAGTACCTAAGTTCTACACGTTCTAGGGCAGAGCCGCCCGCGGGGAAAGCTAATGGGATCACAGTGTCTAAATCGGTTCTTAGCTTCTGGAACGGAACTGAAAACATTCTCAGCACTACTGTAGAATCACAGTTCCTAAATTCCAATTGAATGTGTTTGAGAAAGCGCAGTCTGCTTTTTATTTTTGCTGAAAATAGAAACACTTGGATTATTTCTTTCCCAACACCCTCTTGGAGGTCTTCGGGTTTCTTTTAAGAGCTAACCGACCCAGGTTCGATTCCCGGCCAAGGCACATAGGAGAAGCGCCCATTTGCTTGTCCACCCCCCCCCCCTCCTTCCTCTCTGTCTCTCTCTTCCCCTCCCGCAGCCAAGGCTCCATTGGAGCAAAGATGGCCCGGGCGCTGGGGATGGCTCCTTGGCCTATGCCCCAGGCGCTAGAGTGGCTCTGGTCGTGGCAGAGTGAGCAATGCCCCAGAGGGGCAGAGCATCGCCCCCTGGTGGGCATACCCAGTGGATCCCAGTTGGGCGCATGCAGGAGTCTGTCTGACTGTCTCTCCCCGTTTCCAGCTTCAGAAAAATACAAAAAAAAAAAAGAGCTAACCGAATTCCCGCATTTTTCCTTGAAACACTTCCCTACATCTACTGAATTCAGGTGGGGCGCTGTCCCTTTCCTGTTACCCTCTCTAAACTGTGTGATGGATTTAACTTGAAGACGTTAATGCGGTTCAGAACCTGGCTGTCGCCGTTGTTGGGAGTGGTCAGTCCTCTGGATGGGGCCCTCCGCACCTTGCACAGCTGATGCTTGTGGGCATGTGCTGTCTTTGCCACACTAAGCTCAGTGATGGACAGCAGACTGAGCTTTCAGGTTATTTTGTTTTTGTTTTGATATAGACAGCAGCTCAGCGTTGGAAATGCACTATGCTAAGGTAGATAGTTTTGAAAGTCACAGTGAAATCCATGTTTACCTTTGCTGTTGACCCAAACACAAACCCCATATTCTCTCCAGAGGGAGTTATTTTAGAGAAGCTCAAGGTACTTCTCTAACCACACCCTCCCCCCTCTCCCCCCCATCTAACCACAAGTCAGAACCCCAGAGACTAGCATTTCAGCTTCCTCTCCTTGGTTCTGAGCCAGATGGTGTAGCGAAGCAGCTGATCACCTGCCAGACAGAGTTACGGGGTGAGAGCATGCTTGCCCACTGCACCTTTCTTCTTTAATGGAAGTGAAATCCATATCACATAACATTAACCATTGCAAAGTGTACAATTCTGTGGCACTTTTAGTACTTTCACAATATTATACAACTTACCCCCCTCTCTGGTTTCCAAAACATTTTCCTCACCCGAAAAGAACCCCATCTCCAGTAAGCTTGGCTGTGGAAGCGTGAAGTTAAAAAATTAAAAGCTATAGCTATCTTCCAAAAATATCTACTCTCCCTGGAGCGTAAACAGAAGCATGAATAGAGAGGCTTGCCACCAACAGGATAAAATGAACAGTTCTAGGACCTTTCATTTCTTAATTCTCTGGCTGCTTCCTTCAGAACATTCAGAGAGCTGCTTCAGAACATTGTGAGTTGGAAACGGAAGCTGGTGGTTGGTGACATCACTGTACACTTGATTGGTCAAATCCGTTGGGATTAAATGAGGAGAACTTTTTTTTTTTCTGGTTGCTTCATGATTGAGATACCTGTTTTCTATATCAAGAATTAGAATTAAATCAACTAGATCTATTGAATACCTACTATGTGCATGGATGAAATAGATACATTTTTTTAATTAATATATGATTTAAAGGAGTACTTTAGGGGTAGAGTGAATTACCAAGACATTGTACAAAAATAAATGTGATTGTGGGTTACAGTGGTAGGAAGTAGATAAAAGGAAACACTTGCAGCTCTTTCGGGAGAGACAGATTTTGAAAGCTTGGAACGGCAACCAGGGTGGGTAGGAGGCACTATAAATATGAGTGAGAAGAGGCAGGGAGGAGAGTGAGCAGGAACGCAGTCAGGAATAGCAAGGGGGCTCTTCTTGCTTGTCCAGAGGTTCGATGCAGACACGGACAGTGAGGTTGCTGTAGTCACGGGGAAGCCTTTGTGTATTTATTTTCCTTTTCATGGAATTTGTTGGGATGACACTGTTTAACAAAATTATGCAGGTTTCAGGTACACAATTCCACAACGGAGAAGCCTTTAAATTAAACAGACCAAATAATAGGAATCTGATACTTTTGGCGATCAAGTACCAAGAAAGTATTATCAAGTAGTGGAAATGATGTCCAGGACCACATGCATTTTGAAAGTATAACAAGCGAGATCAGTTTGTAATTCGTTACCATCCCATTAAAATATCCCAGCAAGTTCTTTGGTGGGGATCGACAAGCTGGTTTAAATATATCGCAAATGTATGAAAAGATATATATTGAAGTTTGAGAGGGTCAAGAGCAGCCAAGCCAACCTTGAAGAAGGTGAAGTTGAGCGATAAGCCTGAGCAGAGACACATGTGAAGCTATAGTGAGCTGAGAGTCTGGCACTGCTGCAGACAGCACACGGGTCAGTGGGACGGAACTGGAAGCAAAGCACCCCCACAGCTACCCAGAACGTGGCTTATGTCGAACATGGTATTGCAAAACACTGACTAAGAAATCCTCTTTAATAAGTAACACAGGACCCATTGGATATCCATATGCAAATATTTTGACCCCTACCTACGTTGGACACAAAAATTAAGTTCAGGTGGATTGTAGATCTAAATGAGAAGGGAATAGAAAAGTTTTAAAACAGGACTTCTCAAACTGTCTGCGGTAAATAACCTTTAAAATATTTTTAACGTGCTGGCCGGGTAGCCCAGCTGGTTAGAGCGTCATCCGCATACACGAAGCTTGTGGGCTCCATCCCCGGTCAGGACACGTACAAGAATGAATCAGTGAATGCATGAATGAGTGGAACAACAAATTGATGTTTCTCCCTCTCTCTCTCTTTCCCCCCTTTCTCTCTCTATCAAATCATTCAATAAAACCTTTTTAAAATAAATATTTAAGAAATTTCTAACCCATCACAGACCAACATCTTAGTAAAATAAAACACTGCTTGGCAATACTGCATGTCAATGTCAAGTTGCTGAAAAAGTTCCCCTAACATTTACCCATGAGATCTTCACCTTGTCATGAACTGTAACAAACATTTTGCAGACTAACTCCATTTCTCGGACCACACTTTGTACAGCATTCTCCTAGAAGATAAAGTGTGAGAATATATATTCATGATCTTAGGGTTGGCAGAGAGCTCTTAAATAGGTCACCAAACGCCCTCCCTTTCCAGGCGAAAAAAATGCTGATACATTAGACTACAATAAAATGAAGAACCCCTGTTTCTCAAAAGGCACTTGTTAAGCACGTCTTTTTCTATTAAGGGACACCCACATCACAAAATGGGAGCAGATATTTGCAGTATGCAGAAGCAAAAGAAATATAGACACTATCATCCAGGGTAAGAAAACAGCTCCACACATCAATGAAAAAAAGAAAGGCTCCAGTAGAAAATGGGCAGAAGACCCTGGCTGGGTGGCTCAGTGGCTAAAACGCCATCCTGGTGCACCAAGGTTGTGGGTTCAACCCCCAGTCAGGGCAGTACAAGAAGCAACCAATGAGTGCACAACTCAGTGGATCAACTAAGTGGAACAACAAGCTGATGCTTCTCTCTCTCTCTCTCTCTCTCTCTCTCTCTCTTGTACACTCTTTCTTTCTCTCAATAAATAAATTAAAAAAGAAAATGGGCAAAAGCTTTTTAGCAGGCAGTCACCAAAGAGGATATTCAGGTGGCCATCAAGCACAGGAAAATGTGCTCGATCTCATTAGTTGTCAGGGAAATGCCAATTAAAAATTCAATGAGATTACTGCCATGAACCCACTCGAAAGTTTCACAAACCAAGTGACCATGGAATCTGTCACAAGGATGAAAATGATCAGCTTTCAACAGGCAACAACACGAGAGACTTTCACAGTCAGGACAGGGAGTGGAAGAAGCCAGATGCCAAACAGTACGTCGTCGCGATCCCATTTGTATAGAGCTCAACCTCAGGCGAAAATAACCTGGAATGTTTACAAGCCCACACCGTGGTGATCCTTGGGAAGGAGGGGGTGGTGACAGGGGGCGAGTAGACTCCTGGGAATGTTCTGTTTCTTGATTAGTGTAGTAGGAACATGGGTGTTGCAGCTTGTAAGAATTCATAGAGCTGTCCATGTAGCCTGTGCAGTTTTCTAGGTGTATATATAATGTCAATGACATTGTCTATTTGAAAAACCAGGTAAACATGATGATACTTAATTTTAGGGAAAAAGAATATTTATTATTATTATTATTATTATCATTATTTTCTTCTTTTCCAAGTGAGGAGAGGGGAGATAGAGAGACTCCCGCATGTGCCCCAACCAGGATCCACCGCACAACCCCTGTCTGGGGCCAATGCTCTGCTCATCTGGGGACATGCTCACATCCGAACTATTTTTAGTGCCTGAGGTGGAGGCTCCATGGAGCCATCCTCAGCGCCTGGGTTGATACACTTGAACCAATCAAGCCATGGCTGCAGGAGGGGAAGAGAGAGACAGAAAGAGTGGGGGAAGGGGTGGAAAAGTAGATGATCGCTTCTTTTGTGCCTTGACCAGGGACTGAACGTGGGATATTCACATGCCAGGCCTACGTCTACCACAGAGCCGACTGTCCAGGGCCATTATTATTATTATTATTATTATTATTTGTATTTTTCTGAAGCTGGAAACGGGGAGAGACAGTCAGACAGACTCCCGCATGCGCCCGACCGGGATCCACCCGGCACGCCCACCAGGGGCAACGCTCTGCCCACCAGGGGGTGATGCTTTGCCCCTCCGGGGCATCGCTCTGCCGCGACCAGAGCCACTCTAGCGCCTGGGGCAGAGGCCAAGGAGCCATCCCCAGCGCCCGGGCCATCTTTGCTCCAATGGAGCCTTGGCTGCGGGAGGGGAAGAGAGAGACAGAGAGGAAGGACGGGGGGGGGGGGGGAGGAGAAGCAAATGGGCACTTCTCCTATGTGCCCTGGCCGGGAATCAAACCTGGGTCCCCCGCACGCCAGGCTGACGCTCTACCGCTGAGCCAACCGGCCAGGGCCCATTATTATTATTTTTAATTACAATATCAGGTTTGTTTAGACAGTTACAGAGGTGGTAGAAGTGAGCCAGCTGGGCTACCGGGCTACATGGGCTCAGGAAACAAGTTGCAGATGCAAAAGAAAGGCCCTGGCAGCTCAGGAGAGCGAAAGGCAAAGGTGCCATGCCTGGGGGAGGAAGAGGGGCCGGGAAAGGCACAGCATGTTCCACAGAAGAGAGCACGCCTCATTTTTAAATTCAATTTAATTTAACTTTTATATTTTTATGAAGTGAGAAGCAGGGAGTCAGAGAGAGATTCCTATATACTCCCAACTGGGATCCACCCAGCATGCCCACCAGGGGACGATGCTCTGCCCCTCTGGGGCGTCGCTCTGCTGCAATCAGAGCCATTCTAGCACCTGAGGCAGAGGCCATGGAGCCATCCTCAGCGCCCGGGCCAACTTTGCTTCAGTGGAGCCTTGGCTGCAGGAGGGAAAGAGGGAGATGGAAAGGAAGGAGGGATAGAGAAGCAGATGGGCGCTTCTCCTGTGTGCCCTGGCCAGGAATCAAACCTGGGACATCCACACACCAGGCCAACGCTCTACCTCTGAGCCAACTAGCCAGGGCTTTTTAATATTTATTGAGAGCCTACAGTGAGAAGGCACCGTTCTCACAGTGAAGCCTACAGTCCTATAGAAGAGGTGGGAATTATGCCAGGGAGGGCATGCTGGAAACTATGAAATACTGGCAAATATAAAGCCCGTCTGCAGTAGGACCCGTTTTTCTAACACACCATTGAAATCTTAAATAGTAATTTCTGCTGCCAAGGTTACAACTAAAGAACAAGTCATAAAACATGAAAAATGGAAAAGAAAAAGCCTGTGTAATTGTGATAGCTGTTAATCAGGAAAACAAGGTGCTTGCGTGCTACTTGACAGGATTTGCTGCTGGTGCTGGAGTAGCTCATAAATAGGCTGGAGCGTATCAGCTGGAAGGGAGTGCGGGACAAGGGGCAGGCAGGGGGAGACCGTGCAGGTGTCGGGAGGAGCTCGGATGTGATTTTACAGGCGGTACGCCCTGAAATATTCTAAAGCGGGGGATAATCTCGCTGTAATTACTTTGTGGAGAGTAGACTACAGAGAGGAGAATGTGAGCCGGGAACCCCAACCACAGAGCAGTAGAGCGGTTCAGGTAAGAAAGTTCACTCTGACTTAGGGTGAGGACGGAGGAGATATACAGACCTACATGGTATAGATCTGGGCTAAAAGCGACCCGGTTTGGTGCGGGATTGGATTTACCACGAAGAAGAGAAAGTGTGAAGAATGACTCCTAGGTCTGGTGGTGGGGCAGTCCCGAGAAGGTGGCACCTTTTACTGAGGTGGGGAACACAGGAGGAGGCAGGCTTGATGCCTTAGGAAGGAGACACCCATAAGGCGTGCAAGTGCAATAGACAAGCCTGATAGGCAGGACAGACGTCTGGGGGAGGTGTACCTTTGGAAGTGTGCGCCCTTAGAGACCACTCACAGCCTCGGGGTGGGCCTCACCTGGGAGACTGTGAGGAGAGAAAAGAAGGCCCGGAAGTTAGCCCTGTGAGAGTCAGGAAGCAAAGGAGAAAACGAGGAGAGGGTGATGACAGGAACAGGTGACAGATTTCTCCCATCTGGTACGATGTGAATTTGGGATTAAAACATGCGGCTGTCTCAGACTTGGGGAAATTCGGAGTGGGAGAAGTCAGGTCGAAGAAGGAAGTGATGAATTTTATTTTCAACATAGAATCGTTAGAGATAAACATTAATTGAGCATACCCTCACCACCACCCCAGAACCCCCAGAATTTTAGATGAGACTATTTATTGAAAACCAGAAATATTAATTAGCTTCTTCAAATTCAGTTAAATTAGTGACACAAACAATTTTGAAATCAAAATATTCTGACATTTAGCCTGGTGTTTTCATTCTGAAACTTGGATTGGTAGACCCTCTCTTCACTGGTTAAATGACTAGAGAAATATATTCACTGATCTCGACTGGTATGAGACGCAGCCAGTGATAGGACGCCCCGGTCCCCAGAAAGACGTGCATGAGAGTGATCCTAGTCTTCCCCGCAGGCGCTGATGGACGAGGTTCTCATGCTCCAGGACGAGATCGGCGAGCTGCAGACGTCGCTGGCAGAGGAGCTGCTGTCCGAGTCCCCGGAGTCCGAGCCCGCCGAGCAGCTGGCCTTGCAGTCCACGCTCACCGTCTTAGCAGAGCGAATGGCCACCATCAGGATGAAGGCGTCCGGGAAACGACAGCTTTTGGAGGTAACAAGTGACGCCTCACGTCCATAGCTCTGAAGACTTGTGCTGGCAAGTGTCTGGGTTACTACAGATGTGACCTACAGTGTTCTCGTTGCTCACCCAGGAGAGGCTGCTGTAGCGTCTCGGGGGTGATCTCATGAGTCCGTGCGGAGCCGTGAATGCATCTTTTCACCCCTTTCTGCCTTGTTTCGGCGTGAAAAATTGAGACTGTACAAAGCAAATACACGGGCCTTGTGAGGAATGGTTGCAGAAAGTTGGCACAATGATTTGCTATGTCTAGATGAGAGCATTTTATGAATAGTATTACTAAGGCTCTGAAGAATAAATCTTTAGTTACCGTTAGCCAACTTAAGCATGCTGATTCATGAAAATTTATTCTGTTCTTTGTTCTCTTATAATTTCTGGCCCCAAACATGCATGGTATTAGATCTGAGGCTCTCGATGAAGACCTTTAGAGTGTTGTCTCCTGTACCTCTGGGACATAATCAGTTCGTAATACAGGTCTTATTACAGGAACTTAATTTATTTAGCTGCAGATTATACTGTAATTGAATTAATTAGCCATGGGCCTTTTGTTGGCTCTGTAGGCTCTTCCTAGTTTTACCGATTATAAGATTAGTCAGATCATGTATTTGTGTGTTTCTTGTTTGGAAGAAATTTGAAATCAACATGTCTGCTCTATTGAATTTTTATTTCAAACTATTTTTTTAAATTTAATTTAAAAATAAATTATTTATAAAGTAGTTTTTTAAAATAATTTTAAAAATAAGGTATTTAGTATATATCAATACCTTATCTTAAGAATTAACATTTTAATTATTAATATTGATCCCCAATCACTCTATGAAACATTTGGGGAGTTTCAAAATAAAACCTTTGGCTTGAAATTTTTAAAATTATTTTTATTCATTTTAGAGATGAGAGAGAGAGACAGAGAGAGAGAAAGGGGGGAGGAGCAGGAAGCATCAACTCCCATATGTGCCTTGACCGGGCAAGCCCAGGGTTTTAACCAGCGACCTCAGCGTTCCAGGTTGATACTTGATCCACTGCGCCACCACCAGTCAGGCTGGCTTGAAATTTTTAAAAACAAAAATTATTTGCATAATTGATAAAAACCCAGAGATCTAACCAAAAAGAAAATGAATTTCTGCTTTCATTCGAGAAACTAGTAACATTGAGCCGCCCCTTCTTGCAGGGAATGAATTGCCTGACACTGCGTAACGCTGCCTTTTTCCGTGGCCCTTGTGCCACACTTCCTTCAGTTTGTCACAGTCCCCACCACGCCCTACAGTTTCCCTGACATTGAAGTCATGTACCTATTTTCGTTTACCAGCCATCTATCTTATGCCTTTGTTTTGTTCTAATCCTTGACCACGTTCCATCATTCACATTATATGCCTGGTCCTGCAGGTGTATTATTTATGAATGCTTCAACTCTAGCAGTAGAATCATCAGAGAAGTTTTTAGAAAATAAGAATCTCGGAACTCACTCCAAAAATTCTGATTTATTGCTCTGGTATGTGGCTCAAGAATAGGATTTTTTAAAATTTTTTTTGAGTTTCAGTTTATTATGACATACAGCCAAGGCTGAGAACCATTGATCTATTGTGTTGAATCCTAGTGGTTTTACCTTAGAGTGATCTATGTAATGTTCTACTTGCTTCATCAGGAGAAGTTAAACGATCAGCTGGAGGAACAGAGACAGGAGCAGGCCCTGCAGAGGTACCGCTCTGAGGTCGACAAGCTGGACCACTGGCTCCTCAGCACGAAGGCCACTCTGGACGTCGCCCTGGGGGCCTCCCAGGAGCCCCTGGACATGGAGGCCCAGCTGGTGGACTGCCAGGTACGCAAATGCTCTTGACGGAATATGTCAGCATCACAAACCGCACTCTTAAATGTGAAGGCATGACGATAAAAAGGCTTGATTTGTATATATGATTTTCCACAACCTGTATATATTATATATATATTTAGAGTAGAAAACCAATACCTTATAAAAGCTTAAATAAAATCCATACTTATAGTTCATCTTTTGAAAACTTTTACCAATCGTTCAAAAGCTTCAGAAAGTCTATAACATCCTAAAGAAAACTTTAAAAGATTATAGATACCAAAACACTTGCAATGTCTATATTTGGTGCTAATAAGAGATACAAAGCCAATAAGAAAAGTCAGTGTCAGTGAATCAGACTGTGGATAACACAAAAGGACATGTCCCTGGGTGCTCTGTTGTAATTTTGGTTCCAATTCTGATATATATTTTGGAAAACTTGCAAAAACTGTCAGTTATAGGCAGACAAGACAGAGCACAGGAAGCAATTTCTTTTCTCTGAATTGAGGTCTCTAGGAATTAAGGTAAAGGTTAATAACACTAAGGTTTTTATGGTACTATTATTTTCTTACATCTTTGTTATAAAAAAAAACTTTCAAACACACATATAAGTGTAGAGAATAGATCATAAACTCCTTGCGCCAATGATTGAATCTCAAAGATTGTCAAAAGCATATTATAATATGTCTCAAAGCATATTATAATTCACACATGGGTGACATATGCCTTAAAAGCTCTCTCTCTCATTTAACTAACTGGCAAGTCTCTAGAAAATCTTACCTAATCTGCAGGGTTAAATATCAGCAAAGATGACTTCCTGTTTATCCCATTTGGGATCAGAGAAAATACACAAAAACTATTAATTAATGAACGTCATCTTTTTTCTTAATACGGAGTATTTCATTTTAGTCATTCATTTTATGATTTGAGTTTTATTATAATATTGATTATAATTTGAATTTTTAAATTCTCCAAACAACTTACCTATATAATATTGAAGGCATTATTATTCTCTGCTTTGATGCTAGACAATAGAGTCCCACATGCCAGTGTTTTCTATTTAGATCAGTGGTCCCCAACCTTTTTTGGGCCACAGACTGGTTTAATGTCAGAAAATATTATCACAGACTGGCCTTTAGGGTGGGACAGATAAATGTATCACGTGACCAAGACAGGCATCAAGAGTGAGTCTTAGACGAATGTAACAGAGGCAGTCTGGTCATTTAAAAAAAATAAAACATCGTTCGGACCTAAATATAAATAAAATGGAAATAATGTAAGTTATTTATTCTTTCTCTGCGGACCGGTACCGGTCCGCGGTCCGGGGGTTGGGGACCACTGATTTAGATCATCTTTTCTAAAGTTTCTCTCCTAAACAGACATTTATTTTTAGCATTTTATTTTAACACTTGAAATGACCACAGGCATTAGCATTTCAAAATATGTTTTTTTCATTGCCCCTGCCTCTCCCTTTTGGAAACCTCTATTTGTATCATTATACATAAAGCCCACAATTCAAATAATATATTTCAGGACTTTGACAAAGTACTGAAATGGTCTTCTGACAATATTTTAAGAAACTAGGAGCAGATGGAATCATACAAATGTACAAAAGTTCCATGAATTCTAATCTAGTAGTTGAGCCAGTTGTATAATCATAACCATGGTTATTATTCAGAATTAGGGCCATGTTATCACGTTTAGGGGCTTGGGCACTTTGCTTCGTGGGTCTTTTCTTCTATAAAAACACTAAAACTTTTATTTTTATTTTACAACTGCTTTGTTACAAAGACTAATATAATCAGAGATATATTCATTTTTTTAATCTTCTAATTTTAAAAGAAGTACTATTAAGACACTTTATCACCCCCTGCCCATCCCCATCCCGAAATATTTCGGACCCTCAGCACTGGGCCAGAGGTGCCCAGTGGTGTCCAGTGGAAGAGTCAGCCCTGCACAGAATTATATTAATGTACCCAAAATAGTCCTCAGGATATCATCTTTTAAACCCGTTTCATTAAAAATGTCACTCTTCCATTTAGTTCTACATTATTGCTTCAAACTTATATTCTGAAGAGTTCATGACAATAATTCTGATTTTGTACAGAGAAAGAAGATGTTTTCTCATTGGTTAATTACTTAGTAAATTAGAAAGTGTCTTTCAAAGAGTTTAGAGTTAAGGAGCATAAAACCAGGACAATTTCTATAGAAAATAAAACGGGTGTTACATTTTTGCTTATTATTATTATTTTTTGGTTGTTTTTGTTTTAAACCTTACCTTGGAAGAAGGGGGACTATTCTCATGCTCGTCTGGACTTAATCTTTATTTTAGAAGGAAACCTGCAGCTCTGGAGAGCTGTTCCAGACAGGAAAAATAAAATTCTTAGGAAAACTTTCAGAAATGTGAGGTTAAAAATGTGTTGTAGAAGAAACAAACAAAAAAAGGCAAGAAATAAAAATAAAGCCATATGAAAAACAAAAATGACCCAAAGAAGAAATGTTTTGAAAGAGAATCCTTTTTTTTTTTTTTTTTTTTTTTTTTTTTTTTTTTTTTCTGAAGCTAGAAATGGGGAGAGACAGTCAGACAGACTCCCGCATGCGCCCGACCGGGATCCACCCGGCACGCCCACCAGGGGCGATGCTCTGCCCCTCCGGGGGGTCGCTCTGCCGCAACCAGAGCCACTCTAGTGCCTGGGGCAGAGGCCAAGGACCCATCCCCAGCACCCGGGCCATCTTTGCTCCAGTGGAGCCTCGGCTGCGGGAGGGGAAGGAAGAGACAGAGAGGAAGGAGGGGGGAGGGGGTGGAAAAGCAAATGGGCGCTTCTCCTGTGTGCCCTGGCCAGGAATCATACCAGGGTCCCCCGCAAGAGAATCCTTTTTAATTGACAAGAAAGAGGTTGATCCTGTGACATCTTTACCATTATCAGCTGTAAGCATCAGAATCTAGGTCCCCAAACTTTTTACACAGGGGGCCAGTTCACTGTCCCTCAGACCATTGGAGGGCCACCACATACAGTGCTCCTCTCACTGACCACCAATGAAAGAGGTGCCCCTTCCGGGAGTGCGGTGGGGGGCTGGATAAATGACCTCATGCGGCCTGCGGGCCGTAGTTTGGGGACGCCTGACAGTACATTAATAAAATAATCGTAATGATTAGATAGCAAATAAAATGGACCTTCCATGTTTTTTAACACATTTTTTATTGTATAATATCTGATCTTAAATAAGAGAAAAATTAAGAAGTTCAAGGAATTTTTAAAAATCTATATACGTGGGTTCGATTCCCGGCCAGGGCACACAGGAGAAGTGCCCATTTGCTTCTCCACCCCTCCGCAGCACTTTCCTCTCTGTCTCTCTCTTCCCCTCCCGCAGCCAAGGCTCCATTGGAGCAAAGATGGCCCGGGCACTGGGGATGGCTCTGTGGCCTCTGCCTCAGGTGCTAGAGTGGCTCTGGTCGCAACATGGTGACGCCCAGGATGGGCAGAGCATCACCCCTTGGTGGGCAGAGCGTCGCCCCTGGTGGGCGTGCCGGGTGGATCCCGGTCGGGCGCATGCGGGAGTCTGTCTGACTGTCTCTCCCTGTTTCCAGCTTCAGAAAAATGAAAAAAAAAAATCTATATACGGCCCCGGCTGGTTGGCTCAGTGGTAGAGCGTCAACCTGGTGTATGTAAGTCCCGGGTTCAGTTCCTGGCCAGGGCACACAAGAGAAGCACCCATCTGCTTCTCTACCGCTCCCCCTCTCCTTCCTCTCAGTCTCTCTCTTCCCCTCCTGCAGCCGAGGCTCCATTGGAGCAGGGTTGTCCCGGGCACTGAGGATGGCTCCATGGCCTCTGCCTCAGGCACTAGAATGGCTCTGGTTACAACAGAGCAACATCCCAAATGGGCAGAGCATCGCCCCTGGTGGGCATGCCGGGTGGATTCTGGTTGGGTGCATGCGGGAGTCTTTCTGTCTGCTTCCTGTCTCCCTCCTGCTTCTCACTTCATAAATTTTTTTTTTTTTAAATCTATATACAACTCTTTAAGGCTGGAGGAAAACTAGGGGAAAAAAGAACCATGAAGGCTCATTCTTTTGATGAAAGATGTGGGGGGCGTGCTGTGTTTTGCGGTGAGAAATGGTCTTTGGAAAGGCTGGTGTGGGGTGTGCATCACCCTCGTGTTTCTGTCGTCCCAGAACATGCTGATGGAGATCGAGCAGAAGGTGGTGGCCTTGTCCGAGCTCTCCGCCCACAACGAGAACCTGCTGCTGGAAGGCAAGGCGCACACGAAGGACGAGGCCGAGCAGCTGGCCGTGAAGCTGCGAACCCTCAAGGGGAGCCTGCTGGAGCTGCAGAGAGCCCTGCACGACAAGCAGCTCGGCATCCAGGTGAGGGCTCCAGCCGCCAGCAGCCAACCACGCCGCCGGGGGAGGTGGGGACTGTGGAACACAGATGGTCCTCGAGTTGCAACAGTTTCGTTCCTACGATGGACATAACCTGAATGTTGGTGTAAGTCGAAACACACCCTAGCCTAAGTCACTTCCCTAACCTAACACAGTTGTCAAATCATAATCTAGAACATAAAAACACAACTGAGCCACAGAAAAAGGAAAAGGACATGAATATACTGTCCTGTGGTAACAACAAAAAAAGACAAAAAAATGAGTGTAAAAAAATTCCTTCAATTTCTTTTAGGTTTTTTGGGAATGAGTGTTGTAAACTTGAAACATCCTATGTCGAGACTGTCGTAACCCAAGGACCTCCTGTACTGATGCATGTGGGTGTGCCTTTTCTGAGCCTGTCCCTATAAAGGGAATGGTGGGGAATGAGACATACTGATGTACATACCAGCTCTACATAAGCTTTGGCTTCGATTTTCAAACAGCGTTTGTAAAGACTGTTTAAATCCATACACCTAAGGATTGCAGTCTTCAGGAAAAGAAAAGAAATAAAGATAAATACCAAAATCTAGCAGATACACAATTTGTAAAAATATTTAAACATAGTTCATAAGTTAAGATATCCTCTAACATTTTTACATTTTTCTTTTTTTTCTACATTCTACTTTTAAGATATACTTAGACATTTATTTATGACTTTAGACTTGCATTTATTCCTGATGAACTAAACCTTTTTACCATCCTGTATGCAGTGACTTTAACATTACCTTTACAGTGATTTTTTTTTTTCTTAAGTGAGAAGCAGGGAGGCAGAGAGACAAACTTCTGTATGCACCCAACTGGGATCCACCTGGCATGCCCACTAGAGGGCGATGATCTGCTTATCTGGGGTGTTGCTCTGTTGCAGCCAGAGCCATTCTAGTGCCTGAGGCAGAAGCCATGGAGCCATCCTCAGAGCCTGAGCCAACTTTGCTCCAGTGGACCCTTGGCTGTGGGATGGGAAGAGAGAGAGAGAGGAAGGAGAGGGGGAGGGGTGGCGAAGCAGATGGGCACTTCTCCTGTGTGCCCTGACCCGGAATCAAACCCAGGACTTCCACACTCGACTGACGCTCTACCACTGAGCCAGGCTTATAGTGATTTTTGTTTTATATTACTAAAACTTTGGGGGAGGGATAATATTTGCTTAATATATCTTTTAATTTTTCTTTGATTTCATCTTTTGTGTTTTTATATTTTAGATTTGCTTTTTAAAAAGAACATTTAGCTATATTTTGTTGGTTTGACATAATTAATCTAATTAGAAAATATCTGACTTTTAAAGGGTAAGTTTAGTCCCTTTACATTTATTATGATTATTGATATTTTTGAACTTTCATCGCCTTACTTTTTGTTTTCTTGTCTGTAAAATGGGGATAATAATAGTATTGAACTTTGAAAAACCCTAAGATTTTGATGCAAGTAACATTTGCAGTAAGTGCTCAGGTCACAGTGAGTATGATAATGAATAACAACAACTAACAGTTTGTAAACCACATTCTTGGTGACGAAAGGAACTCCTTGAAGGCCAGACTGGAGACTAGTGGGGCTGGGCTGAGCGTGCTGACAGCGGCCTGGGCTCTTCACACCCGTGGGGCCGGCGCATGGCCACAGAGTGTTCCAATTGAGTCAAGTCCTAATTCCACCTGCCAGCGTAAGCCTGCCTGACAGTACTGTTGTGCAGACTGTAAAGTCAGGAAAATGTGGCAGTACTTTACTGCATTGAAATTACCCATGGTTCATTTTTAAAATAGTTATAAATTTCACCGTCTTTCATATAACGAGTTTCCAACATGTGAAATTTTAATGGTATGTGTGTCTTTTTTTTTTATATAGACACATCATTTCTCAGAGCTACTTACCTGTCAAGGGGTCCTATCTAGTAAGACCATTCCTTTTACCTAATTGGATTTCTGTTCAAATCAATGAATAACCCTTAGTTCAACCTCCTTCATAGGTTACTTCTCTATGTGAAGGGACACAGACTTACTGGTATATAATAATATCTCTCTCTATATATGTTATAATGATGTCTCTTGAATTACATGGTATCTCTTCTTTGAAAGAAGTTCAGGTCATTTCACACATTGTTACCTATCCAGAGAGCGGAGTGTTAGCCCTGTATAAATAATGATATGCTTTAGAAAGAAATGTTTTATTGAATGTTTAGCATTCCCCAATCCTCACTAATCTTCCGAGAAATGTTCTTGGCAAAAGAGGTTGCTCTTCTAGTATTCCAAAAATAAACAGCCTAGGTAGCTCCACCGTTGGAGGAGTCTGGGGCTAGAAGCCACTCTACTTCCTGTTCTCTCCCTGGGAGACACACTGTTTTCAAACCTCAGGGAAGGGACTTGCTGTTACTCCCTTGCTTCCGCCAGTGCCTCCGCATTGCACGGGGGAAGGGAGGGAGATCTGAGCCATATTCCTAATCCATTCTTTGCTTCCTGTGGCCCAGGTACTATGTTTCAGAATGACTAAATCCGTCAGAGAGAAATTCACTAACTGCAAAACCAACGTAACCGCCTAGAAAATCCGTGCTAAGCGCCTGCTTTCTGATGTTGCGTCCTGTCTCTTTCTCTAAAGCTGTGAATTCAGTTAGTCAGATATGACTCTCCTTTCCAGACTTTACAATAGAATCTGAATGTGTGCGCGCACGTGTGTGTGTGTGTGTGTGTGTGTGTGTGTGTGTAAAGTGGTTAAGCTGTTCTTAAAACCTAGCAGTGAAATCTTTTTCTTTTTTTTTTACAGAGACAGAGAATCAGAGAGAGGGATAGACAGGGACAGACAGACAGGAACGGAGAGAGATGAGAAGCATCAATCATTAGTTTTTCATTGCGACACCTTAGTTGTTCATTGATTGCTTTCTCATATGTGTCTTGACTGTGGGGCTATAACAGACCGAGTAAGCCCCTTGCTCAAGCCAGCGACCTTGAGTGCAAGCTGGTGAGCTTTGCTCAAACCAGAATAGCCTGCGCTCAAGCTGGCGACCTTGGGGTCTCGAACCTGGCTCCTCCTCATCCCAGTCCGATGCTCTATCCACTGCACCATCGCCTGGTCAGGTAGTGAAATCTTTTTCTAAGCATACATTTGGTGTGAGAAATTTGAAAGGAATGCTCTTGTCAGCCACTAGCAACCTGTGCGGAAGGGGGAGGTGGTGAACGGAGAAGTTAGCACGTGATCCTTAGCTCTGGAAACACATGTAGGAGCAAAGCAGAGAGGAAGTGTCTGGATCCGTACAAGAGAGTCCGCAGGTCATGGCCATGGCTGCTGTTTCATCAGCAAGAGCGGCTTTGATTGGGGACAACTTTCAACCTCCTGTGCTGCCCTCTTCGGGGTCATGCTCTTCAGGTCCCCACCGACCTGCTGCTGCACCATCTTTGCCAGCGGGCCCAGGACCTCAGAGCTTATTCTGGGCGGACGGCCCATCCTCCGATGGGGAGAATTTGTGTCCTGTAGAAATTGATAGACATCAGTCCTTAAAGAACGTCCATCCATTCCATATCCTATGTCTTCAGGAAAGTCACTTTTCCGAGAGGCTTTCCTGAAAGAGTGGAGAATACATTGAACTGGATGTCACTACTCACCCATTCTGCAGGTCCTGCGAAGTGCAAACAGCGTATTTTAGATGAAGGGCACAGCACTGTTCTGTCTGCACCACATTCTCTTGCTGGGAAGCTGGAGTATCTTAGAGGAAGGGAGTTCCTGTGAGTGAAGGCGGCTCAGAACCAGGGAGAGGATGGCGTGTAACGGTCCCGGCAAGGTTCGCTGCTCCCGTTAGTGCGTTTCGCTCCAAGCCCTGGTACCAACTTTGCCAAGTTTATTACCTCAACATTATCACTTACGTTTTACAATTTAGTCACAGGGCTTTAATGAAGGAAGGATAAACAGATCCCATCCGTTTTCCCCGTAATCCTGTCTGCCTGAGAAATGTCCAAACCTGTAGGAGGTTTTTATAGAAGTTTATTTGAGCCAAACGGATGACCTATGCCGGGGAGCAAGATCTCACATGCTCTGGAGAATGACATTTTTACAGTTTCTAGTATGCATTTGAAATTAAGGCGGGCATGTAAGGAAATTTATACGGAGGTGGGACAGAGCGCAATGCGGGCATTGGATTACGGGATCGTTAAGATTAGGTGCTCTCTTGAGGGTGGCATGGATTATTCCAAAGGTGTGTCAACTGAAATGCACAGAAGCAATGGACAAATCTATGGCTGGAGTGGGTGACTTCCCACCATGAATGTCCCGTTGAGGAACATTAGATCACGCTATGTGCTTACTTTCCGTAGAATCCCTTTTCTTTTCATCCACAATAGTTAGTGAAGAATTCTGAGACTAAGAGGAAGAGAGGACTCTTTGTGGACCCTCAGGCAGGATGAGCTGGAGAGGCTGGACCCTATTCTGTCATCAGATTCGGCAAAGAACCAAAAGACAGGAGCAGCAGCCCCAGAACTAGACAGCAGGACCTCTCCTCTGTGGACACAACCCATAAAGCAGGGGTCCCCAAACTTTTTACATAGGGGGCCAGTTCACTGTCCCTCAGACCATTGGAGGGCCGGACTATAAAAAAAACTATGAACAAATCCCTATGCACACTGCACATATCTTATTTTAAAGTAAAAAAACAAAACGGGAACAAATACAATATTTAAAATAAAGAACAAGTAAATTTAAATCAACAAACTGACCAGTATTTCAATGGGAACTATGCTCCTCTCACTGACCACCAATGAAAGAGGTGCCCCTTCCGGAAGTGCGGTGGGGGCCGGATAAATGGCCTCAGGGGGCCGCATGCGGCCCACGGGCTGTAGTTTGGGGACCCCTGCTGTAAAGTGTCCCTCATCTCTGGCCCTCCACCCCCACCCCGCATGCTCCAGCCACAGCCGACCCTTTGCTGCTATTGCCCAGTGAGATGCCACATTTCCTTCTTCTCAGGCCTTTGCTCCCACTGTCCCTGGACCTGGAGGGCCCACGCCTCCCTCCACCTCTGTCGTTATTCAGGGCTCAGTGCAGTTGTCTGCCCCAAACATGCCCACCCTGGGCAGCCTGGGGAACCCTCTCCCTTCCCTTTCTGTCCCGTCACCTACTTTCCATTTCCTGGTAGCTCTTACCTCCCCTCCCCTGGTTGTCTGTCTCCCCAGCAGGGCCCCTGGCTGCCTCCTTCTTGGCAAAACATCCCCAGTGCCTAGAGCAGCGGCAGACGGACAGTGGGTACTTAATAGGTACTTAGTGCATGAGCAGTATTCAAGTTTATCCTTTGATGTATACACACACCTATGTGAGTAGGAAAAGCTCTCATTCAGAAGGAATTCCATCCCATTACGGGCCTTTCAGATTCCGTCGGAATGATCAGGCAGGAAGGATGCATTCCTGCCGGTAATAAGTCATGATGACTCTTGCCTTTCTCCCTTGCCAAGGCCAGCAGTGGCAGCAGACGGCCGTGGGGTCTGGTCCTGGTGGTACAAGTAGAGGAAGTGAGGTCTAGAGTGACTGTGTCCCTGTGCAGAACATTCTGGAATAATAGTTGGTGACCACATCCGTCAGATGACAAAATGTCAATTCAATGGGGTTTTGTTAGCATTTTTTGTGTTTTCAGTGGAGCCGCTCTGGTATGACACAGACCACACTAAAGCAGCTGTCGCTCCGCTTTGGTTGGGGCTTTCCTGTGGGTAGTATGAGTCTTGATGTCTGCCTCGTTGAAAACAGGGAACAGCACCAGAGAAGGAGGAGAGTGACGGTGACCAGACTGCCACCCCAAGGCCCGGCGTCCAGGAATGGCTGGCCCAGGCGCGCTCCACGTGGGCCCAGCAGCGGCAGAGCAGTCTCCAGCAACAGAAAGTAAGCACCTCCCACCTCTCCAGCCCACAGGCCTGCCGAGCAAGCGCTGGAGAGAAATGTGGACAAGGTGACTTGCACACTAGAGACAGAATGAGCCGTTGTCATCTCTCTGGACACATCGGGCCAAATGTTACAGCGAACTGCCTTGTGACCGCTGCAGTGCCTTTCTTTAAGAAAACTTTACAAATAGTGTAACAATGAAAAATCCTCCTTATTGAGATGACCTATTCCATTTTCAGACATGCTCCAGTTTCAGGCTCTTTTATATAAGAAACACCTCAGCATGTCCTCTGAGAATTGGCAAAAGTCTGAGTTACATGGGGTTTTTTTTTAATGCAAATTATTTTCTATTTGCAAGTTGATACCACCATAAAATAAGATTGCAAATTATTGCCTGATTTAAAAAGAAATGAGCTTTGATGAATTAAAAATTATTTCTCACTGATACTTTAACTTTATGAATTGGGCATATGAAAATATTTTAATTCTTTTTCAAAGAGCAAAGGTGTTTATTATAAAATATGAAAAAGTAAAACTGAATGCATCGATGATAATCCAATTTATCTAGTAAGTGGGGAATTAAAGAGCAGTTGCACTCAAGGATCTATCTCAGCTGGAAAAAGGCAATCTTCACTCTGAGAAATGCAAGTGCACTTTGCACCACGTGAGGGCAGCATTGCCCAGCAGAATGTTCATGCCCCATTGACTTTCCCCAAGGGATTTCGGTTCTCTTTTACCAAAGCCAGGAAGGCTCTAGAGCACTTTGGTGAGGTGTTTGAGCATTTGCCTAAAACATACATTTATATGCAATGTTCAAATTTAAAAAGTTACTGCAAGAGTTCTCTGGGACTTTTGTAGACATGGAGCCGTGATTGTAGACGATGCTCATAAAGTAACAAAGATGCCTGTGTTTGTTTGTTTGTTTTCCTTGAGCAGGAGCTGGAGCAGGAACTGGCCGAGCAGAAGAGCCTCCTCCGGTCAGTAGCCAGCCGCGGGGAGGAGATTCTAACCCAGCACTCAGCTGCCGAGACCGCTGCTGGCGCTCGGTAGGGTTCGACACATTCTCTTCTGGTCGCTGTTTTCCTAACATTTGAAAATATGTAAATACCTCAGTCAAGCTTTTATTTTACACATCTGCAAAAATGCCATCCTTTTGTTTTCCCTTTACGATATTTGGTTTGCTTGCGTTTTGGACATTTTATTGTGCAGCAGGAATATAGCTAGGGATGATGATGGCTGACTTGGCTTTTTTCCAGTATGCTCAGTGTCGCTGTCCAGAGAAGATACTTATGACCTCCAACAGTCAGAGGGACGGTGAACTGGCCCCCTGTGTAAAAAGTTTGGGGACCCTTGCCTTAGTTGTTCATTGATTTTTTTCTCATATGTGCCTTGACCGTGGGCCTACAGCAGAGCGAGTGACCCTTTGCTCAAGGCAGCAACCTTGGGTCCAAGCTGGTGAGCCTTGTTCAAACCAGATGAGCCCACGCTCAAGCTGGCAACCCCGGGGGTTTCGAAACTGGGTCCTCTGCCTCCCAGTCTGATGCTCTACCCACTGTACCACCGCCTGGTCAGTCGAAAAGAAGTTTTAGTAACACTTGTGTTCGTATGTTATGCTCAAGGTTGTAATTTAGTAGTGTCCTTTGGCAACTCTGATATGGTAGATAGCTTTAACTCCATTGATTCCAATTTTCTCACTCCTGAACATTTATTAGGAGGAAACAACCTAAAAGAGGAAATACATATTATGAAGATAAGTTTTGAAATATAATTTATCATTCCAAATTGAAAAGACAGAAATTGCCCCTACTAGGAAAAGCCTTGGGAAAAAAATGTGCCCCAATGTGTTCAGAAAATATATATGTGATACTAAGGGAAAATGGGATGTAAATTGCACATATAGTATACGTGTAGGTAAGAATCAGACTAGAATGTAGATTATTAACACTAACTGGAGAGGAAGGACTTGGGGATTTTCTTTTCATTTTCAGTTTAATCAGTGCTGACCTAATGTTGCTGACATAGCACATCAGTGTTGACTATATACACATATATCTACATAAGTATATACATGGGGCAAAAGTAGGTTTACAGAGATTCATATGGAAAATAATACAATAGTTAATAAATAATACAATAATAAACTGCATTTCGTGTACTCACAACTCTAAACTCACTCTTGCCATACCCGGTAGATATGTGTGTAAGACTCTCAAGGGCAAAATGATAAAAAAAAAAAACCCAAAAACTAAAGTGCAATTATAATAGACGTTATGACAAAACATGTAGAAAATAGGAAGGCATTTTAAAAATAAATATTAATACAATTAATAAATATCAATTAAAAATAGGAATGACTTATATTATAGCATCTATAGTTAGGATTTCCATGAAAATTACCCTAAAACTCTAAAAGTTGCTTTAAAATATAAAGGGGTTTTGAAATCTTCTACTGTGTGTCATGCTTAGAAACACTGGCGAGGCCGTCGCAGGTGTGTCTGTATAGATACAACATGGAAACGCTGTCCTTCCATGCTGGCTTGGGGTCCAGACTTGCCTTCCCTGTGCATTCTGTATTCTGTCCTCAGCCCTTCTAGGGGCTATTCATCCCTCCGAGTTTTCTGAATATGTATTTCCACTGAGCTCTGTTTTTACAGAGCGCTTACCCGCACACTGCCTCGTCGTCTGTGGACAGTCACAGAAAGAAGCAGCAGGCATCTCGCCATGGTTTCTTTCTTTCTGTCTTTCCGTGGCCTTTTAGCTTTGGACAGGACCCAGATCAAAGACGAACAACTATAAATTGCTCTTCCAAATATAAAAATATCTTAAAGAGAAATTTGCTGTGCAATACTGGCTTTCTGTACAAGATTCGCTTTAAAGACTATTTATAAAGTACTTAATTTTTATACAAATATTTTAGAAAAGTCACCTTTAAATCTAGTTGATTATAGTTCAGCTCTGCCTTTCAAGCCACTGGGAAAATATACCAAGCAAACAACCAACCATAAATTAAGCAATATCCAGAAGACAAAAGATGAAAAGATTATATAAACATTGCTAGGATAAAAAAAACCCCAAAACCTTATATTTAGCCTTTATTTTATTAGCTGATTTTCTAAGATAGTCACTTATGAATTGGTTTATGTTAGTAAACACCTTTGGGAGGGACATGACTTGTTTCACAGATACAAATGTGATGTATCACGGATAAGTACTATATGATATATAGGAGGGTTGATGGGTCAAATACATGATTGCTGAGGAAACTCAAATGGAAATTACCTAATTGATATAAATATGAAAGGGAACGAAAAATATTTTCCATGGAAAATATAAGGCTATGTTCTAAGTTATGACCGATTTGCTGATAATATTTTATATGTGTCAGTGAAAATATAAGAATATAGATAAGAAATATCTCCTGATTTTAAACAAAATTGTTATGTAAACATAAATGAATTGAAAAATGATGAGCTACACTCCATCACAAAAGACAACACAATTAAGAAATTTAATTTTATAAACACTTTAAAATTTTGTCTTTTATCTAAAAAGATTTTTTTAAAAATACACAGAAAAGTTCAGAGACTAATATAAAAACAAAATTGGAAGAAGGATCAATTTTATTTTGATATTTTTTTCATTTAACATTGCTTTTATAGATTAATCTATGTTTATATATATATATATATATAGAGAGAGAGAGAGAGAGAGACACCTAGTTTTTTTCATTATAAGTGCTTAATGATATTTTATCTTGGGTACATGACAATTTATTCACCCATTTTCTTATCGATGGGCATATAATTGTTTCCTTTTTTGTTTGTTTGTTACTAGCATTGTTGAATGTAAACTTCTTATATGTTTCTAACTGCACAGGTGGGATAGATTCTCTAAGTTACAATCTAGAAATAAAATTCTTGTATTATAAGCTTATAAATACTTTTTAAGGCTTAACTTCAGCATTACCTAAAGAAACTATTGTATTCAATTATTATTCTGAGAAGAATTAGCTTTGCAGTAGTATATAATATTATCCTGCCAATGAACTTGTCATTCTTTTTTTCCACTTGAGCAAGAGTTTTTGTCAAAATAGTAGTTACTGTCTTCTGCCTTTCAAATGTCATGGTTCTAGTTAGGACTTGAAAACGTCTGATAAATTAGGACCTGTTGAAACTGAGTCTCCCAAATGCTTACATTACCATTGTCATTAGGCCCCACTTACTGAGTGGTTGTTATTTGCCAGAGAGAGTTTTGGACATTATGTGTATCTTCTCTTATTTCAATTGCCATAATTCTGCATGACGGACAACATTTTTATTTAGAGATGAGAAACTTGAGACTCAGAGAAGGAAGTAAATGACTCAGAGTCACAAATCTAATGTGCTGGAGCAGGGGTTTATTTTTTTTGTGTGTGATTTTAAAAAAATCAGAGTTGACATTCAATATTCTATGTTTTCAGATGCACAGCACCTAGAGCAGGGACTTACAAACTCAGCTCTGTCTTGCCCTAAGCCATAGTCATTCTCAGATACACACTGCTCTCTGTCCTGAAGGATGAGATGCAGGTCCCTCCCTTCCAGGTCCTGAGACCTGCTCTTTGGATTCTGGGTAAAAATTCTCAAAGAGTAAGTTACATTTTTACGGTTTTGAATTAATTTGTGGGCTATTCGTCAAAGGATATGAGTCCATATACTTTCAGAATCCAAAGGATACAATTATTTCTATCTTTAACACTGAGTTGTTGTCAATGCATTTTTAAATTTTTCACTGTGCTAATGATTCAATTATAGTATCTTGATGCTAGGGTTGTTTCATTTTTTAAAATTTTAATTTATATTTTTTAAAGTGTAAGCTAATGACTGCAATAATCTGATTGTAATTTAGAGGCCACATCTTATACACACAGTACGTTACCTAGAACTGATCACCTTTTTGCACCCATGGTGAACTTGGATTATTTATTCTTCTGATAGAGAAAAACCTGATGTGTCATCCCAGGAGTTGGGGACGGAGGGGGAGAAGCCACCTGTGGAAGACCAGATGAGAATGAAATGGGAAAGCCTGCATCAGGACTTTAGTGCCAAGCAGAAACTGCTGCAGAATGCTGTGGAACAGGAGCAGGAGCAAGTGGTACCAAACCTTTTGCTTTTATAAATTATTGTAAACAGTGTACAGCTTTGCTGAAACAATGTAACCCTGCAGTCATCTGTCTTTTCATTATCAATCCCAAAATAAGACAACATGAGACAAATTATTCTTCCTATCTTTCTTTCCTTTTCCCTTTCCTTTCCTTTCCTTCTTTCTTTCTTTCTTTTATTTTTTTCTTGCTTTCTTTCTTGCTTTTTCTTTTTACTTTTTTTATTCAGTGAGAGGAGGGGAGACAGAGACAGATTCCTGCATGCACCCCGATCAGTAGCCACCCGGCATGCCCACTAGAGGGCGTTGCTCTGTTGCAACCGGAGCCATTCTAGTGCCTGAGGTGGAGGCCATGGAGCCATCCTCAGTGCCCAGGGCCAACTCACTTCTATTGAGCCATGGCTGCAGGAGGGAAGAGAGAGAGAATTGAGAGGGCAGGGGTGGAGAAGCAGATGGGCACTTCTCCTGTGTGCCCTGACTGGAAATCGAACCCAGGACATCCATACTCGGGCTGATGCTCTACCACTGAGCCAACTGACCAGGGCCCCTACATTTTTTATAACAAGACTATTTCACATTTCCCCTAATAATTATATATGTATATGTGAAAACTTGATTTCTAGATACTGTTTTCCTCAGAAATGATTAATATCTGATTACAGTGGTACCTTGATATATGAACAGACCAATGTATGAATTTTTTAAGATACGAGCTGTGACTCAGTCCATATTTTTGTTTGAGATCCGAGCGAAATTTCTAGATACAAGTCGTGATTCGGGAAGCTGCGCTAGTTGGCGCGTTGGCGCATGGGTCCAGTATCAGCAGTCTGAAATACGAGTTGACTGACTTAAGAGCTCGGTTACAGAATGAATTAAATTTGTATCTCAGGGTACCACTGTACTCACTAGCATAAACCATTGCATTTTAAGTGTCCCCTCTTTTTTCACAACTTTGAAAATTATGGATGTAAACCAGGGGAATACACATCTAGGACAAAAGAAATTCCAAAAAATTGGAACTGAATTGTCAAGTTATCTTATTTTTCATTACTTCTTCTTATATTTAATATCATAGTTTCAGAAGATCTTAATGGGAAACTCTGGGGACCTCAGTAGTTATAAAAGGAGGGGGAGCCAGTGGTCAGCTGGAATTGTTCCTGTGACCCATGCTCAGGCTGGTTTGCAAGACAAGTAGGGACTGTGCGATATTGGACCTGGTTCCACCACGCGAGCCACATCCAATGGAATTGACCATAGCAACTGAAGGTTTCAGGTAAATAGCCATTAGCTTACTCTAAGCAGAAGTCAAAGAATTAGAGGAGGCCCTGGCTGGTTGGCTCAGTGGTAGAGTGTTGGCCTGGCGTGCAGTAGTCCCAGGTTCGATTCCCGGCCAGGGCACACAGGAGAAGCGCCCATCTGCTTCTCCACCCCTCCCCCCTCCTTCCTCTCTGTCTCTCTCTTCCTCTCCCGCAGCTGAGGCTCCATTGGAGCAAAGTTGGCCCAGGCGATGAGGATGGCTCCATGGCCTCTGCCTCAGGCGCTAGAATGGCTCTGGTTGCAACAGAGCAACGGCCCAGATGGGCAGAGCATCGCCCCCTGGTGGGCATGCCAGGTGGATCCCAGTCAGGCATATGTGGGAGTCTGTCTGACTGCCTCCCGTTTCCAGGTTCGGAAAAATACAAAAAAAAAAAAAAAAAAAAAAAAAGAGTTAGAGGAATCGAGGCTGGTGAGTGTGGCCAGACCCAGCCAACTCTCTCATTCCTCAGGCTCCTAGCTTGACATCATCATTTCTGATGTAGATCTCAGGGACTTGCCTGCTAGCTCATCTTCATGTTCTAGAACTTCCCCACTCTTTGGCTGGAAGGGATATTTATTACAATCAGGGATTGAGTCAGATAAATCCAGGAAACATCTAGTAACATTCCATGCTATCCTTCTTAATTCATTAGATGCCCAGCTCCTGTATTCCAGCTGTAGTCTGCTCACCTTCAAGCACCAGCGTGACTCACCCAGGATTGCAGACCTTGTGCGTCTACACCTTACCTGCTCTGGCTGGGAGAGCGCCTCTTTCTCTCAGCCAGTGCCATCCATGCCTGCAGGGTGGGATGCGGGTCTGCCTCCCAGTCCCTCCTTCTTTGTACCAACAGACTGACCATTTTGTACACTGGGCATACTTACTACCCCCCAGTGCAGAAACAGGCACTTATTCTGGGTAGGGAGGTTAAGGTTCCCTAGGTCAAAAGGCGTCTACCTTTTAGATCCATTTTCTTCCGTGCGTGTCCAGTATGTTTAGTGTTCCCATTACAGAACACCCTACATGGCTCCTACTCATGGGCACCTGTAACCAAACCAAGGAAATATTTCACACAGCTCTCAAAAAACTAAGCAACCGTGATAGACCCTGTAAGCAGGAAGTTGGAAAGAAGCAGAAGGAAAAGTGGAAAGCCAGCTATAGCGCACGCAGTATGTGGATGCGGGATTTAAGGTGATGGATTTTAAAGAGATGCTAGGTGCGGCGAGCATCCCAGCCACAGGGGGTGTCGGCCTGGGGTGTGAGAGGAGAAGGGGTAGTCAGCCTGACAGGGAAGGTAGAGAAAGGACAGGACCTGAGTTTGATGGGAAACATCAATGAAAAGCTGAGTGCTGGGCTGTGGCCAGGTCCTCACTGGGGAGACCTTCCGTATACGTGAAGGAGTTTAGGGGGGGACGGGAATGATTAGAGCAGAAGGGTCAGTCTGGATCCGGTATTTAGAATGGATTACTTCATCATGGCTAGAGCTAAACCAAAAAGACACATTGACAGAAAGGCTGTAAGATTGCAGGCATTCTTTCCCACCAGTTATTTTTTTAAGTCCGTCAGTAGAAGCGTGGCTCTTGCTGACTCTAGTCACTGTGTGTAATGGACACGGTGTGTGGTAGAGGTCGTCATTCTCTAGAAGAGGCTTTTCTGTAAGAACAGCTTTTCTAGCATCTGCTTTCATGTGTGCAGTTCTAAACGAGAACACCTGGACAGAGTGTGTGTGCTCTTGGGTCAGCGGCCCCTGTTTTTCTGCAGCTGTACAGCAGGCCGAGTCGGCTCCTGTCCGGCGTGCCCCTGTACAAAGGGGACGGGCAGACTCAGGACAAATCTGAGGTGGCGTCTCTGCTGGATGGACTGAACCAGGCCTTCGAGGAGGCTTCATCCCAGGTAGGGTTGTGCTCCGAGTTTGCTCCTGGATCTGGGTCCTCACAAAGTTGTTCCACCCTGGGCATGAACTGCTGAGACCCAGCCCTAGTGACTAGCCCCAAAAGGCAGACCCACTAGACCCCAAAGTCTCATTCTGATATTTTCTTTGATTTCTCAAAATGCTGTAATTAATTCCTTCTTCCTCTTCTTTTTTTCTCCAGGGTGGAGGCACTAAGAGGCAGAACATTCACTTGGAACAGAAGTTATATGACGGAGTCTCAGCTACCTCGACTTGGTTGGACAACGTGGAAGAACGCTTGTTTGCTGCCACAGCCCTCCTACCGGAAGAAACAGAAACTTGCCTCTTCAACCAAGAGGTCAGTTTGGCAGCTTGTGCCCGTGAGTGTATGACGTCACAAAGCACTTGACTTTCTCTGAGCTCAAGACTTGGTTTGTATGTGGGTTCCTTGATCTAAACGTTGACATGCCCTTCTCTTTCATCAACCCTAGACCCTGGCCAAAGATATTAAGGAAATGTCTGAAGAAATGGATAAGAACAAGAACTTGTTTTCCCAAGCATTTCCGGAGGACGGCGATAACCGCGATGTCATTGAAGACACTTTGGGGTGTCTTTTGGGGAGGTTATCCTTGTTAGACTCTGTAGTAAATCAGCGATGTCATCAGATGAAGGAAAGACTTCAGCAAATACTAAATTTCCAGGTAAGACATTATCAAGAGACATTTGCCCATTCTCCAGCCATAGTCAGTCATAAGCAGGATGTCTTATTGAGGTATTATATACCTAGACCTATTTTCTTTTCAAGTGTTCAATGAACAGCAAGAACATTACAAGAAAACTGAGAGATTAACTCAAGGGTTAGAAAACTAAGAGTTTTATGCTCCTAGAAATGCAGGTTGAGAAAACCAGCCTATCAAACTAACGGCTCAAAAGGACTTTAATTTCAACCAATGAAAATCATATTTCTTTTTTTTTTTTTTTTTTTTTTTTTTTTTTTCCATTTTTCTGAAGCTGGAAACAGGGAGAGACAGTCAGACAGACTCCCGCATGCGCCCGACCGGGATCCACCCGGCACGCCCACCAGGGGCGAGGCTCTGCCCACCAGGGGGCAATGCTCTGCCCATCCTGGGCGTTGCCATGTTGCGACCAGAGCCACTCTAGCGCCTGGGGCAGAGGCCACAGAGCCATCCCCAGCGCCCGGGCCATCTTTGCTCCAATGGAGCCTTGGCTGCGGGAGGGGAAGAGAGAGACAGAGAGGAAAGCGCGGCGGAGGGGTGGAGAAGCAAATGGGCGCTTCTCCTGTGTGCCCTGGCCGGGAATCGAACCCGGGTCCTCCGCACGCTAGGCCGACGCTCTACCGCTGAGCCAACCGGCCAGGGCTGAAAATCATATTTCTGACACATTCTGATTATAATTTCCAGTTGCTGATAGTGGAGTTTAAAACATATAACCAAAGAAACATGCAGTAAGGGCTGTAATACAGAATGAACCCTGGACTCCAGCATCCAGGCCCGCTGAAAGTAACTATGGCCTAATTAGTTCCACCTGTGTTAAAATATATTGCATCACTTCCCAATCCCAGCTCCTCAGACGGACTGTTTTTTAGCTCCAAACTCTAGAGTTCTGTTGCCAAAGAACAATCATGTGCGTTTGAAACTTTTTCTATGACTATAAATTTCAGCCAATGCAAAAGTTGCTGATAAACTTGTACTGTTGATTTTCATTCCTAATAAAAAGTACCCTTTGGGAATACTTCAATTTTAATTGAATTTTATTTTTAACAAACATAGGACTTTTATAAAATGAATACCTGTGTTTAAGGCCAAGAGTTTAATATAAAAATGTTGATTTCCAAAAAAATAAAAAGAAAGAATGAGTACTGTAAAATGTCAAATAAATGTCGCATTAGCCAAGAACCGTTCAAAGCCAATGTCCCTGGGTTCAAATTCTGAATTTGTAACTACTGCTGTATAACCTTAGCTGTTTCTCAGAGCCTTTGTATCCCCAACTATTAAATCACAGCCATATTAATTGCCTAATAAGGTTTTATGAGGATAAAAGGGTTAAAATATGTAAAATACTTTGAACACTGTGTGAAAGGTAGTAAGGACTCAGCAAGTTTTGTTATTATTGTTGTTGGTACTAATAGTAATGCTTGTTATAACAGATTAGGATCTGAAACCTATGGAAGGGTTAAATAAATTACTTCTACAAGGTTATCCAACCATCATGAACTAAAGCCAGGATTTGACTCAAAGAATATCTCAAAGATTATCACTGGGGAACAAAATTTTTATTGCATCCACAAAAACACTTGTTTTTACCTAATTCGAGTGTGCTGATCTCAAATCTGACATCAGTTTTTCTCTGTAAGCTAGTTTTTTTGCAATTCAAGATTTTAGGTTTCCATCTTATTGTAAAATTTTCAAATTTAGTTTAACATAATGAAGAAGAATGTCTTCTTGGGCATCATCTTTGTGAAATATAATAATTTATATAATGTAATAAATACACAAATACACTAAAAGATATGATTGCATCAGAATTTGTCTACAATTCCGAAATAGAACATATTAAAACACTTATTTTAATCATAAAATTTGCGCAAAACTTATTTAAATTCTATTCAGGCAAAAATTTGCGTTTGTAGCTCTTGCGTTTGTGAACTTGTTGAGGACAATCTCATTTGATGCCCCAGCAGTAGTCTGCTCATCACTAACAGCTCCAAGATTTTCGGGAAACTTATCAAGGTGACTGTTCAAGAAGTGAATCTTAATGCTCATGTTATATCCAGTGTCGCGGAAAGCTAACAGCATCCTTTGAACCAGAAGTTCATAGTTTCCTGCTTTTTTGTTGCCAAGGAAGTTCTTTGTAACTGCCACAAAAGACTGCCATGCTGCTTTCTCCTCATTCATCTTCCTGGCAAATTCTTCATCACGTATGAGGGTTCAAATTTGAGGTCCATCAAATACACCCACTTTTATCTTCTCGAAAGACAAGGCAGGAAAAGCAGAAATAATATGTTGAAAGCATTCACTTTCTCTATTCAAAGCCTGAACAAACTGCTTCATTAAGCCAAGTATGATGTGAAGTGGGGGAAAAATGATCCTGTCTCGATTAACTACAGGTTCATTCACAATATTTTGCATCCCTACTTCCAGAGCTTCACGTTTCGGCCACTCCTTCTGTGTCCAGTGTTTCTCCTGAGCTCGGCTGTCCCACAAACACAGAAAGCAAGGATACTTCATGAAACCTCTCTGTTGTCCTAGCAGGAAATTTACCATTTAAGATTCACATAAATTATCCAGTTATGCTCCTCATACTTCAGAAAGTCGAGGACAATTTTTATGTCATTCTTACTAAGTCATTCAATTCAGGTTGGCTAAACTGCTGAGGGGTTAATGACTGCTTGGCATCAGAAGAAGACCCTTCAGATTCTACAACCATTTCCTCATGCATCTTATCAAAATACACTTGATCACCATGTTCACTTTTTTCATCCTTAGAAGAAATAAAACCATTGAAAACTGGAACTGAGAGTGTCTCAGAGTGTGGGATAGGTCGTATTGCTGAAGGAATATTAGGATATGCGATCATATGCTGTTTTTTCTTCCCAATGCCCTTTGTATGGATCGGACAGAAATTACAGTCACTGCTGTGGTCCTTAGGTTCACGCCAAACCATGGGAATACCAAAAGGCATTCCTTTGCATTTTCCTTTTGTCCAGTCATGAAGCATTTCCTCACAATTATGACACACAATATGAGAAGCCCAATTCTTGTCTTGATCGCCAAGGGGAACTTGAAAATAGGCAATATATGCACGTGTCACAAATGATGAAATATTGTGCCTTTGACGTTGTTTAAGTGTGTAATAGCCACATATAACAGAAGGTGTCAGGACTATTCTTACATTTACGCCAACTCAAAGAAGCCATGATTCAATCTTAAAACAAAATAAGAGGGTGTTTTATCAGATAGTAATTTTTTACATTTAAAAACAACTACAATTATGTAAAAGTGATGTTTGTAAAACATTAATTGCCTTGTGGTTATGTTCAATCCAAGAGTTGTTGCCCTTTAACTCCAATTTAAAAACCAATGCATGCCATTAACTGTAACAAAAAGAAATTAAAATTGCATAAAAACTAGAGCATGCACCAAAACACGGATTTCAGATTTGGAATCAGCAATGCAGAAATATATAGAAACAGTTCTAAAACCTCATGCAACAGAAAAAGAAAAAAAAATTGTTCCCCAGTGTTATTTTTGTATTTTATATTATTAGGCTGACAGAAGAGGAAATGGAGAATAGTAGACCTAGTCAAGATGTATATTGAAGGTTGAACTGTTTGGAAAGCGTGTGGTGATGTTTGGATATGGGGAATGAAGGAAAGGGGGATTCCAACCTGAGCATCTGGGGGCATGGGCTGACAGAAGGCTGGTGGACAGCAGTTCCACTGACCAACGAGCCAGACTGAGTTGCTGGTGGATATGGGGTAGAATTAAGGCATCAGGGGAATGGTCATTGTGGGCAATTGGTTATGCAAGTCTTTGGCTAGAAGAATGACTTGTAGCATTTGTATGTGTTATGTTGTGTAGCACATAGAGAGAAATGAGCACTTCACTTGGAGTTAAGAAAAGCTGGGGTTGATTCCTTGGGCATTTGGCTTTGCTTGCAAAATCTCATTGCATGGACATGTATACACTGTATGGCACATCAGAAACATTGTTGTGAATCTGATGGAAACTTGTCTGATTACTTTAAAATTTATCTTGCATAAAATAGTGCACTGAGTTTTGACAAGATTGTAGCCTGTCAGCCATGAACGAGGTGGGTGAAAAGTGCAAATATGTTTGTCACTTGGGAGTATATTTCCCTTGTTCAAGTTGCCTTTAGTGTGCCAGTGTCTTCGGTACGCTGAGATTTTTATTGGTTATTAGAGTCAGTGAGAGTAAAATGTGAACCAAGCAATGAAATGCCCTGGAACTTACTTTGTGTGGGGGACCAAGAGGAAAACATATCATAAAATTCTCTTTAAATTACATTCTCTATTTTTCTTTTTTTAATTTAATTTTATTTATTAAAATTGATTTGAGAGAGAGATAGAGAAAGAGAGGGAGAGAGGTTTGTTATTCCACTTATTTATGCATTCATTTGTTGATCTTATATGTGCCCTAACCAGGGATCGAACCCGCAACCTGGCATATTGGGATGATGCTGGACAATGCTCTAACCAACTGAGCTAGCTAGCCAGTGCATGTTTTCTACTGCTCTTTTTCCCCCACAAGTTTCTACTTGTTATGGCCACCTCAAGAATGAAAACTACTATTCTGAAATGTTAGTGTTCTAATTTAATTGAAAGAGTTCAAGTCACAAACCATTTTATTTTACTTCACACCAAGCCCATGGTCTGTTGTCAGTACTCAATAGTTATTGGAGTGGTATGCCTTCATTTTCCATTTAACCTTTGAATATTAGCTTTGGCCAGACTGCTAACATTATCCAATACCCAACAGGCAGTAGGGAAGAGTGTGTAGATGTTATATAGATGTATCTGTCTACGTGGAATCAAATTGTTTATCAACTCTTCTGTATGTAAAGAATGTTTACCCATAGACTTGCCCCCAAATAAAATTTCTGGGCATTTTTTTAGTTGAGTATTTCAAGTTATTTAAATAATAAAAAATGAATTTTTTATTAAGTGAGGGAGGCAGCAAAAAATGATTTTAAAACTTGAAACTTTATGCGGGGCTGTTTTGCAAACAGCTAGCTAGAGTCCTGCCTCCTTATGCTATGCAAGTCATTCTAGTGACTATAAGAAAAAAATAATTGTCATGTCTGTTATGTGTGTAATGGATAAATAGCTTAATTACTTTTACATATCACAAATGTAGTAATAGGAAATGGTTAAAGCCTTTGGGTTTTCATTTTTAAGAAACTATCGACATTTTTATGGTTATCAGTACCTCAAAGTCTTTTATTTATTAATTTTTAAATCAATCATGTTCTCTGATTTTCTGTCTTCCTGACATGTTCCTTCCAGTAGTGTAGCTTTTAGAAAAGTGAACTGTTTCCTATAATCTTGAGTAAAATATAATAAAGATAGAAAATATGCTGTTAAAATGTAAAGACGATATACAGGAAATATGTACACATTCTTTATTTCTAACCCATGTTATGTTATTTACACATATCTCTGCTCATTTTGATGAACTGAACTAATGTCTTAAATATTAATAGGTAAGAGACTTTATTTCTTTAGAATCTGTTCAAGTGAATGGGAAACATTTTTCCCTATGCAAACAGCCAGCTAAATGTGTCATCATTCTGGTGGCCCCACATGGCTTCATCCTGCACACAGCTGGATAACACAAACATTATCATTATTTCATAAGCAAAACCCTCATTTCTAGCCCCATTTTTCCAGTCCTGTTATAACATTTTCCTATTTCATCTGCAATAAGTTTGCAGATTGGTTTGGGTTTTGGTTAGTGATAGTTACTGCTTTTTTTCTAATTCTCCTATTCAGTGCTTGTTAAAATGTTTTTTACTGCACAGTCCACCACTATTTTGCTCCTTAGTCTTGTGTTTTGTGTGATGATGTGCCCACACAACCCTGAAGATTTTATTTTTCCTTCCTTGGTATGATCATCCTTCTCCTCGGGCAATAGTCAGAATATTTATCTTGCTGGTGTGCAGATGTGTCTGACTTGCCCCCGTTAAGGGTGTGATGAGTCAGCCAGCTCGTCACATACATTTGCTGGTCAATAAGAAATAGAGCTTATTTGCTGCTATTTGGGAGAATTAAACAAATTATCATTAGAATTTTGTTCCAGTTCATTGTTCCCTTTAGAATTGAGGACCAAAATTCTGACAGTTACCTCATTTTTGTACAAATCTAACTCAATATAAAATATATTTGGCCTTTTAAGTAAAAATAATGTTTATGAACGAAAAGCTTGAATAAAGTCTTTTGGTTTTATCTCTTAATATATCTTTGGTCATTATGGGTAGTTATTTTCTAAACTTCTGGATGGCTTTATATAAGCTTGGGCAAATTCTTTGAAATTAGGGGAAAGCAGAAAGTGAGGGAAAGAGAGAGGAGAGGAGAGGGAAAAAGGGAATCATATTATTTTTAAGAATCATATTTTTTCCCCAAATTGAGGTAAAAAAAACTGTAGTTTGTTTTACTACATAGAAGTCATTAGTGGAATATTTCTGCTGGAATGCTTAAATGTGCACATTTATCTCAGACATAACAATATTAAGATAACCAATATTGCTTTTTTATTTGTATACTATATGTCTCCATTTATATTGTATTGGAAATGGTTTGTGTAATAAATGCTTCAAAAATCTATTTCAGCTCTTGGATAAATTGTTACCAATTTCTTTCACCTTCCCATAGAACAGTATTGTTTTTTAGGGGTTTTTTTTGGACATAAAATTCCTATACCTGCATATTGTTTCTAAGACCATGTGTTATATTGAATTCCCCAGGGCATGTGTTAAGTCTTCCTTTTCCTTCTCCTCCCTAGAATGATCTAAAGGTGCTGTTTACATCACTGGCTGACAACAAATACATCCTTCTGCAGAAACTGGCGAATGTATTTGAACAGCCCGTGGCGGAGCAGATAGAGGTATTTACAGTTGCCTTTTTCCAGAAGAGCAAATGCATAGAGTAGATCAGGTTTACTATGAAATGTCAGAAATAGTCTAGGAAAGATTAAGGGTTTACTATGGCATTTTGTTTGTCACATGTTGTGTTTTAAATAGCTGGCCAGGTTACATTGACTTTTTCACTTCTATTTGCACCGAACTAGGAAATATAAGCTGAGGAAAGGTGTCAGTGACCTAAGCAGGAAGTCAAACTGTCCTGGTGGTGATACAGAAGAAGCACTGTGGACATTCAGAAGAGGCATAGATTACCTGCAGCAGAAGTATCAAATATTAATAGACCATAAGGCTGTGGGTTTATTGCTGTGCTCTCTATTCTGTTCCATTGAGCTATATGTTAATCTTTCTGCCAATTGATCCTTGTGCTGTTTTTATTACTATGGCCTTATAGTATTGTGTGATATCAGATAGTTTGATAACTCCAACTGTTTTTCTTTCTCAAGATTGCTGAGGCTACTCAAGGTCTGTTGTGTTTCCATATACATTTTTGGAATATTTTTTCTAGATCTATGAGCTATGCCATTGGTATTTCAATAAGAATAGTGTTGTATCTGTAGATTGCTTTGGGTAGTATGGACATTTTAATGATGCTAATTTTTCCTATCCATGAACATAGTATATGCTTCCACTTATTTGTATCTTCCTCAGTTTTTTCTTTAGTATCTTATAATTTTTCATATAAGGTAGACCTTTTACATCCTGGGTTAACTTTATTTCTAGGTACTTTTTTCTTTTTGCAATATTAAGTGGTATTATTTTCTTAATTCTCTGACAGTTCATTATCAGATGTATAAAAATGTCCCCTGATTTCTGAACACTAATTTTGTTTCGTGCTACTTTGCCAGATTTATTTATTAGATCTAGTAGTTTTTTGGTGGAGTCTTTACGGTTTTCTATGTACTGTACCATGTCATCTGCAAATAATGACAGTTTTACTTCCTTCTTTCCAATTTGGATACCTTTTATTTCTTCTTCTTGTCTAACTGCTGTGCCTAGTGCTTCCAGGACTATGTTGAATGAAAGTGGTGAAAGCAGACATTCTTGTCTTGTTCCCTGTCTTAAGGGAAACGATTGTAGATTTTGCTCATTGAGAATGATGTTGACTGTGGATTTGTAATATATGGCTTTTATTATATTGAGTTTTTTTTTTTTGTTTTTTTTTTTTTTTATATTGAGTTTTAATCCCTATATTCACAGTTTGCTGAGAGTTTTTATCATAAATGATTGCTGGATTTTGTGTTTTTTGTTTGTTTTTTGGGGTTTTTTTTTGTTGTTGTTTTTTGCAGAGACAGAGAGAGAGTCAGAGAGAGGGATAGATAGGGACAGACGGACAGGAACAGAGAGAGATGAGAGCATCAATCATTAGTTTTTTGTTGTGACCTTAGTTGTTCATTGATTGCTCTCTCATATGTGCCTTGACCGTGGGGCTACAGTAGACCGAGTAATCCCTTGCTCTAGCCAGCGACCTTGGGTCCAAGCTGGTGAGCTTTGCTCAAACCAAATGAGCCTGCGCTCAAGCTGGTGACCTCAGGGTCTCAAACCTGGGTCCTCCGCATCCCAGTCCAATGCTCTATGCACTGCGCCACCACCAGTCAAGCTGATTGCTGGATTTTATCAAATCCTTTTTCTGCATCTATTGATATGTTCATGTGATTGTTACTCTTCATTTTTTTATGTGATGTATCATGTTTATTGATTTACAAATATTGTACCAATCTCGTATCTCTGGAATAAATCCCACTTAATCATGGTTTATTATCTACAGTTTGCTAATATTTTGTTGAGGACTTTAGCATTAATGTTCATCAGAGATATTGGTCTATAATTTTCTTTCTTTGTAGTATCTTTATTTGTTTTTAAAATTAAGATAATGCTGGCCTCATAAAAAGAGCTTGGACGTTTTCCATCCTCTTGAATATTTTGGATTAGTTTGAAGATAGGTGTCAGTTCTTGGAAAGTTGGGTAAATTTGCCTGTGAAGCCATCTGGTCTAGGACCTTAGTTTGCTAAGAGTTTTTTGTTTACTGTTTCAGTTTCATATGTTGTAATCAGTCTATTCAGATTTTCTGAATTTTCCTGATTCAGATACGGAGAATTGTATGTTTTTAGAAATGTATCCATTTTTTCCAGGTTGTCAAATTTGTTGGCATATAGTTTATAGTATTTTCTTACAGTCCTTTGTATTTCTGTGGTATCAATTTTTACTTCTATTTTTTCATTTATGATTTTATTTATTTGGGTCCTCCTTTTTTCTTGATGAGTCTAGTTAAAGGTTTGTCAATCTTGTTTATTATCAAAGAACCAGCTCTTAGTTTCATTGATATATTTATCTCTCCATCTCTCTCTCTCTCTCTCTCTCTCTCTATATATATATATATATATATATATGAGACTACTATATATATATAGTCTCTATATATAAGAGACTACAATATATATATATAGTCTCTTTGTCATTTATTCCCATTCTAATCTTTATTATTTTTTTCCTTCGACACACTCTGGGCTTTGTTTCTTGTTCTTTTTCTAGTTCTTTTAGGTGTTGGGTTAGACTGTTCATTTGAGATTTTTCTTGCTTCTTGAGGTAGGCCTGTAAGGTATGAACTTCCTTCTCAGGAATGTTTTTGTCATGTCCCATAGATTTTGGTTTGTTTGTGTGTTCATTTTCACTTGATTCCAGGTAACTTGATTTCTTCCTTGATTTTGTTATTAAGCCATTTTTTAATAACATGATTTTTAGCCTCCATGTGTTTAAATGTTTTTCAGTGGTTGTTTTTTTTTTTAATAGTAATTGATATCTAGTTTCATACCATTGTGGTCAGAGAAAATGGTGATATGTCTTGAATTTATTAAGACTTATTTTGTGTCCTAGCATGTGGTCTATCTTTGAGAATGTTCCATGTGCACTTGAGAAGATGTATAGTCTGCTGCTCTGGGATGAAATGTTCTGTAAATATCAATTAAATCCATCTGACCCAGTGTGTCATTTAAGGTCACTGTTGCCTCATTGATTTTCTGTCTGGAAGCTTTTTCCATTGATGTCAATGGGGTGTTACAATCCCCATTGCGATAACTGTATTGAAGTTGATGTGTCCTTTGATGTTCTTCAAGATTTTCTATATATTTTTTGATGCTCTTGTGTTGGGTGCATATGTGTTTGCAAGGGTTATATCCTCTTGTTAGCTCAATCCCTTTAGCATTATGCAGTGACTTTCTTCGTCTCTTGCTATGGACTTTGTTTTTTTTTTGTTGTTTTCCTTTTTTTTTCTTTTTTTCTTTATTTATTTTTTCTGAAGCTGGAATCGGGGAGAGACAGTCAGACTCCCGCATGCGCCCGACCAGGATCCTCCCGGCATGCCCACCAGGGGGCGACGCTCTGCCCACCAGCGGGCGATGCTCTGCCCCTCCGGGGCATTGCTCCGCTGCGACCAGAGCCACTCCAGCGCCTGGGGCAGAGGCCAAGGAGCCATCCCCAGCACCCAGGCCATCTTTGCTCCAATGGAGCCTCGCTGCGGGAGGGGAAGAGAGAGACAGAGAGAAAGGAGAGGGGAAGGGGTGGAGAAGCAGATGGGCGCTTCTCCTGTGTGCCCTGGCCGGGAATCGAACCCGGGACTTCTGCACACCAGGCCGATGCTCCACCACTGAGCCAACCGGCCAGGGCCTTCTTTTGTTTTTTTGATGAGAGGAACAGAGGAGAAAATAGACTCCCGCATGTGCCCCAACTGGGATCTACCCCACAAGCCCACTAGGAGGCGATGCTCTGCCAATCTGGGGCCCTTGTTTCCTTGCAACCAGAACCATTTTTTAGCGCCTGAGGCAGAGGCCATAGAACCATCTTCAGCGCCCAGGGCCAACTCACTCTAATCAAGCCATGGCAGCAGGAGGGGAGCAGAAGAGAGACAGAGAAAAGTGAGAGAGGCAAGGGTGGAGAAGAAGATGGGCACTTCTCCTGTGTGCCCTGACCGGGAATCAAACCTGGTACTTCCACATGCCGGGCTGATGCTCTACCACTGAGCTAACCAGCCAGGGCCTAGACTTTGTTTTGAAGTCTGTTTTGTCAGATGTAAGTATTGCTACCCTAGCATTTTTTTTCTATTTGCATGGGTTATTTTTTTTCCATCTCTTTACTTTCAGTTTGTGTGTATCTTTTGTTCTGAAGTGGGTCTCTTATAGACAATATATATATGTGTGTATGTATATGATTATGTGTGTATGTGTATATATGTATATGTTATGTTCTCTTTTCCATCTGCAACCCTGTGTCTTTTGATTAGAGCATTTAATCAGTTTATGTTTAAAGTTATTGATAGGCAACCTATTTGTTGCCGTTTTATTCTTTATACCTATGTATTTCTCTATTTTTTTTTCTTTTTCTTCTTCTTAAATCTGGGAAGCACTTTATTTCACCTTCAATTTTTAAATGATAGCCTTGCTGCATAGAGTAATCTTGGTTGTTGGTCCTTACTTTTTTTCACTTTGAATATTTCATGCCATTCTCTTCTGGCCTGGATTATTTTTGTTGATTGGGACTCTCTATGCTTCTTGAATTTGTGTGACTTTTTCCTTTACTGGATTATGAAAGTTTTCAGGCATTATTTATTCAAATATGTTCTTTATATCTTGCTCATTCTCTTCTCCTTCTGGTACCCCCATGAAGCCAATGTTGTTATGCTTGATGTTGTCCCAGAGATCCCTTCAACTTAGCTCATTTTTTAAAAATTCTCTTTTCTTTTTGATGGTTTGCTTTGGTGCTGACTGCTGTCTTGTCCTCTGAAACACTGATTTGATCCTCTGCTTTATCTAACCTGGTATTGATTTCTTCTAGTGCATACCTTATTTCAGATGTTGTATTCTTTATTTCTGACTGATTCCTTTTTTACAGTTTTTATGTTCTTTTTAATACTTACTGTCTCTTAGTTTAAGTTTCACTGAGGTTATCCATTCTTCCCCTAAGGTCCTGGAATATCCTTATAACCACTGTTTTAAACTCTGCATCTGGTATTTGGTTGCTTCCATTTTAATTCTTTTTCTAAGGATTTTTCTTATTCTTTTATTTGGGTCATATTTCTTTGTCTTCCTAGTTTGTCTGTGTGTATTAGATCTGCTATGACCCCCAAACTTGTCATGATGATTTCATGATGTAGGTATCTTGATGGGCTCAGTGGCACAGTCTTCCAGATCACCTGAACTCAGTGCCCTACGAATGTTTCTTGTGGGTATGTACACCCATCTGTTGTAGTTGAGTTTTGAATGCTGTTGGACCTTTTGTGAATCAATTTAACCCTTCAAGGCTGCTGACTATAAGGATATAGATCCCTGTGTATGAGTCATTGTGCAGGGGCTGCCCCCTGATCTTTCAACAGGGTCTGGTGCCTACCAGAATCCCCCATTGTGTACGCCGCTTATGTGGCTAGTTGGATTGAGTTCTGGTGTGGTCTGAAGCCCACCACTGGTTGTATTAGTTCTGGGTCCTCTTGAGCAGGATTACAGTGCAGATCGATGTTAGATGCTGCCTGTAACCAGTCTTGAACTACCTGTGTGTAGTGACTACATTATTTACTGTGGCTTCATCTACTGGGCCTAGGTGTGCAGGAGACAGGCCAATCTGTGTAGAAGGGTTGGCTTCCTCCTGCTTAGATCTGGGGGCAGATCTATAAGAGTTCTGAGGCTCACCGAGGTCCACCTCCACCTGTCAGCTACTGCACCTTCCCTGAGGTTGCCTTGTCTTCTTCCAGAGCCTTCTCAAGAATGACTGTAGAGTGGGCCCAGGCTGGCCATAACCCACAGAGCTTTACATGGGTCACAAGCTCAGTAAAGTAGGATGACTGGGCTTGAGAAGATGGAATTTGTGGGTCTACTATTTGGAGGCCACATGATCAGGCACTCAGTAAAGGAAACATCGCCCCTACTCTAGAGCCAAACCATGCAGTCTCTGCCAGGGTCTCCAACTCTAGCACCTCCAGAAGGGAGGCACTACAGGTTCAGGTTTGGTGCAGCCAGCTGTCCCCTCTGCAGGAGCAAACTCATCAGAGCAGAGCCTCTGGGGCTATGGTAACAGATCAAAAGAGTTTCCTGTTGGGGGTGATACCACCAAGCCTCCAGTAGAAGTTCAAGCACTTCGTCCAGGTCCCAGACAATAGTGTCCAAAGGAGATACTCCAAATATCCCAGCTCCAAGCAACATACTTTCCACCCCCTGGTGGAACTGAGCTCAGCCTGGCGGGGCCACTGGGACTTAGGAGGGCAGATCCAGATAGTCTGTAGGAGAGGCGTGGGTACTTCTTCCCCTTCCCAGGACAGTGCAGGCTGTGCTTGCAAGGGAGATAAGAGCGCCCCCTTGGGATGTAGCTGCACAACCCAGCACCTTCCAGTCTGATTCCTGGACAAAAGCCTGCCCAGGAGACGGTACTCCCAAAGTCCCAGCTCTGTGCAGCACTTTGATACCCCTGCATGCCTGAGCTCAGCAGGGCAGGGCCGCAGAGTGGCAAGGCAGGCCAAGCGATTCAGCGGGCCGTGGAGGCACCAGCTCTGCGCCACAGGGAGAGAAGAACGGTCCCCTCTCAGACAGTTCAGTCACTGCCTGACTCTCCGCAAGGAGCTTCTCCAGAAGAAGAGCTCCCCCAAGGTCCCTGCTCGTTGTCACCCCCGGCCCCCCTGCAGGACCCCAGCACAACAGAGTGGTGTTGCCCGTGGTTGGAGGACGGGGAAGCGCACTCCCCAGGCTGGGGCTGTAGCAGTAGGAGTGCTCCACCCTGGGAAGGGACTGTCTGGGTCTCCAGCAGACTCTCTTCTCTCCTAGGCGGACTGAATTCCCGCTGATTTTCACCACCCCATGCTGTGCGGGCTCATCTTCTAATTTCTCTGGCTCCAGATTGGGGGTCCCCGTGTGGGGTTGAGACCCCACGCTCCTATCAGGGGGGACTTTTGTGGCTGAGATATCACTCCAGCTTCTCAGGCACCACACATGGGTGCAGGGGGCCAACCCTTTCCGCACCTCCGCCCTTCTCGCCAGCCTCTGTGTGGCTTCTGCAAATCCCGCGGTGATAGTATTTCAGCTCAGCTGGCCGTCGGTTGGTTATTGAGGTTGATTGCTCTGTAATTTAGCGGTGGATCCAGTTTGGCGCCAGGATCAGATGAATGTAGCTCCCACCTACTCTGCAACCGTCTTCCATTTTCTGGAAAACTTGCTCAGTTTCGATGCCAAACTTTTCTACTGAGTCTGCATTTCTTCTCTCGTATTTAATTTTCCAAGAACTCATTTTGGTTTTCTAAGTGATCTTTTTTTTTTACAGTATCCTGTCTTTTTTTTTTTTTTTAATAGATGCATTATCTTTTGCAATCTCTCTGGGGTATATTATTTTTTGATATTAAAGTTTTATCTTTCCTGCAAAAGTGGTATCCCTCCAGTTTACTTTTCTTTTGCTTCTTTGGGTTTCTACCTTTCCTTTGGGAGGCTTTTCTCAGGAAACCCTTTGCTGTGTGTTCAGTTTGGGACGGGGAACTAAACAGCTAAGTGGCCACGTGAGGGATGGATAAGGCTTGACAATGTTGAGATTTCCCGGAGGCAGTCAGTGTGGGCTGTCTGTTAGAAAATCTTGGTGTCAGATTTTTTGGTCATTCTGTTGATCTTTTCATACTTTTCCCCCTTTTCAATCTGGGAGTAAACGTCTAGCTGCAGTATAAGATGTCAGGGCCCCCAGTCAGCAGTTACTGGGCGGTCACTTTATCCCTGCTGTCACTCGAGTACCACTCAAGCCCATGGCTCCGTCTGGTGCCCTTCAGTCCAGGGACTGTTCTACCTGCCCCAGAAAGCAAGTGTTCTGTCTTTCACCAGGGAAAGAAAGGGGCAGTGTGGAGTGAGGACAGGAACCTGGGAATTTAACGCCTCTTTAAGCAGCTTCTCGCCAACCCTTCATATTTAGCGCCATCTCACTTCCTCAGAGCGCCAGAAATCCTGTGGCTAGCCACGTGGTGGTGAAGATCCCCTGCTGGACTGGGGCTCAGCTCTCTGAGATTTCCTAAGTCAGTTATCATGCAGCCTTCTGATTTCCAGCTTTCAACATGTTGTTCATAATGCCTTCTTTCCTTTTGCCTTGTTCTTGTAGATTTATGGGGGGGGGGGGGGAACACACCAAAACAACAAGCAGACAAAACGTTTGCTGTCATGGTAGTGGAGATCCAGAAGAGAAAATAGGACACATGTTTTATTTTTTTTATCTGCCATCCAGAGTTCACGTTCTTTTCATTGGTCAAGGGCAAGTGCGGTTGCGTTTCTTCCCAGAGCCCCCTCATTCTGCACCAGGGTGCACTGGCCTCTCCCGTGTCTGAAGTGCTCTCACGGGACGACTTGTGTCAGTTTAGCGCATGGTGGTTCTGTTGTCCCCCTGTTGCTCTGGCTTCCTACACAGACTATTGCCTGCTGGAAGGCCAGGATGAGATCTTGTCCTGCTAATGCAGACCTCACCCCAGGAAGACAAGGCTTCGCTCTAGCAGCCCCTGTGATACTGGCTGATGGCTTGAGTCTCTGCTTCACGTGAGCTTCCCCTGACCATGCTGCCGCGTATGTTCTTGCCTCGCCGCATCTCTCTCCAAAGATGCTCAGAGCGGCATGTCAGGAAACCAGAACGCGATCCCCAGCACCGTCCCAGGCACAGACCTTTTCCTGATGTCCTACATCATGCTCCTGTCTTACGTGTTGCTGCTATTCATGAATTTATTGTTCCCCCAACCCTCCATCTGTCCTCAGTCCTTCCTTACCTTTAAGACGGCTGATCTGTAGTATAATAAAGGGCTTTCTTCTCCCTTCCATATCCTAGGTGACCATGGTGTTTATGTTTTATTGCAATGACTTTTGTTGGATATATTGTTTTATGTGGACAGAAGAGGAATAAGGGAAGGTACAAGATAGTCATACTTTTCGTGGGAAATTATTCGCGAAAGTTTTGATGAAATATTGCACATTTGACCTAGGCAATACAGCAGGCTGAGGATGGGCTAAAGGAATTGGACGCCGGAATCGCTGAATTGAAAAAGCGTGGTGACAAGTTGCAGATTGAGCAGCCTGGCCTGCAAGAACTCTCCAAACTCCAGGTACAACTTCTTACCAATAGCATTCAATGCTACGTCTTAACTAGAAGTCGAGAGGAAACTAGTTTCTCTGTTTTCTTGCTTTTTCTTAATAAAATTAATATCATTTAAGTTCTACTCTTTCTTCCAAATGACTCTTAGAAAATTTTCCAAAATTTTCACCATGTTTAATGCAATAAAATAAATTGTATTCTCATGCTTCTAAGATGCGAAGATGCCCCCCCCACCCCCGCCCGACATTTATTATTATTCCAATGGCTAAGCATTGTGGTGTAGTCTCGTTGTGGTATATTCATCAGTACAACCTAAAAAAGTTAAAAAAGGGATATCTACTCTGTTTTGTAATATGCCCCCAAATACTGTTTTAAAGGAAAAAAAAATACTCAAGCTAATACTTTTTGTAAAAAGTGGTTTTTATCAGTTATTCAAAACTATAGTTTATCTTTCATACATGTCTGAATAGAAGAGGAACATTGTTTCAATTCCAGAACCAAAAAGGATTAAACTAGGAGGTAGTTTAATTTAAACAGACCGAGCAGAGGCTAACCCTAGGTTACTTTGCTTTTCTAGATCTGGCACTTAGGAAAGAACCTGACATCAAGGTGTTAGGGAGATATTGGGATATTAGGCCAGAAAAATGTAGCCATTGACAAACAACTTATTTAAGTTATATTAAGAAAAAATTGTGTATATAGTGACACACACACATTTTCTCTGTGCACTGTATTACAGACTGTTGAGGAATTACTAGAATGAAGCCAAGCACAGGGTCACAAGTGCTTCCTTTTGAGAAAATACAATAGCTCTTATCTTAACAGAGCATTTTTATTTTAAGCCTCTCATTCCACTATCTAACATTTCACAATGTCAAGAGCCCACTGCCCCCACTTGGTCCTTTTTAGACAATTTTCCAGCGGTGCTTAAATGTCAGATGTAAAAGTCAAACGTCACCGTTGTAAATAGGCATTAAAGTTGAACTTTTCCAGATTGAACATTTTGGCCTGCTAGACCTTACCCATGATATATTAAGCAGGTCCATATGGCTCAAATAAATTTTGTGTTTGGTGTATCAGCATCTCCGAAAACATCTTTCCAGTTAAATATTTATTTACTTCGCCACATTTGGCAAAAACACCGCCTTTTCAAGTCTTAAAGTCTTTCAGCTCATATTAAACGCCTTTGTTTCCCAAGCTCTTCATTTGGAGAATAGTCCCAAATCTGATTATTATGTAGCAGATAAAATGGTAAAAATATTATAGTCAATTACCCTAAAATTATATAAATGTTGAGAACATTATAAAATCCAGAATTGCAAGTTTTCAACATCTTAACCCCACATCTTACCAGGAGATAGCGGTCTAACCCGCCTCCTCTGCCATTTTCAGGCAACGTTTTTGCATAGCCATTGCAATGTTAAAAAAAAAATTAGCTTATCCCATATATATATATATATATATATATATATATATTTTTTTTTTTTTTTGTATTTTTCTGAAGCTGGAAATGGGGAGAGACAGTCAGACAGACTCCCGCATGCGCCCGACCGGGATCCACCCGGCACGCCCACCAGGGGCAACGCTCTGCCCACCAGGGGGCGATGCTCTGCCCCTCCGGGGCGTCGCTCTGCCACGACCAGAGCCACTCTAGCGCCTGGGGCAGAGGCCAAGGAGCCATCCCCAGGGCCCGGGCCATCTTTGCTTCAATGGAGCCTTGGCTGCGGGAGGGGAAGAGAGAGACAGAGAGGAAGGAAATGGGCGGGGGTGGAGAAGCAAATGGGTGCTTCTCTTATGTGCCCTGGCCGGGAATCGAACCCAGGTCCCCCACACGCCAGGCTGATGCTCTACCGCTGAGCCAACCGGCCAGGGCCAAGCTTATCCTTTTTTGAAGAAGTCTTTGAAGGGAGGATGCTAAGGAAAGCAGGTGTCCAGATGTCCAGATGCAGTGCATTACCATCGACAGACGCCCGAAGAGCGTCCTCGGGGCGCGGCTTTGCCCAGGTGCTGTATTTTCCGAGGAGCCAAGACGTGACCTGAGAGTGAACGCTGCTGTCTCTGTTTCTCAGGACATGTACGACGAGCTGATGATGACCATCGGCTCTCGGCGGAGTGGGCTGAACCAGAACCTTGCGCTCCAGAGTCAGTATGAGAGGGCTCTGCAGGATCTGGCTGACCTGCTGGAAACTGGACAAGAGAAGGTGGCCGGCGACCAGAAAATGATTGTGTCTTCCAAACAGGAAGTCCAGCAGCTCCTTGATAAACATAAGGTACAGAGAGAAAGAGCAGACTCGTGAAAGAATAGTCTCCCTTACTGATATATCTTTAGCAAAACCCAGTACTTTCAATCTTTTAGGGGTTCCTACTTATATCAGTTCATCTTTAAAAGGGTCAACAAATGTATACTCAAACCCACCGGCGTTCAGGAGCGCGGAACAGTTACAGAGGATATGGTCTATAATTTTATAAGTCACAAAAGGAGTTACCAACCTTCTCAGTAATTTTAATTATCACCTCCTTAGTAGTATTAGCCATACTTTCTCTCAGAAACTGCAATCAATGGGAAACTGGGGGACTCCCTTCCATTGTGTCCGGCTTCCTGCTTGACTGCTTCTGTTTTGGGGTGCCCTTTATGCCCATTTGCTCATCTAGTCCTCGGCGCTCTCTCTGCCTTCCTTGTCCCTGGTCAGGGACTGCCCACTCTGCTCTGGGACTGGGTTTCTGTCTCTAATGTGCATCACCTGGTTCTTCTGGCCATAAAGCATGTGTTCCTCTGAGTGCTATCGGCCTCATGAGTTTCCTCCTAGAAACAGCAGCTCCTTTTGCTACATAATCAAATTTGATAAGCCTAGGATTGCTCCATCCTTACATGTTATATATCAAGTTCAAGTTAAACACTACTCCTTACTCCAGGCATGCCCATTCAATGTGCACACAAACCTAATTCTTGCATCATTAGCAATTGTTACAGAAAGAGCAGTTTTGCCAGTGTGGAACCCCAGACTCTCAGACTCTGGTAATTCTTTATACGGAGACTTTAAAATCCAATTGGGTTATAGATGGTTAATATTCTACCATCATGTAGCTTTTTGGTGGCTTCTAAAGTGGATTTTTTTTTTGAATTTTACTTCTTGTTATTTTTCCCAGAGGGTTTTTTGTCCAAATCTTCGTGATTTATTCAAACCTTATCATTTGGCTTTAAAAACATGGCTTTAAAGTTCACAGCTGGTTTTTCTCAGCTCTTTGACGTTAGTAATAAAATATCTCCTGAGTTATTCCAGAGGAGAAACTGGGATCAATGAATTTAAATGACAGAGAAGTAAAGCTCAATAGCTGAAGAACTCTGAAAGGAGCAAGCTGCCATTGCACGGACAGCCCCCTGGCCCTGAGAAGCCCATCCAAGGCTGTCCGGGGGGAGGTGGGGTTGTAAAAGGAAGGTCAGTATTCTGGGACTGTTGAGCTCAGTGACCTCCAAGTTCTCTTCCAACTTGAAGATTCCACGATAGAATAATTTGGGGTTATTTAAGAAGAATGATTTTGGCTTCTCCAGATCAGAGCATTTTCTAAGGGAGAGCTAGCTCTGCAGTGACCTTGGGCAAGGTACATAGACTGGCTGGTTCAGTGTCCTCATCCGTTAAGTGAGAAAGAAGTCTTACCTCCCTCACGGAGTTGTTGTAAGGATTCCATGTGTTTGTTAGGTGCGGGTAGAGCGCCCGGCACGTAGTACACACTAAATATTATCACAATTCCCAGCGCTTCTGTTCTGCCCTGGTGCTACAAACAGGACATGGCATGAACCCTTCCTCCCTTACTCTGGGGCTTTTTACGTATAAAAAGTAACAATGCAAAAACACAATTGTAGGATTGTGCAAGGCTCACAGTTCTGTGGTGTGTACCTCTGATCCGAGGGAAATTTAAGAATATATAACACCTCTCGGCATGCGTCAAGGTGGGCTTAGCAGAGAGTAGGAAGCACCGCCTGGGCCCCGAGGGTTCAGCTAAAGTAGAGTTTGAGCTCCACCATTGAGGAAGGAGAGTGGTGAATGTGTCAGGTGAGGTCAGAGCAGAGTATAGACAGAGGCCAATGGGCAACGGGAGCTGATGTGTCCCAGGGACAAGAGAGGCCAGTTTGCGTGGTGGAGTGAGTGACAAGCACGTCAGGACAGAAAGGAAGCCCAGACCACAGAGATGAAGGGCTCCCAGGGCAGCGGATTTTATTGGCACTGGTCACATATGAAGGGCTCTGTTGAAGGTGCCGAGTTCCGCAGCACAGCACGGGGCTGGTGCACTTGTGGAGGAACAAGAGAGGCCAGTTCGGAGCCTGGAGCCCCCATCTCACCTGGGTCAGGGGGGACGGTGTCACTTGTATATGAACTGAGCAGTGTCAGCTTTGGCGTGGGAAGCAATTTTTATCATAGTGGTTGTGTAAGACTGAGTTGCTGACCTCTTTCTACCTGAAAAATTGCAGGAATACTTTCAGGGCCTGGAATCTCATATGATTTTGACTGAAACCCTCTTCAGAAAGATAATCGGCTTCGCAGCTGCACAGGAAACTCAGTCCCACACGGAGGTGATAGCGCAGGCTGCGGCTGTGCTGAAGGGGGCTCACAAAAGGGGTGTCGAGCTGGAGTACATCCTAGAGGTGAGACCCCCACCCCGCGCAGCACCTTCCCTGCAGCAGGCCCCCTGCTGCGGACGGACAGGCCGTTAGGGCAGGACATGTTCATTCCTGCGGTCTGCCTCCTATGACCTTGGAACCCTTCCAGACTCAGCGTCCTGTCCGTGTGTCCTGGTCCCCACTGGGCTTATTTGCATTCTGATAAAGCCTCTGCCACCCCATGTGCCAGCTAGACAAGGATTGGCCAAAGACTGACGTCAGACCGGACAGGGTGACGTATGAGGCTTTGATAGTCAGGCTGTAAAACTGCTGGCCTTCGCTATAAATTATTTAAAACAAACTTGAAATGACTGAAAATAAGCTTTTCTATTTTAAAACAAAATAAAAACATCTGAATTTAGGAATAAGTCACTTGAGAGTCCTCCTTAGTCAAAGGCTTATGCTATATATTCATATTTCCTAAATGTCTGTTTTTTTTAATTTGCAAACGTAGTTCGTGTATTCAGTTCATTACTACTTGAAGTAAACACGCCGTCCCTTCTAGTTAAATCACGTCTTCATCGTTACCATGGCACGGAATGAAACCATGCGTGTCAGGTACATACTGTGTCCAGGTGTGGGGACGCATTGTTCTATTTAATCTTTAAAATGGACTATGTAGGTATTATTATCCCCGTTTTTAAATGTTGAAAATGAAGTTCAGAGAAGTAGAGAATCCTGTCCATGCTTGTTGAGTAATTTGCTCATGCTGCTAGTTAGTCATAGATGCCGCAGACTGTTTACGATGCTTTTCATGGTCACCATCTGATTCCTGGCTTCCAAGCCATCCTTTGTCTCCCAAAGCAAACCTCCAACACAAACATCCCCGACACAACTTGAAAGAGAATCTATCGAGTGCCTATTTTGCATGCGGAGAGGACTTCTGTTCCTTAATGGGGGCTCGCTAGCTCACAGACTGATGTTGCATTTCCAGACGTGGTCCCGTCTGGAGGAGGACCAGCAGGAGCTCAGCAGACAGCTGGAGGTGGTGGAGAGTAACATCCCCAGCGTGGGTTTGGTGGAGGAGAGCGAGGACCGGCTCATCGACCGGATTGCGCTCTACCAGGTCAGCGTCCCCCGGGCGTCTCACTGTGGAAACTCGCCACGTTCCCTTCTGAAACTTTCCATGGTTTGAACGGAATCTAAACAAACTTGCACTCAGACATTTTATTAAGTACTGTTACTTTGATTTCAGGCTACTGACATTGTTGAAAGCACATAAATTTTAAGTGTTTGTTTTATAATAGAATATAAGAAGGGTTTTCCTTTCTTTTTTAATGAGAGTGCCTTTTGAAAATCCAGCCTTCACCAAGCATTTTCTGCAGTTTATACCGATGTCACATTATCTTGAAATAATTATAATACGGAATTTTATAATAGAGCACTAAAAGTGTTTTTATGATGAAAGAATGCTCTTCTGAAAACTCAGTTTCCACCATGAATTTTCTGTACTTTATGCTGGTATCACAGTATTCTTAAAATGATAGACAGTTTAAAACACATGTAAAGTTACGAAAAAGGACATCTATACTCAGGTATAGTAGATGAAACATCTCAATGTTTCTAGCATTGCCTGGGTGCAAATAACTGAAGTTTGACTAAGGATAATGGGAACACTGTGGGTGCCAGAGAAATCATCATTCTTAGGAAGACAAGTTGCATTATCCAGACTTCTGACCCAGTATTTTCAATCATTTTAGCATTTGAAATCCAGCCTTAATGAGTACCAGCCCAAGTTGTATCAGGTGTTAGATGATGGGAAAAGACTGCTGATGTCCATCAGCTGCTCGGACCTAGAAAGCCGGCTAAATCAGCTTGGCGAACACTGGCTGACTAACACCGACAAAGTGTCTAAGGAGCTTCACAGACTGGAAACGATATTGAAACACTGGACCAGGTAATACAATGACTACTTTGCATATTTTTTAGATGAGTGTTGAAGAGGCTGGTGGGTACAGGACTTGAAAAAGATGTGGTCCCTTCAGAAACTTATCACCTAGTTTGGAAAATAAAGGCAAACACAAAACCCTCAATTAGATTCTTGTATGAGTGTGTAAGCATGTAATTAAAAGTGGGCGGGGCCCTGGCCGGTTGGCTCAGTGGTAGAGCGTTGGCCTGGCGTGCAGAAGTCCCGGGTTTGATTCCCGGCCAGGGCACACAGGAGAAGTGCCCATCTGCTCCACCCCTCCCCCTCTCCTTCCTCTCTGTCTCTCTTTTCCCCTCCCACAGCCAAGGCTCCATTGGAGCAGGGTTTGCCCGGGCGCTGAGGATGGCTCTGTGGCCTCTGCCTCAGGTGCTAGAATGGCTCTGATTGCGGTAGAGCGACGCCCTGGATGGGCAGAGCATCGCCCCCTGGTGGGCATGCCGGGTGGATCCCGGTCAGGCGCATGTGGGAGTCTGTCTGACTGCCTCCCCATTTCCAGCTTCAGAAAAATACAAAAAAAAAAAAAAAAAAAAAAGTGGACAGGGAGGCAGGCAGGCACCTTACCTTTGAGCTGTCCTCTTCCCTTGTCTACTCACTGCCCATGGGTGGTCACAGTAAAACCTTAGAGAAAAAGAAGAGAAAGTAGTCTTGAGAACATGCAGTTTCTCAAGGACAGTGGGACTATGCAAGAGAAGGGGAGGTTGGTTTCATATGATGAAATGCACTATTTCTATGCCATCTTTATTTCTAAGCACTTTTAATAACAATCATCTAATACTGTCCGAATAGCTTCAACATAAAGGAATAGGGGAAATATCTTTTTTATTTTTAGCTTAGAGAAGGGAAAGCTGAAACTTGGAATAACTGACTTGCATCAGGCATAAATATTAAGGAAATATTAAGGGCACTATTCTCACAAATCGATCGTGCCTCTTAAAATTAGCATTGGCACACAGACAACAGCACGGTGGTTATCCAAGGGAAGGGGGGATGGAAAGAGGTAGAAGAGGGGAAAAGGGGATAAATGGTGACAGTGGGCAGACTTTGGGTGGTGAAATCACAATATGATATATTATAGAATTGTATACCTGAAATCTATATAATTTTATTAACTAACGAATAACATGAGTTAGCAGAAAACACAGACCAGAGCCTGACCAGTGGTGGTGCGCTAGATAGCGCATTGACCTGGGAAGCTGAGGTCCCAGGTTCAAAACCCCAAGGTCCTAGCTTGAGCACAGGCTCATCTGGCTTGAGTGCAGACTAACCAGCTTGAGCACAAGGTCGCTGGCTTGAGCCTGGGATCTTCAACATGATCCCATGGTCGCTGGCCTGAAGCCCAAGATCACTGGCTTGAGCAAGGCTGTCATGGCTCGGCTGAACATCCCCCTCTACCCCCGCCCATCACAGCACATATGAGAAGCAATCAATGAACCAATGAACATCTAAAGTGACACAACTACAAGTTGATGCTTCTCATCTCTCTTCCTGTCTCTCTCTCTCAAAAAAAAAAAAAAAAAAAAAAGCACAGACTGAATGTTTACTTAATAAGCTCATTAATATACTTACAGATATCAAAGTGAATCTGCAGCTCTAATTCACTGGTTACAGTCTGCAAAAGACAGGCTAGAATTTTGGACTCAGCAATCTGTGACAGTTCCTCAAGAACTGGAAATGGTCCGCGATCACCTGAATGCTTTCCTGGTGAGAATTTAAAACAATTCGATTCATAGTTATTGTTTATAAGACCTACAGTAGTGGTAAGGAAAGCAGCTGTCCATGGGTGTGCTTAACACAAAACAAGTTCTAAAGAAGCTGTCAATGTTTACTATGTGTATTGAATAATTATGCAAAATACTAGGGCTCAGCCTTGCCTCTGACCAGGTTATGGGTAACGGCTGGCTCCATTGCTGGCTTCCATTCCGGGCAAGGGTATGCTGCCTTCGATTTTTTTTCTCTAGAATGCTTATTATAATACCCCTTCAAGGTGTAAAGAAAACATGTTTCTGAAATAAATTGGTCTTTTCCTTAAACGAAGGGTCTGGCTATTGCATCCTGATTTGAACTTTGCTGCCTCTTCCAGGAGTTTTCCAAAGAAGTGGATGCCAAGTCTTCGCTGAAGTCGTCGGTTCTGAGCACGGGAAACCAGCTCCTCCGGTTGAAGAAGGTGGACACCGCCGCCCTGCGGTCCGAGCTGTCACACATCGATGGCCAGTGGGCGGACCTGCTGACGAACATCCCGGCCGTGCAGGAGAAGCTCCACCAGGTATGGAAAGAATCCTTGCTGGCCCTGGCCGGTTGGCTCAGCGGTAGAGCATCGGCCTGGCGTGCGGGGGACCCGGGTTCGATTCCCGGCCAGGGTACATAGGAGAGGCGCCCATCTGCTTCTCCACCCCACCCCTCCTTCCTCTCTGTCTCTCTCTTCCCCTCCCGCAGCCGAGGTTCCATTGGAGCAAAGATGGCCCGGGCGCTGGGGATGGCTCCTTGGCCTCTGCCCCAGGCGCTGGAGTGGCTCTGGTAGTGGCAGAGCGACGCCCCGGAGGGGCAGAGCGTCGCCCCCTGGTGGGCGTGCCGGGTGGATCCCGGTCAGGCGCATGCAGGAGTCTGACTGTCTCTCCCCATTTCCAGCTTCAGAAAAATACAAAAAAAAAAAAAAAAAAAAAAAAAAAAAAGAATCCTTGCTTTAACGGGTAATGACTGATCTAAGCAGTAGTGATGGAAAACTACACTACTCTGCTTTTGTTCGCAAACTGCAGTCAGCTTCGCCTTAGGCATCTTGTCTGTTCTCTCTGTCAGTTGCATTGCATATTAAAAGTAAACTATTCCACAAATGTCATATCTACAAATGTCATATCTTATTTCAGAAATGCCAAGGACTTCTTATCGTGTGTGCACACACATGCTTGTGTGTGTGTGTGTGTGTGTGTGTGTGTGTGTATTAGGATCCCTGTCTGACCTTGTTTAAATTCTTTGTTTTCTTGTGAATAAAGTGTGGGTAACTACATCCACCTCATAAAGTAGGTCATTCTGAAGATTTAATAACAATATGTCAATAAAACAAAAAAGACCTGTAGTCTTACCTACAATACAGCAACTGGCATTTGCTTATGAAATAGAAGAGGAGGTCAGTTCTGGAAACAGGCTTTCCTTCTCTGAACTCCCAGATATCTTCTGTTCCTCTCTCTTTGGGACTTAGCACTGCACACAAAGTGTGGTAGATGTGTTTAATGTAGCTTTCTTATTCCTACTAATCAGCCGTACGTATCTGGAGGACAAGAAACATCTCGTATTTATCTCTGTATCGTTCTGCACCACAGAGAAGCCCATGAATATTTAAAATGATTGCTTTTGTTCCTCGGTCTAAATTATTACAATAAGTGTCTGCATGAATGTGTAATGCGTTAAGTAAGAATCAGAATTCTAAGTCTATTTTAGTCTAAGACTGAAGAAATTGGCTATGCTCATAGGAATAAATATTAGAGTGCCAAAACTCTAGAAAATGATAGTTGCTAGTATGGTATTTTGCCTTCTTCTTTTAACATTTCTGAGTCATAATATACCAAGATTTTACAAGATAATTAATAAAATACATCTGTTTAATATTTTGTAGTTAAGTTTTTCTAAAGTCATAAAACTAGCTATCAAATAACAATAATATTTTCTTCTTGCTGGTGTTTTGATTAATTAGTTAATGTTTGTACAATGTTTATAGTATTGGATATCAAGTGAACATAAGATGACTATTATTGTTCAGTGTTTGCCGAATGTTTAATTCAAACATCTAATGAGGTTAGAATCCAAAAATATTATTAAGAAATATTATCTCTGTGTTGGTACATTAATAAGAATTCATGTAGGGTTTTTAGGTTAACAATAAATTAGGTTTGAATTTTAGTCTTTGTGACCTGTTCTCTTTCTGGGCAGCTCCAGATGGATAAGCTACCTTCTCGCCATGCCATCTGCGAAGTCATGACTTGGATTTCCCTCATGGAAAATGTCATTCAAAAGGATGAAGAGGAGATAAAGAATTCTATAGGTTACAAAGCAATTCATGAATTCCTTCAGAAATATAAGGTAATTAAACATTTATTTTTAACTTTTCGTATTTTAGAACTATTTTATTGGAAGGAACTCAAAAACTCAAGTGATGGAAATCAGGTCATGAAGTATGTTTCATACATAGTGACTAGACAGATGTCTAAGAGTAAGACTATTGCCTAAAATATATATGTATTTATATTATATATATAGTATATATTCAGTTTTTTATGTTTTTATAAATTCAAAAGTTATAAATTTAATTTATACTTAGTATATTTCTATATTTTTTATATAGTCAGCTTTTAGAAATAATAAGTTATAAGAATGCACATAGATTGTTTCATTTGGGCTAAATCATGGAAGTTATGATATTAATTTTAAGATTACTTAAAGCTTTCCAAGTCCTGATAAAATAGAGGCCACTTGCCTGACCTGTGGTGGCGCAGTGGATTAATCATCGACCTGAAATGCTGAGGTCGCCTGTTCGAAACCCTGGGCTTACCTGGTCAAAGCACATATAGGAGTTGATGCTTCCTGCTCCTCCCCTTCTCTCTCCTCTCTAAAATGAATAAATAAAGTATTTAAAATTTTTTTAATATAGAGGCCATTTAACATCTGACGTGGCTCTCTTACTTCCTCCCTTCTCTCTTCAGGGTTTTAAGATAGACCTCAACTGTAAACAGTTGACAGTTGATTTCGTGAACCAGTCGGTGCTGCAGATCAGCACTCAGGACGTGGAGAGCAAGCGTGGCGACAAGACCGATTTTGCTGAGCAGCTTGGAGCAATGAATAAAAGCTGGCAAATCCTGCAGGGTCTGGTTGCTGAGAAGGTAAGCCGAGTGGCCTCTGCTGGCTGCATTTCATGAAGACTTTAAGAACAGGTCCATCCTATCAAGGAAATGAATTACGTGAGTCATACAGCTATACTGGGCTTCGAGAGGCTGCTGGAGAGAGAGCCACAGAAGGCCCCGTGGCTCCGAATGTTCCTTAGGCATGGTGATTATTTTGTCCTGTGCCTTCTCCACTCTTTGTATATCTCATATTGTTTTTGTTTTTGAAAGATGCCTCTTCATTCCTTTTGCCTTTGCTTCAAGATGAGTCACGTTCTTTTTTTTTTTATTTATTTTAACTGAGTTTATTGGGGTGACATTGGTTGTTCAGGCATCTCATTCTACAACACACCTGTGTACACCACATTCTATGTTCAGCCCACATACAATGTCAAATGCTCATCCATCACCATTGATCCCTTCTCCCGCGCCCCACCTCCGCCCCGGCAATCCCCACACCTAAGTTCTTTCCTGCTTCCTGACACTAGCCCTTGGTTCCCACTTTGAAATGTTCATTCATATTCAATCATGTATACAATGGACTGTGTTTTAAGAATTCTCAGTTTGGAGAAATAGTGGCCTGTCAATGACTGGAACATAAAATAAAATGGCAAATTTCATTTCATTTTGTTTGTTCAGATTCAGCTGTTGGAGGGTTTATTGAAATCTTGGTCAGAATATGAAAATAATGTACAATGTATGAAAACTTGGTTTGAAACCCAGGAAAAGAGGCTGAAGCAACAACTTCGGATTGGCGACCAGGCTTCAGTTCAGAATGCAATGAAGGACTGTCAGGTAACTGGTCCAGTGGCTGGCAGGTTCTAGTTCACAATTTCATGGCATATACCACAGAAATTGGCAGTTCTTGAGAACTGAGAGCTACATACCAAAAAATGTTGCTTTTTTTTTTTCCAAAGCGAGAAACAGGAAGGCAGACGGACAGACTCCCACATGCGCCCGACCGGGATCCACCCGGCATGCCCACCAGGGGGCGACGCTCTGCCCATCTGGGGCATTGCTCCATTCCAACTGGAGCCACTCTAGTGCCTGAGACGGAGGCCATGGAGCCATCCTCAGTGCTTGGGCCAACCTTGCTCCAGTGGAGCCTTGACTGCGGGAGGAGAAGAGAGAGATAGAAAGGAGAGAGGGAAGAGTGGAGAAGCAGATGGGTGCTTCTCCTGTGTGCCCCAGCCAAGAATCAAACCCGGGACTTCCACATATCAGGCAGACACTCTACTGCTGAGCCAACCGGCCAGGGCCAAAAGTTGCATTTAATTACAAATTTCTCTGAGCTACATACTGAAAAAAGTTGCATTTGGTTACAAATTTATCTGATTATGTGAGTTTATAGAGTTTTTCAATTATCTGGTTATGTGAGTTTATAGAGTTTTTTGAACTATAAAGTTTTTTTTAACCTGTTTTTATAAATTTGAAAGTAGAATTTTCAAATACACTTATAAGCTGAGAATGCTGCTAACCCCAATATACTGATCATCAGTTTTAATAATAATCAACATTCTGATATATTTGCCTGAATTATTTCTTCTTGAAGATGTCATAATCACAGATACCATGGCATTTTATTCCTGCATGCTAAAATACGTAGCTCTAAAAAATCGACTTTTAGAGTTGATAATATAACCATAATAGTATCTCCACAAAAAGTCTAACAATGATCCCGTAATGTTTTTTAACGCTCAGCCCATAACAGTCTCCTAAATTGTCTGTAGGATGTCTTTTTCCAGTTAATTTATTTCCACAGAGATCCAGCAGTGTTCACGTGCTTTCAGTGCTCTTAAGTCTGTACTATTTTCTTTTTTTTTATTTTAATTTAATTTTATTTATTTATTTATTCATTTTAGAGAGGAGAGAGAGAGAGAAAGAGAGAGAGAGAGAGAGAGAGAGAAGGAGGGAGAAGCAGAAAGCATCAACTCTCATATGTGCCTTGGCCAGACAAGTACAGGGTTTTGAAGAAGCAACTCAGCATTCCAGGTCGATGCTTTATCTACTGAGCCACCACAAGTCAGGCTGTACTATTTTCTTAATAGTATTAACTTATCACAGGAAATGTAGACTGGGAAGTAATTCTGCAGAAACACTCTTTCCCCCAAAGCTTGTTTTTATATCCCAGACATCAGAAAGAAAGGTCTTCAGTAATGAATATCTTGCCAGACAGCACATTTTCTGCATGGTACATGTAGACTGAGGTCTAATTAAGCTCTTAAAGCTTTTTGGTTCAGACGAGGAAAAGCAGATTCTCATATGCTGATCTGACAAACTAATGGATTGCAATTCTGAGGATGCGTAAAAATGGCACAGAAAACCATCATATAGAGAAATACCTTGAGACTAAAAAATGCTTCCCATCTGAGGGTGGGTGTATAAAAGACAGAAGACCAAAACCATGCATCACCACATTGCACATTTTCCAGGGACCAGTAGTGTTTTTAATTTAGACCATCAAATCTAAATTTGTGCAAATAAGCCAGATTTTCAAATTTTTACTTTGAAGGATGAGAAGTTCTACCTCTTGATGAGATCCTAAGTTAAAACACTTACATTAAAATTAGAAAGATAATTTATTTACATGTTGACATTAACAGGATTGGTGCTTCTGTGTTATATTGTTTTGATAGACTTTACTATTAAAAGACTGAAATAATACCTTAATATACCTTTTTTTTTCTTCCTCCTTTCCTACATTTTTTTCTTTCTAAGCATTTTTTTCTTCTTTTTTTTGTGATGGAGACAGAGTCAGACAGAGGGACAGATAGGAACAGACAGGAAGGGAGAGAGATGAGAAGCATCAATTCTTTGTTGCAGCACTTTAGTTCATTGATTGCTTTCTCATATGTGCCTTGACCAGAGGGTTACAGCAGACTGAGTGACCCCTTGCTTGAGCCAGCAACCTTGGGCTCAAGCTGGTGAGCTTTGCTCAAACCAGATGAGCCCGCACTCAAGCTGGCCACCTCGGGATCTTGAACCTGGGTCCTCTGCATCCCAGTTCGATGCTCTATCCACTGAGCCACCGCCTGGTCAGGTGCTTTTTTTCTTCTTTATATTTTTCTTCCATTGCCATTTTGTTACTTTTCATGGACATATCTTCTAGTTAATAAAGAGAGACATTGCTATCTGGAAAAAGTAGCAGACATTTGGCAGATTTTATTCCTTTTTGGACCCAAAATTTTTGTCTGTCAGAGGGTCACATCAGGCATTGTCAGGAAGGAAAGCTTGAAGTGTGGTTTAAGGATCTTTACACCAATGCCAATCTGTGATTTCAAATAAAAAGTCAGTTTTTGAAACAAAACAGAATAAATGTAGCCCACACACTTATTTTGGGGCATCACGTATTAATTGTAATAGCCTACCTGGCATGTTCTATCTGGCAGTACCACAAACCTTGTTCAAAATTTATTGTCATTTTTGAGAAATCATTCCTCTGGACCAAAGTGTGAAATTCAAGCCAGCATACTTAAATTGGTGACTGGTTCCAAGCTTTACTTTATTTTAATCATTTTGAATATTTTTCCACTCTTTCAGAGGTGATTTATTAATTTAAATCAACATAAGTGATATTTATGAATTAATTCAAAATTAAGAATGATTCATTATAACAAAAAAGACTAAATTTGGCTTTTCCTTCATTGATGGGAAAGAAAATCATCTTTTATTATTGAAATGAAAAGAAAACACCTTCATTTTGCACAAAACTGTAGACCTCAGTCCTGTTCCCCTCCTGGGTTTTGCTTTTATGACAATCTAAATGTGCAGAGGTGTGTTTCTAAGCAATGGATCATTAATTTACTAACATCTATGGAAAAATGAGGATAAACTTAATTCCAACGGTTAAATTTTAAAATCGTATTAAATATATGTTGGAAGGATTATTTATGATTATGTAATATTTCAGAAAAATATCCTTAAAGTTAATTATGTTTTCTATAGTGCATAATGGACCTATAACCCTAGTAATCACTGTATTCATTCTCTGATTAATTAAGCTGTCAAAATACTGACAGAATTATAAAATGGAATTAAAGAATAATATTAAAAACACAAATCTCTTCTGGCTACTAAATGCATAAATTTCTAATTAATACATCATTTAAAACTAGTTTTGTGATAATTAAGGAGAGAAAAATAAATAACTTTGCACTCAAGCATGGTAAATTAATACTCTTACATGTAATAATACTCTTACATTTGCTTAATTTTTAACAGTTTAAAAGATATATTTATATAATGTTAGCCCTTTGAGGTAAGCAAATATATTATTATTTTTATTTTATAAATTAGCTATAGAGTGATTAAAAGTTTGAACCACACATATAAAAATAAAAGAGGTATAATACTTGTAGGTATCACAGCAGGGACTGGGCTCCTCACTATACCCTATCAATAACACTACCCAGTCCCAATCTTGTTATCCATACGTGGATCATAAGAGAGGGGTGGAAAGCTTTTTGACAGAGTTGAGACATTATCTAAACTTAGCATATTTTGGAATTGTCTTCACTCTAACCTCCAAGGTCTATGAATCTAGTTCTGGAGGTGTACTTCTGAATTTGAGATTGTAACTATGCTTTGATATATGGCTTCTCACATCACCCCACCATGGGACTGACGTCTTCTGCACGAGTTATGTCCAGCTGACTTGCCTCTGGCCCTTGGCTTGGCGGCAGTTGGCTCAGAGGGCTGGGCTCCGAGTCCACCTTCAGCCTCACCAGTTCTGACACCTGAGACAGCTTGTATGACATGCTCTCCCATGTGCTTATTCATAAAGTGGTGATTGCAGTCAGAGCCCGCCTCACAAAGCTCTCCAAAATTTCAAATGGCATTAAAATATAAGTTAAGATTATGCTGTATGGTCAAGTATGATCTCCAGGTCATTGCCTCATTTTATTTTCTTTTTTGAGCATCTCATACTGACAGTGATAAATGCATATCCCAAAGAAAATGAGGATTTGATTCATGAAAAAAGCCTATAATTTTTTCGAATCACATAGAATCAGACTATTTTAGGGAGAAATAAAGGATAATAGACATTCTGAAGAAACTGAGATACAGAGGATATTTGTAGCTTACCCAAAGTGCCACAGCTTGATTGTAGCAGAAATGTAACTAAATCTCAGATACTGGGGCATGGAATACCGTTCTGTTGCATTTTACCCTATATGCTAGGACCGGGTAATTTCTCCGACACCAAGATACATGAATTTGAGAATATAATTATGCTACCATTTTCCACTATTTCTTTCCCGTAGCTTCTTGAAAAAAAAATTACACGATGTCATTTCCGCATGTATTATTAGGTAATCAAATTTTACCTTTTAAAGGTATGCTAATTTATCATAGAATAAAAAAAGACTATTTAAATAATTTAAATGTAGGAAGAAGTCTCACTGGGGAGACCCTATCCTGAGAATGATAAGCTCTTTGGATTAGTAAGAGATTTTTAGGATATGAGACTATAATGGCTCAATTTCAGGACACCATAATAGAACAATTTAAAATGACTTTTTTTTTTTTTTAATATTTCAGGATCTAGAAGATTTGATTAAAGCAAAAGAAAAAGAAATAGAGAAAATTGAACAAAATGGCCTTGCTCTGATTCAGAACAAGAAAGAAGAAGTCTCCGGCGTGGTCACGAGCACGCTGCAGGAACTCAAGCAGACCTGGGCCAATTTAGACCACATGGTAATGTTGCCGGGAGAGCTGCTCTGGGGCCACGCTGGCCATTTCCTGCATTTCCTGTTCATGACATGCATGTTGCTTTTCCTAGAGGAACTGAGGAAATAATTACAGAGCTGTGCATCATCTCTCTGTACTTAACTTTATTAACCTTTTTAAAAAATGTCTAGCTTTCGATGTTTTCTATATCAGATAATCATCTCATCCATTTCCACAGCCATAGATACCATCCCAGCACAGATATTTCTCAAATGTGTATCCCCAGCCTGGATTTTCCTCCTAAAATCTAGATAGATACAGAAGCAGGGTTTGAGAGAGAAATCCAACTTGTAGACTTCTCCTCTTGCATGGTCAGTAGACTTATCAAATTTCCATGTCCAAGCCACCTCCTGTTCCCCTACAAATCTACACTGTCCACCATCTCAGCTAATGACAACTCTACCCTACCAATTGTTTGTTTGGTCAGAAAACCATGGAGGCATTCTTGACTCCTCTCTTTCTCTCCTACCCTCTATCTAACCCATCAGTATACCTGTCAGACATATTTTCAGCATAGCTCTAGAATCCAACCTCTGCCCCCAGGGCTGTCACCTGGGTCTGAGTCACCGTGACCACTCACCTTGATGATATCAGTGACCTCCTGAATAGTCTCCATGCCAGAGAGGTCCTATAAAAATGGAAGTCAGATCACACCAGTCCTCAGCTCACCCCTTTCCCCGCACCCCCTCCCGCCACTGATAGTTTTTGTCTCCTTTAGAAAGACAGCAAAACCTGCTGAGGACCGGAAGGGCCCCATGACCTGGCCTCTCAGGGTCCCTCTGACCTTTCTTCCTGCAGCTGTCCTTCCTGGCCTCTCCTTACTCCTAACATGATCTCAACAGACATGTTCCAAACTAAGAGACTTCGCATTGGCTGAGCCCTCCGCCTGGAAGGCTCACCCTCTCCCACATTGCACCCTCTCCCAAATATCTCTTCAAAGTCTTTGTCCGTATGTTCCATCTCGGTGAGCGGTTTCCTGACCGCCTTGTTTTAACTGCTCGCCTCTGCTTCCCACCTCGTGCTCTCCGACCCTCTTGTTTGCTCTGTTTTTATTTATATTACTTATCAACATATGACACAGTCTACTTCTCTTGTTTCAGTTCCTCTCACTAAAACATGAGCCCTGTGGAGACACTAGATCAATACATGCTGAATGGAGTGTTGACTCCTCTGCTAAGAACACATGTGGAAACAAAACTGTTCTGCACACGACACTCATCGCCCACACTTGACAGAGACAGGAGCTGAGGCGCAAGCAGAGGAAGGGACTGAGACCAGGGGCGCAGCGGACAGCTCCGCACTGTCTGTGTGCTCGTCACCGGCTGCAGCTTTGTAGTTCGTCCTTGCCTTATTTTTAACCCGGTTTTTAATTTACTGTGCTTTATGCACTTTTATAAAGCAACACAAGTCTTTGGAAACGATTTACTGTGTAAATAAGCAGTTTATCCATAGAAGCATCATCTCAGGAAAAATGAAAATAACACAAAGAGCAATTGGACTATTTCACAAGCCCCGTTTCTCTCCTGGCTCGGTTTGCACGTCTCTTCCTGACTCCGTGGCGAGGCTGCAGCCCCTGTCCACACCTGCGTGGCCCCTGTGGCGTGGCCGCGTTTCCGAGACAGCACTTTCTCAGTCCTCTGGCCTATTAGATAGTATCTTGGTTGGTTTGACATTATTTATGCTAAGAAGAAAAGCAGATCATGCAGGTGCAAATTATCATATGACCGCTTCTCTTAATTATGGCCGTACTTACTCCATATTCAAACGTTACATTTAATAAATTAGGAGTGACATCTGGGAAGTCCAAAACAGATACCTTTTTAAATGATACAGGCAAATTAAAAACTTAACTTTTCTGTTACAGAAAAGTATAGGGAAAAATGTTCTTAGATGTTTTGTCTCATGATATGCACATATGTGAGATAGACAGACAAACAGACATACAGGCCGATAGGTTCCAATTCCTGGAACCAGATTTGCTAGATACAAATCTAGATTTCTCACGTGCTAATAGTGTGATTCCAGGTGATTGTCATAGCCTCTCTGTGCCTCAGTTTCCTCATCTGTAAGATGGGGTGATGATACCTACCTCATAAGGCTGTTATGAAGATTAAATGAGTTAATACATTAGTTAAAACACTCATTTATTTTCTACCCCGTAATATAAATATATTGACCTTTTATCCTTTTGTATTAGATGGATGTACAGCATATATATATATATATATATATATATATATATATATATATATAATCTTTTCAAGAATTTGAATCTAGACTGCATGTTCAAAAGTAGGAGAGGCATCAATTTCAGCATTGCTCCACCTTACTTTGCAAACATGTTTGGTTGTGTGAGTGCATCTATAATGCCCGAAACCCTGATGAAGTTCTTGAATGTTAATGTGTTTTCTGTCAATGGAACATCCGTTCCATGGTTTTCAGCGGTAGGCGGTTCTAAGACGTGTCTGTGTCTGTCCAAGGTGGCGCAGCTGAAGACGCTGCTGAGGTCCGTGCAGGACCAGTGGGGCCGTCACAAAGAGGCCTACGATGAGATCAACAGCCGCCTCATGGAGGCCAGGTACTCCCTCTCCCGGTTCCGCCTGCTGATCGGCTCTTCAGAAGCAGTCCAAGTTCAGGTAGACAATCTTCAGGTAAGGGATGGCTGACTCTGCCCGTGACATGCATTTTGATTTTAGAAAATAAAAATAAAAATAGCAAATGTGGACATCTTCCTGGAATATTGCTGTATATTGGCTTATATTTAATTATTTTAAAAACCCTTTAAGTTTACCTGCTATATTTGTTACTCATTCAAACTTGCCTGCGGGTACCGAATTCTGGATTAATGGTATATATAATTAAATGATTTTTAAAATTCTAACAAATGAGTTTATCCAGATGAATGTATTTTTATAAAATGATTTTATACCCCAATCCACCTCCTTGATCCCTTGTTCCTGCCTTTTGTGTCTTCCCTTTTCTCTTTTTCTCCTGCTTCTCCAAACATAGTCTAAGGGATTAAAAAGGAAACAAAGAGAAAAATAGCAAGAGTGGTAAATTTTTAAACCATTGTTTTCTTTCCATTGAGCATAGCATCAGTGGTCTATATCCGATGTGTACGCAGTCCTTCTCTTCTAGCACTAACTGCTTCGTCGTCTGGTCTGACCTCGCGGCTGTTGGACTTGAACACAGCACGCTCCCTACCTCCGGTCACTGCCCTTATATTAGCTGCTGCCCTCACTTCCCTGCACACCTGGGCACCGAGCACTCACCTGCTGCTGCTCTCTCTCCCTGGCTAAATAATGCAGACGACAGGGTGGGGAGGGCAGGCCCTCGAGGGGCGGGAGGCCAGCAAGAGCCCAGCATGTGTCTCCTTGGCGTGGCGATCAAAGTGTTATATGTTGCTGACCTCATAGGCAGACTTTCTGAAGGGAATACTTTTGGAGGGTTAGCCAGGAGAGAGGAAGGATAAAAATGTGTATCTCTAATTTATTTGAACCTTAAATAGTTGTTGTAGAGACAAAGAATTATTTGAATTTATTTTGAGAATAATAAGCTTAAAAACACATTTTATAACTTTGAAGAGGTTAAAAGCACTTTTTAACTTAGCCTATGTTTAACACCTGCAGATGCTGTCATAAGGTATGAAAGAATTCAGGGTTTTCGCTTTGCATGTTTTGATTAGAGGGCAGTCAGATATCGGTGTTAAATAGGCCTAGGCTTCTGTAGCCTTCTTGACCTAAGGAGTTGTATGAAGAACTGAGACTGCTGCTTAGTTTTACTAAGAAATCTCCATCTTCAAATTTTTCACTGGTAGAAGACCCTGCCAGGATTATAACCCATCTAATAAATATTCTTTGCAAGGAAAAACACCCAGTATGTAATTTAGAGATGGTACTCAGAAAAGCTATGGCCTCTTAAAGTCTAATTATCGAGGATTTCTGCTAGGAAAACTATTGGTTCATAATAAAACAGAGTCACGGCTTTTAACTTTGAGAGAACCACAGGGTAGAGATGACATGCACCCCACCACCATAGCCTCCTGCTAGGTAATGGACAGGGACACCCTAAATGAGCTTTCCCAGGAGAATTCCAGGTGCCACCGTCAGAAGGCGTCATGGTTGAAAATCACTTCTCACACTCATAAGAACAAAACCATTCATAGTACGAAATGAATATCTCAAGAAAGCTTATAAAGCTTTGAAGCAAAGTCATGGTTTATCAATTTATATATGCATTTCATGAAATTAGACATAAATTACTTTTAGACTTGGTTATTAGAATTTAGATCTTGTTTTTTTTTTATTTGTGTTATTTTTTTTCCCCTTTGGGCAGAAACTTCAAGATGATCTAGAGAAACAGGAAAAGAGCTTACAGAAATTTGGCTCTGTCACTAACCAACTATTAAAAGAGTGTCACCCACCTGTGACAGAAACTCTTATCAATACCTTAAAGGAAGTCACTATGAGGTATGGAGCATGCTAATTTTACACTGTTATGCATTTCTTATATCCCAACCGCATTATAAGTAATGACACAGTTGAAACTTGCTGGCACTTTGAATTTGAGCTTTATAGAGTCTATCCCAATGATAACTGAATGCAGTGAGGCCATTTAGAAAGAAATCCGAACTGCCATATACTCAAAGATTGACCTCATTGCTAGGATCTCTCCCTGAAATGAGGGTGAAATGTGACTTTTTGTAATATTAAAGAGAAATGGAGACACCCTTGCATGATTTCCAAATTCACATAAACCAGAATCGTGAAAAATGCAATAGTAAGTAATGGCGTTTGGTGAGAGGTGGTCATCTGCCCATGAGTGTCGGCTGTGGTTTCCAGATGGAATTACTTGCTGGAAGAGATCGCGGAGCAGCTGCAGTCCAGCAAGGCCCTCCTGCAGCTCTGGCAGAGATACAAGGACTACTCCAGACAGTGTGCCTCCACAGTGCAGCAGCAGGAGGACCGGGCCAACGAGCTCCTCAAGGCGGCCGCGAACAAGGACATCGCTGATGACGAGGTCGCTACATGGATTCAGGACAGCAACGTACGTCCAGGAACTGTCGTGTTTGTCCCAACATACCTTTCTTAGACTTCTCAAGTTGAGCAGGGCTAGTGCTGATGTGTGTAAGCTTTTGCTATGACCCAACATGTGAGACGATTGCCCAAAAATCATTGTTTTAAGCATCAAAGAACCTGGTAGGTGTGCAGAACACATGTATCAGATTTAAAAGTCCCCTCTCACTGTTTTATTTTTAAAGATGAGTTATTTTCCCATTTCTTTCTAATGGAAGAAAACCTATGTGAATGATTAAGGCTATCTATTTTTACAGAAATGGTCAATATAAAGAATGACCATAGAATAATATTATACCTTCTAACAATGTATTATAAAAGTTGTTATCTACTTGGTTCATTACATTTTATAGAAGCATCAGCATAATTTCTTCTAAGAATTTAATGGTAGAAATAAGTCTTTCTCCCCTGATTTATGGGTACATTTCTTTTTAATAGCTTTTTAGTATTTCTCCTTTTCACTGTATCTGCCAATAACCTACTTAGGGTTTTCGGGAACAGTTCTCTTGTTTCAGCCATTGCGTGGCTCTAATTATTTGTCCTTATTTGTCTTTATTTTAATGAATTTGTTTCAAATATCTTCTTATAAACTTTCCCGTTCAGTTTATCAGTTTTTTATAACTTAGGAAGGTTATAAAAAGCATCTAAATAAAAGTTTAACCTATTCCAGTGGTTGGCAAACCACGGCTCGCGAGCCACATGCGGCTCTTTGGCCCCTTGAGTGTGGCTCTTCCACAAAATACCACGTGCGGGCGCTACCCTGATAAGGAATGTACCTAGCTATCTAGTTTAAGTTTAAAAAATTTGGCTCTCAAAAGAAATTTCAGTCGTTGTACTGTTGATATTTGGCTCTGTTGACTGATGAGTTTGCCGACCACTGACCTATTCTAATACGTTTACCTTAGTGATAAAAGAAGATTTTTCATTTTCAATCTTCAGTCCTCCTGAGTTATTTCTGTGTGTTTGTCTGATATCTCCGTCAAGGTTGAAGTTGCCCTTTGCTTTTCTTCCTCTCACGGTTGCCCTGGGGTAGATAGAGCCGGGTCTGTTCTCTCAGCCACGTCTGCTGAGGCACAGCGACAGATAGAAGGGTCAGTCATTTATCAAATCTTAGTGGAAGCTGAAAGCCAGATACCGAGGATTTCCATTGGCTTATTCTTTTGAGCATACAAGAGGGTCTCAGAAAAGGTGGAGAAAAGAGATACTATGGAAAATAATGGAGATATAGTTTACCCTTAGCCCTGTCCACCAGAACTATCTAGGGTTCTACACCCTACCGAGATGGGAGGCTGAAGTACGATCACTGTAATGCGAACACTCAGCATATAGAAGATACTGCTGACAGACTCATCCCTGTAATATTAAGTAGGAAGAGGTAAAATGTAGTGCTGTGTTTTTCTTTTTTGTTATATTTTTATTTATAATTTCATTTGCAGTATATTTATATTCATGTAATTTTATAAATTTTTTAATCATTTTTTATATTTTTCAATTACAGTTGACATACAATACTATATTAGTTTCAGGTGCGCATCCCAGTGGTTAGACATTGTATAACTTATTTAGTGTTTATCCTGATAAGACTCATACCCACCTGACCCCATACATAGTTATTCACACATTATTGATTGTATTCTCGATGCTGTACTTACCATCCCCGTGACTATTCTGTAACAACCAATTTGTATTTCTTAACCTTTTCAGCCATTCCCCCAACCAATTTTTTTCTTGTTTATAGATGCTTTTCAGCATTCCCTGATATCCCACAGTAAACCCATGTGGCTTTTATTATCAGAATAGTAAATATAGTCTTTAAAATGTTAATACACATGTGTTTTTAAAAATTGGATTCAATCTTGATTATTTTTTCTGCAGGTAAAGATTATTTAGTATAATGATTGGATGAATAAGAATTGAATGTTTCTAGATGTGTGGCCCTTTGCTGATTGTTGGTAATAAGGGGTGAACTTCACGTGTTGTTTCACGACGAGCATATTCTTATCTTCTATAGGACCTCCTCAAAGGACTGGGGACAGTGAAGGATTCCCTGTTTGTTCTCCATGAGCTGGGAGAGCAGCTCAAGCAGCAGGTGGATGCGTCAGCAGCGTCCACCCTTCAGTCAGACCAACTCTCTCTGAGCCAACACTTAAGCGCCCTAGAACAGGCTCTTTGCAAACAGCAGACTATGTTACAGGTACGGACCTTGTATTCAGTATGCGTTGTAAAGCTGGATGTTCTCTAACGTCTGAGAATAAAGACAGCACAAGAAGAATTCTCATCATCGGGTTAGTGCCTTTTTCAAGACCAAAGAATTAAACTACTCTTTGGAAACTTGGAAGTGTCACTGGGGACAAGGGAAGATGGCAGTCTTCCATGGGACAGAGTAAAATATGTTGAATTAATAAACAGTATGTGGCTTTAATATTAAAATTCATAAAAAGTTTTTGCAAGAATCAGAATATATTTCTGTCCAGTAATAAAATTTTAAAGTGACTTTAAATGGTTAATTAATTATTAATCCTACATAGAAATAATCCATTTTAAATTTTTAAAAAATTATATTAATAGACAGAAAAAATATTTAAATCATTGTATTGCAATTTGACAGTAGAGTATGAGGAATAATTTGAATGTCCACTTGTCTTTTCACTAGATTTCTAAATACCAGTTTTCTTTTGTAATAAAAAAGGCTGGAGTTCTTGACTATGAAACCTTTACCAAGAGTTTAGACGCTTTGGAGGCCTGGATAGTAGAAGCTGAGGAGATACTCCAAGGGCAGGACCCTAGCCATTCGTCCGACCTCTCGACCATCCAGGAGAGGATGGAAGAACTTAAGGTAAGTCTGTTGCAATTCTAGTCCCAGATCTTCTATTTTCTGTCCTCAAAATCTTATGGAAAAATCAAGACTTCTGACATAGGCCCCCTTTACTTTGCGCTTCCAAGGAAATGCTTCCCAACTCTCTTTCCCTGCCCTCATAAGAGGAATGCACTATCAGTGAGCACACAGTGATTTCAGAGCCCGGAGTGGGAGCGTGGCCAGGAGCAGACCTCGGACACTGCCTCACTCTTCCTCTTCCTACCTCTCCCCTGATTCATGCTCAGCGGGTCACCTGCTTCCAGGGACCTCCCACCTCCATCTGCGTCATCACCCACTCCTCCTTCAAGCCACCCGCGCTCTCTCTCAGACCATGGTAACAGACTTCATGGATCTTCCTGCATCCACCCCTTTCCCTCGGACCCCAAGTTGTCAGAGTGATTTTTCATATTATTTTTTAATCACAGTCGACATATACTATGTATACAGGTATACAACATAGTGATTAGACATTTATATGAAATGCTCAGTGATCAACCCTGTAAGTCTAATACACACCATACCAGAATGGTCTTTTGTCTTTTAAATGCTTTTACTTAATTGGGAAATAGTTGAAGTAGTCAGTAATGTAAATAAAACATTGCAATAGATATGCAAATTTTATATTATCCTTCTGCTTAAAAGCCTCTGTGAGTTTCATTGCTGTCAGGATAAAGATCAGTGTGGATGATCAGGCCCCGCATAAGCTGGCTGTCACTTTCCTAAGGGTCTAACCTTCTCCACTGTCCCTCTCATCCTGCACTTGGAGCCACATCGTTTCTGTGTCTCTGGGTATGATGTTGCCCCATTCTAGAATTCTTTTCTTGTCCCCACCAACTCCCTCCTGTCTAAAAGGAATAATCTTCTGGTAATTTTGTTCAACGTCCTTCTCTTAGGAAAACCTCTACTTCTGTCCATGGTCCGACTCCCCAGTGATAGGCTTTCATATTACAGCATCCTTTTCCTGCAGTGTTTATCATGCCATTTAATTATGTTCATGTGCTAGGAGACTGCTACTGTTGCCTCTGCTACTGAAAGAGTCCCATAAGGAGGACCATGTCATGTTGGTTTTGTTTGTTGCTAATGTCTACACATGTAAATTCTGCCATCTAAGAGCTACGCTCTTGGCTTCAACCATTGGAAAGGCCTATTCTTTCTTCAGGGTAATGAGCTTTTTGCAGAACACACAAAGGGAAAACACACACAGCCAAAGGTGTCCTGGCATTTTGTCCCTCCCGCAGCTGGTGTCCTGGGAGGGTGTGTGAGAATGCCCACAGCAAAGCCAGAAGAGGCAGCTTGGTCCTGGGTTTGAAGGGAGGGAAGAGGTCTGAAATCATACACAGTTTTCTCAATTGAGTTTCACCAACTTTGGGGCTGGCATCATTGACCTAAAACTGAAGTTCTTCAGATAATGTATGGAGTGGGATTATGTTTCATCTAGCAAGTACCCAGCAACGCTTGTTGACCTAGCTCTACCCCTCACTCACTTGCAGGTGTCCTTGAGTGTTTTACTTAAAGCTTCTGGGCCTTTTTTCTCCTCATTGTAAAGTGGGAATAGTAGTGTAGTCCCTTATGGGATTGTCTTGAAGATAAAATGAATTAAATTGTATTACCTGTAAAGTTCTTATCACAGTGCTTATTCAAACAAGTGTTCAATAAATGTTAATTTATTATTATAACTATTATTATTATTAAATAACAAAAGAGCCTTTTAGCATGGATAAATGAAGTATAAAGGGTAAGAAGTAAGCCTTTTTAGCCATCAGTGTGATTTTCGTCCTTTGTTAGTTTTATCAAAAATCACTTATTAGTGCATAAAACACATGAACTGCCCACTGTTTCCTAAGGGAAAGTGAGTGGCCAGCTGTAGCCACGGGAACAGCATTAGGCCCGAATGCTGAGTGGGAGATACGCCTGTTCTTTATTTCAGCTCTGACGGTTGTAAGCGAATGTCCTAGCCACGCACAGGAGACCAAAGACCAGCCTCTTCCGGAAATCCGCAGTTCACTGTGCACGTTGAAAGCGCTCTGCCTTTTCTGAGCGCAATGCTAAACCTGCTCTTAACTCTTGTTCTTAGGGACAGATGCTAAAATTCAGCAGCATGGCCCCTGATTTAGACCGTCTGAATGAGCTTGGCTACCGGCTCCCCCTGAATGATAAAGAAATCAAAAGGATGCAGAGCCTGAACCGGCACTGGTCGCTGATCTCCTCTCAGACGACTGAGAGGTTCAGGTAGAGTCCCCGAGGGATGTTTTGACCGTTGTGATGTATCAGTAGAAGTAAGTTCGTGATTGGTGGATCATTAATGCATGGGAGATCTTTCCAATGATACAAAATTTTAACTAACTGTAAGAAACTCAAATTGCCCTTTCCCATGTTTAAGGTACTAAATATTCTTTTAATCAAAAAGAAGAAACTCTTTAACATAACAATAGATTAAAGACACATCATTTTTAAGACTTAACATTTAAAATTTTTTTTTCAAAATTTTTTTTTTCTAAATATTACTACCCTACATGAAAGTCTTGTGATGGTCAAATTAGAAATAGAGGCAGAAAATAGTTAATCTTGTTTTATATGCCAAAGATGTAAAAATAAACATCTGCATAACCACAATTCATTTTTTTTTGTTAATTTGGTCAGTAAGTTGCAGTCATTTTTGCTACAACATCAGACTTTCTTGGAAAAATGTGAAACATGGATGGAATTTCTTGTTCAAACGGAGCAAAAGTTAGCCGTGGAGATTTCAGGGAATTATCAGCACCTTTTGGAGCAGCAGAGAGCGCATGAGGTAAGTTAAGCTCGTAGATTTGGGGGTAATGAAATGGGCCTTTGGAAGACACTGCAACATGCCATGTGGAGGAACCCAGGTTCTGTACCGTGTGCTGAGTCTGCTCAGATACACGCTTTGTTTTTGCCTTCTTTCTTAAGGCTGGGGTTTTGATAGCTTAATGATAAAAACGTAGTCCAGTTCTTTGCCCCATAGTTGATTATAAGCATGTGGCAGGCTTCAATACCTTGCCGTGGATAGAGCCACAGTTCTGGTCAAAGTCTACTCACAGGATAGGGGTGGGGGGAGAAGCAGAGAGGATGTGTAGAAAACGTTCAAAACATTGGACTCAATTTTCAAATTGAGTTACAGACAACATTAATATTGCCAAGTCTGATTGCTAAAGAGATTATGCTTTGATCAAAATTGAGAGGAACACAGAACTAGATACAAAACAAATTAATCTGCTGTTAGTCTCTATTTCACTATTTATTGATGTGACTAAGTTGCTTCACATGTTTATAAAATACATGCAGATGGAGAGAGAGAGCTTACCTAGAATCAGAGAAAAGGCTTATTGCAGAACTTAGAACTAAGAATAAAACTAATTTTAAAGCATTTTGTTTACATTTAAGAAATAGATCCTGACCAGGTGGTGGCGCAGTGGATAGAGCATCAGACTGGGATACGGAGGACCCAGGTTCAAAACCCTGAGGTCATCAGCTTGAGCACAGGCTCATCTAGTTTGAGCAAGGCTCACCAGTTTGAGCCCAAGGTCGCTAGCATGAGCAAGGGGTCGCTCGGTCTGCTGTAGCCCCCCCCCCCCCCCGTCAAGGCACATATGAGAAAGCAATCAGTGAATAACTAAGGTGCCACAACGAAGAATTAATGCTTCTCCTTTCTCTCCCTTCCTGCTTCCTGTCTGTCTGTCCCTATCTGTCCCTCTTTCTGTCTCTTTCTGTCTCTGCCCCCCCCAAATAATAGAAGTTAAACACGTGTGAGGTGTTTTAAGTTCACTTTTACTGAGTTGACTGATGAGAAAATAAAAGTCAATGAATGAAATGTAGACTGAGATTCCATTTGATACCAACTAGGATCATTACAATGAAAAAGATCAGTGTAGGTGAGGGAATAGAGACATTGGAATCCTCATACATTGCTAATCAGAATGGAAAACAGTGAAACTTCCTTGGAAAACAGTTTGGCAGTTTCTCGAAATAGTAAGCGTAGAGTCACCATTTGACCCAGTATTTCCACTCCTAGGAGGAATTCACCCAAAATAAATGAAAATATATGTGCACACATATACCTGTGTGGACTAAATCTTGTACAAGAATATTGTTTATAGCGGTATTAATCATAATAGCCAAAAAGTGGAAGCAACATAAATATTCACCAACTGAAGAATAAATAAAATATGATATATTCATACAATGCAATACTATTCAGCAATAAAAAAGAAATGCAATACTGATGTATATGCAACATGAATCAGCCCTGAAAACATGCTAAGTGAAGAGAAGCCAGTCACAAAAGTAGTACATGGCATAATTCCACTTATATGAAATACCCAGAGTAAGCAAATCCATAGAGACAGAAGATAGATCAGTGGTTACTTGGGATTGAGAGGCTATGGGGAGTGATTGTTATTGAGTGTGGGTAATGAAAGTGGTCTAAGATTTATTGTGGTATTATTTGCCCAACTCTGCAAATATAATAAAATTCATTACATTGTGCACTTTAGGTGAATTGTAGGGTATGTGAATTACATCTCAATAAAGCTGTAAAAAACAACAATGGAAAAAGTTTGAAATACTTTCTGTTGAATCTTTCAGTGATGAAATAATTTTATTAACCAAATTAAATTGAAAAATGGCAAGCTCAACAATAAGTTTGTGGGTTCTTTTTTTCCCCCCGCTCTTCAACCATTTATAAGGTCTTAAGCTAGTCTCTGACAATTTATGTTTTAACTAACTTTATAGGTGATTTCAAAAGAAAGGAGAGGAACATGATTCAGTCTTAGCAAACAGAAATTAAACTTTAGGTGCATCGTAATTGATGGTTAAAAAAGATACATTATTTTTATGCTGCAGGATAGCGCACGTATCCTGATTCAGCTAGAGTTGTTTTTCATAGCCTTGCTTAAACCGTAACTTTTGGAAAGGTATTAGAGAACTGGTCATTAAAATGAGGAACTCTAAAGTATCTCTCTTTTTATATATGAAAGTTGTTTCAGGCAGAGATGTTCAGTCGTCAACAGATTTTGCATTCGATCATTACCGATGGGCAGCGTCTGCTGGAACAAGGTCAAGTAGATGACAGGTAGGATCTTTGATATATTATTATGAAGAAAGGGTCCAGTAAATTAGTCATTTTCTTTTTAATGAGCAGATTAGAAGGCATATATCCAATCTTCCTAAGGCAATTGTGCTGCCACGGAGCCTCGGTAATTGGTGGGAAGGCTTCTCTGAATCTTTGAAACGACTGAGTATTGAATCTTTTTAAAGAACTGCTGTTATATTATATGAAGGACATGGAGTAATTGGAAATCACCTAGCCAACCTTTGCTCGTCTTCTGTAGGAGACTGGGATTAATAAAAAGATCAGAATGAATTGTATCAATGATGCATCAATGGTTTTGTTAACAGACGCTTCTAATATTCTCATATGGTTACAGAAATTTTATCCCTAAAAGGAGCATAGAGATCACTAGACTCTCCCTCTTACTCATAGATGAGAACTGGAGGTCCAGAAATGTGAAATGATTTGGCCAAGGTCACGGAACTATGTAGCACAGAATCAATCCTAGAACTCGTGCACCTGGTTTCCAGTCAGCACCAGCCAGCTCTCTCGTACCTTGATAACTCCACCTTGTTTGAAAATGCTGTGCTACCTTAAGTCAGCTTACATTCAGCCTGAAATCCTGCCTCCTCTTCATTTACTCAGCAGATTCTCTCCTTATTAGAAATATCTACAAGCACTGTCTAGTTCCTCTTTAGACTGATGGTATATGAATTGATGGTTTCGTACTACACTTACATTTCCTGGGAGCAATATTTATGCTATCCCATCTACATATGTCTATTCCGTGGTGGTACTTGCAGTGTGAACCTCATTTATTTTATTATCAATGTGTATCTTTCCCATATTTACAACCAGTGATTGCGATTATATAAACAGTCTATTAAAAAATAAGTCATTATTTTTATTAAGAAGGGTTTTTAAAATGTTTTGGGAGCAATTTTAGTTTTACGTGGATATTTCTTTGGAAGAACATCAAAAGGTTTTATGGTTAAGCTTGGAACAACAAAATGTGCTACTATATTCTAGTCTAAGTAAGCCAAATTTGAACTTTACAGAGAATTTAAGTCCTCCAAAGTAAGACAGATTTAAATGCAATTAACTTATCTTTTGCTTTATTCTCTCCTAGCCAACTCTCTAACAATATTACAAAAGTTTGAGTAATGAAATAAAATAAAATTGAAAATTCAGGCACAAGCCAACATCTATAAAACTTTAAATGTTAACTGTTAGGGAAAAACACCAAGGGATGAAAACATGAAGGTTGGACTTGAGAATAATTTTCAAAGTTGCAAGTGAAAAATAAAACCAGATTACAGTGTGTTGAAAGTAGGAAGACGTCAGATTACAAATGGGTCGTGTTATAAAAACTCGTTTATAACTTTTATATTTTAGAGTTCAGGTTCAGCAGTGGGGACAGCTTCATGTGTTACGTAGTTCCCCATGCTCACAGGTAGCCCCGGACAGCTCTGCTTTCCAAAGCGAGGATGAGCTCCAAAAAGACCATGGATGGTTACCTGGTAGGGAGAGCAATAGACCAGGGTACTTACTGTTCATGTGGCAGAATATTCTCAAGTCCTAGAGTCACTCGTTTTCAGAGATGAGAGATGCTTGTAACTGTTAGGGAAGTCTCACAAACCTAAGTCATCACATTTAGTTCTACTGCAATTAGATTATAAATATCAGAATTTTCCTTTCAAAAACAGAAGCACGGATAACACTTTGGGTTACAAAATCAAAAGTTTACAGTGGCCCTAAATCATTGGAGGTATCAAGAATATGAGTCTAGAGGAGTAAGTCCAATTCAGAGCCACCCTCAAGAGGAGAAATAGCATTTCTGGGAATACAGAAAGAATGAGTAAAGTATACATTAGTACCAAAATTTGTGAGTAATACTATAATCCATTAAGAACCATGTTCTGTAGTATTTAATACCAGACAAACCAGTTCTAGAGCTACAAGTTGAATGATAAACTTAATAAGTAACTACCAATATTTTTTAAAGGTAGAAAATACAGAAGTAAGAAAAACAAACTAAAACATCTGATATTATTTACCTGGAAATTGAAAAAAACTTAAGTAAACTTAGTACCTCCAGGCGTATGGACAGCCTGCATACAGACAGTGATGGCTAGTTTTGTTTTTCCAAGAACAAAGCGAAGTGGATTAAAAATGTCAAAGGGACAATTCAGATTAATATTTGGAATAATTTGCTAAAGATTAGGGCTATTTCTTGTGAGAGAATACTGAGAGTTTATGGAGTACAGTCTTTTAAAAAAAATCTAATAACAGTTTTATTTAAATGACTTAGTTTTATTTAAAAAACTAAAGTAAGCTAGTTTTGTTCATTCAAGGTGGCTTGTAATTCTAGCTGAGAACAGAGATTCTAAATAAGCTTTGTGTTGTCCCCATTTTCTCCTTCTGGAGCACACATAAGATACTGTCACCTGCTGCATACATTGCTGTTGTTATGCTCGGAGTGGGGGGCCATTCCCATTGCGACTGCTGCTGCTCTGTGCTCCCCACCCCCCTTCGTGCACTCAGGGAGAGACCCTGACCTTATAGATATGACTTGAACCCGTGCCAAAACACGAGCACACACACCACTTTCAAACAGCGATACTTGAATCGTTCTTTATTTTTAAATGTCCTCGCCATAGACCTGATAAGAGACCATGGCCTAATGTTTAAACACCTCTGCCCCTAGGTCACTTCTCGGGGCTGACAGCCCTCGAGCATGTATGTGTACACGGGTTGACGATACCACTGCATCCAGGGTAACGGTGTTCTCCGCTATGTGACTGTCTGTTCTCCAGGGATGAATTCAACATGAAGTTGACGCTGCTGAGCAACCAGTGGCAGGGGGTGATCCGCAGGGCCCAGCAGCGGAGAGGCATCATCGACAGCCAGATCCGCCAGTGGCAGCGCTACCGGGAGATGGCCGAGAAGCTTCGGAAGTGGCTGGTGGAAGTGTCCTACCTCCCCGTGAGCGGTCTCGGCAGTGTGCCAATCCCGCTGCAACAAGCGAGGAACCTCTTCGACGAAGTGAAGGTAGGGTGCAGGGCACGCGGTTCTTGAACCTCTTCTGCATTTCTGGTGCACACTTGACCTTCAGCTGTGGTGACTCAAAAGGATTCTGGAGTGACATTTGGAATGAGGACAAACGTCGTTCTCAAGTGTCAACAGACACACAGAGAATGACTGCATCTCCAAGCCCGTAGTTAATGATGAGATTAGGGTGGGTTTCAGCCTCTTACAAACACTCCCTCCACTTCACCCAGCACCTTGTTGAATCCCAGCAGGTTTGGACAGGAAAGGGAAGGAAAACCTCGCATTGATTAAACATATTTCACTCATGAGCCATTTAAACCTGTCGCCGACGTATCACAGAAGACAAAGGCTCAGCCCTGTTTGCCCATTCCTGGTCTAGCCCCTTACGTTCACCAGTCTGGGAATTTAGGATTCCAGCCTCTTGAATGCTTGCCAGTTCATCCCAGTATATGCCATGGGTTTCTTTTCCTTTGAAGGCCACTGTTCTCTGCTTCCTTTCTCCTTCTTCCTCCGTTCTCTGGAAGACCTCACATACACATGTGGTTTCAACGACACCCAACCAGCAGAGAATGGCCAGATTGGTATCTTCTGGTCACATTCACCTCCTGAGCTCCCAGCTTCTCTCTTCCTGCCTTTTATAATAGATTTACGTCTGTGTACATCACAGGCATGATATACTCTCTGGGTTCCAGGAAAGCCTGGCTTCTCTGGACCGAGCATTTTCCATCAGTCCATTTTCTGTGTTCCCAATCCGAGGAAATGTCGTCACCAGCTATCTGGTCTGTCTGTCTGGAACCCTGGAGTCGTTCTATAGCTACACCCTTCTTTCTCTCCCTCCCCATGTCTGATATTCCTCAAGTTTTCATCCCTACTGCCACTGCCACGATTTCTGTCTCAATAGACAACAGCTGTCTAGCCTATCTTAGGGGACCCTGTCTACGCTCCTCTCCAATCGCATGTTCTGCCCCACTGCTGAGTGCTCTCAGCAAACACATCACTCCTGTTTAATACTTTGCTGTGAATCTCAGTTTTATTTAAAAAACCAAATTCCTATGCAAGGTGTGGTCTTCCCTCATCTTCTAACGCTTTCTTCCACGCACCCTCTGTTCCGGCTGCTGGAGACTATGTTCCTCTAGTATCCTGGACTCTTATATGTTGACCTTATACAGTGAACCAGCCCATCTCCACGTCTCTGCATAGAAGGTGTTCTCGCCCTGACTCCTGGCCCGCACCGGATGCTGGGTCCTTAACCTGGTGTGGTTACGTGTCTTTCAAGACACATGAAGGCTTTGCCACTTTCAGTGAGCCTCCTTATGTCCCCCAAGTGTATTAGATATACAAACACTGGTCTTTGTTTGAATTAATTTGTAAAAATATGAATCACAAATATATTCTGCAGAAGAAATATGATCCTAATAAAAATTTTTAGCCTGACCAGGCAGTGGTGCAGTGGATAGAGCGTTGGACTGGGACACAGAGGACCCAGGTTCAAAACTCCAAGATTGCTGGCTTGAGCACGAGCTCACTAGCTTGAGCATGGGATCATACATGTGACCCTATAGTCTCTGGTTTGAGTCCGAAGGTCGCTGGCTTGAAGCCCAATGTCGCTGACTTGAGCCCAAGGTCACTGGCTTGAGTAAGGGGTCACTGCTCTGTTGTAGCCCCCTGGTCAAGGCACATATGAGAAAGCAATCAATGAACAACTAAGGTGCTGCAATGAAGAATTGATGCCTCTCATCTCCCTTCCTGTCTGTCTGTCCCTATCTGTCCCTCTCTCTGTCTCTTTTTCTGTCTCTGTCACACACACAAAAATAATTTAAAAACCATATATACACACAAAATAATTATGTAACAGTGTGTGTTCCCTGTGCATCAGTCTCATAGAGCAGTGTTCATATTGCGCTGTGATTGTATTTAACCTGGGGACAGAGTCTGAGCCTCTCCCTGTTGAATCCTCACGTCTTTACACATTGTTTCACTCATGCACAAAGTACTAGCTCAGTAAATGCTTGTAGGATAAAAGAGGGCGTGCTGTATATGCAAAAATTCAGGGTCACTTAAAAATATATACTTACAATAGGGAAATGGTGAAGAAAAGACTGAGAAAGTAAAAAGCTACGGGGTTCCTTTCAGTTCAAAGAAAAAGTGTTCCTGCGACAGCAAGGCAGCTACATCCTGACCGTGGAGGCCGGCAAGCAGCTGCTGCTCTCTGCCGACAGCGGGGCGGAGGCCGCCTTGCAGGCTGAGCTCGCGGAAGTCCAAGAGAAGTGGAAATCCGCCAGCCTGCGTCTGGACGAGCAGAAGAAAAAACTGGCCTTCTTGTTAAAGGTATGTTCACTTCCTCCTATAGATGTAACCTAGCTGAAGAACTTCAAAGAGTTGTGCTGTTTCCTCCTATTGGTATCCTGCAAATCAAATAATGCAAAGGTCATTGTCATACCCTGCTGTATTTTGATCCCCTGGGCCTTACTTAAGACTTTGTCCTGTCTTGCATAAACTGGAAAAAATCCCCCAATTTTCAGCAGTTTGTCTTTCAGGAAAATCCCCCCAACAAAGTAGTTTTAAGTCTAGCAAGACCGTCCAAGCGATGAATTCTGATTAATGGCCAGGGCTAAGCCAGGAGCCATGTGATGATTGTATACATCCAGACCAGGAATGCCAAGAGTAAATTCCACTCCCCCTGATCTAAGACTCTAAAGTGGTTTTCAAGATTGGTATCTCTTCTTTTACAGCAGGGAAAAACCTGTCCAAGGAGATACTCCTGATTTGATCTGAGCTGATCTAACAATGTTACTATGAGATAAAATCTCCAGGTGGTATATTAAGCCATAGGGGCAGACACAGGTTACATACTGGTCATGCAGCAAATGTAGGGGAAAGTAAATTTATCCAGACTTCCCACAATTTGCTTTTCTCCCTCAGTTTCCAAATCCATATATAAAACATAATTAAATTAGCAGTTGGAAAAGAACATGGTCTCTACAATTAGATAAATCCAAGTTAAAACCATACTAAACCAAGTAACCTGGTTGACTCAACCTACCTAAACCTCATGTGTTTCATCTGTGGAGTGGGTATGATTACACCTTCTTCTTATAGCTTTGTAAGGATTTAATGAAATATCAAAGGTAAATCATGTGGTACATATGGAACCCTCAATAAATGATGGTAATTAACACCATTAATACTATCAATTTTAAAACATGAACATGGCTAAATACTAAAGTTTTACATATGGTGATACTCACCAACACTTTAATACAATTGTCTATTAAATTTGGCCTCTCACTTTTATGAATGCAAGTGAATAACTAAAGTAAATGGAATACTTTTTTTTTTAAATGCTTAACATGCACACCCTTTGGGCTTATTTTATTAAATTTTATTTAATAATATATTACCTTGTGTGCAGGAAACAATCAAAAAAGCCACTGAATATCTGTTAAAGAACTATTATTTGCACACAGACGATTCATCAGTAACACAATATGCTTGATTCTTTTTTCTTCCTTTTTGCTTTCAGGAAGGATTACAAACATTGTAACTCATTCTGTAGAGAATATGTTAATCATATGTTTTTCTTTATTTGTGATGTGATTATTGGACACAGTCCTGAGAACCAATAAAGCGAGATGGTTGAGTCACCGCGTTTGCTTTTCTTGACAGTCTGTTGTTGGCGTGTAAAACACCCACGTTGATTGATGCTTGCAGACCATGACATTTCATTATTTCCTTATAATTCATGTAGAAAAGAGACTTGGTTATAGCTTCAGAATCTAAGCCATCCTTGGAAAGGGAAATCCCTGCTCTTTCGTTAAAGTTTATTTTATTTTGAATCGTACACTAGGTCTTATTAGTCTAAGGAGTTTATGAAAGATGTTTAGACAGCCTTTTGCTATATCTTTCCCCCATAGCTGTGACATAATGTTTATCTGTTTTTCTCTTTTAATTTAATACTCTGAATAAATATGAAGAAATATAATTATTATAATTCTGTCTTACATGATCACTCGCTTTACATCACTTCTTCATTTTGTTACCAAAAATTAAGAGTTGACCTTTTTTAGGTCAATAAACTTTTGCTGACTGTAGGTTGATCGATTTCAGGGTGTGTGATGATTTCATTGAGAATGCTCATAAATGCAAATTTATATAATTAATATAGAATTTGATCTATATGTAATAAGGTATTCAAGGGATGTTTCTGCTTTTTGTTAATTTGGTTTTGTTGTTAGTGTCAGGTAAAATAAATAAGACTTTAAAATTTAAAAAAAGGCGGACAGAATGCTATTCAATTTAAGTAAGAAGATTTTTCTGTCTGCTTCCACTTTGCTTAGCGTCGATGGACTAAGTACAGCCTGGAAACACAGAGGTATTTTAATAAAGAGAACTAGAATAAATCTGTCCAAGATAAAGTATTTGTTTTTTGTTTGTTTTTGATGAATGGAAAGAGGGAATGTGGTTATATACTCTAGGAAATTCCCTAAGGGAATTTGAAAGAGAAATGAGAATCTTTAGCCAAATTCTCAGTTTAATTAGAAACCAAACAACGCTTTGAGTATGGAGGAACTTTAGTCAACATTTCATAAAGGAGATATTTAGTAAATGGCCCCTATAGGATGCTGTGTTAAAAATAAGGCACCAGGGGGCCTGGCCGGTTGGCTCAGCGGTAGAGCATCAGCCCGGTGTGTGGAAGTCCCGGGTTCAATTCCCAGCCAGGGAACATAGAAGAGGCACTCATCTGTTTCTCCACCCTTCGCCTTCTCCTTCCTCTCTTTCTCTTCCCCTGCCACAGCCAAGGCTCCATTGGAGCAAAGTTGTCCCAGGCGAGGAGGATGGCTCCATGGCCTCTGCCTCAGGCACTAGAATGACTCCGGTTGCAAAGGAGCAATGCCCCAGATGGGCAGAGCATCGCCCCCTGGTGGACATGCCAGGTTGATCCTGGTCGGAAGCATGTGAGAGTCTGTCTCTGCCTTCCTGCTTCTCACTTCAGAAAAATACAAAAAAATTTAAAAAATAAGGCACAGAAGAAAAGATCGAAAGAACTCTGATGAAGAAAATCTAGTAATGATGGAGAATAGTGTGAAAAAAAAAGGCAACAGTATTTGGCAGCACACTGATTACTAAAAGCAATTCTAGTTGTCTTTCTTTGGAGCTCAGTAATTTAAGTAATGAGCAGTGGTCACTGGGGAGGGTTTATTTGGAGGGGGAGGCCAGGAATTGGGGATATTAGACAAAATTAAGGAGATTTGTTTAGTTGAATTGAATTTGCACTGAGACACCAGACAAGAGTTAATTTGTAGATAAGATGCTATAAAGAATCAAGCATCCACTATGGTTCCTTTATGTTTTTCCTTTTACTTCTCTTTTGTATTATCACAAAAGAAATACATGTGTGTGTTGAAAAAAATATATCAAGTGATAATTGAATTATAGGAATTAAGAAGAGTATTTTATTTTCCAATTTCCTACCAAAAAAAAAAAAAAAAGGTTACATGGAATTTCTTCCTCCTCCCATTTTAGGACTGGGAAAAGTGTGAGCATGGAATAGCTGACTCTCTGGAGAAACTGCGCACTTTCAAAAAGAAGCTTTTGCAACCTCTGCCGGATCACCACGATGAGCTCCACGCCGAGCAGATGCGTTGCAAGGTAGATGTTTGGGTTGAGCCTGTAACTGTCACCTATTTGTGTGTTTCCACTGCCATACGCCTTTGAAAGCATAATCGTGTCTAACTCCTATTGCCATATACTTGTAGATACAACTTCCTGGTATATTGTAAAAAAAAAAAGCTCTTTTTAAAGCACCCACACTGGAGAGTCATTCTAGCAGAAGAGTCTAGTTTACAGAAAGAAAAATGAGTTTGGGCAGTTAGGAAATTCTGCAGACAGTGGCCCTGGGGGTCACGCCCTGCCCTCCAGACCCTACTGTTAGGAAACAGGAACTGTAAATAGATGATATCAGTTACTGCATGGAGACACAGTCCTTTAGTCACTCAGGGCCCTAACTACTTAAAGGTTGTGATTAACACCTCAAGTCGCACTTGGAAGCAAATCAAGTGGCTGATGCAGACCACGTCCCACACCCTTAGCTCACTGAGACCACTGTGATTTAGTGGCGGCAGGGTTTGAGTATTCACGCCTGTATTGCCAAGGGCGGTGCCCAAACAGCCGTTCTCTACTGAGCAATGTGCAGGTCACGTCAAAACTATCTTTGCAATGATGTGTTCCCTAAATTATGTATGTCCTTGTGTTCCCTGACATTTGCAAATTACTGCACGAGAGTTCATTCTGTTTATAACCCCACACATACTTAAACGATGTACATTTTAATCAGTTCTCTGCTTCCACTCAGAAGGTAAGCATTTAAGAAAGAAGAATTTTAAAAGAAGTCTAGATATCAAAAGAATGTGCAGATAAGAATTTTTCTTGGCTATTAATATTTACGGTTATTTTTTGAAATGTGAAAGAGTCCGGATTTAGGAAAAATGAAAGACACTATGCTTTATTTCGTGGATGATGCGTGAACTGTTATCCTGAGGTGTAAATTCAGGAGTATGCAAAGATTAAGAAGAAGAATTTGTCTTAAACCTGTGATTGTAAATTCAGGACAAGCAATTAAAGAAAACTTCCAGTGAGCAGGAAGGGGTGTTCCTTCTGCTCCTCCATTGTGCCGGTGGCTGTCCCAGGGTTACCTCGGGTGGCCTGTGCACGAGAGCTCATGGCAACAGTGTTTCCTTCCCCATTTACAGATGAGACAACTGAAACTTCTAGAAGTCTAATAACTTTTCAGAGTTAATAGATATCAAGGTTGCCTGGATCCAAAGGCTTTATTTTATTTTATTTTATTTTTCCACATGGATTCATCTAAGGGAGTCTGTGAGGCTGAAAGAGCTGGTTTCTGGTGGTGTTGTTGTTACTTTTTAATTCACACACCAAATCTGATGTTCGAGTTGGGGGTTAGGAACTGTAATAAAAAGAAGAGCACCTGTACATTGATATACAGTTTGTGGATATAAAGAGAACTGCTACGTATTTAATATACCTGGATGGTGTGGTCTCTCAGCCAAGTACTGTTACCATGGGACCTCACCTCCCAAAATACACAGCACCACGCCCCAACATGCCCTGCTGTTAAGTCTGGAGATTAAAAGGAGGCATTTTGGTTCAGCTCTCTGCTACTCTTCCCCTAAACCACCCTTAGCAGCAAAACAAAGCCATTACCTGGAAAATTCAGGCTGAAACCTCGTTTGCCCAAATTGCCTAGGAAGCAAGCCTCTGACGGTGCCGTTAATTGCCTTTGGAAACTTGTCTCCTGTGTGAAGAGACAAAAAGATATCATGGAAAAGCCATGTGAAATATTCTGATTATGTACAAAATTAGCTGGAACCTAAAATCATCAAGAGCTGGCAAAAAGCATGAGTTATACAAATTGCAGCATCTCTTCAAACAGTGCAAAAACTGATGTCAACTTATTCAAATACTGTTTTATGGATTTTTTTTCTTAACTCATTCCCCTCAAAATCAGGAGACATATTTTTAGACAAGTTACTTAAAGAAATCTCTAATCTTGTAGAAAATGCATTCAGTCCATTATTTTAAATTGAGTAAAAACAGCAAGAGGTCTTCCCAGCTATGATATTGTAAGTCTGTAGCAGGGAATGTAGTAATTCAAAGAGTTTGAAAATGAAAGTTCAATATAGGAGTTTTGAGGGTTTTTTTAAAAAAAAAATTTTTATTAACCGTCTCAGTAACTCATAACAGAAAATAAAAGGAATGGGCTAGGAATTGATAAAGTCAGTTTAAAGGTAAAAAAAGATCAATGAAGTGATACAACTTCAACTTAGAAAAGACAGTCAAAGCTAATCAATAAAATGGTAAGTAGATGGTAGGAAGTTCCTATAAGCAACCAGATATTTTATCAGAACTTGGCAAATTATCAAGTTGTGTAGGAAGCAAATCACTAGATACCAAATTAGATGTTCAAACACAGTGGGAGGGAGAGGTAATTGTATCAAGAAGGGAGTCTGAATACACTTCAGAAATTGTTGAGGATGGATGCATGTGGGTATTCAAGTTTGCTTGTTTTTATTTGTTTGTTTTTTAATTTAGGAATTGGAAAGTGCAGCGGGGAGCTGGAAAGATGACGTGGCCCAGCTGACATTACTGAAGGACACCCTGTGCGCCTATATCAGTGCCGATGACATCTGCATCCTGAGCGAACGTCTGGAGCTCCTGCAGCGGCAGTGGGAGGAGCTCTGCCACCAGGTGAGGCGGCTCCGAGACCCGCATCCGTCCGCTCAGGGAGGCGGAACACGGGGCTTCCGCTCAGGGAGGCGGAACACGGCGAAGTGGTCTGGAGTGTCGGATGGCGTGGCCCACAGCGGGACCCATCTCATAGCTTACAGTATGCACGGAGGGAAACTGGTTATTACGAAAGTATTTCCGGAGAACTTTGGGCGATGGATCCACGACGCAGGGGGCAGGTGATGTTTTGTTGAGTTGTACACCTGAAACCTGGGTGGCTTTGTGAACCAGTGCCACCCCAATAAATTCAATGTAAGAAAACCAAATATTTAAGATTAAGACAATCATATCTTACTAGTGTTGTACGTGAGATGCATTCAAACTGGATTTCTCTCTTTCACTGGCTGGCATAATATTTTAAAGAGGAAACACAGTTTTGCAGTTCATGGATGCGGTTTTTCTAGGTAGATATTGGTGGTCTATGTCTTACTTTAAACATGTGAAGACCATTGTTTTATGTGCAATGTTAGATAATATTGTGTTGCTGGTTCCGTACATGGCACACTTATTGTTACTATTGATTTATCATGGTGGTCTTTAATAATTCATGGTTTCTGGCATTTTTAGTCACACTTCCTTTATTTTTAAGTAACTTTTATTTGTGCAATACCTCGAAAGGGATCCTAGATTGGGTTTGGATTTGGCAATGAAAGGAGAATACTGTTGAAAAGTAATGGGAAGACATACAAGGAAAAGGAATAGCACTGAATGAGGACAAGTGAAGAAGAGACCGTGACCGAGGGTCTACAGACTCGACCCTCCAGCAAGCAGGGACCACATCTGTCTTGTTCCTTCCCGGACCTGGTCACCTTGCCTGGCACAGAATAGGCTGTGATGAACATTGTTCAGTGAATCAGTCACATTCATCATTGTGAGTGTCTCAAGCTATAGTAGATGTCACTTTCATCAAGTCTGCAAGTGAGCTGAAACTAAGATCAGTTCAGAAGAGTCTATCCAATGAAGAAAAATGGATATAAACAAGTTTAGACGAGATATAAAGATGTAAACAAACGGGCAGTGTGGATTGCAGAGAGCGAAGAAAATGCTTGTTTCAGGAGATAAATCTCAAACGGAGATGGGGAGTGGAAGGGACGCATTGGCGTCGAGGGTGTAAGCAGATATGTTGGGCAAAGTCACAGCTTGAAAAACCACAGGAGTTGCCTGACCTGTGGTGGCACAGTGGATAAAGTGTCGACCTGGAAATGCTGAGGTCGCTGGTTCGAAACCCTGGGCTTGCCTGGTCAAGGCACACATGAGAGATGATGCTTCCAGCTCCTCTCCCTTCTCTCTTTCTGTCTCTCTCTCCTCTCTCTCCCTCTCTGTCTCTCTCTCCTCTCTAAAAATGAATAAATAAAAAAAAATTAAAAACAAAAACCACAGGAGTGGAGCAGGGGACCTGCCTGGGGAAATGAGGAAGGGACATTTGAGAAGGAACCTCTCTGTGCCTCCCTTGCAGGCCAACCATACTACAACGGAGATCTCCTACTTCCCTCCTCCCCCTTCCTCCAGCGTTAGTGGTTCCTCTCTGCACACTTCAGGAAACATTAAGCATAGCTCAAGAGGCTTATAGCCTCTTGATTCATTTAACATCAACAGAAAATGTGTTGGTAGGTAAATTTCTCTCTGTATGTTTAGATTAAATCCCAGATACTTCTCAGGCCATGAACAAAAGGAAAATTCTGGAGCACACTTAGTACATATGTGAAAAGTTGCTTACAAATAGATACTATACTTCTAAAAAGCAAAAATGTACAAGATGATTTTCATAAACATGCTAAAGATTTTGAATTCAAAATTAATTGGCTACTTTTCACAGAGCTCCATAGTCCCAGGAAAGACAATGAGAAATTTAGATGGAGTGTGATAATGTCAATCATAGTGTTTTATTCTTGTCTGAATTCTTCAATCCAAAATCAATACATTACCATCCAGTAAATTACATGATATTTCAATGTAAAGATTTATTATGGCATAATACATAAACAAAAGGTAATGTAGTGGGTACGAATAATGAAAAATAATCACAGCAATGTTTAGTTACTCTTATGAGTCTTTTTTTTCCCCCCTTGAAATTCAGAAAAGTCTTGCACTACTTGCTGGCTCAATACTTTTTAGCATATTTTGTGAAATGATTTGGCCCAGACCAATTTCTCTGGCTAACTGATATCTATAAAGCTTTCAGAGTGATAACACTGTAGAGAGAGTCCTCTGCACTCCTCTTTCCCTTTTGGTCTGTTCCCTCACAGATCAGTGTGTTAGTCGTCTCCTCCTCCTTCCTCCTCCTCCTCCTCCTTTCTCCTCCTCCTCCTCCTCCTCCTCCTCCTCCTCCTCCTCCTCCCTCCCTCCCTCCCTCCCTCCCTCCCTCCCTCCCTCTCTCCCTTCCTTCCTTCCTTCTCCTCCTCCTCCTCCTCTTCCTCCTCTTCCTTCTTCTTCTTCTTCTTGTTCTTCTTCTTTCTTCCTCCTCCTCCTCCTCCTCCTCCTCCTTCTTCTTCTTCTTCCTTCTTCCTTCTTCTTCCTTATTTCTTCTTCTTTCTTCTTCTTCCCTTTAATATTTATGACTTGATTTTAAGACTCTGAAGTTCTTGAGGATAAAGACTATTTCTTTTTATTTCCAGTGCCTAGAACAGCTAAGAGTTCCTATGCTAATAATTTAGACAAGACTTTTGAACATTTTATTTTATGTCTTTCCACTTGTGTTCCTCTACATATAAAAATACGACAAGTTTTCTGACTATTTTGGAAGTTGAGAAGATTATGATTATGCAGCACTTTTTGCTTTAGGAAAACTGGCACTGTGGAAAAATGCCATGAGGTACAAAAGGTACAAATTTCCAGTTATAAAATGAGTAAGTTCCAGGGACCCAAGGTAGAGTGGCGGGTGACTATAACATAGTTGGAAGTTGCCTAGACAGTAGATCTCAAATGTTCTCACCATGTTCACACACACAAAAAGGTAATTATGTGAGGTGATGGGTGTGCAGACTAATCTGTGGTAATCATTTCTCCCTACAGACAAGGATCAAAAACTCACAATCTACACTGTTAACTTGCACATTGGTATATGTCAATTAGATCGCAATAAAGCAGGAAAAAGGAAATGGTAAAAAAATTTGTTGTAAAATTTCTCACCTGACTTACACAGGTTGAGGAAAAAGGAGGTTTACAGTTGTATTATTATTTATTCGTGATTGTGTTAGTTTCCATATGAACAACTGTAAGCCTACTTTTGCCCCACCCTGTGTATAGACAAGAGTCTGCCTGGAAATACATTTTGAAAGCTGCTATTGATCAGATAATATGCCGTGAAGAGATTAATACCTTGTACCTGTGAGTGCACTAAGACTTAAGTAAAAAAAAAAAGGAAACAAGATGGATATATAGTGTTTCCAGAAACTTTTTCTATCGAGTTAAAGCGTGAAGCTAAAGTGTACTTACCTCACAGTACTTCCATCTAAAATTATTATTTAATTCAGTGAGAATTTGGTCATGAGTCAGGCCAAAGGTGCCAGGATCTAACTGTGAGGAGGAATATAATTTAGTTCCTAGCTCTTGAGTTAGTGTTTCTAGAGAAAGTCTATCAGGTATGAAAACACAAAGGAGATGAGCTTGTGCCGATGTCTTGTTTTTAAAGTCACAAACACGAGTCAAACATGACGCTGTTCCTCTGTATAAAGCGAGTGGTCTTTTCACACTCCAGTGGAAGCTGTGGAGAAGGCCAGGGGGAATGGGACTCAGGTGACAAAGATGAGCAGTAAGTAGACATGGCAGAGAAGAGTTAAGACGTCGACAGCGTAGCCTGTTTCCAAGTCAACTCCCCGAATGGCCGCCGTGCCTGTGTGCAGCCAGAGCCCACGGGAACTTTCTTTCATCCCTGTTTTCGTTTGTAGATCTGTGTGAAATTCTAGTTGAGGGATAAATATACCATCATTGTAATTGCTCCTTGTTTTTCAAATTGTGCTAAAAATAATCGGAGTAGAAAAGGATGTATTTCCTGTTCAGCTGCTTCACTCTGGAGGTTTTAGCCGGTACTTTGTCAGCTGTTGGTGATGCGTGTGTTTATACCCTTGGGAAAATGTAACCAAGTGCTAAGCTGATAAATTGGAGGGTTTTACCCGAACCCGAAGAAAGAGATGTTAGCTTTCTCTCATCATGCAGCCTACATATTAGTTTCACAAACCAAGAAGAAAATGCTGTCCTCACTAGGAATTGTCTTTGGGAAAATGTTGGGCGTCAGTTTGCAGCCAGTGCCTCCCTCCCTCTCCTTCAGCTCTTGCTCTACCCACGCCAATAGAAGCGACACTTTCAGTGTTGGTGAACACCAGAGATACAGCTTCAAGCTGCTGAGTGGAGATATTGAATACATGAATGTCAAGGAGACGAAAAGTGGAGAACTGCCATGATGCCTCGTGCAGTAGTAGTAGTATATTAATGACCAGCTTTTGGTAAATCTTTAGTATATACCGGTCACTTTCCTAAATTATGTTATTGTTTATATTCCATTATGAGCCTGCTGTATTCTAGTACGTAAGAAAAAGCTTGGTACGTAGTAGATACTTGCAAACAGTAAACATTTGTATTGAGTTTACTGAGGTGACATGTGTTAATAAGATTATGTAGGTTTCAGGGAAACAGATCTATAACACATCATCTCCATATTGTACTGCGTGTTCACCACCTCAGGCCGATCCTCTTCCATCACCATTTATCCCATCTTGACTCTCTTCTCCCTCCCCTCCCCCTGCTTTCCCTCTGATAATTGCCGTGCTTATAGACAGTTAACACCTGTTGAATGAATTTGGAATCAATGAAAGATTAATTTGCAAATGAAGGAAGTAAGGTTTAGAGAACATGACTGTTTTGAATTTCAGCTGACCTCAGAAATTTGGTCATGATGTCATATGACAACCTGTATCAAAGACTCAAGCTTTGCTGGTCCCGCCTTGTACTGGCTATAAACAAATGCCTCGAGTGTCAACCTCTCTCCTAGTCTCTTGCATGAGGACAGTAATGCCTTCCTCTCAAAGAAATAGATAATAGTTTTCTATTATGTGGTCATCTTCCCCACAGATATTGTTGAGTAAAGCCCTAGAATTCACTCTCGTCCATGGCCAAGATTTGGGGGGAGAGGAAGGGAGCAGCCACATATAGCAAGATTTGTTCATCTTTAGTCTCAAGGGCAGGACTTTCTACTGTTTTCTCGGAAAATGGTTATTTTGAGAAGTCCCAATTAGGAAAATGTAAATGTTCCAATTAGTTTCAGTTTGGACATCAGTGAACCCAAACTATCAGCCACACTGCTGACTCTGATGCTTTATGAATGAAAACGTGCTATTTACCAGAAAATTCAAAATCTCAGGGTTCCAGCATACCGTACATTCGGTGCCAGAATTCTGGAGGAAGGGGGTCCGAGAGGAGGGAGTGGGCTCTTCAGCGCTGTCTTGAAACAGCTTAACAGAGGTGGACGGAACTTGTCAACCAGTGTTTCCATAGCCTTTTGCGTTCCTACTGGTATAGTCACTGCCCAGGTGAATTCACTGCCCTTTGGCTGTTCTGTATTTTTCTGCCTCAAGGAAAGCTTGAATGATTTTTAGTAAAAGTACACCGACCCTGCGCTGTGTCTACACCAACCGCAGCAGCTGTGGTGTGGAGCTGGCTGGTCAGCTCCCATAACAAGTGCAGCTGCATACAGCTCCTCAGCAGGACGGTGCGGGGCTCACCGTCTCCCACTTGCATTTCCCAGCAGGTCACGTGGTGGAACCGGGTTAATTAATGAGGGGTGTCCCTGGGATGGCACAGGCAACCGTGCCTAAGGAGATGCTCTGCTGTGTTCGTATCAGCCCACCCAGCAGAGTGTATTGGCAGTTTCCCTCGGGCTATGGGTTTCACTCCCAAGCTCCTTTTACATTTTCTCTCCTTGTCAACTTCTCAGCTCTCCCTGAGGCGGCAGCAGGTGAGCGAGAGACTGAATGAATGGGCAGTCTTCAGTGAAAAGAACAAGGAGCTTTGCGAGTGGCTGACACAGATGGAAAGCAAAGTCTCCCAAAACGGAGACATCCTCATTGAAGAGATGATAGAGAAACTCAAGAAGGTATGGGACACCTGGCTGTCTGTGTGTTTATCCTTCCTAGTGCTTTGTGTTAATGGGTGCAGAAGATGGCTGTGCTCATAATTACTTTCCCATCAAGGACACTCTATCGTGCCTTGGCTGGTTGGCTCAGAGATAGAGCGTATGCCCAACATGTGGAAGTCCTGGGTGCGATTCCCAGCCAGGGCACACAGGAGAAGCACCCATCTGCTTCTCCACCCCTCCCCCTCTCCTTCCTCTCTATCTCTCTCTTCCCCTCCTGCAGCCAAGGCTCCACTGGAGCAAAGTTGGCCCGAGCACTGAGGTTGGCTCCATGGCCTCTGTCTCAGGCACTAGAATGGCTCCAATTACAGCAGAGCAATGCCCTAGATGGGCAGAGCTTTGCCCCTTGGTGAGCATGCTGGGTGGATCCTGGTCAGGAGCATGTGGGAGTCTGTCTCTCAGCCTCCCTGCTTCTGACTTCCAAAAAATACAAAAAAAAAAAAAAAAAAAAAAAAAGCACTCTATCATAAATGGCTTTTCTCTTTTTAATATAAAATAAATTTGCACAGAAAAGCCTCCTTTATTTTAAAGATACAGAGAATATTTTCTTCTTTGTTTTTGTTTGTCTTCTTTTTTTGAATTTTAAATTTTATTTTTCAATTACCATTTATACTCAATATTATTATGTATGGGTTACAGGCGTACAGCACACTGGTTAGACGATCATATACTTTCAAAGTGGTGCCTGGGATATTTCAAGCTCCTACTGGGCACCGTACATAGTACAGTATCACTGACGGTATTTTCTGTGCCTTACCTCATACCAGTGAGCACTGCTGACTCCCTGAGCTTCCGCCCAGCCCTGAAGCCCTGGCCCTCTGGCCACGATCCATCTGTTCTCTGCATACGCGTCTCTTTCCGTTTTGTCTGTTCATTTAGTTTGCTCCTTAGACTCCTCATTAAGTGAAATCGCATCGTTTTTGTCTTTCTATGGAGAATATTTTCCATTTGTTAATAAACCGATTATTGGCTGATAACGTTCAATGTTTTGGAGTTTCAGTGACCTGTTCGGTGGGCCTCATTTATGTGTAGGAGTTAACATCACATGAGAACAACTGAAAGAAAAAAATTTTAGAATCAGCTAAATTGACGTTCTCTTTATAAAACATGATTTGTAGGTAGTCGCAGGAATAAGGACTTTTCTCAAATGCTGGTTTACTATTATTTTCAAGTTGTAGATGATTATTAAAGTATTTTATGTAGTCCTATGGATTCAGAACAATTTTTATGTCTACACAGAGCTGATTCCCTTTACTAGCATTTAAAAATGTTTTTGGACATTTTAGCGGTATTTCCACATTGTTTTGAATGATCGTCTTATTTTAGTTGATGTTTCTCATTAGCACGTATCACCATCTAATGTACAGTGTTTCTCCCATTTTCTTGTTCATTATCAGTCTAACAGTGGCAGCCCCGCTAGACTGTCAGCCTCCCTGGCACAGAGACTTTGTTTTGTTCACTCCTCTGTTTCCTTTATTCAGAATAATATGTCAGTTGCAAACACACACACACACACACACATCTTATAAGCTATTTGTATGAGGACTGTTTCTAAATATAACATCAGGTCAGTGATTTTAGCAATACGGTATAATATCCCAGCATTAAAATTCTTCTGGTTTTGTCTTTTGTGTTTATATATATACGTTTGTTCTTTTTTTTTCATGCCCACTTTGTATAAGTAGAAGGCACCGCCCCTTCCCTTTAAGAATATAAAAATATATAAAAATTCAATCTGCACTCTGCAGACAATCTGAGGATACGAGGTTCCACTCAGTCTTGTGCACAGGGACAGATAGTCACCCGGTGCTCCTCGTGTCCAGACTACTCCCAGTCAGAGGAAAACTGTAATGATCATGTTTCTAGGAGAGCCGGGCGGCCTGGAGCAAGAATCTGCTTTTTAACCTCTGGGATTGCTATTTATAACGCAGGATTATCAGGAGGAAATTGCTATTGCCGAAGAGAACAAAATTCAGCTCCAACAAATGGGAAAACGACTGTGTAGAGCCAGCCATGAGAGCAAAGCCTCCGAGATCGAATACAAGCTGGGAAAGGTCAATGACCGGTGGCAGCACCTCCTGGACCTCAAGGCCGCCAGGTAAAAAGGGCCCGAGTCAACAGGACACGTGGGGGCGCCGCCCTGAAGCATTTGGTCCACTCTTCATTTCGGTTCAAGATAAGCCACTAAGTCTCTCTGTGTCCTTTATCCCACCGTGTTAGTTCATGCTTTTCTCATAAATGTCACTTTCATTAACTTTACAATTCTCCTTATTTCATAAGTGTAGTGGTGTTTGTATTGATCTTAAAGAGAGCAAGTCATATCCAATCAAAATCCATTCCCAGGAAAGAAAACTCTTTATTTCAGGCCTTCACGGGAATTCAGCTGCCTCTAAGGTAGCGAATAAAAAAATATTCTCACATTCCTACTATATTTCTGGTTAGCAAGGAATGTATCTAGTCATTGCCATTCTGCTTAGGTGTAAAAATAATCTGCTGTTTTATCGTAATTTTGTGCTTAGCCTAAATGGCAACTGAAAGTTCCTGCCTCCTATGTGAGAGAATAAATATGCCATTCACTTTCAGTTGCAGAAGGGCAGGGTGAGTAACAAAGATAAAAGGCAAAATCAGGCCCTGGCCAGTTGGCTCAGTGGTAGAGCGTTGGCTTGGCGTGCAGAAGTCCCAGGTTCGATTCCTGGCCAGGGCACACAGGAGAAGCACCCATCTGCTTCTCCACCCCTCCCCCTCTCTTTCCTCTCTGTCTCTCTCTTCCCCTCCCGCAGCCGAGGCTCCATTGGAGCAAAGATGGCCCAGGCGCTGGGGATGGCTCCTTGGTCTCTGCCCCAGGCGCTAGAGTGGCTCTGGTCGCAACAGAGCGACGCCCCAGAGGGGCAGAGCATCGCCCCCTGGTGGGCAGAGCGTCGCCCCCTGGTGGGCGTGCCGGGTGGATCCCGGTCGGGCGCATGCGGGAGTCTGTCTGACTGTCTCTCCCCGTTTCCAGCTTCAGAAAAAAAAAAAAAAGGCAAAATCAAAGTATATAAGGGTTTTTACTAGCATGTGAAAGTCTGATATGATTGAATGCAGCACTATGTCATTTGATATAAAAAGAGGGAACGATTAAGTAGATGCTTTATTTTAGACAAACTTTGCCTTGTGTTGGAATGTCGGTTCCATAACCTCAGGGATCTTTGTCCATCTGTCCACTGCATGTCACAAGCAGCAAGGACAGTGCCTGGGCGGAATTGGGGCTCACTATATATTTGAGTGGATAAATGAATGGTTGAATATTTGGATGGATATTCTTCTTTATGGCAGTTAGGAGACTTGAAATGTAACAAATGCTTCTGATTGACAGCCGTTTTGGAGCTAATCCCTAATATGCATTTTTAAAACTATTTAATCAAAAGTGTGTATATATATATATTATATACATATAATATATATATTATATACATATAATATATATATTTTACATTCAGTATTATTCTGTATTTGTCTGAGGTGTACAGCATAGTGTTGTGATAATCATATACTTTACAAAGGGTTCCTTGTGATAAGTCGAATACCCACCTGGCACCATGGTTATTACAATATTATTGACTCTACTCCCTGTGCTGTACTTTACCTCCCCGGGACTATTCTGTAACTGCCGATCCCGTTACCTTCGTCACCCGAGTCCCTTGCTTTCACCGTGCTGCGTAAGGCGGACAAGAACTAGTGCCTTTGAATACCGTGTGCCCACACCAACTGTGCGTGGGCGTGGAGGTTCTGTACGTTAACTTTTAAAACATTTATTGTAAGGGAGTTATCAAAGAGGCTCAAACCCAAAAAGAAGATGAGATTATAGTCTATTTCATTTTAATAAAACAAAAATGGAATAAATGTTTATCTGCTTTCAAAATGTTTAACAGTAGCAGTCATGGCTGCCATCTCTTGGACCCTCAGTTGAGCCAGTGACCATGCTGCAGGCTTCATACGCTTCTTCTCCGGTGTTGTTCACACACCCTTTTATGTGAGCGTTATTGTTACACCTCTTTTCCCGATGCAGAGGCTGAGGCTGAGGTGCGCTCACGGGTCACTTATGTCCTGCGTGGCAGACCTTGGGCTCCCTGACTTTACAGCCATTCTCGAAGCACTGCTCTCTTGCATGCCAAATGTATGGCTTCCTTGATTCTGTTCTAGAAAATGCATCTAAAGGGAAATTAGGTTCCGTTATTTATATATTTCAGCAATCTAATTTTTTGGTCTTTTGTCTGTAAAGTGCTGGCAGTGTAACAGTGATGAAGAAATTTTGAAAATACAGAGACAGAGGCTCTTTCTTCCAGGGGTGCGTGGTGGGAATAGGCTATCGACAGGAAAAGACAGCACCTAAAACAACAAGCCAGATGCTCTAGTAATGGTATTATGGAGAGATGGAAGCGTACGGTTTAATTGATGCTACTCTAAGTTTTTAGTTTTTAGAGAGGTTTTAGATCTCCATGCTGTAGCAGTTTGGGCTCCTCGGTCACTGATAACAGAATCTTATTTCAGGAGGAGAAATTGGCACCGCTTGTGCTATCAGTACCCTCCTTAGGGAAGCCCCATCTCTGTAATGGTCCCTGGATTCTTTCGGTTCATTATGACTCGGGGATTGGCTTGCCCTTGCCGCGGAATCCAGTCAGACTAGTTAATATTCTTTTTTAAATGTGTAGTGGCTTGATGGAGTAGAATGTGGGGATGTACTCTGTCAAAGATGTTTGAAATTACATTCGATAAAATTTAATCCTAAGTAGCTAGCTTAGCGTATACCCAACTGTTAGCGAACATTGTATCAGCCAAATTAGGTGCTTTCTCTTCAAACTCATATTTATATAACTTTAATATCTGGTTGTTCAAGGGAGAATTTTCTACGTTATTTAATTTTTCCCGAAAACATCCTAGTAAATTTGAATCAGCTCAGTATTTCTAAGGTACAAGTTTTTGCACTATAGTCACTAAAATGCTTATATGTTTCTACTTTCGTGGGGCATCATCACACACAGATATAATTCTTGCGAGAGACATTTGTAAATATGCTGTATATTTCTGACTGCCTCTTTCCAAAATCGAGCAGATGGTGTGTTGACAGTTGATTTGTCCTGGTGTGTTTAATGCTGCGCGTGCTTATAGTTTCCTTGAAGCCTTTCCTAAATGACTCTCTGTGACCTTGGCTTTCACTTCCTGTTTATCAGAGCTTCGCTAGTGCACAGACCAAATGACCATCTCCCCCATGACCTGCCAGCTGAAATATTAAGTTTCTATAATCCAGTCTCATTCACCACTATCCCCTCTCTCAACTTTTTCTCACATTGGCTCATTATAACAGAACACAACCTAGTTAGCCCTTCTGGTATTTCTATGAGTGTTGGTATTCTTGTGGGAATGGAAAGGCTAATTGGGAAGAGGATCATACTTCCAGGTGAACAGCTTCCCAGCTAACAGAAACATGGGGAAGAGAGAGAGAAAGTGATTTGGGTGGTGGGCACCCAACACCACATACAGATCGTATAAGCATAGACACCTCCCCTTGAAACCTATGTAATCTTATTAACCAGTGTCACCCTGATTAATTTAATTTTAAAAATAAAGAAAGAAAAGGGTAAGGAAAAAGAGAGAGTCAGTGTATCTAACTTGAGCACCGGCGTAATCCCAGAACCTAACAGTTCTTTGTACATAGCGGCCAGTCACTCTGGTATTTGTTGAGTTTCTCCAACAGAAGATGCAGGATGAGCAGTATCGTACATACAGAGCAGAGAGCAGAGCTCGGGCTTGAGTTAGAACGTGTTTCTGTTTCACCTGAACTGCCCTGTCAGGCAAATTACTTATCTTTTCAGTACCTCGGTTACCCCATGTGTAAAAGGTTATCGGGAGGCTTGAGATGGGACCTGTCAATGCCTTAGCTCAGTGAAATGCTCACTAAATGCCGGCCCCCATCCCAGAGGGAGGTTAGAGGCTCTACTTTAGAGGCGGGTACACCACACATGTAGTGCAAGAAAGGCTTCGTGACGTTGTAGCCGCTGGCCTCCGGAAGGGTTTCCGTCTAATAGGAGTTCTGCCCACGCTAAAGTAGAAAGAAAACTCCGCCCTTGGATTTTCTGGCTGTTATTACTTCACAGTGGTCAACTCAGAGATGTCTGGCCAAGAGCAAGAACGCAATGACACAGTAAGCATGGAAACAGCACAAAACTAATCCAGAGCCCTGAGTTTAGTCTACCACGTTCTGGCTGTGTGACCCAGGGCTTACAGCATAACTCCTCTGAGCCACGGATTCCTCATTTCCAGAATGTTCATTAAACTGCCACATCTCCAATGAGACAACCCAAGACAAGGGGACCATGTGGACTATAAAATGCTATATATGCAATCTTGTTCTTTTACCTAGTCACAGAGTAGTCATAGCTTTAATACACCATGATTTATCCAATATTTTCTCTATTGTTGGACATTGATATTTTACTATTACAGAAATTGTGTTTTTAAAGCCTTGCCTTACTTTATATTTGGTATATTCGATTAAATATATCGTGCTAATGAGAATGAGAATGAAAAAAAAAATTTTAAGCCATGAGCAAAACCAAATAATGTAAAGAAGAATTAAAGGAAATAATAGCAATAAATTTTTGAAAGATCTCAAGTTTTGAAAAATTGTTAGTCATAATCAAGAAAAAATCAATTTGCCTCCTGTTACAGATGCCTGACCAATGTAATCCTTCAACCAAAACTTACATCTCTATATTCCTGATTGTAAAAGTGGCATGTAAGAGGACTGATTATTTACTTTTAAAATCACACTAGGCTATATTTAAGTAGAAAGGTTTAAAAATTAATGTTATTTGTAAGTAAGGATTCTGTAATATATTTCTTATGTAAAATAGAAGTTTGCTTCTTTTATAAAGAAAACATGTTTCTCTTTAAAATCAATCAGCTCACACAACCAGAACTGAATGCCTTACTTTATTTACTTATAATTTATTATATAGACCTTTTAAAAAGAACCTAGCAAGTGTTATTTAATTACTTATTTATAATTTGTTTGTGTGTCTGTATATCTTAATCCAACAAAGATTTAAAACCGCCAGCATTAGTCACATTGTATTCAATTACCAGTAATTAATAATTTGGGGCTCATTTTCTTTAGAAGCTTAAATTATGAAATTAATATAGGCTCAGGGCGGAACATTTGGGGCTTTTCAAAATTCACAAAAGAAAAAAGTTACCTGCAATTCCACCAAGCGAATGAACAGATTTATAATTTTTATAATCATCTTAAAATGAACGTGTTATTTTTATCTAGATGGTATCATTACTTTTTAAAAGAACAAAGTCTTGGACTTGGTGAGTAGAGAATAATATTTATCTTTCACGCTCAAACAGTCTTCTCAAAGGTAAGACCAAGCTCTCGCCCACAGATGTGTTTTTCAGGCCACCCTTTGCGAACAAACCCTAGAACTACCTACGCCATGAGAAGAGTAAGAAACCGGGCTCCTCTTTGCTCCTGCCATTGGCTGTCCTCATGGAGGTTTTGTTTGTTTGCACTGGGATGATTTATCTTTTTAAATCTCCTTTCCAAGTTAACAAATAGCCCACAAGAAAAGTGGCCAGTCCTCCCGGAGCCACGCGGTGTCTGCAGCCGGCCTTATTTTTGCCACTCTTCTTTCTTTAGACCTGCAGCCTCCCCCTCCCTGCAGATTACCCTGAGCCTTTCCCCCTCCTTACCCTCGTGGCCTACATTCCGGGAGCTCAGGCCTGGCACATGTTACTGAATGTAGGTTTTATTTAGAAACATGACCACTTGTCACCGCTCAGTGTCATGTTATCAGGCAGAGACTTACCAACATTTGTCTAGAGTGAGCACTTTCATACTTCCCAACCCAGACCAGGGGAAACTTCCAGCCCCACGCGCGACTTAGCTTTTTGCTCTGCAAACCTAACTTGCGCACGTGGAAGCTCCATGGTGGTGGCAGAAGATCTGTGTGCTGTGAGGATGGCAGAGGACGGCGGGGTGGACGCAGACCTCCCGGACTGTAACTGCGATGTCACCAGGCAGGCATCTCCTTGAGTTTCTTCCACCGGGCATAGCTTTCGCGTTAACGTGGGCTTTATAGGTTAAATGCTGGAGCTCTGCTCCATAGCTGTGTTTGCCAGTGTTGGGTAGAGAGGATCGGGGCGAAGATATTGTCAGCTGTGGACTCCTGAGAGTCATTTGTTCGTTTGTTTTCTTGTTCCCCTGCTGGGCACAGAGAGCTGGATGGGAAGGTTAATGAACTTGGTAATGGCTTGGCATTCCAGTTGTCTCTGGACTGTGTATGTGTCATAAGAGACGTATGGCTACAGTAGAGAGCCTGAGACACAGGAAGGAAGTTCAGAGAAGGATCCAGTGAAAAGATCCAGTGAGTCCATCATCTGCTATTTAAAAGGTGAAACTGAAGTTCAGCCTTGGCCAGGTCACAGCATTGTAGCCAAAAGCTCTCTTTATTCAGTACAAATCGACTCATATTTTAAGGGACAGGAGGACTTTGTGTGTGAGGAAAAAGTTGTTTCTGTTTAGGTTTGTCAGTAAGATTTGGTCACTAACTAGTATAAAGATTTTAAAATATGTGCAAAATTTAGAAATGTATGTCTAAAATAGTAACTTAGTGCCTTGTGCAAATGTTTATTTCATGATCATGATTTTTTCCAGTTAGAATATCATTGCCCCAATAATTTTCATTTTATTTTTGTAACTATTTTTTTTGTGTGTCATAATATCCTCCCCCCCCCCCCAGATAAACATTAATAAATTTGGTTCTGTTGTGTTGAGAATGTAAATTTTGGTTTTGGTTGATGGTTCCACTAAATTAGTTTGAAGAAAAATAGTGAGATGGATTTATCTATATATGAGATGCATGTGTGTATACATATACATTCACGTGACAGTGTGAAGAATTAAGAAGCCAGACAGCTGGATTTGGTAGTAGACTCCTTCTCCAGCAAGGTCAAGTGCCTGTAAGTCCTGTTGGACTGTGAAAGGAGAATTATAAGCTTCAGGGACTTACAGCTCTAACAGGCTTGTAAACTTACAGTCCTGTGATGTCAGTAAACATCTATTTTGAATTATAATTCTGGATGCTACCAAAGGGAATGTCACTCAAACTTCTTATAATGATGACTAAATAAAAATATTGTGACAGTTTATCCAAGGATTTTCTTTAAAAAAAAAAAAAAGGAATGGGGAAAATACGGAACATTTCTCTTAAAAAAGAATTATACTTATCTTGCAAATACCAAGCTGAATAAACTCAGGGGAGATGTGTGAGGCTTTACTCTCCATTTTCTCTCAGCTCACATCTGCTCTCCTAACACACAGACACAATGTATTTTGCTACTTATAGTCAAACACACTTTTTTAAAAATGAGAAGTGTTCACCTCGTTGACTTTGCTAAGATGTACACATCCATCTGAAAGAGGAACTTGTCCCTAATGGACTATATGAACAAGTGTTTCCATGTCACGATCCCCTTGACATACTGCACACTAGCTGCTCTGACTGTTGGAGCTCGTTCAATAGTATACAAGATTACTGGTCCTGTAAATGGTTCGGCTAGTGGAGGAGTCCACAGCCGACGGAACTGTGTTTACTCACATCTCTCTTTGTGCCTGGGATCTTTTCTTCATTTTTGTCAGCAAATTTTGAACCAAGAAAATGAATTAAATTTAGAATTAAAATATGTTAACTAAGTAAAAGTCTTTTACTTAGAATGGTAATTATTAATGTTTAGCAAGCATTTAAATAGTGCATGATTTTGCGCAAAGCTTAGTGTGGGCAGGGAAAAGGGAAAAAACCAACAGTGGAAATTCACAGCTCTGGCTTTCCAAGGAAGTTACCACGGGGAAGAGAAACTTGTGCAAAAATTAATGCCAGGGGTTAAAATAAGGGTAAGGAGGAAGCAAGCCCTCAGGTGCTCTTCTAATCTCTGGCTCCAAACAGAAAGAACCCTGGCGATATGATGAAGTTGTTTTAAAACCTTATTCCAAAGTATAGTCAGCAGTCACATCTTACCAAATCTGTAAACAGGAAGCTGGTCTACTGGGAGAGGTCCCCGACAAGACATTCTCAGAGGAGTAAAACCAGGACCGACATCTCAGTGCATGAGTCAGTCTTCAGTCCTGTTCCAGCAGGCTTATCGATTGTAAATTGTCCTTTCAGTTTGGACCACTACAGCAGATGACCAAGGCCGTGTTACATCCCAAGGCCATGCTGTGATTGTTGCTGGGATGTGCACCTGGAGCTTGACAGCCAGTAGCTCTTCTGAAACGGCCATTCACTGACTGACACAGAAGTGAATATTGTCTTATACATGAAAAAGGGGAAATGGAGTGAATGTCGAAGTTCTCGGGATTATTATTCAAAGCCAGTACCTTGAAATGCCCTGGGGACAGGGTGCTATTTATATTTATAAATCCAATTAGGGGAGTCTTAATTTGAAATGAATTATGCGTAATAATAGACACATTGCAATACATGTTTTCTGTTCCCTAATCAATAAGCTGTATTGTGAAATATAACTACAGTTTTAAACTATGCTTTCTTTCAACACAATATAAGGTAATGTCCCTAAGAATGTCTTTATGAACTGAAATGCTATTCATATATAGGCATTAATATTACTATCATAATTACTAAAATATAGGCAACATTATTAAGCACTGACAGTAGTAAAAATTCTTTTAAAAGTAATGGTGTGACAAAGGAAAAGTGATTGTGTCGTGACTGGATTTTCATTTGAGAAACATTGATTTATAGTATAAAAGAAGTGGTGATAACAGTTTTATGCAATCAAAAATAATAAAAATGCTCAAAATGCTTTGGTAACGAGGCATTTTCTTCTCAGCAATGGCACTTGACCAGAGAAGCCCATCACAGTCACCTGGGGAGGAGTGGGGAGAGGTGGGGAGTGAGTGGTTGGTGTGTGAGGTCTGAGCACACCCCCACGTGACCCTGTCACCCCTGTGCTATTTGGAAGTCACAGAGTGGAGAAATATCTGATGACTCTGCATGCAAGGTGTCTGTCTTCTAGAACAGCCTATGGTAGATGACTTTCTTAAAATAAATCACATCCCTAAAATTTTTAAAAGTCATGTTGCTCTTGACTCTTTTTTAAGTAGATACCTCTTTAGTGGAGTCAAGTTGACACCTCCAAGATTTTATAGCTTATCTGCCATTCATTTATATTATGAGCGATGTCAGTAAGGTGACATTTCCTAAACCAAAAGGTAGGACTTGTCCAAAAGCAAAACTGAATTTTAAATAAGGCTGGACCAAAAGTCATTGATTCAAATCACTGATCCTTTTCGAGGAATCTGTACCCACTCAGCTATGACAGGCCCTCCCCAGAAATCCAGTCCTGATTTTTGCTGTTGTTTCTTGGTAATGAATAGAGTTGAGAAATTCTATGTATCCTCCCCAAACTTCTGCTCACCCCTTGCTGTCACCTGGAGTACACCTTTATATTTATCCATCCCCACCTTGTGCCTTCCACCTGTCTCCTCTGCATCTCTGCTCCCCTGCCTGTACTCCTCTGCAAGCTCTCCCCTCCTTGTTCTCCTGCCTTGGGTGTCTTCTTCACGAACCTTTATTCTCTGCCTAAAGAACATTTTAAAGCTATTCCAAATAGCAAACTGCACTAAAACAACAACAAAAAATCAATTATTTTCTAGTAGCCAGATCATTCTACAAGTGCCATACCATATTTACTCACCTTCAGTGCCTACTTTTTGTTTGTTTGTTTGTTTTTTGTTTTTTGTTTTTAGAGAGAGAGAGAGAGAGAGTCAGAGAGAGGGATAGACAGACAGGAATGGAGAGAGATGAGAAACATCAATCATCAGTTTTTCGTTGCAACATCTTAGTTGTTCATTGATTGCTTTCTCATATGTGCCTTGACCGTGGGCCTTCAGCAGACTGAGTAACCCCTTGCTTGAGCCAGCAACCTTGGGTCCAAGCTGGTGAGCCTTGCTCAAACCAGATGAGCCAGCGCTCAAGCTGGCAACCTCGGGGTCTCGAACCTGGGTCTCTGCATCCCAGTCCAACACTCTATCCACTGCGCCTCCTCCTGGTCAGGCCCTACTTTCTTAAAATTATTAACAATGCTCCCTAACCATTAGTGTATGTCATAACCCAAATGCAGTCTGTTTCCCTTGATGAACTACTCACTTAGGGTCAGCAGAGTCCTTCTAATTGTCAGGTCGTAGGTCCTCTTTGTAGAGCTTGTCATACTATCCTGCTCTGCATTCGACCCAGTAGACCAGTGGTCCCCAACTTTTGTATGGAGCCCTTGTCAAAAATGCAAGTTCCTCAGCCACAAGAGCAGAGTTTCTGACTTAGTAGGACTGGGCTAGGATCTAGGGAGTCAGTATTTAATTGAAGCAACCCAGGTGAATCTAATATTAAAGCCATTCTGATAATACTTTGACCACGCCCTTTCATAGGGCTTCACCTCTATGCCAACAGTACTAAACAGACACATTCAACTTCATCCTCCTGCTGGGAACTGAGAACCACATTTCCATCCATGTCTATCCACCTGACCCTCAGATTTGTATCCCAAACTTCGTGCAACACTCATCCCAAGAACTCTCTCCTTATCCTGCAGTCTCTGAGCTACCAGCCTCCTCTAGTCACTCAACTGCAAAACACCGTTTTTAGCTGCTTCTGCCGGACATCCTGACAATTCCTGAAGCGAGCAGTCCTGTCCCCTCTTCTGTTCTCACTGTTTCTCAAGCAGAGGCTCTGCCAGGAGCTGTTTGGACTCGTCTATTCACTTCCTGAATGGGTTCTCACAATAACCTCGCTTCAAACTTACATACTCAAAATCAGAACTGATCTTATCATTATTTTGCTAACAAATCTTGGCAGAGTTCCTATTCATCATGAAGACGGCATAAAACCCAGGACTGTGTCACTGCAGGGTCTTTACCCTCTGGCTCCACTCTCCCCCTCAGCCCCCGTCTCCCCGTCTTCTGTCCTGTCTGCCCCCTTCTCTTCTCGGCATCACCACTGTGCCTTCACAGTCTGCACTCTCTCTCCCAGGTGTTCTTCCTCGGAGTGTAAGTCAGTATATTGGTCATGGAAATAACAACTTTTGTGACAACAGTGAGGTTCCCTATCCTGGTTATATTACTGCAGCTCTATTGAGTATAATCATAGCTGATTGTTACTGATTGTTCCACACATACTCTCCAATATCAGCCTCATTTAAATCTCACAGTTACCCTTACTTTATCTTCATTTTACAGATGAGGAAACGGTGACACAGGAAGGTAGGCAACTGCCCAAGGTCACACAGCCAGTCAGTGGCTGAGCCAGGATGGACTTCAGCTTTGAGCAGTTAGGCTTTAGACTTTGTGCTCCCTTCTGCTGGGGAGGGAAACCCGAGTGGGGCCGGTCACTGAGGGGGTGTCTCTGCTTCTCCGCCCACAGGTTAAAGAAGCTGACAGAGACTCTGGTGGCCATCCAGCAGCTGGACAAGAACATGAGCAGCCTGAGGGCGTGGCTGGCTCACATTGAGGCTGAGCTGGCCAAGCCCATCGTCTACGAGTCCTGTAACTCGGAGGAAATACAGAGGAAGCTTAACGAGCAGCAGGTGAGTTTAACGCAGTTGAAGGAAATGAGCAGTCTTTTGATTATCTGTCCTCCTGGCCAGGACGGAGGGGCAGGCGTGCAAGGCGACTCAGGATGGAAAAGCAGGAGGAAGCGAGGCAGGTTCAGAGAGAAAGAGGGGGGCCCTGGCCAGGCGTGCGTTTGGGGCAGAGAAGTTCCACGTCACCACAGAGCTAACTCTTAAGAAGATATGCCATCAGAGAGTCAGTGTCGTTGGTCCACCAAGAAGTCGTTTTAAGATGATAGGTTTTGCTGCAATGATATATCTAAAATAAGGCTGACAGTTTTGTTTACTTCTTTGTGGGTCATGAGCCCTCTGCCATAAACTTAAAAAGGAGACAGATAGTAGTGTTTGGAGAGAAAAAGCAGTGCACATTTAGAGTTTTAGAGTCTAAAATAAGCTGGTCTCTCGGGGAGGATTGAACTACCTGTGGACCGCACACGGTAATGTCACCTTCCATGTGTATACCAAAGACAGCACGTCACACTGGCATACATGACTCAGCCCAACAAAGCAAAAGAAGGTGGCCTTGGAAAACGCTTCCAGAGGGATTTTCGCTTCCCACTCCCTGAGCACAGCAGGCTGCAGTTGTCACAGTGAGCACCGTCAGTCCCCCGAAGGAGTAGTGCTACCCCGGGCCTTTAGATTGTCCTGACAATTCCATCTGGCCTCTGGTTATTCTTATTAGTGTGTAGGCCACAATAGCCAAGTTGCTTAACTTAAAAAAATATTTAAAATATTTAAACACACTCATTTCTTCAATCTTATAAAAAGAGTTTTATATTTACTTTATTTTACAAACTATTTAAACCAATGAGAATACATATTAAAAGATGTAGTTTTTTAGACATCAGGTTTTCTTTGATATTTTAAGTTGCGTTTCTCTTAAAAACAATTGTTAGCAGAATGTTTGTTCAATTTTTGTAAGATGAAATCCTCCGATGGACTTTGCTGTTTGAAATTCTGGTGATTACTTTTTTTGAGGGGGGCGTTATGGTTGGCCTTTAACAACCCAAATTTCCTGGAGAACATGGTAATGATGAGAAAGTTAAAATTTAATGACGAGTATTGTAATTTAGCTAATGTAAGAAAATCAAAACTATCTAATTAAATACAGCCAATTGATCATATACATTTATAGTCTCACCCACTACTGAAACCCCAAAATAATATAGTGAAGGGGGTGGGCAAAGGTCAGAACCCACACTGGCCAAGAGAACAGAAGAGGTGACAGAGGTGACAGACATCCAAGAGGATTTTGGAAGATAGCGAACAGATGAATAGCGATGGTGTTAGCAGACAGAGCAAGGAGAAAGATGATTCGTGCCACATAGTTCCAAAAAGGCTCAAGAAGGGGAGATATTAAGTCCATAGGGCTTTAAAATGAAAGATTGCCTCAAAAGCTGAATGAGCGATTAGACTTCAGCTCTCCCCCCGGCCCAGCTAGTCAGACTGTGCTGTTCCATTTTCTGCAGTAGAAGACACAAAGGTTAGTCTCTAGAGAAGGCAAACCAGGGGGACTTTGGACTTGGGGATACAGCACGCCATCGAGGCTGGAGCCACTGTATATTAGATAGAGCACGTGAAAGGCTCTGTACCAAACGGTGTGACCTCCCCACTGTGCCAGGTCCCACATGTCACTGGCAAGGTTTATACTGCAGCCAGGATTTATGCAAGAGCTTCAAAGTCCAATTCAGTTATTCTTTAAAAGTCTGCATAAGAAGTATAAGTAGAACAGAGAGGAGGAAATAACCACAGTAGTAATATATATTAAAAAAAAAAGTTTCCAAACTTGAAAACATGCACTTGCACAGCACAAACCCTATAAGAGTCCAGGAAAATTAAAAACAAAGCAAACCCATTTTAAAATTTCAGATAAAGAGAAGATCTTTAAGGTTTCCAAGGTGAAAAAGTCTGATTTTTCCAAAAACAGTGTGGGAAGCCAGAGGACATTGGCACAAGGCTTTCAAAAAGTTAAGAAAACTATCTCTAATGTAGAATATTATATCTGCCACTTAGTGTGTAAAATAGTTACCTCCTATGAGCACATTCCCAAGCAGCTGATGAAAAATGTGCTGCCTTTGCTACAATAAGAGGGGAGAAAGGAGCCTAACCCAAGAGAAAGAGAAGGAAATGCTGGGGTTGATGGTGAAGACATGTCCCAAACGCCAGAGAAACGGCAGCCCGGAGAACACTGTCCAGACCGGGGGCAGTCTGCTGCAGGACAGATGTCTCCAAGCAGGAAAAGAACTGAGCTAGACTCCCCGGTGCGCTCACCCACACTAGAAGAAGTTCTATTAGTTCCCTAAAAGAGGGACTAGGAATTAGCAATATAAATTTTAAAGAGAAAAAGAGGGAGGGAGAGAGAAGAATTATTGAATCCAAAAAAAAAACCCCCAAAAAGAATTATATAAAAATAAATATAACCTTAACACATCTTGTTCTTCCAAGGTGAAAAATATTAAATAACCATAATCATGCAAACAATAATTATTGTTCTAGCTATAATATGTACTAAGACAGTAATTGGGAGTCCTGTGAGCCATGTAGAAGTTTATTCCTTCTCGGCATTGAAAGCATCAACAATGTCTACCATTTCAAAGTCAAGCAACATAAATGCGTTACTTAGAAAATACAGAAGTAAAAACCAGAAGACAGGGTTAGAAGAGAGGCACATGGTTGATTCAGGGTATTATTTTATTAGACCCTGAATAGTAATTTTTGACTTTTTAATATACTACACTTCACATTAATTTTTAGTTAAATTTTAAATAAAAGTTTTAGAAAACCATATATCAGTGGTTAAAAGTAAAGACTTCTGAATGTAAATCCTGGTTTCGCCACTTTTCTGTATAACCTGGGACAATGAAATGAACTATGTTAACCGTCAGATTTTTTATGTATTGAATAAGAGTACATGGCTCACAGTGTATTGTAAAAATTCATGAGGAAAGCATTGAGCCCAGCACCTAATACAAAGTAGGTCTTAGTAAATTTTATTTTAATCATATATTTTTACCACAATTTCTTTTGTGGAAAACATTTGGCCACATTTCTGTAAAAATTGTAGCATTTTGAATCCATGTTGTAAGAGACAGATAAATGGTTATCTGCCTCCAAAGAAAAAACTTCTGACTGCTAGACCTGTGGTGGGACAGTGGATCAAGTGTCGACCTGGAACGCTGAGGTCGCCGGGTCAAGACCCCGGGCTTGCCTGGTCAAGGCACATATGGGAGTTGATGCTTCATGCTCCTCCCCACACCTTCTCTTTCTCTCTCTCCTCTAAAATTAATAAATAAATAAAAATAATTTTTAAAAATTTGGAAAAAAACCCAAAAATAAACTTCTGACCAATATTTAAATAGACTGATTATATTGATAAGAAATGCATTCTTTTTATTCTATATAGAGTTTTTGTATGTTTCTCTTGCCAGTAGACTTTATTCTAATAGACTTAATTAGACAGAAATATATGTAGATTTGAGATAGCTTCAGAGAACTTTTTGTCAAACTTTTCTGTGTTATAGATGAAGACAAATCCAGAGATACTATGTGACCGATTTAAGATCATTATCAGTGGAGTTGAAAGCTAAAATTAAAATTTTTATCTGTACTGGGGCACGTATATATAATTAGAAATACCCTGCAGCTTTACTTTATATATTGATTATAACAAAAACTTGTGAGCAGAAGCACGAAGGGACTTTTTTCCAATTCTTACCTGGTCAAGCTCCTGGAGGGAAATCTCATAAAAATGTGCACCCATCCCATGACTGAGTCCCCTGGAATTTTTAACTTAGAATTGTCCACACTGTGCCTCCAGCAACCTGTGGATTACAGTTCTGGTTTTCATACCTCAATACTGGTTCCACAGTGCTTTCCTCATCAGTCTCTCCTCAGAGATAGCTTCAAAAATATATGGACAAGTGATATCACCAAGATGGCAACACAGGTTGTTTCTGATTAAAGTCCCCTGCCCAAGAAGACCAACAAGGAACTATCCATAGACAAGACACTATTGTGAAAACCCAGAACCCAGGGGTGTGGCTGAAACACCCCCCACCTGGACCACAGAGACCAGGGTCTGGAGTTTCTCCAGTGGGAAAAGAGAGGCCAAGGTAGACAACCAACTCCCTCATTATTGTAGGACATTTCCCAGGAGGCTCACTTGGGTCTGGTTCATGGTGATAGTCAGAAAGAACAAAGAAGAGGGTGGGGCTTATGGCAACCAGCACTTAGATCTTGGCAGACTGCATTCCTGAAGGATGCAGCTGCTCCCAAGAAGGATCCCAGCCAGCATCTCTGCCCATCAGCAGAGCCCAATCAATGGTTCCAGTTGATCTTGGAGTTCAGTTGACAGTTCTTCTTGATTTGGGTCCCTAGACAACCGACCGTACTGGCCTTTGGTGACCTTTCTACCATCCAGCCTCAACAGGAAAACAACTTCTCATCCCTGCCCAACAGCTGAGCATAGCTTCCATCCCGCCCACCAGGAGGCCTGGCCAGAGAACCCAGGCAGCCACGGAGCCCATCTGACAGCCTGGTCGGGCAGGGAGCCCAGTCAGCAGCCCTACCCAACTATTAAGCATAGCCTCTTACAGAAATAGAACAAATAATCCTAAAATTTGTATGGAACCACAAAAATCCCCAAACAGGCAAAGCAATCTTGAGAAAGGTGCAAAGCCTGATTTTAAACTGTATTGCAAAGCTAAAATGACCAGAGCAGAAACACAGACGTGTAGACTAACAGAACAAAACTGAGCCCAGAAATAAATGCATGCATATATATGGTCAACTAATATTTGATATGGGAGCCAAGAATATTCAATGAGGAAAGAATAATCTCTTTTTAAATATTGGGAGAACTAGATATTCACATCCAAAAGGATGAAACTGGACCTCTATCATAAACCACTTATAAAAATTAACTTTAATAGATTAAAGGCCAAATATAAGACCTGAAACCATAAAACTCCTAGAAGAAAACAAGGGTAAAAGCTTCTTGATATTGGCCTTGGCAGTGATTTTTAAGATTCAACACCAAAGCACAACCAACAAAAACAAAAATAAACAAGTGGGATGAAATCAAAAGCTTTTGCACAGCAAAGATAATAATCAAACAAAGGGAAAGGCAACATACAGAATGGAAGAAAATATTTGTAAGTCACATATCTGATAAGAGGTGAATACCCCAAATATATAAAAAAAATCAATAGTAATGTAATAATAGTAACAATCCAATCAAAAATGAGCAAAAGACCTGAATAGATATTTTCCAAAGGAGATAATCAGATTGCCAACAGGTACATGAAAAGATGTCCAGCATTACTAATCATCATGAAAATACAGATCAAAACTACAATGAGATCTCACTTAGTAGACTGGTTTTTATCTGAAAGACGAGATAAAAAGTACTGGCAAGGATGTGGAGAAAATGGAACCCCTGAGCACTGTTGGTGGGAATGTAAATTAGTATGTCCACTATGGAAAACATTATAAAAGTTCCACAAAAAATTAAAGAAAGAGTTGTTATATGATCCAGCAGTTCCACCACTGAGTGAGTATGCATCTGAAGCAAGTGAAATCACTATCTTCAAGAGATATTTTCAAGCCCTTGTTCATTGCAGTCTTGTTTACAACGGTGAATACAAGCAAACAACCTAAGTTTCTGTCAATGGATAAACCGGTAAATAAAACGTGATATACACATGTACACACATACACATACCCAATGGAATATTACTCATCCATAAAAAATAAAATACTGCAACTTCTGACAACCTGGACGAACTTGAGGTCATTATGCCAAGTAAGGAAGTCAGACACAGAGAGAAAAATACTGTATGATTCACTTATATGTAGAATGTTAAAAAACAAACAAACCAAAAACTGAATTCATAAAAAAAAAAAAAAAACAGATTAGTGGTTGCCAGTGCTGGAGGTGGGAGGTTGGGGGAGGGGCTGAATGAAGGTAGTCAAAGGGTACAAACTTCCACTGGTAAGATGAGTAAGTTTGGGATGTAACGTATAGCATGGTGACTAGTTAACAATCTTGTGTTGTATATTTGAAAGTTGCTAAGAGAGTAGATCTTAAAATTTTTCAACACACACACACACACACATAGTATTTTAACTGTGAAGTAATACATGTTAACTAAACTTACTATGCAGTGATTTCATAATATATGCATACACCAACTCATCACATTGTGTGCCTTAAATTTATACTGTTCAATATGTCAATTGTATCTCACTAAAGCTGGAAAAAAACTTTTGAGTATTTGGGGAAAATTAAATCAAAATACTATAAATTCTTTAAATGTATGGATTATTTTGATGTACCTAACACTTCTTCCAAATGTATATTCTTAAACAAGATGCATTTTAAGACCTAAAATTTACTTGTTTATCTCATTCACAGAAATCTCTGTTTTTATCCTTGAGCAATTATGGAGTTTCTGTTTTGTAATATTTTACTTTATAATTTTTAAGTTAGTGATTTCTGTGATAACTTTCACATAGCTGAAAGAGATTATGTAAGAGATTTGAAAGGACTGTTTAGTGAAAGGCAAATACTTTTGATAGAATTTATCTTTTTGTGTCTAATTTATAAAATCTCCAAAAATTAATCAAAGGCACTATTATTACAGTTGACAATAAGCTAACATTTGTATAGAAGACATTGATTGGAACCTGGTGTTAAGGAGAGAAATAGGAGGAAGAGTATACAAACGAGAATATGAATCCCAGCTATCTGAGTAAATTGAGGAATTATTGTTAGAACAAGAAAAAAGCTAGGCATAGTCTAGAGCTGTATCAAAGAAAAGGAAAGTATATTAAAGACCTTAATAAAAAGATTTCACATTGTAGAATTGGGGAGAAATTCAACGCCTTTTTTATCATCATAATCTGTTACATTTAAAATTGCTCACTGAGGAAGCTGCTGCTGCTGCTGATGTCATGGTACATAGTAGACAACTTAAATCCCTTAAACCCCTGGTGCCTTTTAAGAATAGTGGAGTTAACTGTCTAAAACAACTTGCAGGTCTTTGGGGATCAAATTCCAGTTCTTGAGTGCCGGCTCTTAAAAGGAAGACATGTCTTCCTTTGATCGAGTCATTCATTGACTGATGGATTGGAATGGAAGTAATATATCTGTAAAGTAAACTCTGGGGCAAGATTCATTTTTTTAATCACTAAAGGAGCTCCATTTCTTCTTAATATAGTTCACGTACTCTATTTCATTTGTTCAGTTTATATATTTGGCATTGCTCACATAGCTGAAATATTTCTGGATTCATTTTTCTCATACTTTTGAGTTGCCTTGTTTCATAAATGAAGTTGATGTAACCTCATGCATTACCGGACATGAAATATTTGTCAAGATTTGGCCTAAACATTTGTCTGTCAATGGATACTGGGCAGTTTACCCTGTCCGTATACAAGGACAGTAAGGCACATCTCGTTCCGTGCAGGAGCTGCAGAGGGACATCGAGAAGCACAGCACGGGTGTGGCCTCCGTCCTCAACCTGTGTGAGGTCCTGCTGCACGACTGTGACGCTTGTGCCACAGACGGCGAGTGTGATTCCATCCAGCAGTCCACGCGAAACCTGGACCGGCGGTGGAGAAACATCTGTGCCCTGTCCATGGAAAGAAGGCTCAAGTGAGTTGGGATAGCCCAACCGTTGGGAAAGAGGGAGGACCGAAAAGAAAACAAAACATCAGAGTTGCCGTTTTTCACTATTTCCTTTCGGTTGCAACGTCCAAAGATAGCCTTGGTTTTCCCAGCCAGCCCTTGTCTGCATCTAGTTGGGAAAATAAGTAGATATAAAGGCAATATACAAATAGAACAAGCCAAGTTATGCCGGGCTTAACAGTTTAAATATAATTTAGAAAAAAATATCCCTTTGCTGAATAAGTATAATGTTGCAGAATTGGTGATGGAAAAGAAATTTCTCTCTCATTAAAAATGAAAAGAATAAAGCAAAGGGCTTGTCTTTAAGCCCTTTGAAATTCAAGGCAGTAAAATATAGTGATGTGTTAGGAAATTATCAGAATGATTTAAGGCACATAATCTTTGTTCTTTCTGGGGAACTCTTGAGATTTCAGCTTGATATTTGTCTTGCTGTCATAGGTTGATTTTGATGAGGGTGATTTTGGTGTTGGACTTTAATGGATGTTCGAACCTTGTGCTGTTTTAGCAGAACCTTGGCATGCGTGTGCACCGTGAACATGGTGTTGCACTCCTAAGCTTTCTCACACATTTTCATAGCAGTTCACATTATATGCATGTAATAGTCAAATGGACTAATTCCAAATCCAGAGCCGCAGGATGATGTGTATTTAAAAAAAAACAAAACAAACAGCTGTTTCGTTTCAGCTCAAACAGTTGTCTCTTTTTCACTCCCATCAAATTTGGCTTAAGGCACAGTTATTGTTTGGCACAACAGTGGCTTGTTTGGGCGCCCTTAATCCTATGTCAGGGTTCCGGAGCATAAACTGTCTCAACCAGATTCTGTTCTTTCATTTTTCTGTCTCAGAATTGAAGAGACATGGCAATTGTGGCAGAAGTTTCTGGATGACTACTTACGTTTTGAAGATTGGCTCAAGTTGTCCGAAAAGATAGCTGCGTTCCCCAGCTCCTCGGTGGTGCTCTATACCGTTGCCAAGGAAGAACTGAAGAAATTCGAGGTGATTTATCATTCCAAATCTTTGATCCCTACTTTGTCGTGAGAGCAGCCAGCTGGTCGTTAGTGCCCAAGACATAAACTAGCTGTTCACCCACACACTTCTTGTTCAAACCGCTGGAGGATGACATTGCAGTCATCTTTATTACCACCTCCTAAGTAGGCAAAGAAGGGAGGAAGGGCGTTTTTTACTTTAAGATGATCAGGAATTACAAATGCAATACAAAATAAAATAATGAGGAGGAATTCTCTTAGAAAACAAGAATCGTGACTTTTTCCAGAAAGATCTTGGCCTTCCTTTTATGTCACAATTCTTCACAGGCAACCCATTTAGATGAAAATATGATGATTTTTCCATACTATAAAAATCTATCTTCCAGATATATTTTCTTCATTTACATTAACTTTTACCAAGTGGGAGCATGGATATATATTTTCCAAGTCAGTGATGAAAGAGAGTTGGCCCCGGATTGAATAAAACATTTTAATCACGAGCCATGTCTAATTATAAATGAAGAGCAGTGCTGCCTTTCTTGAGGCACGAAGACTTTCAATTTCATAGAGACAGAAATAGCCGCAACCCAATCATCCTCACAAAGACAAGGATCATCCAATAGCTGCCGCCCATCCCCGCCTGTCTGTGCCGTCCGGGGTCTGCTCTGTCAGTGTGCTGTGCTGAAACTGTCACTCTTTGGCTGCTCCTCTTTTTCACAGGAACCTGATGTAGCATGAAGTTGACCATTTAAAACAATTTCTTTTTAATTTTTATTTATTGATTTTAGCAAGAGAAGAAAAGAGAGAGAAAGAGATCTGTTCCCGTATGTGCCCTGACCGGTGATCAAACTGGCAACTTCTGTGCTTTGGGGTGATTCTCGAGGCCAGGGCAGAAGTTGACCATTTTTTAATTTCAAGTTTATTTTTTTTCTGACCAGTTGTGGCACAGTGGATGGTGTGTCGACCTAGGATGCTGAGGTTCAAGGTTTGGAACTCAGGGTCACAGACTTGAGTGTGGGCTCATCCAGTTTGAATGTAGGGTTGCTGGCTTTGAACCCAAGGTCGCTGGCTTGAGCCCAAGGTCGCTGGCTTGAGCAAGGAGGTCACTGGCTCTGCTGGAGCCCCCCTGGTCAAGGCACATATATAAGAAACAATCAATGAACAACTAAATGCCACAACTATGAGTTGATGTTTCTCATCTTTTTCCCTTCCTGTCTGTCTGTCTGTCTCACTTTCTCTCTCTCTTGCTAAAATAAATAAATAATAAAAAATTTTCCCTGTCGTGTTCCGCTGATAGGCAGACATGTGTACTCATTCATATTGACAACAATCAGTTCTGATGTGTGGGTCCTAAAAAATCATTCTTGGTTACTAATTCTGCCCCAAACTCCTCAAGATGTTAAAAAATAAGAATAAAAATCAAACCAAATCCAGTTGCATTCATTTATACCTTTAGGACATTTACTGAGGTCTGTAATCATACATAGGAAGTTTGGTTGTTGCTCTAGTGAGGCTTAAAATCTAAGAGTCAGGGGTGGGCAGCTATGTGAATCTACCAAAATGTTCAAACACCGTGTGAAATAAGTGTTATTCTATCATCTGAATGTGGATTTGTATGTAATTATACCACTAAGTTCCAGAAAACATGTTTCCTGTCTCAAAGGTTTTTTCTTAGAAACGTCTAGTAAAAAGCCACCACAGTTCTGTAGGAGATGCAAGTCATCCATCCCATGGGGACCCATGCGAGTGAGGAGTTGCTGTCTTGCATCTTAGCACACTCAGCTCCGGAAAGGTTAACACCTTCCATAATTGGCTTATACTGCAAAGCAGATTACATAAGGTCGTTTTCGATGCTATTTTAGGCTCTCAGATTTTACGGCAAAGGTTAGTCATATCTCGTTAGCCCCTGTCATGAATGATTTTATTATTTTATCTTATAGTTAATTTTCTTAGAAGACAAAAATAAACCACACGAATAAAATTTTGTTTGAGGACAGCCTTTGCCTGTTCATTGGTATAAGTATTTAGGACAGATCTGGGAGTGTCTGGGGACCCACCTACAGTGTCTGCCATCATCCAGTGGGAAAACGGGTTCTGTGAAACTTCCAATAATGGCAAAGCAGAACTTTCCTTACCACCTCTTCTTCTGGTGCGATAATTAAAAGTTTTATAGGAAAGAAGATTCGATTTACTAGGCTGAAGGCTCTTAAAGCACCTCTTAGCGGGAAAACCATTTCAGAGGCAGAAATATTGCAACACGTAAGCATGTAATGAGCCAGGGGAAGCCGGACTTTAGGATTTAGATGGGTATAGTCCAACTAATTATACAATTTTTTTGTCTGAGGTCAAGTGAAAATCAGTCACAAGTCATACATAAGCTTGGAAAAAAGAAACACTTTATTTTATTTTGGCCAAATGATCTTATGCTAAGTCTATGCTAGATTGCAGAGAGAAAGAAAAAAGAGTATTTTACGTTCAGAAAGTCTAAACTGTGAGTAGGGTAACCTCAATAGTAAACAGAGGTCACTGCAGTGTAAGGTGCTGCATCAGCTCTAAAATGGTTTACAAAAACTGAGTCATTCATAAGAGCAGCAGCGACAACGAAAGAAATAGAGCACGGTCCAAACATTTTTCTATGTAAAGTTGCTTGTATTTTACTGGACAGCTTTTTATTAAAGTTCATAATAGTTTGCAATTAAAAGACTTTTTGCAAAAGGTGGTTTTAATCTTTTTAATGGACACCAGAATTGAGACAGTTTCTGGATTTTTTAGGAAGTTACATGTTTTTCAAATAAAGACAGTTTTTTATTTTTCCAGCTATCTTTTCTCAGTATTGAGGTTGGGAATCTTGAATATTTTAAACTCATATCAGCATACAAAAATATTTTTGTAATAAGTTGGTTTTATCTGAAAAAATTTTTTTTGGCAGTTATCTTAAAACTTTATTTTATATGTATATATGTAAGTTTTATGTGTATAAGTGTATATGAATATGTTATATATGTATGTGTATTTGTGTATGTATATGTATATATTATATATACCATTCTTTTTTTTTTTTTTTTGCTATTCTGTTTTATATTTTTGATCTGCCCCCTTTCCTTATGCCACACCGATTCATCACTTTCCTTTAACAAGGGGAACTAAGCACTCATTAGAGACTGTCCTTTGCCTGTCTGTGACAGTGTGACTTCCCACTGTAGCCTGCAGCCCAGACGCCATGGTGGAGAGCTCACCCTTTAGGATGTCCCTCACCCGTATGCCTCTCTGTGGTCTTAGGCTTTCCAGCGACAGGTGCATGAGACCCTGACCCAGCTGGAACTGATCAACAAGCAATACCGCCGCCTGGCCAGAGAGAACCGCACCGACTCCGCCTGCCGGCTGAAGCAGATGGTCCACGAAGGCAACCAGAGATGGGACAACCTGCAAAAGCGCGTCACCTCCATCTTGCGCAGACTCAAGGTCTTTGTTATGCCTCTTCTGTTGCTCAGGGGATGGGCTTGGGCCATTTGAACGC